>NC_043749.1:35907996-36507996 GCF_902148845.1 Salarias fasciatus
AAGCCATGCTGCGCTGCGTTAATGTTTTGTTTATTTCCTTCTTCCCATGCGCTCTGTGACCAAACTGACCACTGGCCAATGAGCTGCCGTAGCCTACAAGGAACGGTCTTTTTTTGACCAATGAGATAAGAGTGATTCTGTTTGTCAGCTCATTGGTCACAGAACGTCAGAGAGCCGGTGAACAATTTAAGTTTTCATAAAAAAGCGCATGTTCCATTGCTCACATTTTGACTCTCACAAAAATACGGAACAAAGTGCGTTCCTTTTCAGCTCAATACGGAACGCACACTTTTACATCCAAATACTTAATGATTCCGTTTTTCAAGGAACAGTTGGCAACTCTACTGCTAAGCCTCGTGGTCAGCAGAGGACATCAGGACTCCACTTCTGTCCATCAGTCTACCTTCACTGCATGGTGAATTTATGGAGCTAGCTGAGGTTAAATGTGTCTCCACACCAGTCCACGTGTTGGTCAACTGTCAAGTTCTGTTCTCTTTTTCTTGGATACTTTTTTTTTGATTTTTTTTTTGTTTGTTGTGAAAAAGGAGAAAGATATCCAATTATATTGGTGAATTGTAAAAACTGACATCTCATTTAGTTGAAAAAAAGTAGGTGAGGAGGTGCTCCAGCAGGTCAGGGTTCTGTGGGCCGCCGACTCAGGGACTTTCTGGAACCGATTATATGTGGAGACAGTTAAAACCTGATGGAGGGAAACAATGAAGTGTGTAAAGGTCCAGACAGGCTGCGGCAAATCCGTGTATCATTCGTTCAATTGATATTCAATTAAGAATCAAAAAACAAAATATTGAAAAATGTAGCTGAGAGGGGATTTTTTTTTAAGCAGCAGCACCAGCCAATCAGGGAGCTTTATTCCGAGGGTGTGGACAGGTCAGCTCTCAGCTGATCAGCTCCTCTCAGAGCACCACACTCCACAGGATTTGCTATCAGAAATATTAAACATGTTCATTATCTACGATCTCCCCTTCCGACGCCTCCCGAGAGGCTCCGACCGGAAAACATCTCTCTGAACCCCCCGACCACCAGAGGATCGGACCGAACTCATTAGCATACTCCCGACAGTCGGACCTTGTCGGTTTCTGCCGGGAGGAATCGGGGCAAAATTCGGCCTGATCATCCTGCAGTGTGCTGGACTACAGGTTGACGCAAAAACCAAAACACAGACGATAGAACTTCCGGGTCACGGAGATCGAAGAAATTGAAAAATCACATTAAAGTCTGCTCTGGGCCGAATTTCAACTTTCCTTTATTTGATCTGTCTTAACCAACGGGATACTGAAAAACAAACCAATTTTCATTTATTTGTTTTTATTTTAAAAATGAAAAAAGGAAAAACGACTCATTTTTCAATATTTTGTTATTTGATTCTTAATTGAATGTCAGTTGAACGAATGATACACGATTGCAGCACAGTGCTGAGGACCTGAGGTGTGTGTTCCTTCATCTTGGTGTCCTTGGAGCCTGGTAGTGCTGCGTGGCTCTAACTCTGGCCTGCGGTCCAGTTCTGGGCCGGAGCAGGGCTCCTGTCAGGCTGCTGCCACATGAAGAGCCGACCGTCTCATCTCCACCGAACCAGTGAGCCTCACTCCCAGGCCGATCAGCCGACATTAGCACACACACACACACACACACACACACACACACACACACACACACACCCCACAACACACACACACACACACTTCACCATCAGCTTCACACAGCTGCTGGCTTCAGGTTGGCTGCAGAGGTGGATATCTTCAGGAGGAGTTTCCTCTCGTGTGTGTGTGTGTGTGTGTGTGTGTGTGTGTGTGTGTGTGTGTGTGTGTGTGTCGCAGTCTGACTCTCTTTTTGGAAGTGATACAAGCTTTGTCCATTAAGGTGTGTGTCCATGCTGTGAGCTGTATGAACAGATGATGCACTGCATGTCTCTCTCACACACACACACACACACACACACACTCACGGTGTGCAGGCCGTGTGGAGCTGCTCCGTGACACGGGGTCTTGATGTTCCCTCTCCTCTGTGTTGGCAGCCGGGTGATAGAACAGGACTCCGCAGACCGAACGCCAGCGCAGTCACGTCTCTCCTTTCACACATCGGATGTTTCTCCAGCCGGCTCCATGTTTAAAAGACATTAAAGGAACATCTCAGTATCTGTGCCTCAGCCTGGTGTAACGGCAGCTTCCCGCTCGTTTCCCGGCCAGAACATCCATTTTTCAGGAAGAGATGCTGCGAGTGCTGCTGGAAGGAAAACACAGATTTGAATTTGGCACATTTTCATATGAAAACAATCAGAGCATGAAGACTGAGGCCTCAAGCAGGACTGCAGAGGTTTACCATGAGCTGCAGATCCTCAAACTCCTCCATATATTTCCATAACTCCTCTATAATAACCTTTAATCGATAAAAGCAGAGTTATGACGGCTCTGATCAGAGCGACAGGGTCTCAGCTGGGATGGCGAGCAGGAGCTTCATCCGATCTGAACTCTGATGACGTCAGGTGTGAGTTTGATGTGTAGCACAGACTAGGAAAGCCGTCCGATACACAGAAGCCTTGAATTGGCTTTGTCATGTGTGTGAAATGAACTGATCTGTGTCATGGAGTCTTATTGTGCTGCTCGGGAATTATAATCAGATCATTCTTACCTCAAAAAGCACAGACTTGAACCGTTTGTAAGGAGTCGTTGCCTGGGTCTCTCGGTTTGAACCGGCTGCTGTTGACCTTCGTCCTTCCATTCCAAGGTTTTCCCTACTGTCCTTCCTTCAGATCAGCATCTTTTATTTACATTACAACAGTCATATTCTGTGGCTTTTTGTTTTAAATCTCAGTTTATAATATCAAATTAAACAGCGTTGGTCTCATAAATTATGTTTGCATTTGTTGAGATTTCCATTTGATTCTTAGTAGTAAATTACAGGGGAAGTGATTTGTGAATAATTCAAATTATTAACTGGAACCAATGGTCATTATTCATTAATAATTGCCACAGCTAATTATTACCTAATGCTAAGGAATCACTCCAAGTAATCCAGTCACTGAAATGATTAATGGAATTAAATGTGTCTTTTATTAATTACTGACCATGAAGTTAGGTATTAATTACCAAACTATCAGTTTCTCTTGAAAGGATTCACTGAAGTTGTTCTTTATTACAAACAACACAACATGACAGAGACGGCGGTGGGATGGAGCGGAGACCAGCAATAAACAGCCAGCGAGCTCGATGTGTGGTGGTGTGTGTGTGGGAGGGGAGGGAGTGAGTTGAGGGTGTCGAAAGCCAGGTGTGGTTTGTTCTCAGCAGGGTTTAACCTGCAGTGATGTCACCGGGGGTGTGGCCTGACCTCCACCAATGGGTGGTGTCAGTGTGAATCAATGCCAGGCCCCTATCAGTAGAGGCCACGCCCCCACACCAGAACAGGGCCAGATGCAGATGGATAGATAGATGATGGATAGATAGATAGAATAGATAGATAGATAGACAGATAGATGGATGTATTTCATTGGTTGTCTGATCCAAATAACAGAAGCTGATGATTTGTCACTGCTGCAGACCAGTCAACAGATACATTCAAGCATTCAGAAACACGTCACTCATCAAAACCACGGTGGAGTAGACAGAAGAAGTGGAACACCACACCCAGTGGAGTCCTGAGAGCAGCTGAGGGGTGGAGGGGTGGAGGGGTGGAGGGGCCTTCAGTGATGAGGATGGCCTTCTTCATCACTGAGCGTCGATACACTCATTCTTATTTGTATAAAGTGTGTATTTTGTTTTTAATTCAAAAGCAGAGCTTGGCATCTTTTTCCAAATGCATTTTTTCAATCTCTTTTTTTCTTTTTTTCAAAATTGACAAACCTTTCAGCCTTGATTTAGCTCCTCCTCTCATGTTGTATATTCTGTAATCTTACTCTCATCCATAAAGAAAACCCTCAGCTGACGGTGAAGTGTCGCCGTAGCTCAGGTCGACCATCACAGCCTTGGTCTGGGCGCTCGTACCTTGGCATGCTGGTTTTCACGAGTATTAGTTGCATCTGTTACATTCAAACACATTTAATTGGATTCACTGAAAGCCCTGGATTACACTCTCAATCAGAGCACCTGGAGACATTGACAGGACGTGGATTTTAGATGTGAAGCATCAGAACATGGCTGGGCTGCGCTCGGCTCTGCAGGGCTCCGCGATGTGGTGGAGGCATCGCTCTAATCACGTTATGTTTGCCTGTAATGAGAAAATTAATGACAAGACTGTTACTGTAATTCGGTAATCACGTTCCAGTCACTAATTAAACAATGTGTTGTTACTTGCATTCTGGGATTATCTGCATAATTGACGGCTCAAACTGGCCGTTGGTGTCTCCTGACGGAGGGAGCCTCCGCCTCCTGCTCGCCGCTGTGGAAGCAGTGGGTGGAGGCATAGGCGCAGTTTAGGGGGGACCGGGGGGGACGTGTCCCCCCCCCAACTTTTTGCCAAGGGTTATTTTTTCTCCACCACACACAAATCCTTCACGTGTAGCCATTGTTATTTCAGTAGCATAGAACATTCCGACGTTCATGAGGATTAAAAAAAAACGTGGCGCTGCTGTTAATGTGCGACTGTTTCCAGCGGAGGCTCCGCCCCACAGCGAGCTCTTTCCTCTCAACGCCTGTGGTGAGTTTGAAAACTTTTTTGCTTGTTTAGTCCTGTGATTATCCCATGTTATTAACATATGCCGGAGAGTTAGTTTGTTGGAAAAGTGTCCTGAAGAACTTTACTGTCAACATGCTAACGCCAACATTTTGAGGCTGTTGGCCTCATTCTAGTAGAACCTCAGAAAACGTTTATAACCTCCGCCAAGGAGGTTATGGAATCACGTCGGTTTGTTGGTTGGTTGGTTGGTCTGTTAGCAACATTATGGAAAAAGTAATGGACAGATTGCAATGAAACTTGTGGAAAGGTGGGTCTTGGGCTAACTTAGAATCCATTAAGTTTGGTGATGATCCGGATCACTGTCTGGATCCAGGAGTTTTTAAAGGATTCTTTATCATTGAGAGATAGGGAGTCTGTCACATGGTGGGCATAACTCAACAATAAATGACAAGGGGGCTTAGAGAACATTTCAGTGTCAGTTCTTCAGTGACTCTAAGAGAGATCAGCTGCTGATCCAGATCAGGAAGTATTCCGGATACCAGGATCCAGAACAGACAAAAACAGGGGGATTTCGGAGTGTCGGTCACTGTGAGGAAACACACTGAGATATGAACATGCAGCAACAGCTTTCTCCCAGACGTTGTTTGTGTTGGGGAGAAAAAAAAATGTTTTTTAGTATATACGGTGTTCTTATTGTTGTTGGTGACTGATTTGAGCTGTGGCGGAGGTCTGCGCTCTCTGGGTGCCAATTCTAGTATTCAGTAATACACTAATCGTCCCTGCGTGTGTGTGTGTGTGTGTGTGTGTGTGTGTGTGTGTGTTGGGGAGGGGGGTTGGGGCACCACGTGTTGCTTTTGATTTAAGAAGAAAAGCAAGTTTTATTGAAAGATGTGAATAGGGATGAATTTTCTATTTGTATATTTGAACTGTAATGAAGAAGGATGCATTAGAGATGTTTTAATTCATAAAGGAAATGCAATTTGTTTTAACATAGACACACTTTAGTGAAGAGTTTATTTTATATTGACAGAAAACTGTCCCTTGGTCCACAGCTCACTGGACATTTAACACAGCATAGAAAACAGCTAAACAGCCTCAGACAGTGTCTTTTGTCCCCAACAGAACTGCAGCTGTCAGGACTGGAAGTCCTACAGGTCCAGATTTCTAGGCTACCAGGTAACATGTTCATTACTTCAAGTACCCAAAAACATCGTCCTGCCGTTCTAAAGTGCTAATGAAGACATTACATATGTCCTCCTTGTCCGTCCTCCCAGCTGGTCTCTGTGGACATGGCAGACAGCCACACTGCTGAGCCTCTCCTGGGACTTCGTGGAGCAGAGCCTCGTTTTCAGACGCCGCAGAGAACCGAGGCTTCTCTCTGCTTCACAAGAGCAAGATCCGGACCAGGGTCTCCACTCAGAACCTGACTAGGGTCTCATGATCAAATCAGTACACGTTGCACTCCCATTGTAACTAGTAATCTGTAACCTGAGAGTTAACCTCACTAACTCTGATATTATTCTTGTTTGTTAGTGCAGACCTCACCTCTTCATTCTCCCTCCCCTCCTCTGCAGCTTTGTTTATTTCTGTTGATCTCTGCTCCTGGACAAATAAACTAACGGAGAACACTCCTGACTGGTGGTTCTCTGTGTCTAAGGCTGCTTTCACACCTACAGCATGTGGTCCGCTTGAAGCGGACTAGAATCCCCAACTCCTGCAGGTTTGGTTCGTATGCGCTGGTGTGAAAGAGGACCAGTTAGTTTTGGTCCGGGACAAGAACCGTACCGGTGCGGTCCCGGTGCGGTCCCGGTGCGGTCTCGGTGCGGTCTCGGTGCGGTCCCGGTGCGGTCCCGGTGCGGTCTCGGTGCGGTCCCGGTGCGGTCCCGGTGCGGTCCCGGTGCGGTCCCGGTGCGGTCTCGGTGTGGTCCCGGTGCGGTCCCGGTGCGGTCCCGGTGTGGTCCCGGTGTGGTCCCGGTGCGGTCCCGGTGCGGTCCGCTGCTGCTGTGAACGCTGACCGGCCTCGGTCCTGTCCGCTCTGTTGTGGAGAAGGCTTTTGGTCGGCGGAGGCTTCCATAGCAACACATGCTGGCCAATCAGGGTTCACTTCCGTCACCCAAAACACACTTATGTGAACAGCGCCACCAAGGGGCAAGAGGGTCATAGTGGATAGTTCATCTGCAAAAACAAGTGGTGTGAATGAACCGAACTAGTTGACAGCTGCAACGTTTATTAATAATTTATGTTTGAACCGAACCGCTCTAGGACTAGTAGGTGTGAAAGCAGCCTAACACACCTTGGATGTTCAGTAATGTTTGTTCTTGTGTCGATGATACAGTTAATATTTTAATATATTCCTTTAAAGGAGCTGTATCCTGCTTTTTTAGCTTGTCCAAACCCTAGAAATGGCATTACATGGTATTAGTTTATTTTTGGCGCTAAGGAAAAGTCATTTTGTGTGAAATAAAAGATTTTCTGGGGCTAATTCTGAAACCCGGAAGAGAAAACGCTCCGTTTCACTGAAGTCCCGCCTCTCCCCCTGTGGACTTTGACTGACAGCTACTTCAACCAATCAGCGCTTCAAAACAAATACGCTAGCTAGCTTTAGCTCTTTAGCTCTAGCTTCTCTGCATGCAAAGACACACGAAAACGTCTTTTCCTGTTAGAAACTCACCAAGCGCAGACTCTTCAGACCCTTCAGACTCTTCAGACTCTTCAGACCCTCCAGACCCTCCAGACCCTCCAGACTCTTCAGACCCTCCAGACTCTTCAGACCCTTCAGACCCTTCAGACTCTTCAGACCCTTCAGACCCTTCAGACCCTTCAGACTCTTCAGACCCTTCAGACTCTTCAGACTCTTCAGACCCTCCAGACCCTCCAGACCCTTCAGACCCTTCAGACCCTCCAGATCCTTCAGACCCTCCAGACCCTTCAGACCCTCCAGACCCTCCAGACCCTTCAGACCCTCCAGACCCTCCAGACCCTCCAGACCCTTCAGACCCTCCAGACTCTTCAGACCCTTCAGACTCTTCAGACCCTCCAGACCCTCCAGACCCTCCAGACCCTTCAGACCCTTCAGACCCTCCAGACTCTTCAGACCCTTCAGACTCTTCAGACCCTCCAGACCCTTCAGACCCTCCAGACCCTCCAGACCCTTCAGACCCTCCAGACCCTTCAGACCCTTCAGACCCTTCAGACTCTTCAGACCCTTCAGACTCTTCAGACCCTCCAGACCCTCCAGACCCTTCAGACCCTTCAGACCCTCCAGACTCTTCAGACCCTTCAGACTCTTCAGACCCTCCAGACCCTTCAGACCCTCCAGACCCTCCAGACCCTTCAGACCCTCCAGACCCTTCAGACCCTTCAGACCCTTCAGACCCTCCAGACTCTTCAGACCCTTCAGACTCTTCAGACCCTCCAGACCCTCCAGACCCTTCAGACCCTTCAGACCCTTCAGACCCTCCAGACTCTTCAGACCCTTCAGACTCTTCAGACCCTCCAGACCCTTCAGACCCTCCAGACCCTCCAGACCCTCCAGACACTCCAGACTCTTCAGACCCTCCAGACCCTTCAGACCCTCCAGACCCTCCAGACCCTTCAGACCCTTCAGACCCTTCAGACTCTTCAGACCCTTCAGACCCTCCAGACCCTCCAGACCCTCCAGACCCTCCAGACCCTTCAGACCCTTCAGACTCTTCAGACCCTTCAGACCCTCCAGACCCTTCAGACCCTTCAGACCCTTCAGACCCTCCAGACCCTCCAGACCCTTCAGACCCTTCAGACCCTCCAGACTCTTCAGACCCTTCAGACTCTTCAGACCCTCCAGACCCTTCAGACCCTCCAGACCCTCCAGACCCTCCAGACCCTTCAGACCCTTCAGACCCTCCAGACCCTTCAGACCCTCCAGACCCTTCAGACCCTCCAGACCCTCCAGACCCTCCAGACCCTCCAGACCCTCCAGACCCTCCAGACCCTTCAGACTCTTCAGACCCTCCAGACCCTCCAGACCCTCCAGACCCTTCAGACCCTTCAGACCCTTCAGACCCTTCAGACTCTTCAGACCCTCCAGACCCTCCAGACCCTTCAGACCCTTCAGACCCTCCAGACCCTTCAGACCCTTCAGACCCTTCAGACCCTTCAGACCCTCCAGACCCTCCAGACCCTTCAGACTCTTCAGACCCTCCAGACCCTTCAGACCCTCCAGACCCTTCAGACTCTTCAGACCCTTCAGACTCTTCAGACTCTTCAGACCCTCCAGACCCTCCAGACCCTTCAGACCCTTCAGACCCTCCAGACCCTTCAGACCCTTCAGACCCTTCAGACCCTTCAGACCCTCCAGACCCTCCAGACCCTTCAGACCCTCCAGACCCTCCAGACCCTTCAGACCCTTCAGACCCTTCAGACCCTCCAGACCCTCCAGACCCTTCAGACCCTTCAGACTCTTGGTCTTGCTTGACTGTTGCTTTCAGACGATGGTTAAGTTTATCTCCGTAATCAGAGTTAGAAAAAAGCAGCAACGCTGATTGCCGAGGGCCTGCGGGGGGGGGGGGGGGGGGCGGCTCAGGGCAGCCATCTTCTCCGTGTGACGTGAAGGTGGGAAACAGAGCGTTTTCACGGTGGGAGGGGCTGCCTCTCTGAGCAGCACAAACGCACAGGCACGAAGGAAAAAAACGCTTTGGGGTGTTTTAGGTGAGAACATAACTATATCACAAGGTTAAAACATACAAAAAGTGAATTTTGCATGATACAGCCCCTTTAACGGTGCCAGACCATCTTTGCCAGAGCAGAGACTTGTCAGTATGTGTAGATTTGGTACATTAGCTTGATCAGTCTGATTTTATTTGAGGACGTCTGATGGTGATTCTGTGGATTAACAGACCGTCTCCTCTGATGTCGTTGCTTTCTTTTTGACATGTTGATTTGTGATTGGGTCTTTCCTCAGATTTTATTAATGAAAGAAGGAAACAGAGCGACCAGCCGTACGCAGGTTGTACAGGAGGCAGTAAACACAACACAGCAGAATCAAACCTTCCATGAAACACCAGAGAGCAGAAGAGGAAGAGGTCATGACCTGGATGATCCGCTCATGGCAGAGATTTGCTCCAATAATTAAAGCTAATAATAAAAATAAAAACCTCTTGTGCCTTGACACAAAGAATAAGTGTTTCCAGCCTACCAACAACAAAGTCAAGATATAATGTCGAGAATAAAGTCGAAATGTTGAAAATAAAAATCAACATACACTGTCTAGAATAAAGTTGACGTACAGCTGAGGGTGTGGAGCTCAGGCGAGCCGTTTGAGACGCAGGCATGACCGCGGTGGCACAAGGACTCGTGATAAACTGAAGCCATATGGAACAGCCATTGTATGTCAACTTTATTCTTGACATTGTACGTTGATTTTTTTCTCGACATTTCTAATTTATTCTCAACATCCTATTTCGATTTTATTCTCGACATTATATTACGAACCTTTCAACTTTTTTCTCGAAGTTTATAACTTTTTTTTTTTTTTTTTGCCCCTTCTATTTTTTTTCTCATTGTGGCCCTAATGCACATTTGTTTTTTGTTTTTTTGACTCGTGGAGCTCAGACTGCAGCTTGATCTTCGAACTGAGAGCTGATTGGCTGCCGCCGATGTGGGCGGGTCCTGATCTGTGATTGACAGACCGCTAAAGCTAAAGCTAACATTCGGAATTGAGAACGAATGAAAGTCATGGAGGAGTTTATCCAAACGAGAACTGCACTGCGCCTGTCTTTTAAACCGAGTCCTCCGCTTTGGTGAGTGAAAGCATATTTTATCAGCCTTTTAGATGTGCGCGCAGTAGTTGTCCCTCCACTTGTCAAACAACCTGGCGCCCTCGGGTGGAGGTTCGGCGGGGCTCCACCGCGGGCGTGTGTGGAAGTAGGGTGTGGCTCTGTGCTGACCTCATGGTCATGGTTGATTTAACCCTCCACTTTGAGTCATGACTGTAAACAATGTGAAGTAATGAGAAATGCTGCCTTGACCTGTGAGCTGGATCTTTTTCATGCTAAATATACCCAGTAGTTACTGTTGGTGAGGACTGTGGCTAGCTTTGGACTGTTCAGTGGGGAGGGGGTGATTGTGGGGCAAGCAGGAATTATACACATTGCTGAGAGTCGTTACTACTGCGTCTTTGTATTTATTTGAATGAGATATAAGAGATTTTAGTTGATTTAAGAATGCAAATCTGATCAGAACCTTGATGAACGTGGCACAGTGACGCCAAACACTGGCAATAAGGCGATAAAACACTTTGTAGAATGTGAGCTCGATTCCCTGAGCTGGTCCAGTATGTCTTTCTAGTGAATGAAAAACAATAAGAGGCCCTGCTCTGTGCAGCACAGGAGGATTTCGCTATGAAGACGCTATGAAGACGCTTCATCCCCGTCTGGGTGATTTTCATGCTTTGGAATCAGCTGAAGGATTACATGCTCTATCATTAGCTGAGGCCATTTTGCAGGCCTTTAATACTCACAAAAGCATTTGAAATCATTGGATGGAGCCTGGAAATGTGCTGAAATCCAGCTGAAAATGGACTGTTTGCCAAGCTGCCTCTTTCAGTGAACCCAGCCCTCCTGGAGACCGTCCTGTGAGAGAGGCCTCCTCCAGCGGCCTCAGGGCTGGTCAGCTGGGCCGGGCTTCAGGGCTCGGGGCTGTTCTGGAGCTGGCTTACACGGCGGTGTCTGCAGATCACCGCTGTGAAGGCTGGAGCTCCAGCAGCAGATAAAGTTAATAAACCTCTGCAGAACGGCCGGGCGGGACGGAGACTGGGGCTGTCGGCATTCATCCTGGTTTCCATGGTTACTAAATGTTATTATTATGTGTTGAACCTCCGTCGATCCGCCCCTCCTCTGCCACCACCGTCACTGTTCCTGGTAATTGTGACAGTAATAGTGGCTGAGTGAGTGTTTTCTGTGCTCTCTGGTCTGAGAAGTGACGGCAGGTCTCGTCACGGCTTCATCCTGTCTCGCTCAGGTCTCTCATGATAAGGAAACTTTAAAAGCTGGACTTCACCCAGCAGTGGAGACCACAAACATCAAGACACAAAGCTCATCGGGATTCAAGCAGAAACTAACACGGAGCCCAGAGTTCACGCTGGAAATGATGTGGAAATGCGTAAATATCATGAATGTGATTGTACCATTCATGTACATGACTTTTATAGCAAGTTAAACCTACTTTAAGTCACCTTTTATGTTATTTCCTTTCGACCAGCATGGTATCCTGTCATGCAGTTTGAGGAAGACATCCTGAAAACCCTCCTTGATTCCTGAATTTACACCATCAAACTCCCAGCAAAAGCAACACATCAGTACAAGATAATGAGCATTTACTCCTCATCCATTCATTAGAGAAACAAATGCCAAAGTGAAGGAAGGGCTCATTATTGTGCAGAGCAATATGTGATTCAGGAGGGTAGAAGTGGAACCATCGTGCTCGCCAGAACTTTCCACATAGGACATCGCCATGTCTTCTGTGCGTGCTGCTGTTGACGTTTGCTGGAATCTCAGTGTGCCGATTTAGTCTGATTGCAGAATGTTTGGACAAATGATTTAACAGATCAGCCATGATTGGTCGTGTTGGACCAGCTGAATGACAAAACATGTTCCTAATGGTCCCTGCTTCAGTTTAGGAAGCAAAACTGGTTAGATTCATGGAGGACTGAGAGACACTGTTCAGGATGGCGCTCACTTTGGACCGGGTCCTCTCTGAGACCTGAAACACTTGAAGTTTTAAAAGAAAAATAACTTCAGTCTCATTATTGCCAACATTGAAAAGAAACTTGTCCAGTGAAGATTGACAGTTTCTCTGTATTTTGTTAAACACACTGGAATATAATAACTTGTATCTGTTTTCTGGCTTGTTCTCTGAAATTCGCAAGCCGCAGCTCCCCGTCTGTGGACCGCTCTCCCAGACCACCTCAGACGGTGGAAGCTTTTTAAAAAGGACTGAAGTCCTTCCTTTTTAGAAAGGCATACCAGTGCTAATGTTGCTTTTAAAGTATGCTGTATTGTAATGTTTTTAACCCTGTGCTTGTTTTTAACCCATTGTAGCACTTTGAGATTTGGTTTCAAATGTAAAGTGTGTTATAAATAAAACCTATTATTATTATAAATTCTGTTTCGCACAGTGTTTTGTTCGGTCTGAAAATGAGGATTTCTGCAGATTTTAGTGTGCAAGTTTTAAGTGTTATTGTTAACACTATTTCACAGTGTGGGTATCTTTCGATGCAGGATTACTAATTTGCTGGTTTTTACATCGGGGTTTACACTAAACCAGTGGAAGCAGCTTTGTAAGGCCACGGAGGTCAGAATGGACCCTTTGATGGGCCGATTTCAGCCCAGAGGCCATATGTTTGACACTCCTGAGGGAGAAGAACTGAAAGATTTCGGCCCATCCTCTCAGAGCGGTGGGCCTGTGTTCCTCGGTTGCAGGCTTTGACCGGACTCCCGGACTGATTTGAACCGTGTCTCTCTCAAACTGTGTGCTTTACCACTAAACCACCTCTTTCCCATGACTGGGGAGCTCCATGCAGATGTTCCTGTGGTGTATGGCTGAAGTGTTGTTGAAGACCGTATCAAGTTTCTTCTGCCAACAAGACGGTGTAAGGTGGTGTTGAGTCCCAGATCCCCGTACGACAGTGTGATCTCTGGAGTTCTCTACTCACCTGAAGCAGTCCGTAATGTCTCCGGACTGTGAGGCCGTTTCTCTGTCCTGTTTTTCTTCTTCGTGTTCATCTGTGGCAGCTGGATGTGCTTTTTGTGTTTGATTCACAGTATTAAATTGGTGACTTGCCCCCCATGTAGTGAGGTGGATCCACACGAACAGCAGGAGCGATCCCAGGCCCAGATTTCAGCGGCGATAGATACGCTGCCTTTTCAGCTGATGATTTATTTCCCCTGTTCTTTCTTTAATCCTGAGCATCCCCCAGTGTAAGCCATCTGAAGCAGTTGACATGCTTATCAATTCAAACAGAAATGTCATGGTTAAGCTCTTTTCTCTCCAGTGGTGTCCAATTCCTTCTTTTTAAAGCATCTCTGTCATAAAATCTCAAGTTGGTGACACTGAAGTCCAGGTCTTCATTATCAGAAGCAGTGTTTTTTCTGCATCGTGCACTCTTGGCTGGCGTGCACGGCCATGAAATCGTCTTTTTGATCGTAGACAGAGCAGATTGGAGCTCTTATCGCAGACGGGAGTCGGGGCCATAGCGGCAAATCAAAGCCGTGACGTTCGGTGCTCTGCAGACTCCGGGCTGCCGGCTCAGCGAGGGATTGAGTCCGCCGTCTTATCGGGCCGACCCAACCTCGGCCTGCCGCGGTCGCCGGCCCGGGCTGCCCGGCGCGAGCCGGCGCTTTGAAGGAGCCCCTCTGATGTGAGGCTGAGGCCAGTCTGAGCCGACTGGTGACTGCTGATACTCACTTCTGTCCCACATTAAAGACCGGGACTGAAGACAGATTGAAGAGTTGGTGTCAAATTGAGATTTCACCCTGAAAGTCTTCCGCTCTTCTGCATCCAGGTGCTATTTCTGAGTTGGCTTCAGTTATTTTTCCGTTCCACAGTGTTACAACCCTCATCAGAAGCTGTCACTACAGACGGACCTGCCAACGTGTGCATGATTCAATACCTTGATGAACATTCTCGTGCTGGGTCCCGGAGGCCCAGTGTTTTCTGAAACAGGATGTTAGAAAGGCCTTCAAGGACTCCTGTTCACATTTGGTGTCAGTGTTGATGTGTACTCAAAGATAATGGAGATGATATCAGTGTGTGCAGATGTGTGTGTTCACTCCACTCATCAGTGAGGCCCACTCAGAGTTCTGCAAGCTCAGGAAGACCAGCGCTGTTTTAATTGTAAAGCTTCTAACATTTCAAACCTCAGTTAGATAAGAGAAATATGACATGAGGTCTTTTTAGGTTCAAGGCTTTGTTCATCCAGTCGTCTGTGAAGACTGTGCAGAGGAGCATTCGTGCACCTCTGCCAGTTCCTTTGGCTTCATGATATTGCCATAACTTCAGTCGGCCTCCAGACACCAACAGAGTCCAGTGTCCATGCTGTGTGCAGACGCCCGCCTTGGGGCAGGGTGTCTCGGGGCTATTCTGACTGATGGGATGTGGGATTGTATTTTTTGTGGCGCGTCCAGATGAAGTGGGTGTGGCCATCACTCTCAGGGGTTTGCATGAGGGACTGAGTTTCTGTGCTTGGTGTGTCAGATGCAGTGAAAGGCGGAGGGGCTTTCTGATGGGAGCTGGTCCCGCTGCCATCCTGACCCACAGCTGCTCTGTTCAACTGCTTCATTTCCTGCTGGTAGAAGGTAGAAGCACACACGGACTGATGGGCGAGGAAGAGTAGAAATCCAGATGTGCCGATTCTGTGGCTGCCTTGGGGTCTGAAGGGTGGAAAAAACAAAGGATGACATTCAGCAGTAAGTGACGGGACGGAGGGGGAGCCAGCACAAAGGGCTACAGATAATGGATGTGAATTGGATTAAATGGGCTGGGTGGAGAACATTAGCAGTTAGGTCAGAGCTGCTATTGTAGTGTGAGTCACTCCCTCCTCTTCTAATCTCTCTAATTAGCCCTCATTGGTGTTCGTCAGCACCTCCCCTTCTCCCCGTCCCCGTCCAGATCTGGGAGGACGGCGCCACAACCTCTTCTTCAGCTGCTTTTCAAAGCTGCAAGCTGAAAATGAAATTCGTGTTCTAGATGTATTGAGGCCTTTTTAAAGGCAGCAGTTATTATCATTGAACAAAAGATGGGACTCATTATTCTTTATCGTATATACTCACCTTCCCTGAAGAAAGCAGCCGGCTGTGATCAATGCCTGCTGTTTGAGCTTATCTCTCACACACTGCTCTTCTGTTTTCACTCTCACAGTCCTTCACTGCCACAGATTCTCACATCATTCACAGGAAACCTTGAATCTAAATCAAACAATGCTCCGATTCTTGGTTGTAATTTTTACTTTAAATATGCTCAGAAAATGTCCTTTTTATTCACATCGATGTGTCAACCTGCACCCCAGCTGGCAGCGGCTTTGGTTTTCCAGCCGTCCAGAGATCACGTCGAGTAGGCTGACATGTGCTGCCGTGAATCCATCGTGAAGATCTGCTGCTGTTCAGGATGAGGCTGACAGGAAGACGTGGTCGGTGTTCAGATCTGTGTGTCACTAAATCAAGGAATTTATAGCTTGATGGTTTTTTAAATCTGAAACATTTAAGTCAAGCATCATGTACTCTCCTGGAATTAGCTGGTTTCGTGTATTCACATCAGTTTTCAGAGAACAAATAAGCTCCCACAATGTCAGTGCATTATTCATAACGAGCTGCCATTATGTGCTTCCCAGCATTCATATAGTGAATTACCCAGCCATCCGCAGTGATGAGTGAACAGTAAATTAACTCAACTGCAAACCTTGTTAGAGACTTAAAATGGCTTGGATTGGTGGTGTAGCATTTAGCGTGTGGCGGCTCAGTGCCGATCCTGCTGGAGCTGTGGATGGAAACGTGGCGAGTGGCGAGCGGCGTGCTCAGGTTGCATGTAGTGAAGCAGAGACGAGCCGCAGCGTCACGGCTGCCTGTATATGAGCCTGAGAGCGTGTTTAGCTTGACAAGCTAGCTGATGTCACTGCTGTCAGCCGCTCTGTGTGTGTGTGTGTGTGTGTGTGTGTGTGTGTGTGTGTGGAATGCTAATGCAGAGGCTTGTGATCCCATGTGAACCAAGCAGGCAAGTGTTTATTATGCAACTGGCGAGAAGCGAGTCTGAGCCGAGCTTACAGAGCCGCCGCCGCAGACACAGAGATGGATGGATAAAGAGAGGCGAAGACGCTCTGCTGCTCGTGCCTCACACACTCTTCACACACCGCGCGCCTCTTTCTGCTTTAGTGGAAAATGTTATTTAGCCGGGGACACGTCGTGCCTCTGTGTGGTTCGTGTGCAGAGCGAGCGCCGTGCTGCCGCCTGTCTTTCACTAATGACAGCCTCGTTACCAAAACGCTCATGCTAGCTGAAGCTGTAGCGGCGCTGCGAGGGGAGGGACGGCCATGTTTCTCTGATGACACATCGCAAACGCCTCAGGAAATGTGTGCAGGATTCTCAACAGAGGCCATGAGATCTCCCTGCCAGGCTGAATGACAAAGTGCTCCTGAGCTGTTAACCAAGGTAAACATGGTTTTGGAAAAAAGACAAATAAAAACAGCTCTTGTGACGCATGAACACAAAGTGATGGTTTATGTTACAGAGACGTGCTAATTTCTGCAAGAAAGATAAGTCTCTAAATATACAGAAGCCCCGCGTTGCTCAACTGGAACATTGTTTAATATTCAGCAGCATCAGTAGCAGCAGTAATTCACAGGAATGCCACCTGGACAAAACACCACAGTACACACAGTGAATCGAGTCACTACACAACGTGAAGCACTGATTCGCCTCACCGGCATGTGGAAGTGTGGACGACAGCTGAAAGAAACCCACATGTCCTCCAAAAATACCACAGCATATGAATTATTTAATAGTGGAGGGGGTGGAGGGCGGAGCGGCCAGTCCAGGAAAGATAATTCCAATTGAATGCAATAGTTCGGCAGTGCACGTGGTGTGGAGCACGGAATTGTGGGCAATGCGTGTTCAATACATTCAGTGCTGTAACTATATCAGAAACTGCTGTGAGACTGCAGTTAGCAGAACTAACAGTACAGGACACCCAGACTCCCAGGGAGAACATGCAGACTCCACTCAGAAACATAGTTCCTGAATTTGAACCTGTCATTGAGAGTGCTGATCGCTGAGCCACATTGGGTTCTTCATCTTCTGGAGCTACCAGGTAAGAGGAAGGAAGATGAGCGTCTGTCAGACAGGCTAAGGGGAAGTGTCTCGAGCACGTCGATGGTCCGATTGTGGGTGATTGTGTGAATTCGATGGGACGTGGCTCTGTCACGACAGCAGAAGTTCTGCAGAAACTAATGTCACATTTTTGTCCACATACTACTTCATTCATTCTGTCAGCGTCCAAAGTGTTTACAACAACAGAAACAGGTGTAGTGACCTTCAGCTGCAGCCGAGGGCCTCTACCGGCGTCCTGCACTGGAGCCAGGACAGGAGAAGACAGTCCTGGAAAAGGGAAGCACAATGAGACTCAGATGAGGATTTGAAGTCAGTGGAAGGACGCTGTCATGTGGATTCACAGACGTTAATGAGGACAGCGGAGTGGATTGTGGATAATGAGCGTGCGACCGGGGCACAGCGAGCCTGTGTGGCAGCAGATCTGCAGCAGATGAGCTTGTTTTTGCCAGTAACAGATAATGTGGGTGCGGGATGCGGTCAGGGGCAGAGTTGGGGCTTGTCGATGGGGTGAAATGGGATTTGGGGCCAGTGCCAGCTGATGATAACCCGGTCCAAATGGATTGGTAATGGCTATTCATCGGGGTGGCAAGCCGCTCGGCTGCGCTGACACTAATATGAATGCAGATTGAAATGTGGCCCAGGGACTTTGGCTTGAGGTAATAGCATGAAGGCGTGTGTGTGTGTGTGTGTGTGTGTGTGTGTGTGTGTGTGTGTGTGTGTGTGTGTGTGTGTGTGTGTGTGTGTGTGTGTGTGTGTGGAGCTTGGGCTGATGTGGCTTTCTGAAGGCTGTGGCTGCCAGTCATGTTTGTTTTGCTGCTGCTGGCGGACGGAGGGTAGACGGTGGAGGGTGGAGGGCGGAGGGCGGAGGGTGTTTCTGCAGGGTTTAGTAGATGCAACCAATTTCTGTGCCTTAAACTGAAATGTTGAAGACAAGTGTAGAATAACAGTGTAGCTGCCATCAGAGACAGCTGGCATATTTTTTTTTTTGGTTTATTATTTAGTCGCTCACGTAAAAGAGGCATGAAAATACACAATAAATAAATCAGTAAGTTCATTTAGAAAAAGTTCATTTATTTTGTTTAAAGGATCTTGTAAATTAGAGAGGAACTTATTTTTTATTCCGTGTTCTGTTGCTCGTCGGACCACATTAAGGGGCGTACACATTTAAAGCCACAGGCGGTGCTGTGTGAGAAGTCTGCAAGAGACGGCGGCTCAAGAAGTTTATTAAAAGACAAAAAGCGTCCTTTAAGGAAGAAGCCATTTAAGATCACCTTTACCCCCTCGTGAGTTAAAGCTCGGGTAGACGATGTTGTCCAAAAGCTCTTCTTGTCATACTGAGTGAAATGCTCCTGCCCCCTGGGAGAAGTCAATACATTATGTGGACGGAAAAAGGTGCGGAAAAACTCTGACCACTGTAGCGGCCACAGGAGTGTAAAAACTCTGACCAAACTCTGGCGCGGATCGCTCTTCAGGAACCAATCAAATCCCTTCGCCGTTCTACCAGCCCCCTGCGCGTACATTTCGATGGCGTGCACTGGGCCTGGTTCAGAGCGTGTTGCCAAGGAGCTCTCGGCGCTCGCGGCTCGCGTGAAAAATAGAAGGAAGCGGAGCGGCGCGCTGCGCTGCTATGCGCGTTGTGTGCGGCAGTCAGAAAGGTTCATAACATCGGAGGCGATCACAAACTCCGTGCGCGTGGCGCTCCCGTGTCCAGTGCGTTCGCTCCCAACGGGAGCTCCTCCAATGGGGTGGGAGCTGGGCGGAGCCTTGGGAGATGCTACATTCGTCCTGCATGCTAGTTTTCCAAGATCGTCGACCCTAGCTTTAATGAGGCCAATGAGGTACGAGTTTTTCCTTTGTTTTCCTGTGTTAAAGCTTATGTTATGAATGTTTGTGACTGCAGAGGACAATTAAGTTTGTAATTCGTTGTTTTGATCTCATGTTGCTGTTTAATTTATTTCATGTGGAAGTTTTAATTTGTTGATGTCAGTTTCTGTTTTGTTCTCAGTTCTGACGGCATTGTGAAGGCGGTTAAAGCAAAGCAGCGTGTTCAATAAATGCCCGTTTCAACCCAAAGAACTTTTGAGGCTTGATTTTGAACTCGAGGGGAGTAACAAACAGAATTGGGAGGTCGTTTGTGTCGCAGGTGGGAAACATCGCCAGAGGATTTCACACATCGTGAGAAACACGGCCGCTGCTGCCAGTACAGTAGAGCCGCTGTCGCGTTGCTTTTATTAACCACTTTAGTCATTGTAGTTTGTTGTATTCATTGGCCGCCTGTTGGTTTTGTAAATCCAGCTGCTCTTATTGTTTACAGCTTTTATGTGTAGCTGACACATTATCTGTGCAGCTGTTGTGGTCTCTTACTCATATCTGCTGAACAATCTAGCAGCTTTCCCTGCTGCTGTTCCAGAGGCCATTCCGGCTCGGACATGAGGCTGCTCTGTGTCCGTCTCTCTGAAATCACAGCTCTACCAAACCCAGTCTGCTGGCACCAAACCAGTCAGCTCACACCAAACCCAGTCAGCTAGCATCAAACTCAGTCAGCTCACACCAAACCCAGTCAGCTAGCATCAAACCCAGTCAGCTCACACCAAACCCAGTCATCTGGAACCACATCTCGTCAGTTAGCATCAGATCCAGTCAGCTAGCACCAAATCCAAACAGTAACCCCCGATGCACACTGGATGCGGTCCGGCTGCGGTCCGGCTGCGGAGCCTCTGCGGAGCTCCGGTCTCTTTCCGCAAGGATCCTATTTTTCCGGACGCCGCAGCCCTACCGCATCAATTCAGACAGAAGCAAGTCGGGCGCCGGAAGGAAACGCGATACGTGTTCCAAAATAAGTGACTTCAAAATAAAATCTGTGTCGTGTTTTTGCATTAATTTTCTATTTTTTTACTTCTTCTGGTAGAATACAGAGCAAACAACGTCATGTAGTCATTATATGCTTTAGAGGAATGAACGGTTTTGTACTTCGTCACTGCTGAAAAGTCAAATGACTCCAAATGGCTCAAAACAGCTCTGTGACCGGAGCAGCTCCGTGTTGCCAGATTGGGCGGGTTTCTGCCAAATCAAGCTTCTTTTTGAACACGTCAGACGGGTTGATGAATTATATGTTTGACGTTTTTTTTTTTAATACAAATATGGTGCATTTTCATCCGAGACAGCGGTTTGGGCTGCTTTCTATTGAGTAAAACGGGTTTCATATTGTCTGCGGGGATAATGACAGATCTGGCAACCTCCTCCAGCGGACTGCAGAGACACCGCAGGCGAAGAATCACAGTGCTGCGGTGTACCGGGCCGGAGGCGGACTGCAGCTGGACCGTATTCAGTGTGCATCGGGGGTTAGCATCAAATCCAATAATTTAACACCAAACCCAGTTAGCTGGAACCAAACCCAGGCAACGAGCACCTCGGGTTTAATGTCAAGCACACAGCCGTATAGTTTCTCACTTCATTCTTGCAGAACAGCAGACGCGCCACAAGTTTCATACTTAGTAGTTTCTTACTTAGTTTTTTCTTTGAAATAGTTTTTCTTGCTGTCAGTCAGACACAGTGTAGCAGCTTTCTGTTGTTGTACAGTGACATCTAGTGGTCATAGATGATATGTACTGCTATATATTACTGTATACTCATCAGCAGCCAGGAAACATTGACGATCCGGAGGATTTGACTTCAGAAGTCATGCTGAAGGAGACGCAGCGTCACGGTGTTCTGCTCGGTGGCTGCACTGTCTAACTGAAGAAAGGAGATTATGAAGTGAGATTTAGGAGATTTGTTCGGAGTGTTTGGATTGTAACTTAAAATATATCCAGGAAACAGTTTCTATGGCGTTTCTAAGAACACAGAATCATCACATTAACCAAAGAGAAAGCAGATTACACACTAGTGAAATGGCACACAGTGAGGTTTGATGGCTGTGTTTGTCTCGCTGGATAAACTAAAGAATGCCAGCTCAGGAACATGTTGAGTTTCTTCCGTGGTCTTCATTATTGGTCTATTTATCTATTTATGAGTGACAGACTGAAGCACAACATGGACATACAAGCACATGGTGTTTCTTCACTCACAGGGAGTCTCCAGTCACCTGGAAGATGTTGTGACTTTTGTCCACCCCTAAATCTGAGCCTTGAACTAACCCGGAGCTCACGGAGGACCTGACCTCCCTGTGCAGCGAGCTGGCCTGTGCTGGAAGCCCTTGAACCCTCAGTGGGAGTTGTAAACCTTGACTTGTTTCCAGAATGTCTTCACATGCACACTGCTCTGCAGATCCCTTCACTGCAGAGCACCGATTCTTTAACTCACACGAGCTCACAAACAGCACCAGCAGAGGAGCCGGTCCTTTTTATGAATCTGTGTGTGTGCGTATGCTTGTCAAGGTTTTCTAAGTATGAATATTCATGTTTATGCATGCATACACAATATGTATTTTTCCTGCTGAGTGCCTGCAGCTGTAAGCAATCAAGATTCCTCCTAAATGAGCCCACAGTGCGCTCGCAGCCAGCGCTGTGCCTCTCCACTCTTGGCCAGAAGCTTGTTGTGAAGCTTGAAGACAACAGTCTTCCTCCAGTGTTGTCGTGGGACAGAATGTGGTTTCCTTCCCAGCTCGCTCCCTGCAGGAGCCTGAGAGGAGCTTCCAGAGCATATTGATCCTGAAATAACATCAGAGGCTGGCGGACTGGCTGGAGGTGTGCTGGGAGGGGGAGGCTAGGCCTGAAACGGGTGGAGGACGCCACAGCTGGGGGGAAGCACGGCCACAGAGGGTTTTCCCTCTGATTCATCTTCAAACACGATCAGACCGTTCATGAGGCAGAGCCATAAGTATTCAGGAACGACTCTCAAACTTCTGCTTTCATTGTCCTAAAGGAGTCTTTTATATCAAGCAGTGGGTCAAAGTATGGATGGACTCATCAGTGCAGCATTGTGATCATCAGTCGTGACATGAGTTACCTTTCTAGTTTTTACTTCAGTAAAACAAATGTTTTCAGTTATCAACAGTACTTGATGGGTCAGAATGATAAAATAGGCAAGGTTTGACCTGTCAGACGAAGATCACATCTCCTGACACAGCTGATGACGAAGACACTTTTAGAACTTCTTTCTCAGTACAGGTCAGAAAACAGAAGCGGCTTTTATTTTATTCAGGTAGTGTGACTTCCACAGCGTTCAGGAGGCCTTCACAGTCCTGCCAGCTCACAGTGGGTAGCCCACACCACTGTAATCCTCTCAGGTTCTTCAAACAACAGCCATTTTCCGCCATGTTTACAGCCACGCATTGTCATGGCAACAGCATCATCAGGAGTAATAAGCTCCATGTTCACGTAGTGGTTAACACCAAGTGGGCAAAGTTTATTTCACATGTGAGAGAATAAGCCCTGATGGGACTCTGAGCGGGAATAAGCTGCCCGGATTGGCTCGGTGGACGTGTCTGCCAGCGTTAGCTCCAGGATGAACCAGGATCAATCAGCGTCTCACTGTAGCTCCACTAATTCTCACCAGAATCATCCCCCATGGTGCTCCATCTCACCAGGTTTGAATCTCCTCATCAAGACTAAGTGAGCGCACTGCATGCACAGAGAGCTAAGTGAAGGCTGGACGATGCATCTGAGTGGAAAGCGAGGAGCGCTGACACTGGATCTGTTGTGTTTCATACACATTGCACAGAGTTGCTGCCCGGACATGAGCTCTCATCTGCAGGCTGCGAGAAATGGCAGCTCGCGCTGTAAAGTGGTGAGATTCTGTTACAGCCACTGCCGTGGAATATGCCTTTAGTCAGAAAGCACTTAGGGGGGCTTCATATTGATCCGGCAGGGGAGTGCGGGGGTGTCAGAGGCCGGAGGGGAGGCTGGAGAAACAGGAGAAGCAGTGAGGAAAACAACAAAACACACAAATGGAAAAAAAGAAAAAAAAAAACCTAATCTGTTCTCCGACTCAGCAGCACACATGTCATTATTCTGAAACAGTCCACGAGCCGGGACAGGCTGCTCAACATGACCACTGGACCAGAACTCAGCCTGGCCCACTGGATCAGACACATGGTGGGGCGACAGGAGCTCAGATGGTAGAGCGGGTCGTCTCATAATATTGTGCAAGACACTTCACCCACCTTGCCTAAGTATGAATGTCGTGTGAGAGTGAATGGTTGTTGGTGGTGGGAGGGGCCGATGGCGTCAGTCTGCCCCCCCAGGGCAGCTGTGGCTACAGCAGCAGCTTACCACCACCCAGTATGGAGAGAATGAAGAATGCAATGTAAAGCGTCTGAGTGTCCAGAAAAGCGCGGTATAAAACCAATGCATTATTATTATTATTATTATTATTATTATTATTATTATTATTCAGTCTGGACCAGGGTCGGCCCGGGCTTCAGAGGCGCCCTAGGCGAGCCCGAGACGAGCGCCCCTTGGGAGCGTGTTTTTCGAGCGGTCCCGACATTTGTGGGGGGGGGGGGGGGGGGGGTCCTCAATTATTGTATTAATAATAATAATGAAAACAGCTACATTTTTTTTAATATTGTACTTTTACCACTACTAAGCCATGTCTTCAACAGCTTTCATCCAACAGAAGATCAAACTTTTACCTCCTTTGAGTCTGTGAGCAGCTGATGAAGCCTGGAGCTCATCAAAAACAGCTTCACCTGTAATCAGAGTGATGGAGGGCTTTGAGGGGAAGGAGGAAGAGTTTGAATGTTTTTGTTTGCTTGATGTCGAGTCAGTGGAGATGTTAGGACGGAGGTACAGTGTGTTGTGGGCTGTTGTTTCCAGGTGAAGTGTGTTATGGGCTGTTGTTTCCAGGTACAGTGTGTTATGGGCTGTTGTTTCCAGGTGAAGTGTGTTTAGAGATGTTCCGATACCATTTTTTGCCTCCCGATACCGATTCCGATACTTTTACTGTGGGTACCGGCCGATACCGAGTACCGATCCGATACCAGTATATAATAAAATAACACCATGCCTCGCCTGCAGGACTGTCACATGATCATCACGGTGGTGAGGTCTGGCTCAGGTTAAACCCTCTGACATGAATCAATACAGCAAATTCAAGCCATTTATTTTTAAATAGAACAGTATAAAAAACAGCAGTGCAAATACAGTTGAACTAAATCAATCTCGGAATAATTATTTTCAATAACTTAAAGTGCAGCCCCAATATTTTTAAATTAAAGGGAGTTTAAATAGAACAATATAAAACAGTAGTGCAACGGCAACTTAAATAAATCTAGAAATATATGTTGTTGCATTTTTTAATTGAAGTGCAGACACAATATTGTAAAATGAAGTCATTTAGATAAAACAGTATAAATAACAGCAGTGCAACAGTAACTTAAAAAACAAATCTAGTTTTTTCTTATTACGGTGCAAATATAACATAGTAAAATGAACAGGGCGTTTAAATAGAACAGCAAAAAAAATAATTCAATAGCAACTTAAAAGATTACTTTCCAAAATGTTACAGTCCAAAACCAACCTATGAATTTATATTAAAAAAATGAAAATCCAAAGAGCAGAAGCTGCTCTCTAAACATCGGCAAACGGCTTCTTTAACGGCGCTGTACGTCTGTCACGTGATCCGTTCTTCTTCTTCTCAAGAACAGCAGCTGCAGCAGCGGCACAGAACTGTCAGAGCTACCGACCAGCAGATGGCGGTAGTGCAGCCAACGGGATGCAGGCTGCCGTAAAACATTACAGAAGAAGAAGTGTCAGTGCTAACGGAGCTAACGGAGCTAACGGAGCTAACGGAGCTAACGGAGCTAAGGGAGCAGACCAGTAAATAGACTACTAATTTAATTAATGACGAGGTATCAGATCGGTGTCTGGACTCCAGGACTCGCCGATACAGATGCCAGCAGTATCGGCACAATTTCTGATACTGGTATCAGAATCGGAACAACTCTAAGTGTGTTGTAGGCTGTTGTTTCCAGGTACAGTGTGTTGTGAGCTGTTGTTTTCAGGTACAGTGTGTTGTGGGCTGTTGTTTCCAGGTACAGTGTGTTGTGAGCTGTTGTTTTCAGGTACAGTGTGTTGTGGGCTGTTGTTTCCAGGTACAGTGTGTTATGGGCTGTTGTTTTCAGGTACAGTCTCTTGTCGGTTCTTATCCGATCCAGCTGTTCAGGTTCTCCTCAGTCCCTGGTGGCGTTCCATGACGTGGCTGATTCCCATCAGGTGTTTCAGTGCAGACCACATGTTGGGGCAGGTTTTTCTCAGAGCGAGCAGATGAGTCAGGAAACTAATTGTATTCCTGCAGAAGAAGAGAGAGGAATGCTAAGTGATGTCCTTCGATGTTGGTGCATTTGCACACTCGATAAATTACCCGTCTCTCTTTTGTCTTGCCTGTCGGAGAGCCTGATTTGGCAGAATTACAGTTGTGCGAGCCTGCGGTTTTATTTCCGCTCTCTCCGGTGCCGTTCTTATCGTGTCGGCCTCTTTATCCATCACGGCCGTCACCTCACCTCACCGTCACCTCCATCCCATCCGAGAAATACATCCTGCCACACAAAAAGAAAGAATCCAGAATCAATAACTGAGGCTGAATGGGCGTTGTGTTCCTCCCATAAGTCCTTTTAATAGCAGGTGTCGAGCTGTCCTGGGCCCGCTCCTCTTCCTCACCGCCCTCTCTTCCTCCCATCACCTCCCGGTGACGGTAAATCACACCTCGGGCCACTTAATGCACGCTCTTTGGAATTTCCCAGCGTCTGGCAGGCTGGTGTCGGACATAGAGCTGTAAATTAATGCCCTAACGCGCTCTGACAAATGGCCTCAAATGCAGTGCGGCCATTGTGCATGTGACAGGATGCTTAGTGAGCGAGGGCTAATCAGAGGCGGCACGCCGGATGCAGCCGCACGCTTCTCACTAATTGGTCGGTGTGTCATTAGTGGATGAGGCCGACCGTTGTTTCAGTCGGCTAATGGTGCGTCCGTTCCTCCGGCCGCACCCCGCCCCCCGGCGCCCTGGTTGGTCATGAGTCAATCAGTGTTAGGTCAGACGCTGCAGCAGATCCGACGACTCCCCCCCCCCCCCCCCCCCCCCCAATCCTCACCCCCCCCCCGCCCCACGGCTAATGCCAAAACTAATAGGCCAATTAGTGTTTGGGGATTGTTCTGATGGCTGCGTGAGATACAGCAACATGATGAGCTGTGTGTGTGTGTGTGTGTGTGTGTGTGTGTGTGTGTGTGTGTGTGTCCACTGTGGAAGTCATGGCTCTAAATGTTTGTTTAGGAAATGGTTAAATGGCTGCTTCATTCCTGCCAGTGGAGCTGAAATGTGGAGTACTTTATTCTGCACTGCAGTTTCTTGACATCATGTTGGAGGAAACACCGCCAGCAGCCCAGTAACGAGGGTCCCGGCCCAACACCGCCCAGAACCCTGTCACCACATCCCGTGTCTGTGGCTTCAGGTTATCATGAGCCAGCAGCAGCCGGTGGGACACACCCAGGTCCCCACGTCTCCACTGCCACAGAACAGGACGTCGTCTCTCAGTGATGGGATTTTCCGGAATCGAAACTCTGGCCTGGGTAGAGTAGAAGCGACAGTCCTCCGAGCTGCTGTCAGCATCGGCGTGACCACTTCTATTATGTTTTCAAATAGCGACTAATGTTTGGAAGAAAATTCTTGTCTAGTCCAGAATTGTCAAACAATCATGAGAATAAAACAAACTGACCTTGAAAAAGAAACAACCAAACAAAAATATTTCTTTTTCTACTTTACACTGAATAGAAGCAGCTAAATTATATTAAACTTTGATACAAAAAAATCCCCTCATAAATGTGTGTTTATATTTTTGAGTATAATGACAAAAACTGTATTTATTTATCTTGAATTAGTGAGTTTTTCTCATTATGAACTTTAACGGAAACGTATTTAGCTTCTTTACTGATTCTGGACATTTTTTATTATTTGATCTGTTGGGACTGTTTGAGTTTTGGCGTTTTAAACCTTTTTTTTTTTTTTTTTTTACCGTTTTATCTTTTTTTGCCACAGAGTTTTTACATCTTGACTTTTTGCTGTTTGGTTACAAGCTGAACAACATCTGATGACAAATACTTTAGTCGAGAAAATACCATCAGTTTATTTCCTAGTCATGTCAAATGGCAATAAGATGATGAAAACCTCAGATGAAATAGTTTCTTTACACTGCAGAAATAGCTCAAGAGCTTTCTGCTGTGAATGTGTTGAAGGGGCTGTATCATGCAAATTCACTTTTTGTATGTTTTAACCTTGTTATATAGTTATGTTCTCACCAAAAACACCCAAAGTGTTTATTTCCTTCGTGCCTGTGTGTTTGAGCTTTCCTGGTGTTTCTGCTGCTCAGAGAGGCAGCCCCTCCCACCGTGAAAACGCTCTGTTTTCCCACGTTCACGTCACACGGTGAAGATGGCTCCCCTGAGCCCCCCTCCCGTTTCAGTGAAACAGAGCGTTTTCTCTTCCGGGTTTCAAAATTAGCCCCAGAAAATCTTTTATTTCACACAAAATGACTTTTCCTTTGCGCCAAAAATAAACTATTACCATGTTAATGCCATTTCTAGGGTTTGGACTAGCTAAAAAAGCAGGATACAGCCCCTTTAACCTTATTTAGAGCTGTAGAGGTTCGTTACAGTCACAACAAAAGAAATGTAAAGCGTTCCTGATCAAGGCAGACCTCGTCCCGGTCAAACTGGATGTCTGATCGGTGTCAGTCTTCACAGCAGTTGGTTTCTCTGCTGCCACCGGGTATGGAGGGAATGAATGATCTTGTTGAAAAATGACTTTGAGTGTCCAGAAAAGTGATTTATATATCAAACCAATGTATTCTTCTTAAAGTTTGTTGCATGCAGATTGGGAGCCTTCTCGGTCTCGTGACGGCGAAGGTGTTTGACTTCACAGAGGATTTCACACACAGTGGAGGACGCTCCTCTCTTCGAAAACCTTCCCTTCACTCAGCATGCTTCATTCATCTTCATACAGAATAGATTTCATGTAATCACCAAAACGTAAAAATGGATTCCTCTATCGACGAGGCTGTTAAGGCAGTATTGACGTGTAGCTGTGGCGACAAAGCTTTGAACACACCGATTAATGGTGGTGAGCTCTGAGAGTGGAGCTTCAGTTTAGCCTGTTGCTCTGCATCTCTTAGCATTCTGTCTTTTCCTTTCTTCTGTGGAGTGACTGATCTGTTTACCACTCGGTGGCTGCAGGACGGTTAATAAACCTGCTAACAGATCAAACAGGCCCAGGATTAGCTGGAGTTTCATTGCAATCACCCATTTCCGCAGGGTGGCCTTCCCTTCAGGGTCAGTCTGGGGTCACGTGGACCGCTGTTCTCTTATCTACTCTCATTACTTCAGTTTTAACTCATAACAGAAGCAAAGCAGCTGGGATTAGTTTGGCAAAAACACAACCTTTCATACAATTAAAGTCTTGTAGCTACTCACAATCACAACATGTCTTATAATGAATCTAACCACTCGTTTCTACTGTGGTATAGAGTTGGGCACATTGAGGGGCGCATGATGTTTCAAGCTTTGCCAAATTACACCAGAGATTTTAACCACAACTCGTCATGTAGCACTGTATTTAACCAAAACACTAACATATAGCAGTGTTTTAACCAGAACACTGCAGGCCAGAAGCTCCTCAAACTAAAGGCACGTCAGTTCAGAGGCAAAATGAAGTCAATTTGATCTAATGAGCAGACTGGAGAGCATCTTCTGTAAATCCTCTTCAGTTCCCAGAACTGAAGACGAGGGTCGCTGAAAGAGTCCCATCGTGCTACCTTACCTGGAACTGTTTGATGTATGGCATTAATGCTAGCTTCACTTCAGACCAGAGCCACGACTGCAGTGCGGACTCTACACACTTGTGCATTCGCTCTTGCAGCTTCACAGCTTGTTACATACATAGCATGATTTTTTTTTGCTTGAAGACAGATTTGCTCTGTGGATTTGGGACTTCCCTGCTCCTACTATCTGATTACTTCTCTGCTGCATGCTAAGTGGGCTTTCACAGAGCCCACTTGTCTGAGATTTGGGAGCATTGAAAAAAAAAGAGCACCTTAAGGTGCATCAAGTCATACATATACATTCCACGAAGGTCCAAGGGTGTTTTTATAATGTGCTGTATGTTAATGCATGCTCTGCTAGCAGCAGGGATTTCTGGCACCATTTTAATTAGAGTCCCGCAGGTTCCCGCTGTCGACTCCCTCCTACCTCCTGCTGCTCACTGCCACGGTGCAGGGAAACATCCCCAAGGAAAAGCCGCTCTGGTCTCGTGTGAGCAGAACCGTGGCGGCCATCGAGTGGAATCTGCTCTCTCCTGGGAATGTTCTGGCATGCCCTCAGCCAAGGGTACTTAACCCTAAGAGACTTAAACACATGGAAATACATAACGCAGAATCATCTGTGGATCCTGTGGTGCAGTGGTGCAAAGTTCCTGGAAAAGTTGAGGTAAAACAGAAGTCCAGCGGCTCTCAGTGAAAAGCCAACTCTGTGACCTCGACTCTGACTCTTTCCCGTCTCTCTGCCTCTTGTATGCATTGCACGAGGATAGGTGTGTGATTTGGATTAGCAGCACATTTCTCTGTTATTCGGAGCTGGTTTGGAGGTCCAGAGAGGACCAGAGGCCAGATCCCGGGACTTTCCCCGCTGGTGTCGGACCGTCGGACCAACATTCACTTCACATCGGCAGCTAAACTCGCAGGACCTCATTTGTCAGGAGCTCCAGACATTTGATATGCAGCGCTCTGACAGGTCCTACAGCAGAATTTAAAGTGTTGTTTATGTGCTGCCTCCTCTTCCTCCCGTCTTCTCCGGCTGCCGTGCTCAGCGCTAATTGCTTTGGTGTTTTTGGTCCACACCTCCCAGAGATCATTTGTCAGTCAAAAAGCCTGACTTGCCCTGAATCCTCTCCCGTAGAAATGTGCTGTGTGTTTTCCGGCCGGACGCTCAGACCGCTGAATGCGTGAGGCGTTCCGATCCGGTTCTGCTTCTCCTGACTGCAAGACGCTAATAACCCCAGTCCACCAGTCAGTAGGATCACATTCCTGCTGGATTCCTGCTCATTGAGATTCAGCAGGACCGAGGTCTGGATCTGGAGAGGGGCCACAGTCCTGAGAGCTGAATCACAGTTCAGGCCTCTGCAGTCCACCAGGGACCCAGCTAATGCCGGCCAGTCCGCCTCAGCCAGGAACAAGCTCCACTCATCCTCTGCTGCCGCCGGCCACTAGTGGGCGCTGCAGAGGCCAGACAAGAGAACTCCTCCCTCTAGAAGTACTCCTCCCTGCAGCAGTACTCCAGTACTCCTCCCTGCAGCAGTACTCCTCCCTGCAGCAGTACTCCTCCCTGTAGCAGTACTCCAGTACTGTTTATTTCATTGCTTTCTTACAAAACAAGCGAACTCTGTGTTTTACTTGAAGCCACAGACATTTCAGCCTGATATGATCCAGATGGACGCGTCCATTCTGGTCAAAATATTGTTGTATTATATATTTATTGTAGCTAGCTGGATAGATAGATACTTTGTTAATCCCAAGGGAAATCCAAGTGCTCAGTAACTCACATAAATAAATACTGAAAAGTAGGGATGTGCACGGCTAATCGCTGAATCGTTAAAACCGCCCCTACTCATTTATTAAACGTTTAGTATTTTACTAGTCGGCTGAACGCTGCATGGCCCGTCCATGCTTCACATGCCCGCGCTGGCTCGTCGACTCGTCTACACGTAAACATTATCACCACAGGGTGTTTCTGTCACGTCCACACTGTGCAGGCAGACGTCCAGCCCAGTGTTTGCTGGTTTTTATGATGGTGAGACTTGGATTAGGTCTGGAAGACATTTCCCCTGTATAGATCTGAGCCATCAGCATCAAGAGGTGGCGTCATGGAGACGGGATGGACGCGGCCCCTTGTGTCTCTGTGCAGCTCTTCAGGGTGTAAGTGGCTAATTTGCAGTTCTGTGTGTACATAAGGAGACTAAATATATCGGAATATTTATGTCAGCTCTGTGGCAGCGTGCCTGTACAGATGGCAAAGTGCTCAGATCTGCTGCCTCTCTCCACTGTGTGTCACTGAATAAAGTCATGTGTGAGTATGACAAACATAGAGGATGGAGTTTAATTTAAAATCAGGCGTGACGCGTTAAATCGTACAGCAGGCATTTCCTAACGGGCCTTCTATCTCCGTGTTTGTCTGAACAGCAGTTAAAAGAGCTTTTTGCCTATGTGCTCGATCAGATATGTGAGTATTTCTGCATCTGGGTTAATTGTTGAAGACTTGAATGGGCAGACTGTCAACGCAGCAGGTGGTCATTATAGACCCTGTTCAGACAGTATGGGAAGCAAGAAGATCTGCTCAGCCACAGCAAGCAGCAGTTGATGGAAAAGATCCTGCTGTGTCAGCAGGACTCAGACACCAAGCCAGTTCCAAAACGCTGACGGCTCGCAGCTCGTGGTGTGGTTGGCCGGTGAGTGGAGCTACTGGGTGGAGGCCACTGGGGCAGAAGAGCTGTAAACCAGGTTTCATGAGATTCTCCAGATGTAGAGGCAGGTTGCCTTTCTCCGACTGCCGACAACAGGCCGACCACGGACGGACGCTTGCTTTGGGGTTTTAGGAGGCTGAGATGAAGTGATTGGATCCAAGAGGCTCATGTGAAAAAAAAACAAAACAAACAAACAAAAGGCTCGACCAGAAAAGCTCACATGCCTGACAGCATACCGGCAAGGGGCAAAGGTCATTCTGTGGAGGATCAGATAGAGGAGCCACTTTTTACCACAGAGAGTAAAAACATCCACAGAGCCAAGCTGGAAGAAAGAGAAAGTTCCAGTGACCTGAACTTCAGTTAGACCAGACACAGAAACCAGGCTGCCTCAGTGTCGGGTGGAGACGGTGAAGAGGGTGAAGAGGGTGAAGAGGGTGAAGAGGGTGAAGAGGGTGGAGAGGGTGAAGAGGGGCACTTCACTGCTGGTAGCTTCCTCCACAGTCCAGGGTCTGGATCCACCATGTGGACTGGACCACCAGCCCCCTCTGAGGCAGTGCTGGAGATCCAGGTTCTGATCAGTCAGGAGTGAACCTCCATCCCTCCCCCCTTCTCTCCATCCCACTCCCCCCCCCCCCGCCCCCCCGGTCTGCCATGTTAAATCAGTGATGGGCTCTCATGCTCTGTAGATTTTCATTTCAGCCAAATGCCACAGAGGCTTATTCCACTGATTACTTCTGCCTCCTCTCTGGTTGGGAGGTAATCAGTGGAATCAGCTGCTGTGACACATCGCTGTGTCTCGCACATTGTTGGCCGTCTCAGATCGGAACGCCGTTCCTCAACCTTTCAAAACACCAAATCATGTTCCTGGGTGTGAAAGCCGAGGGGAATGGCTGCTGATTGTTAGTCTATATTTGAATGTCATTCAAACGGGGAACTGAGGAAGAATCAGATCAGAACGTGCATATTCTCTGCTTTAAAAGATTCTGAAGCTGCTTGCAGTAAAGTCACAGTTCAGTCTGGGGTCCCCTCCATCTTCACTTCTTCTTTCCTCCTCTGTAAAGTCGTGCTCCATACCAAACACAGCCGGCGTTCCAGAGAGCTGGATTGAGCTGCTGTCAGCAGAGCGCTGGTCCTCCTGCCTCCAGCTGTGGATGGAGCTGAGCAGCAGACGGAGCAGAACCAGGAATCAAACGCTCGCCGTGTTCGCCACCGGCTCATTTGCTGTTTTACATTATTGGCTGCCTCGGCTCAAATCTGAGAAATCAGAGCCTCACCTCGTTACGGCAGCGGCGCACGTTGAAATCAATAGAGACAGGCTGGCCCCGCTCACACACACACGACACACTGCACACTCCATTCCAATCAGCGTCGACTTGTTCTCCTTCATTACTCTGAGCCAGGCAGCTGCTGCTCTTCCCCTCCTTCCCATAGTCTCATTTGTCTCCTCGCTCTGCTCTCCCTGGTGCTGCAGACAGTACAGGCTGCTGGGCCTGGACCTGGGCCTGGGCCTGGGCCTGGACCTGGGCCTGGGCCTGGGCCTGGGCCTGGGCCTGGGCCTGGGCCTGGGCCTGGGCCTGGGCCTGGGCCTGGACCTGGGCCTGGGCCTGGGCCTGGGCCTGGGCCTGGACCTGGGCCTGGGCCTGGGCCTGGGCCTGGGCCTGGGCCTGGACCTGGACCTGGGCCTGGGCCTGGGCCTGGGCCTGGGCCTGGGCCTGGGCCTGGACCTGGGCCTGGGCCTGGGCCTGGGCCTGGGCCTGGGCCTGGACCTGGGCCTGGGCCTGGGCCTGGGCCTGGGCCTGGGCCTGGGCCTGGGCCTGGGCCTGGGCCTGCAGGGCTTGATCAGGAACAGGTGCCTGGCCGGGTCAGTGTGGCAGACTGCTCAGCAAAAAGCTTGAAAAGCCACATATCCTCTGTTAAGAGCTGATTGTCTGTAGTTTTATTGATTCATTCAAAGAAATGTCCTACAGCAGAAGATCAATATGCTTTTTTGCAGGCTTCGTGTTTCAAACAGGTATAGTGGACGTTGATTTAATGAAGAGGCACACTGTGGCTGCATTAGTTACACAGTGCAGTTTGTTATTGGCGTGTTATCAGTAACGTGTCCGACTGTGGCGTTCCTGCTCCACCGTGCCATCCAGGAAAAGCGCCTCAGTGTTCCAGCGTTCCTTCACTTCATCATGTTTTTACTTTATTACTTGCAGTTCTGCAACGAGCCTCGATGTTGCAAATGTTTTCGACAAATCAATCACTTTTTAAGTGATCGATTAGTCGGTTTCAGATGCAGTTTAAGACGACACTTCCACGCCAGTGGAAGACGTCCAGTTCTCCAAGACTTTAACAGACATCAAGCCAAACAGTGGAAGAGGAGCGGCAGCATGCTCCTGCTGCTGTGACGTTACCACGTGGAGGAACCGGCCTGCGACGGGTCTGCCAGTGTGCTCAGAGTGGATGGTGGAAGGTGTGTCGCTACAGTACCAGTGGTTCAGCTGCTTTTCCCTCAGGTTAGTTTTCAGCTTCAGTATGTGAGGCCGGCAGGGCGGGGAACACATTTTTCACACTTTTATGGCCAGTGTAAGTCTTGCTGATCTACATTTCTAGTTTACATCACTTGTACACAGTGTGTGGCCCTGTGAACTCCTCCTAAGTGCTGCTCCGCCGGGCCGACCGAGCCTCGTATATCAGAGACGCACTGCAGCTCCACCTCCGTGGAGACAACAGGGCTCCTTCCAAACATCTCCTCTGCTCTGTCATTTACTGATCCAGTCTGCACTCTGTGTGTGTGTGTGTGTGTGTGTGTGTGTGTGTGTTAATATGAATGACCATTGAGGTGCTTTAATATTATTATTAGTTGTTATAATTACAGATTTCAGTATTAAAAACTGCTTTCAGCATTCTGTCCCTCTAAGAATCCTAAAATAAGCATGTATTGTGTTGCATTTCCTCTCCCGTGGCTGGATCGGCCCTCTGAGGAGAACTACAGCCTTTCTACTGTTTTCCTTGAGCTGAGATGCTGCTTCCAGCCAAAACTCTGCTCATATATAGATATCTAACTGCTGTTTTCAGCTGTGACTGCAGGGCCTGCTGTTTGGTGTTATTCTCCTTTCTGGGCCTCGTCTCTCTTGTCATTATGCCACCGCGGTGCCAGCTGTACCGTACACACTGAAGAACCAGTTTTCACCCCAAGCCCAAGTCCCTTCCTGCAAAAGTCCAACGTTACACCTGTGCTGTAAATGGAAGCCAGAGGCAAGACAAGGGCACAGAGAAGACAGACGAAGAGCCCGTGCTGCGAAGGACAGACGGTCTTCATGAGTCAGTGGACCCCCCGTCCCAGAACTGGGCTGTGGGTGGCAGGCGAGCAGCCGGCGACACACGGAGACGGCCGCCCCGACTCCTCGGGCCACATGCTGCCTCTGTTCTTTGTGTTGAAGGTCTTTGTTTGAGGCACAGTGGACCGCTTTGAGGAGCACACAGCGAAAAGCTGTTCAGCTGACCTGACCACAGCCTGGACCAGCACTGAAGGCCGCTTGGCTGCAGCGCTGTGAAGACAAACAGGACTGGGACTAGATCTTTGTGATTGGTGTGGGATGTGATAACCTTCCACCAAACTACCTGGTGACTGTGTCCCAGGGCAGCATTACCATGCAAACACGTGGAAAGTAAACTGAACTACCATGAATTAACGATTAGTGACACTCCAGTGAGTTCCTGTCATTATTTCAACATCCCATCAAACCTCCTGGCAGCAGGACCGAAGCCAGAGGCTGTCTGCAAACTGTGATCTGGAAGGACAGCCATTAAATACAATACAGGACATGTCCTGGCATGTGCCATGTGGTCCGGGCACTAAACCTGGAGTCCAGATCCAGCTCAGACCAGAAACCTTTAGCAGCACGGATGGATGGCTTGAGGATGGAGGCTGTTTGTCTCCTCTTTTCTGCTCCTTTCATTCAGCACAGCACAATATGTGTGTGAAGGAGAAGCAGGTGTGTGAGGACTAGGAACGGTCCCGTTCACGTCTGAACCGATCCGGTACCGGTACTCATTACCTGGGAATCAGTACCAGCACTCAACGGGACCAATTTACGGTATTCTTCTGTGTGTTTATGAGGTAATGGATTTTAATTTGTTGCTGGCTGCAGACGAGTCGCCATTTGATGCTAGCATGCTAACGGTGCTGAGTGCAGGAGTTGCAGCTGTAGACCCGAGGCTGGTCCCTCCTCAGCCTTGAGGAAAACCTTGTTCTTCACCAGAACCTTCCTCAGATCAGAAGCATTCCTGCTGCAGGGAGCAGAATCTGCATCGTGTTTTGAAAAGTGGAGCCATGCTTTCGAGCGCTTTCTGGTCTAGCTTGCTCTACTGACCTGCTAGCTACTGACGCCTGCTAGCTACTGACGCCATGACAGTCTTGTGCGTGCAATGCTGCATTCAGGTCCGGCATGGAAGATCACCAACTCTTCCACTCCCTCACAGTCACAAGGATGCCTTCAGGTACTGAAACATGCTGCCGTTTGACTTTAGCTGAACTGGTGCTCGGTAGTACCGATGGAATTTGGTCAGTACCTATAAAAGTACTGAGTTTGGTTCCCAGCCCCAGTGAGGACAGCCTGGTAGTCCTGGTCATGCAGTCCCTGGAGATTTTGTCATTCACTTTTTTTTATTATTTTTCATCTTTTTTCAAAACAAAAACAAGAACACAAACATTCAGTGGGTAGAAGTCTGTCCTCAGACAAAGTCTGGTCTCACAGTTGTTATATACGATAACCATTTTGACCAAAATTCAGCCAACATGTCACTTTGTAGTTTCAAATTAAAAGTAATCCTCTCCATTACAAAAATTTTAGAAGTCACATCAATCCATTCATGGATGGTAGGAGTCATGGATGCAGCCGAAACTTGCAAAATTTTCAACAAATATAAATCAGCTTTTAGAAGATGAGTATCTCTCGGATCACCCAAATACATAGTTTTAAGATTCAAGATTCAAAATATTTGTTGTACCCTTAGGAAAATTCAGTTTACAGTGAGTGTGTCTTCCCATTTTATAACACACACTTAAGACAACACAAGACAAGACAAAGTGACGACAGTGCTACAGCTAAAGCAAAGGAGATAGCAAACCATAGAACCACAGTAAAACCATAGATATACAATAAATAAAGAATAAAAGAATAAAAATGGCTGAAAATGTGTCAGACCCCGCTAGATAAGAAAGTGCCATCCTGAGATTAAAATGAGAAAGCCATTCAAAAGGTAACTCTGTTAGTTATATTTCAGTTCCTCTCATTTGTTTAGAGCGCACATTGCTGCTGGTACAGAGCTGTTTTTGTAACGTTTAGTTTTACAGGCGGTTCCCTGAACCTCCGACCTGAAGGGAGCAGCTGAAATTCACCGTTAAGAGGGTGGTTTTAAAACACAATTTAATTTTCTTTTTGAACACTGCTTCCAGGACCTTGTGTACTTCTTTCCAAAAGTTGGCAACGATTGGACAATCCCAAAAGATATGGAAGTGATTTGCTAATTGCTGCCCACATGACCTCCAACAGTTGACTTGATCTGAATGTGTAGATTTTTGAGCTGGAGTGCAGAAATATCGACTCATTTTTCCAGCTGAACTCCGTCCATGAAGGGGCACTTGTAACAGACCACTGTTCCCTGCAATCACTTCCCAGTCGTCTGCTGACAGGTCCAGATTGCTCTCAATTTCCCACTTACTTTTAATATGTAAGGAATCAAAAGATTTACAATTTTGTATAGCACTTTCTATTTTTGGAAATCATCTTTTCATTTGGAAGATCTTTAAATGCATGATGAAAAATGTCAAGAATTTCTCCTTTAATAAATTTTGATTGTTGCTTAAATTTCTTAGTAACAAAATCCCTTATTTGTAGATATCTGAAATGGTCCTGATTGGTCAGTCCAAATGTATCCTTAAGATCCTCGAACCTCATCATGTTTAAACAAAGTTAAGTATGTAGTCAAGCCAGCTTTACACCGCATCTTAAACCTGGAGTCCATTTTACCTGGTGCAAACTCTGAGTCATAAGCAAACCAGTCCCTGCAGATTCAAAGGTCCTCACGACTCCTAAACCAGCAAACAAAATCAAAACAGTTCTTTTTCATGTGTGTTTTCTGGAGAAGTGTATGTGAGACCCTCAGGTTATGTAGAACGTTAATCATGTAGCATGAAGCGGTGCAGTTTTTCATATCAGCTGGGACTGCCTCGGTGTTCCTCCTTCAGCCTCCAGGCCTGCAGTGCTGTTGAGCTGCATTGCATCACATTGAGAGCAGTTTCTGATATTCTGCCTCTCTGATGTAGGTTAATGGCAAAACATTCCAAACATGTGTCGGCACAGGAGAGTCTGGACCAGGCCGACACACTGTCGACATCCAGACCACCACTTTCTCCTCTTCTTCAGTGAAAACATGGCGGGAGATGCTTGGTTTCTCCCTCTCTGAAAGACTGTGGGGGATTGACAGGCGCTGTGTCCTGACCTGTGTGTGTGTGTGTGTGTGTGTGTGTGTGTGTGTGTGTGTGTGGTCATTCCTCCGTGAGGCTCGGTCCAGCGATCGGCCCTGTGGATTGGTGTCTTTGAAGCGCGCTGCCGGTTGTTTTGATGATGGAGGACACAGAGGGCTGTAATTGGGATAGATATAAGATTATATTGTGTTTGAGAAGAGGCCTTTGATATCGCTGATAGTAACTTGGCTTCCTTGTCTTTGATTAGACATGAAAGCGCCATCGGCAGTGCGGCGCAGCGGCGAGCGCGCTCTGTGTATTCCTTTTTCTTTTTTTAATGACCATTTGCATTTTCTGCATTTGCATAATGTGTGGCAGTAAATAGAAGCTTTTGCTTCAGATCAAAATGTATTCATGCATTCATGTATATCTGTCAGTGACTTCACACTAACATGCCGGCTGCGTGATGAAGCGAGCTCACATGAAAGCCGAACGAGAGTTTGACTGTGGAGCCGAGCGCTGGGACCTTCTGGGGTTTAGAACCAGCAGCTGCTGCCTGGCTTCGGCTGCCGCGCTGAGCTCCCAGCGCACACTCAGCCTCCGACCTGCCTCTGGGTGAGACGGCAGAGGTGGAAACCAGGAGACCTTCAGTCCAGGTGCGTGTGCCAGAGTGGCTCGTCTGCGGGGTCAGGCGTTCGAACCCTGCCACTCTGTTCACAGATCAAAACGAAGAAGAAATCTTGACAAAGTGTCATGACAATCTCAGGGAGAGCTTCCTCTTCTTGGGTTTCCATCAGATGGTCAGTCGAGTTCTGCTCAAAGCAACAGTGCAGCATCGTGACGCTTCAGCTGTATTAATTATGAACCCATGGTTCAACGAGTGGCCCAGGTTGCGTTTGTTTGACAGCGTGTGATGGATGGGAGTCGGACCATACTCCCTCTTCATTTCTTCTCATGTTCATTTAGTCATCTGTTTTCTGGTCTTTGTTGCCGGCAGTTTGTTCCTCTGAGCGTTTCTGAAAACCTGCTTCCTTCTCTGAAGTCTTCTAATCTGGCTTTTATTAATGCGTCGTTCAGCTGCACCCGGCTCACGCTGCTGGTGATGAGATGATTGTTTTTGGTTGTTAGCATCGTGCCTGTGTGAAGAGTGGAGTTCAGAGGTCAGAGGGAGCTGTGACTCCACCGTGCTGACGGATGAGGACGGAGCTTAGTGTTGCTGCTGAAGCTGCTTATTGGTGCTTGTTCTTTCGTTTGATGGGAGTGTGGTGGTGCTGCTCAGTGGGACCGTTCAGGGTGTTTTATGAAGAGATGCATGCTGGGAGCACATGTCCGCTCTGCCTGGTGCTCCACCTGTCGCTGTCGCCTGTTTCCACATGGTCTCCCGCTGAGCGGCGCCGTCTGTTGTTTGGCTCGTTCAGACCTTGCTCGGTGTGACCCGTGGGTTTCTCGCCACGCTCGCCGGTCGCCGGCTGCACCTGAACTGAAGCTGGAGTGGAGTGATGAGCCTGTGGAGACAGCTCCACCTCCACCGTGCTGCGAATAGATCCCAACCCGGCGGCAACGTCTGGCGTGACGCGCCGCTGTGAAGCACACTGAGACGCGTCTGCTGGAGTGGATGTGTGTGGGTGTGTGTGTGCATGCATGTCTGAGTGTGTGTGAAGGAGGACGGAGGGAGCTGAATGAGGAGGTGAGCCGGAGCACGACGGGTTCTTCAGGAAAACTTATGGCCGAAGTTATGGACCGACTGGGAACATCGCAGAAGAGCGTCTTTTCTTTTCTCAGTGGACGTGCTGTCCCCTGTGTCTCCTCCAGTCTGCAGGTGAGGATCGGGTCTGTCGTCCATCACAGGACAAACTCAGTGCTGCCAATGGCATCACCTCCACGAACATCTGGAGCATCGTGGCTTCATGACGCTGCTGTCTGATTGAATCTCATCTAGTTCTAGTAATCTGCAAACCTCGGACTGATGGCTGCTTTGCATTAATGCACTTTAAACCGGATTGTTTTCACCGAAGCGGCGTGTCAACGTGACACACTGTCAACAGCTGAAGTGTGTCAACGTGACACACTGCTTCAATATTTGAGCAGCTGACAGCTGGCAGTGGCGATCACACACCCTGGTCTTCCATTCAGTCAGCTCTCTCAGATGAAACTGAGACGGAGGCAGCATTGATAATGATACCTGTGTGTGTCAGGACACTGACACTGGACAGCAGCTTCAGGCACAGACTGGAAAAGTGGAGGTGGGTGTGCGTCCGAGCGGTGTGCTTAGCATGCCGCGCTGCCGAGGAAGAGCCATGGGGGTCCTGGGGGCCCGGGGGGCCCGGGGACGCCACCTGGAGAACTGCTGCAGCAAACCTACTATCACTGTGCAAACCTATTCTTCTCATTGTACTGAATTAAATACAACAGCAACAGCAACCCCCCCCCCCCCACCCCGCTCAAATCCTAGTGACGCCCTGTCCGTCCACATGAACGCTCCTCACTGAGCGCGAGCAGAAATCATTGGTGAATCAGGTGATTATTGGCTCTTTCAGAGTGATTACACAGAGTTTAATCAGTAGCGTTCCTCATAACGCTCTGGAGGACATGCTGCCCTGGAGCCGTCTGTGTTGATGTGTTTTCTGACTGACCGTGAGAGCCTGAATCCTGATCCATGTCTTCTAGGGATGCACATTTTATATTTTTTTTTATGACCGATAACCGACGCCCTTTAACCGGTTAATAACCGTTAACCGATAAGACGTAAAGCTTGTGTCTGGAGTTTCCGTTTGTTTCCAATGTATGTATCATTTTGTATCATTGGGGGCGACAGTAGCTCAGTTGGTAGAGCAGGTCGTCTTATAACCGGAAGGTTGGCGGTTTGATCCCCGCTCCTGCAGGCGTAAAACTGTCGTTGTGTCCTTGGGCAAGACACTTCACCCACGTTGCCTAGTATGAAAGTTGTGAGAGTGAATGGTTGGTGGTGGGAGGGGCCGATGGCGTCAGTCTGCCCCCCCAGGGCAGCTGTGGCTACAGCAGCAGCTTACCACCACCCAGTATGGAGAGAATGAAGAATGCAATGTAAAGCGTCTTTGAGTGTCCTGAAAAGCACCAAGCACTACTACCAATGCATTATTATTATTATTATTATCATTTTTCAACAGAGCTTAAATGTCTGGTTCAATACAATAATATAATATTAGCATAAAGCAATATAAAAATGTATTTATGAGCCCGCCTTCGTCTCATGCCTCCCGTCCATGCTTCACATGTCTGCGTGGGTGTGCGATGCACACTGGTCTGCGCAGACCGATCCGCGGACGTCCGCGCAGCAGCCAGCTGACCGCGTTGCGCAGAGCGCCACAGCAAACAAAACATGACGGTAAAAGTGAAGGCAGACGGAGCTCCAGCCTGATGGCTCCACACACCAGAGTGAAAATCTCATGGACGGAGACAGCAGACTGTCTGGAGGGACGAGAAGGTCTGCCGACAGAATCGCTCCGGCGCCGCCCCACGATTCAGAAAAAAGAAAAAAAGGCTAAATAAACTTTAATATTAAATGATAACATACTGACAATGTATGTGCTTAATTTTCTCTAAATAACCTATAATAAAGGAGCAGATAAACAGTCTGTAATGCCGGAAAAGCTTCTGGAGGATGTGTGGAACACTGCGCGTGAATGGAACGCGCACAGAAAGAGCGTTTCATCGGTGGAGCGCCGAGGCTCCAAAGCGACTCAAAGCGTGACGATCCTTTAAACGCCCTGTTGAGTGGCTCCATGCTGCTGCTCCGACATTCTGACGTACCGCCATTTAGACACATCACCATTCCGAAATACCGCTATTCCAACATGCAGACGTCCCACCATTCCGACACGGAAATGTGCGCTCCGAGTGAGTGACTGACTCGGCGCTGTCCGGTGCTGAACTTCAGATTTACAATGACAGCAAATTCTCATCTAGAATGTAAAAAAAGCTACAAGATTTAGATATAATGAACAGTACTGTATTCTTCAATCATCTCCTATTGTTTTTTAAATTATGTGGAGAGTGAGCGCGCTGGTGATTTTTTTGTGTGTTCTGATTAATTTCCTAAACAAAGTTTAACTTCTGAAATCCCATTTTTAAACAGTTCTGAAGGAGCTTAATGTTTATCTGGATGATGCGGCTTCATACCGAACCATTTCACTGTGAACCTGGACGACCCGTGGTGTGTCTGGAGATAAAAAATAATATTCAGTGTAACGCCGGTTTTGTGCCACATGCGTAAATGCGCACAGAGATACACACCCTCCCCGACTGTACAACATGAAGGCACCTGGAATTAATCAGTGACTGAAGGAGTCATCTGCAGCGCCGTCATTGATATCTGTCATATAATGCCAGCGTGCAGGAAGACGCACGGCTCTGTGGAGAGCTCCCAGCTGGAGCTTAGAAAAAAAAAAGATAGTATTAATCGGTCAAAGTTCCTGTTATCGGTTAACGGTTAAACGGTTAACCATGTGCATCCCTAATGTCTTCATGTTGAATCGGTCAGAACAGAGTGTCTCTTATCCACAGAGTGGAGAACAGAGTGGACTTGATAAACCAGCAGCAGCTAACACCTGAACAAAGGAACCTGGTGATTCCCGGTCCCGCCAGTCAAACCGGGCTCTTTGTTTGAGCCGACCTGAAGAAAGGAGCTGTGTGCTGCAGCCAGAGGGTTCAGAGCAGCTCCCGGGTCTCAGGCCAGCGGTGCAGCGGTGTGGGGTTAGCTTCACCTCCTCCCTCTGCTGACTGTCAGCTGTCCACCTGCTCCGAAGCTGAAAGCTCTCTGTCCTTGAAATGTGACCCTTCCTGCGTAGGTTTCAGTCTGGTCTTGAAAAACGAGTGTGTTTGTGCCGTTGTGCTGCGCTGATGTATTGCGGTGTGGCGGATTTCCTCAGGGTGTGTGTTTGTCTCTTGCTAACCGCTTGTAGTTTTAGCACTTCCCATTTCTCACTCCTGCATAAACATCACAACACAAATGACAAAATCCTGTCAGATTGGACGATTCATCAACACAAAGGTTAATCAATCAGTGCAAGCAGCATTGTGTTAGGGCTGTGTGTGTGCACGCGCAGTGTGCGCTCGTGGAGATTAGAGTGGGACTGTGAGACAGGGCCTGATGTGTTCATCAATCACTCTGTAACCAGTCTTTATTTATTTGCATTTAGCAGGCTCAGATGGAAGATGGGTTCTATGCTCTTGGCAGTTTGACCACAGTCACCCCCCCCCCCCCCCCCCCCCCCCCCCCCCCGCTCTCTTTCCATTTCCCTCCCCATTTTCTTTCAATCTGTCTCTAATGCTCCATCCATCCTCATGGAAAGCCCCCATGCCTGTGCTCCTTTGCTTCTGGGGCTCCGCCGGCCTCGTGACGGGCCGGAGCGCTCCCTGCTGTCCCTCTGGACGGCGGCAGACGTTCTGTTTATACGGTGCTTATGATCTCTGACCAGCTGAACGCCTCCAGGAGGAAGGACAGCCATGTCAGAGGGCATGCCAATGATTAATAAAGGGAGCCACTGGTCAGCCGACAGCTGAAGAAGTCTTCGGACTGTAACCAAAGTGACTTCGTCTCAGACCGGCTGAAGGCAGTAGAATAGAAACGGAACTGAACTCATCTTCAGCTCAGCTCAGTCCAGTCCAGCTCAACCAACCATAAGGAACCACACTGAATGGGCGAGACTCCAGAGAACCCATTCACTGTGAGGGGGGGCTCACCACTGTCCCACCATCCTGAGACCCTTTTCAAAATAAGAGTTCATCTGTTGACAGACATTTTTAGCCTGGTTGTGTTTGGATGAAGTAAATAACTGAAGCTTTAATTTTCAGTGATTTTACTTTTCTCTAACATATGTTGACTCGTCCCATGACGACTTCACTGTGACACAGAGTTCTAGAAATGGATTCACGTCAACTTTGAAATCTCACGTGGAACTTCTACTGTAAAGACTTAAAATCTGCATGAAGGACCATCAACTTTTATTTATTTTATTGAGCCTTTCTTTATACAGGCGGGCCCCATTGAGACCCAGGGTCTCATTTCCAGGGGGACCTGTTGGTAGCAGCAAACACAAAATTACAACCAGAATACTTAAAAACGAAGAGCATAAATCATCTCTGTGGGGCAGATTAAAGACATCATTCAAAAGGCTGCGGCATGAAACGTCTGTCCAAACTGAGTGACTTGATTTGCCACGGTGGCCACAGATGAGCTGGTGTCGGCAGTGAGAGTGAGTCTCTGCTCCTCAGCGATTAGACCGGAGCTGTTTTGACTGTATCTGCCTGTCTGCTGCCTGAACAGGCCTCTATTGACCTGCCTCTCTCCTGACTGATGCTAATGGCTATTTACATCTGCCTGGGCAGCACTCCTGACAAAACACCGCTTGATTACATGTTTGGATGGGAGTAGAATTACCCTCAGCTTATGCTGTCATGACGCAGAGATAAGCTGTTTTAATGCCAGTGTCTGTTGGGGAAAATATAAAGCAGCCAATGCCTCTCTCTGGAATTATGTTTAGATCTCAAATCTCTTCTTTTGTTCTCCGTCTTTTCTTGTAGTGTCAAAGGAACGAGTGGACGAGGTTAAGTATATAATTTACTCCCCAAGTCATTCATCCCGCGCTTATTGATTCTATCTCAGATTTAACTTTCAGATCGGCACCGACTCCATTAGAAAGTAATAACCGGCCGGGTCAATAAGGGGAGCTCTACCAGTAATGTGTAGATTGAATGTAGGTTTATTGGAACGCACCATTAAACGCTGGCGGGATCGTGCGGCCGGGGGCGGAGGAGAGGGGGGAGGTGGCGGAGGAGGTGGACATCTATCATCCTGTCCTGTGTTCAGTCAGCGGTGATGGGAACAGAATAGGGGACAAAGCACTCCTCCAGTAAATTCATCATCTCCTCATTTTTATCTGTCCTTTAATGGCAAGTCTCAAGGAGGAGCGGGGTCGCCGTGTGTACGTGTGTGTGTGTGTGTGTGTGTGTGTGTGTGTGCGTGTATGTGTGTGCATGTGTGCATGTGTGTGTGTGCGTGTGTGCGTGTGCGTGCGTGTGTGTACACCTACCTTCCAGTGAATTATGGCCCTCCTGTCAGTCATACCCAATCAGGAATGAGACGTGTTCTCCTTCCTCCATGCTCCATGCAGCACAGACAGGGGGATGGAGATATGGCGGCTGATGATCGGGGTTTGGCCGTGACACATTCATGAGTGGAGATAGATGAGGAGGTGGAGTTGGAAGGGAAAATGCAAACGAAATCAAATGAATATGAAGAAAATTGAAACCAAACTGAGATGAGCTCTTTTCAAAAGGTTGACTTCCTGCTCGATGTCCTTGTGTGCAAATTGTGTTTTTCTTGTAAAACTTAAGTAAAATAGAGTTAGGGGTCAAACTAATTCAATGTGCTCATATGAGTATTTCTGCAGGAAGTGGTCTGTTTCCATTTAATAATTTGAAATGTTGATTAAAGCAGGATTTAATATCAACACACTCCAGGCTGGTTTCCACTGCAGGTTATGGCGGTGCGTTGCGGCACGGTACCGTCAGTCAGGTTTTCATGTGTTTCCGCTCACTAAACTTGTGGAAAGGTGTTAACAGTCCCGAAGGAGCCCTCCTCAGCCATCACCATATCCAGCAGTGGTGGGCCATCAGGGCCTGCAAAGCCTTCTCTGCTGGCCTAAAAAGTATCTGAATTACAGACTGATGTAAATTATATTTTGTCCATAAATAATTAATAAATGATTCCAAACGGTATGTTCCAGTTCCTTTCATAGTTTTCCCGTGGTTGCGCTGCTTCCAGACATGTTTTTTTCATATTAAAGGTGGAATACAACATTTTCTCGAAAAGACGAAGCCCCACGTCTGTTACTCACTTTTTGAACTACGCCATGCTCCAGACCATCCGCCCGGCTCTCCTGCTTCTCCCAGAAAACGCGGAAGTGTACGAGCGCGATCTCCTCTTCTCCGGCGTGCACGGCTCTGTACAGTTTCTGCGATCCGCCTCGCTCATAAATAAAGCTTTTTTTTTTTTCCGAAACAGCTACAGTTTCATTATGTCAGACTCGCCATCGGTAAGTACTAGCTCAGAAGCTCACTGGCTACATAAACACTCTGAATGCGCAAAAGGGAGAAGCTGATTGGGCGCAAGCACGGAGAACCGCCTTACGAAAGCAGCTCGTCAGAATGATTGACAAACAGACCCACCAATTATTTAGGTGATCCACCCGGAAATCAAAATGTTGTATTACACCTTTAAATCATTTAACCAATCAGATTTCAGGCATCATCTGTTGCTAGGGTCAAAGAAATCTGCCCGAGGCCTTCGCTGTCGGTTCCTGATGGCGCAGTGAAGTAAAGTGAAGCGTCAATCAGACAGTTGCTTCAACCAATCAGATTTCGAGTTGGCGACTCAGCGCCTTCTAGCTAGCTACACTAACAACAGCAGATCCAGGCCTTCTGATTTACATTCACCAAGAGATACAGTAGGGGGCGCTATGCACCTAAGTTGTTGGTCGCCACCCGCAATTATTCCAAAGAAGAAGGAGACCTGAAGAGAAATAAAACTTATGCCAGAAATACCACAGGGCAGCTGGACTTTCAGCCCTGGCTTTATGGAACTGAAACGCACGGATAATCTATATGACAGAACAAATGAACTCTTTTTGAGGAAGGAAAGGAGGATGTATTTTATTTTCAAATAATCAGGATTTTGGTGAGTAAAATGTTCCTCTTTTCCTAAATAATATTGCTGTTTTATTAAGTTGATGCTCATTGTATGTGCACAGATGTAGTAGGAGACTTGTGCACTTCAGCAAAGGCATTTATTCTGGCTGCACAAGTATCTATCTGCTGTGCAACAACTCTTTATGTGCATATCTGCATAATAAGACTTTTTTTTTTGTAGACAAAATAGTTATTGAGAGGTGGATTGGTTCAGGCGGATCTGTTCTGAAGGCCTTAATGTGAAATGCACGGTCCGCCACTGATATCCAGTAACCCCTCTGCTGCGATACCTGGAAAACAACGGTGACCACAAGGAGGAGCGCTGCTAGAACACTGCCGTCTGCTGATTGGCAATAACGACCGTCACTCTGTGGTGAAACAGTTCATCAGACAGTTCCCAGAGACAGAGTATATATTCCAAGATGGCCGCCGTGGCACTCAGTCGGAGATTAGTTAGTTAATGGAGCCGTAGAAGAAGTGAATATAGTGAAAAGAGTGGACGGATGGCAGCATAATAATGTGGACCTTTTCAAAGCTGGGGAAAGAAAGAACCCGGGAATCGGATGTTCTTTACTTTTGGAAGATGTAAATACGTCACTTTCTGTTGTCAAGTCAGAACCCTTCACAACCCCCCGAGTGAAAGTACAATTAAATCGAAGAGGAAAAAAACATGTTTCCCATGTTAACGCCTAGAAGAATTGAAAACCGCCTGTAACCATGGCCATGTTCCTTTGTCAGACTGCAGAAGTCCTGACAGCCATGGTCTGACGAGCGTATGATAATAACACGCGGTTCTGTACAGCATCTTTTTCCGAGGAACTCAAAGTATGAGTGACAAGATGCTGCATTCCTCCCCTTTCCCCTTTGAGGACTTTGGTTGTGATGAGGGGGCTTTTCTCCTCCTCTCCCCTCAGGCCTCTTCACATCTGAGGTGGAATATGGTGTCATGGCGTTGTCGCAGGCCTGAGAACAAAGTACAAGAGTGATCCGCGATAGATAGGTGGTGTTACAATTTAGAGGACGGAGGGAGGGGGTGGAGGACGATAGGGGAGGGAGGCGAGGATGGAGGGGTATTTAGAGGATGGGGGACGATAGGGGATGGAGGAAGATGGGTGAGGATGGAGGAGTGGAGGAAGATGGGTGAGGATGGAGGAGGAGTGGGGGAAGATGGGTGAGGATGGAGGAGGAGTGGGGGAAGATGGGTGAGGATGGAGGAGGAGTGGGGGAAGATGGGTGAGGATGGAGGAGGAGTGGGGGAAGATGGGTGAGGATGGAGGAGGAGTGGGGGAAGATGGGTGAGGATGGTCATTAGCCCTCCCTCCTCAGAGCTCTGTGGTTTCTGCTCCGCCCTGCTCTCTTGAGCTCAGATTTAAAGCAGAACCGTCCAGACGTTAGAGCGTCTTCGTCCAGCCAGCAGATCCAGACGAGGCTGGTCAGCGGCTGTGTGTCACACACCGACACTGGTGCTTTTATTTTCAGTGACCAGTCGGGTCCTTCACACTCGAGCTGCTTGAACTTCACCTACAGAAAAACCATAATACAGACAATGGCATGTGGAAGAAAGACTTCTGTCTTGGTATCTGAAGCGGAGGCTGGGGGAAGATGTGCTGCAGAACGTGTTAGTCAGCCAGATGTCACTGAGAGAAACGTCTAAATAACCCAAACCGCCGGCGCTTTTCCCTCCTCCCTGTGTTTTCCCAACGCCGTTGTTGCTCAACAACCTTCCCTCAGCTCTTCTTTCACACAGACATGCTACATGTTCCTATCCTAATCAGTCTCCTCGCCGCACCGCCGCCGAGTGAGACGTGAGGTGTTTTATTCCATCAGACAGGATTACACACACACACACACACACACACACACACACACACACACACACACACTCTCTCTGAGCCGAGCGGCGGCCTGCACGGTGGGCTCACTGATAGGTGGGATTTCATCACTGACTAAAGCTCCAACATGAAGAAGGGGAAAGCGGCAAACTGGGCTAGCTCGTGGCGTGACAGGCGAGGCGGCTTTGATCTGCGCTCCGTCTTTAAACGGCGGTTTTTATCCATTACCTGAAGTGAGCGAGGCAGCCCTCAGTCTGCTGGCTTCCTGTCTCCTCTTCACCGTCATTACGCTCTCCAGGCTCATCTGTTGACTGGAATAAGGGCGTTATGTGCTGAGTAGAGATGCGCAGACGGCTCATTTTTCCATCCGCAACCGCTTCTTAGGCCTCAATCACACATCCGCGGTCACTGCGCGGCGCGGGGCGGACGCGTAGACGGCGCGGCGCTGGAGCGGCGTGTTCAGGCGTCCCTTTCTCACAGCGCGGTCTGCGTGAGCGGGTTGTCCGCGGCAACGGGCTACTAGTGTGATATGTCTGAAGTAACTCCAGAGGCGTTTCGGGAGCGAAAGGATGTTTATTCACAAGAGCAGCATCCAGAAACGTGCATCAGCATCGGCAGTCAAAAACACAACACAATGCGGCTTCGCTCCGGCATAGACTTGTAGATATAGATCTCTAGATATGTGTATCTAGACACGCGCTCCTCTCAACTGCGCCGAATAGTAAATTCAAACGGAACATATATCTGCAGATATGACAACGAGGACCTGTCTTCATTGTTTTCAATGGGACCTGCTCCAAGCCGAAAAATAGACGGAGCAGAACCCTGGAAGCCTCTGATGTAGACCAGTCTGTGGCAGACATGAGCTCAATACAGGCATAGAAAGCCAAGCTGACACGAGATGTGTGTTTGTGCCATTGGTTTCAACGGGACGCCGCGCACAGCCCGCTCAAGTCCGCGTAGAAAAATAGACTTGATTTCTATTTAGAAACCGCCGGGCAGATTTGAACGGGCCACGCGCGGGGAGTGTGAAAGAACTGATCAGTTTGCATGCAGTTCTGACTTTTCCGCGTAAACCTGGACAGATCCGCACCCGCACAGTGGCGTATGTGTGAATGAGGCCTTAAAATCTCCATCCGCCCGCTATCCGCCCACACGAAAGATTTTTTATCAATTTTCAAAACGGAACCCGCCGCCATCCGCAGCGGCTATTAAAATGATGCTTTTTTTTATTTGAGTGCTTCAACCGCAACCCGCCCAAATGTCATTAAAATCTTAATTTTTCGACAAGCCATCCACCCGGGTTATCCGCGGGCTCTGCGGGTGCAACCGCAATCCGTGCATCTCTAATGCTGAGACAGCTGCCTTGTCTCTCTCCACGAAAACCAAACGCCCCTCAGACCTGCCTGGTGGGACACACTCTCTCTGGTGGCCATAGTGAATAGTGCAGTAAACCACAGCAGGACATGAATGCAGGTCCGTCACTGCAGCATGCAGTCCAGGTGTTACTGGAGGAGCTTCAGACGGCTTCAGATCCGCTGAAACTTTGTGGTGAAAGATATTAATGGATTCACACTGAGGGATTGTTTTTTCCAAAACACACTCCTTCAGTCTTCCACTCCTTCTCCTCTTCTTTCCCTCCTCTTTTCGCTGCTCCTTCCCATCCGTCGTTCCTCGCAGCTCCAGCCGTTGATGAGATGGATTCAGCTCACCACTCCTCCGCCGTATCCCCGACTGCTGGGAGCTGGTTAACACCCAGCGTCTCATTGACACAATAGTTATGCTTTTCCGGAATTGGGTGTGTTTGCAAGACGCCGTTGACTCGTCCAGAGCCCGTGTCGTAGCGAAGCGCCGTTGACTCGTCCAGAGCCCGTGTCGTAGCGAAGCGCCGTTGACTCGTCCAGAGACCGAGTCGTAGCGAGGCGCCGTTGACTCGTCCAGAGCCTGTGTCGTAGCGAGGCGCCGTTGACTCGTCCAGAGACCGAGTCGTAGCGAGGCGCCGTTGACTCGTCCAGAGACCGTGTCGTAGCGAGGCGCCGTTGACTCGTCCAGAGACCGAGTCGTAGCGAGGCGCCGTTGACTCGTCCAGAGACCGAGTCGTAGTGAGGCGCCGTTGACTCGTCCAGAGACCGAGTCGTAGCGAGGCGCCGTTGACTCGTTCAGAGCCCGTGTCGTAGCGAGGCGCCGTTGACTCGTCTAGAGACCGTGTCGTAGCGAGGCGCCGTTGACTCGTCCAGAGCCCGTGTCGTAGCGAGGCGCCGTTGACTCGTCTAGAGACCGTGTCGTAGCGAGGCGCCGTTGACTCGTCTAGAGACCGTGTCGTAGCGAGGCGCCGTTGACTCGTCCAGAGACCGTGTCGTAGCGAGGCGCCGTTGACTCGTCCAGAGACCGTGTTGTAGCGAGGCGCCGTTGACTCGTCCAGAGACCGTGTCGTAGCGAGGCGCTCTCGTTACTTCAGGTGTGAGGCTGCTTCATTTATTTCAGGTTGTTTCGCTCACTATATCAGAAGATTTTGAATCTGAATCTGCAGGCTTGGTTTGACTCCTGCAGGATCATGATGATGGTCAGCTTGTGGAAAGAAAGTGAAAATACCCCTGGAGGTTGTTTTCAACATCAGTTTCCTGTAGCTGTCACTGTGTGCGGAGCTAGGTTACATTAGTTGATGCATGAGTGTCAGTATGTTGATTTATGCCTGTGTGGAAGAAAACCAACTCGTTCAGAAAATTTCATGTTGTCATGTCGAGGCGTGTTTTCATGTTATTCTAGCATGCAGTTGTTTTGAAAAGTGGCGTGTATACTTTACCTCCTCTGTCACTTCTAAAAGCTCAATGAAAGCAGCAGCTCTGCTGAAACCTCGTGGCAGGATGACTGTCAGGCAGGGCTGAGCGGTATGACGGTATAACACCGTGTGACGGTGTAAAAGTGTGTACCGGTTGAAATGTTGCCGTACCGTTTACACCGGAGAGAGAGCAGATGTCTGCTGCAGCTCTCTGAGTTAGTGTACAGTCGTCTGCACTCGCTAACAGGACAGCAGGAGCGCAATTGTTTGGGTGCGTTTGTGCATTTCCACAGCGTGTCCCGACATCGTGCGGGGTTTGTTCGCTGCGTTTCATTGGTCAGGTCAGCACAGGGTGCGCTCGCTCGGCTGAATGGCTTCTGCTCACCTCCAAACAGGAGTCTGCATGATGTGAATGTTCTGCATTGTACTTTGTAAGTCAGAGGGTGAAGAGCGTCTGGATTGCTGCAGATGAGCGTGAGACTGGTTTTGTCTCTGAATGCTGCTCGGCAGTGAGCTGGGCCGTCAGCCGCTGGGTGCAGCGCTCGCTGCCCGTATGGATCCGGCCCTCTGGAGCCCTGTGCAGCAGGCCGTGAGCTGGGGAAGGGGTCTGGGTGAGGAAGACCCTGAAGGAGGCGTTAATCGAATTTCTCGGTGTCCGGCACTCGAGCGCGTCCCCGCTGCCGAAGGATTATGCCCCGCAGACTCCCGCTGCTCGCCAAAAACGCTGTTTATCAGCTCGCCGAGGCCATTTCAAACACACCTTTAAACGCTCAGACGGCAGCAGCAATGCAGCACATCTCATCCACTCAGGTGTCTTAATCCTGTCAGGAGCTCCCCACCCCACCCCACCCGTCCCAACCTCACCCCCAGCCTCGCCGCCAGCCCCGCCGCCAGCCCCAGCCGGCCCACATGGCGGGCAGGGGGTGACACGCTCGACTCACAGGGGAGACATGGTTGGACTCAGGTTGGAGGATATCTCTGTGTTTTCCCCGCAGAGGCGTGGTGTTGTGGTGTTAGTGTGTGAGCCGTCCAGCTCAGGACACACACACACACACACACACACACACACACACACACACACACACACACACGCACTGTCAGGAGGTGTCTGGTGAGACCGGATCCGACACCCTGTAACCCACAAATGGTATAGAAGGGAGACGGAGGGAGCCTGATGATCCATTTCTCATTTTGCATCAACATTTGTTTTAACTGTAGATTCTTGTGGAAACATTTGGAGTTTGAAGTTTCAAAGCTGAAAGACGTGACCAGTTTCTAAGACGACAACACAGCACTGCAGCCTCAGTGTCATTTCAGATCTTTCTTAAAACAGAATTCTGTTTTCATTTACAGGATCAGAATTATACATTTCAGATAAATTCAAAATGAAATTATTTAAATATTAAATATCCAACAGCAGCGTTTGCTGGTGAGTGCATACTGCATGTGTTTGCTGGTCAGCGGTCTTGGCAGCAGCAGATGTGAAGCTTTGCAGCTGGTATCATGACAACAAAGGAGGGAATCAGGAGCGCCAGGAGTGTCGGCGGCGTCTTCCAGCCTCCCCAGAGCGGTCCGCATCGCCAGAGTCCTGTCAGCCTGATGTGGAGAATACACACATTGAGTCAGTAATGCTGAGCTGTTAATGAAGGGTTTGTGTGCCCGTGGGCTCAAAGGCATATTGGTAGTGGAGGCGTGTTGAATCAGCGCTGACCTACAAGGTTAACTCTTTGGCGAGGGAGAGGAAAGCAGCGTGCCCAGAGGCTATCGATTCACAATCACTCATCTGCTTGGCCTTCCTTATCTCCCACTCCGACACCAGCTCAAGCACGCATTTGATTTCACCCCCCAACACACACACACACACACACACACACACACACACACACACACACACACACACACACACACACACACACACACACACCTCCTGGGTTTCTTAATAACGGCTCAGTCCGGGTTCTGACATGAAGGCAGTCCTCCTTCCTCGCCCATTTTGACTTTAATCTCTGTCTATAGCTCTTTGTGGCGGCCGTCATTGCCTTTGTGCGTCCTGCCAATCCTCTGCTCAGAAAAACCTCCTAATTTCACGTTCGCCCCAAATCCTCCAATGGAGCGGGCGATAATTGCTGGACGGAAAGCGTCTCGACGTGATGCAATAAGTGTTAATCCGTTCACCATCCCAGATGACGCAACGACAAAGAAACGCGTGAGAGGTTTGATCTACTGCTCTTTGTTCAATGCTTCAGATGCCAAAACACACACACACACACACACACACACACACACACACACACACACACACACACACACACACACACACACACTCACTAGCAGCGTTGTCGCTCTACACTCAGCCTGGCTGTTGGACCTGTCTGGTTCTGGTGATCCACATCAGAGACTCATCAGTCTCCAGCCTGTGTTGTTTGGCTCTCTCCAGCCTCTCCTCTTCACTGTATGCGTTATGAAGAACACACACTTCAGATTCTCCTCCACAAAACGTGAGCCAGAGCAGGGCATGGTCGGATTATCAGGATTATTCACAGCTCAGATGTAATCACACACGAGGTGAGATCCCAGAAAACATGTCTTCATGAAGCATCTACCATCATGGAATACAGGGACGCAAGAGAGACAGCGCATGAAGTGAAATCAGGAAATGGGGAAAGGGATGATGGATGGATGGATGGATGGTTGGATGGAGGGAGGGATGATGAGTGGAGTGGAGTGACCATGGAGAGCAGGTTGAGGAAGCTTTGAGCTGATGGAAGTGAAGGGTTCCGGTCCAGGTGTTGGTTGCTGTGGTTGCTTGTTGCTGCTGTCTGATTGGACCAGTCACGGTGACGTCTTCACTCTGGGTTCAGTCTTCACTCTGGGTTCAGTCTTCACTCTGGGTTCAGTCTTCACTGGGTTCAGTCTTCACTCTGGGTTCAGTCTTCACTCTGGGTCCAGTCTTCACTGGGTTCAGTCTGGAATTACGTTGAAGCGGACTGACTGCCTGAAGCTCTCGCCTCTGAGCAGACGGGACCAGACCTGGTCCCGGCCTCAGGACTGAGCTCATATTGGGGTTGAGGGAGGTGCAGCAGACCCTCACAGAGGCAGCTTGGGTTTCTGTTGCCAGACGTTTTGGGGTGTAGAGGTTGTGTCTGGGGAGAACGATGGTGCTGAAGGGCGTGTGGCAGCACCAGGCTCCCTGCTTCATTATGATGCTGTATGGATCACTGACAGGTTTCTACTTTCCATTTGATTCAAGGTGAGTGGGATTCCCTCTTCCTCCTCATCCAGTCACTGCTGATTTCACACGGTGGGAGAGAATCAGCCACCGCAGCACTAACGCTCGTCCGTTTGTGTTGTACAATTAACTGCAGAGCTAACAGTCCTCGTAGATCAGAGGTGCGTCAAAGCGAGACGTTCCCAACACGAGCACAGACCTCTCCGAGTCGATTCCCCTACAAAGACTCTCTGATTAGATTTGAAAACCTGACGGTTAAGACTTTTAACTCCCAATTAAGACACATTTGTACTGAGCGCAAGGCTGAACTGAGTTGTTTGACATAACAATGTCTGCTGAATGACTGCACAGTAATGTTTGGCTAATTAAAGCAGCCACTTAACCACAGGAGCTCTGAAACAAGAAGACAACCGTGATTCCTAGTGGAGGCACACTGCGTTGCCTGAAAAGCCTGAGCTTTGTGTAACGTCCGCCATATTGTGACTTTCTTGAAGCAGCCCAGTGTTATTAGCTCATGTGGGTTTTTACGAGTCTGAATAGCTCCGTGGAGAGACGGGTCTGAAGTAGAGACACCTGTCCCAGGCAGCTGTGGACGAGATGGCAGACATGCTGCCACGCTGCTGCTCCTCATTCCAGCGCCCAGGGCCAGACATCCACTGCATCCCCCCACACCGCACCCATATTCCACCCCCACCCCCACCCGCGTTTCACCCCTCCCAAAACAGAGTGCACGCTTGGCATTCGGCCTCATTTTAAATGCCAACTACCCACAGCTACTGCGGCTGCCGGGTTCACTGCGGTCACGTCTGCTTCGGTCCGTCCAGAAATTTGGCGATCTGACCTTCATGCCAGGAAACGTATGAGAAACAAATACCCAACTGTCCCCACGAAGCTCTGTTTCCACGTGTATGAATGAAGTGGTGCCTGGATCAGAGCGGATAGCAAGGACACGTTCAGGTGATGTACACTGACCTGCCCATGTCGGCCTTTCATTTCTATATGAAATTCATTTTCATGAGAAACTCCTGCTGTTCGAGTCGGACCGGAGGCCCTCAGCCACAACTGATGTCTATAGCAGTTAATTCATCTGACGTTTAGCCTACTTAACCAACTGCTCCAAGGAAAAATTAAGTCAGTGCGTACCTCCCCCTTTCAGAACAAGAGGAAAAAAAAAGATTTAAAATGTGTTGTAAACAGAGGATGCTCTCTGTACAGATACTGCACTACATTCTAGATGAGCCAGTCAACAGGAACATCATCTTGACAGACCGTCTGGCACGGCAGGGCTAACTGGCCTGCTCTCTTATTCAACCTCTGGAGATGTACAGGCTCTCCAGAAGAGGCTCAGCTGCAGTTCCAGCTCACCCCAGAGGAGCCACGCTCTGGTCCCTTCGCTTCCCGGACGCTCTGGACTCTCATTACTTCCTCAAAACCGGAAACCTGTTTTTGAAGATCGAGCTTGTCAGGCATCTGCTGCCCTGTCCAGCTCCACCAGGAAACTCTGCTCTGCAGAGAAACTGGACGGTCTGTGGCTCGGTGTCAAGAGACTCTTGGAGCTGTCGGTTCTCCTCACCAGCGTCTGTCCAGAGGCAGCTGCTGAATCAGACACAAGGTGCAGATTAAGCACATTATTTCTCCACGCCTGGAAGTGACCATGCTCAGAGAGCTTATTAGCAGTGACGCAGGGTAACCCAGGGAAGCGTCCTTCCAGTTCAGCAGCATGAAGAGAGCGAGGAATGAGGACTGGGTGAGGCGTCTCACTGCGGCCCCTTCCAGACGTGGTCTGCCACCATGTTTGGTATCGCTGGAAAAATGAAACGGAACATTATGTTTTCATATCAAGATGGTTATTTACACAGTTAAAAACAATTTATAGATGTAATTTTCAGGATATTTGTGACACACACATCATCGCTCTGTGATGGTATTGAGGGGTGGGCTGGCACCCGCAGAGGTTCTGAAGGATGATGCCAGATACAGCAAACACCACTGTTCATTCAGAGAAACACTGTTTCAGGTGATGTGGTCGGCTCTTCGGACTGTAGCTTCAACCTTACTGTCATTTCATATTAGTTTTTTTGTGAGGGGGGGGCGGAGCCAAACGTCATCAATGGCTCCCGACCCGTGAGCGACGTGGCCAGAAGGGATTCCTGGGCTCTCATCTGAAGTGGCTGTCCCAGCATGCATGACACACACACGTGGAAACAGCATTGCCTCTGCCTCGCCACCCGAGAGGCGTTTTAATGCCAGGTGGAAACGGGGCCCAGGTGTGTTTCCCCCAAAACAGCAGCCCAGTTACCTGCAGCCGCCACGTGACACTCCAAAAAAAAAAAGTAAACAGGGCGGCCCACTGATGGGCCTGGTGAGCATGTCGGTGCCGCCCTGACATGGTGTCAGCACGCCACACGCACTGACATTTGGAGCAGCTCGCCATCGGACAGCGAGAAGCCTGCAGGAGGAGCATGTATCTGAGGATATTGAAATGTCACATGTGAGGACGCTGAGTTATTAAAAGAAAAGGATCATCTGGGAGAGTTGGGGCAGAGCGGCGGATGCCTTTTCTCTCCTCCCTGCCTCCGCACAGCCATGGCGGTTATGGATTGTTTCCCATGCGGTGACCTTCAAGCCTACTTAGAAGAGAGAGGGAAGCAGATAAAGAGGAGTACGACTCATTTCTCTTTCCTCACCCCCTCATCTTGGTAAATGCATAAGATGGCCTGAGAGATTTTTGTCCTTCCCCGTTCTTCATGGGAAGGTGATGCCAACAAATCACCGCCGCCATCCTACACCAATCAGCTGGAACATTACTAAAGATCACCCACAGCTCCCTGCTCTGAATGCTTATGAGCAGGATTCCTGCCGTCGGGTAAAGTTCAGCAGGCCTGTGCTGTACTCCATCAGGCTGCCGTTTAGCTGCCGGCTGCAGCGGCGGTCGGCAGAGCCTCGTGCACAGTGAGCACTCAGGGTTGAAGAACATTTCACTGCGTCATTTACTCTGCTCCGCTGCCAGATCCAACCAGAAGACCTTCCTAAATTCCAGACGTGAGTAAGTCCCCCTGATGCATTCTTCTCATTATACGTGCACACCAGCTTCTCTGGCAGACACTGACTTGTAGAGGCTCCATGTTCTACCCTGCTGGAGTTCTCTCTAGAATGTTACTTATTCTGATTTTACTGCTTTTGTGGCATTGTTGGAATTTGATCGATCTAAACGTCAATAAATTGTGAGTGAAGTATTTACACACTGATCAACCACTTTCAGTCACTGGCAGATTCACTGAATGGATTTTTTCTCTTGTTTAAAAAACAAATAAAATCTGTTCAGTCGTGAAGGAGTGAACTGTGGAAGAGAGAAGCAGGAACAATGGCCTGAGCTCAGCGATGTGTGGGGAAATGGGTCAGACCGTCAGCAAACAGCAGGCGTATCGACCAGAGGTGCTGTAAGGACAGACTTCTGACAGGGACTGTCCCCTGAGGACCACACTGAGGACCAGTGCTGGACCAGGACTCTCTTTCCATGACAAACTGAAAGTAGCTTATATACTAAACCTGACACTTCACCTGTGAGCATCCGGCCTGTGGCCACACAGTCACCAAGGACAAATAATGTCTTCTGCTCATTCATTCACTCATTCATTCATTCTGTCTAGAATTAGATAGACTGGTACTGTGGCCTCCACACACTGCCCTGAAGTCCTCAGACTCCTCCTCTAGCTTTCTTCTGAACGGTGAATGCAGTGAGAGTCTGCGGGGGACGGACTGCTGCTGTCCTGCCGTGGACCTGGGACGGGTCTTGAGGGATTGTGAGGAGGCCTCCTTGTTCAGCCAGTCACACTTGGGTCCAGCTGATGAGCTCGGCTGCTCTCTTGACGTATTGCTGTAGGATGTGAAGCACTCCGGCCAGCAGAGGCAGCGTGGCGCTCTGGACGGGGCGGGGGGGTTTGCTCCCGGTACTTTGACAGTTACCTGAGTGTTGTTGGAGTCCATACAGCAGCCTGTTCCAGCAGGACAGTGGAGCTTTCCTGAGAAATGGTTGGAAGGGCCGCGTCTCGTTGTGTAGGAACATTTGTGTCTGTGATGCTGAAGCCAGAAGAACTTGTCTCATAAGTTCAGCTTTTTTAAACGTGGAGCTGTTTTGCTTTCATGATGGTTTTGAAGTTTTGGTTCATTATAAAAATCACCCTGCTGTCTTTATGACCCATGGTAGCCACAGCCTGGAGTGGTTAATCTGAGACAGCTCAGAGTCTGGACTCTCCAGTCTCTACCCTGTTCCTTCGCCTGGAGCTCGCTGCCAGTCAGCAGTCCTTCTGCCTTCAGGGGAATTAAACTAAAGAGGGTCTTGGGAAATGGAGGAGCAATTTGCTTGTCTTCATTCAGGTAATTGTCATTTCTGGCTTCAGCTGGAAGCGCTCAGCTATATAGAGTTAAATACGCCACATCTTCTCACTGATGAGGATGAAAGATGCTGTTTAATGCTTCCTTCTGAGAACTAAGGACATAAATGACAAGGCATCCATGAGTTTGGTCAGTGGAAAGGTTTTAAAGGAATACTCCGAAGATTTTGGACCCAAGCCCAATCTCGATCATTTACACAGTGAGATAAGCTCATAAATACCTTTTTTGTGTCCATTCGTCCAGCCGCTGGCTCCCAGCTGTTAGCATCGTAGTTAGCTTAGCTCAACTGCAGGAGGTGAAGAGGAAACAGAGCCGGATTGATGAAAGAGGACAAAATCCTCCTTCCAGTGGTCCAGGGGACGGCGTATTAGCACGTGAAGTAAATCCGAATGGATTCAAAACATTTTAAAAGACGTGTTTCCTTTTCAATTAATTAAAGTAATGTTTTGATACACAGACCTGCACGCACAGTGCTCCGCGGAAGGATATACCGGAGCACTGCAGTAGAAGCCATAGACTCAGCCGCTGTGCGCCGGTATATAATTCCGTGGAGCACTAGTCCTCTGATCATTTATTCAGCTTTCAAAACAATGAAATATTTTGTCTGAGTAAACACACAATGTAACAAGCAGTACTAAGCATTCACACTCTTAAAGTGTCAAAAAAGAAATTTAAACTTTAATATAATTTGAACAAAAGTAGTCAGAAACAAGGCTGTAAGAAAAGCCATACATACAAATAAAAACATAACTCCGGTCATGCATTATGTGGAGGAATTTGCAGGTGGCTGTTACATGATTCAGAAAAAGCCCCATGATTGATTATTTACTCTTTTTTTTTACTCTCGCCATTTCCTCCTATTTACTTTGTTCTGTTCTACTAACTACAGTAGTGGTGTGTTTTCACCAACATGGTTGAACACGCACAAGTAAAGTCAGCTCAGACCAGCTGATCTCTACTGCTAAAACTGATCACAAAGTAGCATTTGAAGTTAACAACATGCAGGGTTTCCGCCAGACCTTTTCAGTCCGGGCTCCCTGCCCGCGCTAAACTGCGCAGCGCCCGGACAACGGAGAAGAAGAAGAAAAAAAAAATGGTCAAACACCGGCAGCGTTAGCAGCGTTAGCAGCGTTAGCAGCGTTAGCAGCGGTTTAGCAGCGTTAGCACCGAGGCACGACGCGCTCCCGGCCAAACTTGTTTTCTGCAGTAAACACTGATCTGCTGCAGACTGGAGCCACAAAAACGTTGAAATATTCAACAAATCCATGATTCACTGCAGATGCAACAGGAGCAGCTTTCTCCACAGCCTGGATTCCACCGAGCACGCTCCGCTCTGACGGAAATGAATGCAGTAGCGTGCCACAGGGGTCCTTTCTTGAGGGGCAGCTTTAGCTGCCCGCACATGTGCCTGATCAAAAATTGCGTCATTTTATACAACGGATCAAAAATCTGCTTTTCAACAGAAAATATGGCCGATGGCCGATGGAGAAAAACGTCCAAATATCAGCCCGATATATCGGCCGGCCGATAAATCGGTCGACCTCTATTATTAATGTGACCCTGTGCTTTTTGTGCTATGGAATGTAGATATGTTCAGAAAAAGACTGTGCATGGAGCATATGGTGACGTCGGCTCGGCGCTGGCATGGGGCTGATGTAACCTTCACACAGGAAAAGCAACAACTCACTGCTGTACCGGCACGAGCGCCGAGCGGCCAGGGACAACAACAACACAACAACACCGGGCCAAAGGTGGTGGTGGGCGGAGCTGATGGGGCGGGCGTGTGTGTGTGTGTGTGTGTGTGTGTGTGTGTGCTGGGGCACGGGGTGCAGTTTCCACTGGGACGGCACAGTGGAGGAGTGCATTAACAGCTTGTGTCTTGTGTTCCAGCAGAGGTGTCAGCTTTGTGACATTGTGTTTAGCCCCCTGGCAGCATGACCTTGTCTCACTGAACAGTGGCTATTAATTAGCCAAGCGTGTGTGTGTGTGTGTGTGTGTGTGTGTGTGTGTGTGTGTGTGTGTGTGTGTGTGTGTGTGTGTGTGGAGCAGTAATAGGTGGTGTTGGGAGGTGGTGCGAGTGGCACCCGTTCGCAGCCAGCCTGCCTGTCTCGCTGTCTGTATGCGATCAATGAGTGGGAGGAAGGTGAGGACGAAGGGCCAAGGGGTGTGTGTGTGTGTGTGTGTGTGTGTGTGTGTGTGGTCTTTCTGTGCCCTTGGCCGCGGCTCCAGAAAACATGAAGTCATGCTGGGCGGACTCCATGAGCGAGTGATTTCTCTCTGCTTTGCTCTGATCGACGTCCAGCCAGCCACAAAGGGCTGCCATCCCTTTCCGCCGCACCCCCCCCCCCCCTCCTCCCCTCCCCCTCCCCCCGCCTCCCCCTCCCCCTCCTCCACCTCCAGTCATTCATCCTCCCTTGTTCTCCTCGCCACAGCCTCTTCTTTCACTCCCTGCCCAGCCACCCTGAGCGCTCCAGACGCTCCCTTCCTCCTTTCTTTGCTTTCTTTCCTGTGGCTCCAGCTCCATTTCTTTTTCACCTTGGCCGTTAATCTGCTTCTCTTTCTTCTCCCAAACCTTCCTCTGAAGCACCCGTTCATGGAACCGTTCTCCCTGTGCTGCTGTTTGTCCTGAGCTGCTGTCCACAACACAACACTGTCACACAAAGACGGCTGCAGCCAGAAGTGTAGAATAAAAGAGAGAAACTCAGTGTTTCACACTGACCTGTATGTTTTATCAGTCAATCAGTCCTTCAGGTCAGTTTCTGATGGTCTGTGACCAGAAGCTGTGATGCTCATAGGCTCACTGGTGCGAGATGACTTATGAAATACTGGCTCCTGCAGGACTTTGTTTTGTTGGGTTAGGGTTAGTGTAAAGGGTTAAAGGGTTAGGATAAAGGTCAGGGTCAGAGAGTTGACAGTGAAGGGCTGAAGGATCATCTGCTGTTGCTGTTGAAAGTCATGCTGGCTTCACACCTATTGGACTCAGTAAAGCCTGAAATATTCAACATTTTTTTTTGTTTTAAAACCTGTAAATGTTAGAGAATGATTTTTTTTTTTTCAGAACAGTCTGAAAGTTCCATAAACAATTTATCTGATAAACTTTAGACGTCTTTCAGGTAAAGCAGTGTTTAATCTGTTAAGTATGTTAAGATGCTGGAATAGCAGTAGATCTATTGGCATTCTGCTGCGCCTCCCATCCCCCGTCAGGAGGAGACAGACCAGGTGGAACTGATCACCTGGTTAACGTCCCGGCCGGCTGGGTGTGGAGGAGACACCTGCAGCCTTCCTGCGCATGAAGCAGGACTCAGCTCACACAGACAGAGAAGGTGTTCCTCTCTGACTAACCTGTGCAAAGAAGTCCTCACAGCTATGGATGGACAGCTGGTAACCAGCTGGTAACCAGCTGGTAACCAGCTGGTAACTAGCTGGTTACCAGCTGGTAACCAGCTGGTAACCAGCTGGTAACTAGCTGGTAACCAGCTGGTTACCAGCTAGTTACCAGCTGTCCTAACTTTGTTGCGTTCAAGAGCGCCTTGGACATTCCTGCTTCAAATGTGAAATTTACGCAAAGTTTAATGTGTTATTTTTTTCATGAAAGAGCAAAGTTTGTGTTGATTATTAGATTTATGCAGGAATTAAGAATTATTTAAAATGTTGATGAAGGTTAAGTTAACAGCTTACTGAGAAGGAGCTTTGAGCTTGTGTTGTGTGAAAAGCATTTGATTTGTTGCTGCATTTGTTTGAACTGTGTTAAATAAGTTAAATATTTAAAATCTACCTTTGTTACAAATACGTTGTTCTTTATTGCCCAATAATAATTTAATTATTTTGAATGCAACCTTTATGAAAGATTTAAAAAATACTTCTTATAGGAGTAATATGGGTTGTATTTTGTGTTCCTTGGTTTTTTTCTCCTAAAGAAACCTGGTGCGATCTGATAAAGAACCTAAAGAAGCCTGGTAGAATCTGCTACAGAACCTACGGTGACCTAAACAGTTCTATAGAAAACTAAAAGAGAACTAAATAAACCTAAAAACACTTGAGGTTCCAAAGAATTGCTAAATTAATTAAAGACGCACAAAGAAATCCCAGACAACTCAAGAAAGCTAAAGAACTGGAGAAGTACAGAGCAACAGAACATTATGGAATTCTGAAGAAAGTTAAAGGACTCGTGAAATCTAAACCAAACTGCAGCTGAAACCTGACCTGATGACAGCAGGAGATTGAAAGAGAGCTTGGACTGGTTCTTTGAGTGAAATCCTGTGGAACGCTCCGTGAAGAACATGTGTTCAAGTCTGGAAAACTTCAGAGGACTCGACAATTACTGACCGAGTCTGAATGATATTGTGGAGCCGTGTCCAGCCCATCCTGTCCAAGCGAATAAGAGCGAGATACTGCAAGTTGACTCGCTGGACATTTGTACATTTTCCATCCAACGTGTCTCATTTAGCTGTGAGCTTCACTCAGTCGTCTTGTTTCTTTTTTAATGATCTGCAAACAGTGATGGGGAGTTTGGAGTCTGTGGGAAGCTGCTGCTGAGTCGCTCCCTGACAGGAGCGCTTCTTCCATTATCTCTCAACGCCCACATGGAAACACACAACACACACCCACTCTCTCGCTGTGTGCTGCCGGGCTCTCTGCTCAGCCACCGCCACCCCCCACTCGTCCTCTGCCTCCGACAGCTGCCGCCATGAAACGGCACGCTCGATCCAGGAGGTGGACTTCAGGACTTCAGGCTAGCTTTGCATGGGTGTGTGTGTGCGGGTGTGTTTTGGGTAGATGTCCTTCAGCGCTAAGAACACTGGAGGGAGATGTAAAGAATGCTAATGAAGTGAATCACCAGAGTGAGGACTGACTCGGCCAACCGTGGCTTACATACACTGCATCTTTGTGTGTGTGTGTGTGTGTGTGTGTGTGTGTGTGTTGGCTCTCTCTGAAGTTAAGTGAGAAGTGGGTGAGCCAAGGTTAAGTACAGGAGCACAGTGACGGGTTGTGCATTTTAATTAAGGCTTGAGCAAACACTCTGCAATTCCCCTAAATGGCCCGGTGTGATGGATGACAGGAACCGCTGCTGTCTATTTTTCTTCTGGAGAGGAACTTTTGTGCGTTTGGACACAAAAGGCCAGGCCAGCCAAAGTTTCCCCCTCCTGGAGGCTTTATTGACTCCTGGCAGGAGAGGACCCGGGCCTGGGAGGGAGGGAGGGCCAGCTACCTGGACACACATCTGCGATGCTTCGGCTGTGTGCTGTGAGTTAGCGTTGTGTGTCGCTGACAGGAATCTGTCCACAGACCAGCCGCAGTGAGACTTCCACATCAGCAGCGAGTGTGTAAACCCTGCTGGACCTGCAAAATAACACTCAATAAGAAACCTTCTTTTATTATTCAGGCAGTCAGAAGTTTTCCAGGAGTTTGTGTGGACATCCCAAAGTTTCCAAAGGAACCAAAACCTGTCAGGAGGAATTTTGGGGAAGCGTGTGGTGGGGGGAGACTTTGAGGATATGTCCCAGTTTTCCTTCAATCCTGCTGCCATTAAATAAATATGATGTTTCACAAACTTACTGTTTCTTTGTAAATTCAGAAGTTTGTTCTGAATGAATGTTTGAATCCATCGTGTCCGCAGACTTTGAGGGGGAAAGTTCTGAATCTGAAGTGGGCTGAATGTGTGGGAAAGGGTGTTCTTTAACGATAAAAAACAAAACCAAAAAAAAAAAAAAAAAAAATTGCAAACAAAGGGAGAGAGAAAGTAAAGTAAACTTCAAAAACAGTTTGGAAACTAGGTAAACAGGCAGGAGAGCTGGTCCATGGCTGATGGTTCCTCCTGTGGAGAATGGCTGCAGACCCTGACCAGGACTGGGTACCGTTTAACGGTACCTCAGTGGTACTGACCGAAAAACTTCAGTATATACTGGTACCGAACAACAGACGTGCATACGGGTATCAGTTTCGGTTCTTAAAGTGGCTGAGCGGTCAATGAACATGCTGGGAGCCTGGTGTCTGTTTTTCCCCCCAATGATTGTTTCCCAAAATGTGCGGAAACGATGGTTCAGTTCTTCTCTTTTACTGGAAAAACGCTGCATCGCATCATTGAACATGTCACCACGTCTTGCCGGCTCACACTCTTTTTCTAACAGCAGGCAGAGAGCCTGCAGCCTGCAGCCCTTCTTCCTCTGTGGTGTCTGTGTAAAATAAGGTTGAACATGCAAACAGCACACCTAGTGGCAGGAAGTGCAAATGCAGTCATGGCGTCGTCTGTGCGCCGTGAAGGAAGGAACCGAAAAAAAAGTACCGTTCAGGAACCGGTAATGTACGTGAGGTATCGAAAAAGTACTTGTACCCGAAAAATATCTAACGGTACCCAGCCCTAACCCTGACCACATCAGACACCCTCAGACCCTGCATCCTCCCTGTAGTCCTGGTATTATTATTTCCATCACTGTGGATTGCAGATGGGCCCTGGGCTCTGCCAGCTGTAGCTTCCTACCGTGGTCCTGAGTGTTTGGCTGTATGGATGCTCACAGTGTTCGTTACCTGCGATCTCACCCTGAGCCCTGCGGAGTGGGCGGGTTCAAACATAAATGTGTAACTCAGCAGAGCCGGGATGAATCATTTGGTGTAGAAATCCCTTTATATCATCTCCCGGTGTCACCGGGGGACCAGGGTCCACTCCCTTCCCCCGGCGGTCTCCGTCAGGACGACCCTGTACTGCCGTAAAGGGCTGGGCGTCGGCTGAGTCTGAGTCTGGATCTGCTCCTCACGGGGGACTTGTAGTGGCGGTTATAACCTTCGCCCGGCGCTGCGGCGCTGCACGGCTCTACGAGCCTCTGCGGTGGTGTTAAAAGAAGTGCATTTTAATGGGTCTGATGAAGGAAAATAAAAAGCAGCCGCTGTATGGATTTCAGATCTCAGTATAGTTTTATGACTGGTGCTGTACTGTCTGCAGCAGACGCTTCAGGAAAATCCAACACTGACTTGTTCATCTTGGGTCTCGGCTTGGCTCTGTCCTCTTTAGTTTCCTGAAATACTCTCTTCTTCTCTTCTTGGACCTTGTCTGAAACCTTGACAGTCGATGTCCCGCCATCTTTTGCTGTGTCTTTAGGAAATGTTTGCCTGCTGCTGAAGCCGAGGGACTGATTGGTTTCCAGACACGCCTCCATTAATCTGCTGCTGTCGGCGGTGCAGATGAAGTGTGGCGTCGGGCTGGAGGGCTTTCTGTGGTCTTTGTGGCAGAAGAGCATTGTGGGTATTTGAAGAAAGTTGAGGTGTGAACCTGTTGTGGGCGTCGTCACACCACAGCAGCACAACATCCCACTACACAAGAAAGGTTTAGGCAGCTTGGAGCTGGACTATCTAGACCTGTGTGGTTCCCAGGGCGTCTCAGTCACCAGAAGGTTGGATCGCCTGCTGTCCATCCAGCCACACATGGTCACGGTTCCACTCCTGCTCTTTGGAAGCAGTCATGAACTGGAGAGAGATCTGCTGGAAGAACAGGAGGATCCCATTTGGATCACGTTGAACTGATGTCTTCCTTTCATCACCTTCTATTTATTTTCCATTTAAGCATCATTAAAAGTAACAGTTTCATTTTATTTTGGACTTAATGTGGTGAAAAAGCAGAACTGTATTCACCTCGCAGTGCTGTAACCCTCCTCTTCTCTCTGATGAGGCAGCGTTTGAGGCTGGGTCGCCTCCTGAACTCCTTCAGCTTGGTGGTTCCTGACCTCACTCCTCCTCTTGTTTCTGCAGTCAGCTTCCAGCTCCTGTGGCCACTATTACCATGGAGAGTAATGCTGAGCAGGAACAAACCCGCTTTGCAGAGGGTTACTGATTAAGTTTGACTCACTCAACTTGCTAGTTGTCATGGGAATTCATCGATGGATCATTAAGAGCCTCTATTTATACTCTGGTGTGTGATGGGAGACATAATGTACTTCAGATTATAGAAATGTACAACTGGCTTTTCACACTGAAGTCAGTCACGTCCTCATTGTAGCCAGAAGTTAAAAAAGTTCAGGATGAAAAGCGTGAAGGTTGCCTGGAGCTGAGAAATGTGTCAGAAAGAAATGAAAATGCTTTGAGTTGAAGAATGCTGCGTAAGAGGCTTTCCAAGGTCAGCTTGTCTCCCTGTCCAGGTTTTTCCAGGTCTAACATGAATACTATTGTTTCTAGAGCATTAATTATCACTGGCAAGCGTTGGTGCCTCGCCAATAATGCTCTTGTTTTAATTAAGTCAAGACTCTTGTGTTTTGGGGGCCTCGACAGGTCATGGCATTGTGATGCATTATCACTGGTATCGTTTTAAAAGGTGCAGTTGTGAGAATGTAGTCACTGAAAGTCACTGCAGCAGTCAGCCTGCTCGCTAGCTAGCTAGCTAGTGACAAGCTGAAGCTGTTACCACGTGTCAACTAGCAGATTCCGGTCATCCTCATCTCAGAGACCGTATGTGAGCAGAGCTGAGAGCCTGGTTTGGGCCTCCGCCTGACAGACCTGGACCTGGACTGACCGGCACATGTCAGGATTTCTCTCTACATGAGGCGTTGAGGGGAGGATGGTATGTTCTAGATCTGACCGCAGCCTCCCTCCACTCTGGTCCTCACCAGCAGTCGGCCTCTGTCCGTCTCCTGTCCTCCTGTCCTCCTGTCCTCCTGTCCGCTGCCTGGTTGCTATGCAGCAGGCTGTCCATCAGCCAGCTGGTAACTGTTGCTAGGAGAAGACTGTCATTTTATCATCGGGGCTTAAATCTGCTCTCATGAGCTCGACTCACTCGGTTTCTCCTTCAAACCACCCTTCCTCCACCTTAAGCCCTTCTCCTTGCTTTCACTCAGCTTATCTCTGTCGTCCTCTTCCTCCTCCTCCTCCTCTTCTGATTCTCGTTTGTCATTCGTCTCCTTCCTCATTTCCTTTGCTGTCCTTCACCTCTGTTTGCAGTCCAGCCTCCATCTCGTCTCGCTGTCCCTGTCCTGAAGTCCTGAAGCGGGGGGTGAAATAGGTTGTTTGGGGTGTGTGTGATCCTTAATGGGGGCAGTGCCTTCAGATGAGTAGTCTGCCAAATGGACAAGTGTGAGCGTGGCTACGAGTCCACCGAGGGTTGAGGGGATGAAACTGGAGAGTCTTGGAGTTCGAGGCTCACAGGAGCTAAGAGGAGGATGCTTTTTTTATTTTTTTTCCCTCCAGACATATGAAGAGTATATGGAGTCCATAGATGAGTAGCTCTCGTTCATCACCCAATTTCTTTGGGTTAGGGTTCGATCTGCTGCAGGTCTCAGGAGCCAGTGAAAACTACATGAGACCATACTTTATGTTCAATTTACCTGCAACTACTGAACATCCACAGAACACTGTGGAAGTTTGGTTTTCTGAGCAGTAGAACTCACTTTTTAATGGTGCTTCATCTGAAATAGAACTGTTGCTGAGCAGGGAATCAGCTGCCCAGATGTGCATCTCCTGGTTTTTGCATGCAGGTCTCGGCATTTCAGGCAAAACTGGGCACAGCACCGGTCTATCTCCATCTCTTTCGGGCCGAGTCAGGCTCTTCCTCTGGTGAAAGCTCCCGGTACAGCGAGGCCATCGACGATGAGGAAGCCACGGTCAGCCAGTGACGACATTTCAGACCCTGTCCTTCCTCCAATCCATTGTGCATCCAACTGCCACACATGATATTACCATCATTATTAAACTAACACGTTTCATTCATGAAACACAGAAAAGACACGTGAAAACAGCTACACTGCTTTGTCTGAGCTGTTTGCTGTTGGCAAGCCTCTTGCCGACCGGACGTCTCCACAGACCACCTGATCACAGCATGTGACGTCAGGAAGGCGCCTCCTACAGGAGCTAGGCTTTAGTAGACTGGGGCATTTCTTTAAGGTTCACCTCCGTGTGTTGTGTTTAGAAGATATTTTCATCTCGACAGAACTGATTTATTTCTCCTTTATCTCTGGAAAGCACCTCACTGAGTCCACAGGCCATGTGAAGGAGGAGTTTGATCGTTTTCAGTTTGTCTGAAGAGGACTGAGACATTGAAACTCCACAGACACTTTGAGTTAATCCAGAAAAACCTCAGATCTGACCCAGTCCTGTGAACAGTCTGCTCAGAGCTTCAGAATGGATTCTTTATTCGTTGTAGTCTGTGAAACCACAGCTGAATCTAACGCTGAAGAACATTGCAGGTTCTTCCTGTAGCCGGTAGGGTATAATTGGAAATTCAGCAGCTCTTGGAGAACTGTTCTTCGTCAGCTGGACAAACCGGACATGATCATTAAATACCTCGAACTGTGTGCGGTCTGCTTGTTATACGGCCATTGTCCTGTTCCTCCCCGAACTGCTGCCAACAGAGGAGGACATGTGGTTGATGGCGAGCAGCCTTTGTTTGAGTCAAGCTGAAGAATTAAAGGACTGCAGCAGTTCAGGCACCACAGAAGTAATGCGGTTGATTTAGGAATGGTAATCAGCTGGTAACTTATTACCCGTTTCCTGTAGCTTCCACAGCACTGAATAAATCACAGGCAGATTGTCGAAAGCCGTTTTTCAAGCTTTGTGCTGCCTTTGGTGTTTATGAGTGTTGATGTATGAGGAGAGAAGACGAGGACATGTCCAGGTCTGATCTATAGGTAGTGTCAGTAACGATGGTGGAGATCGTAGAAATGGTGATGGTAGGGACAAAGATGTGAGTGTTGGTGTAAACTTTGGTCATGACAACCCTAATAAACTCTTCCTAGGCTCTGGAATGGTTTCAGTCAATCCTAACATGCTGCTCAGGGCCATCCCATCCTAACTGATGATTACTAACAATCTGAAAATGTGTGTGAGGTCCAAAGGAAGACCAGAGACGCTTTATTGGGATTTGACCCGGAGGCTGGGTTTGCTTGTAGTCTGCTGGCTGAGTCGTTGCGCTGGGTGCAGTGTGGCTTTGTGGGCTGCGGTTAAACTGTGGTGTGGTCTGAATTCTGTATGAAATCTGTTGGGTTTTCTCTGTGTAGAAATGACTATGTTGTAATTGGTGCTAAATAAATAAAGCTGAGTTGAGTTGACTTGGAAGTCTTCACAGCAGACATGCTTGGTCCTACCACAGGTCTGAGCTGAGCAGGCTCCTGGACCTTAATGAGGATTGATGTTGAGTGACGCCATTCATCGCTCTGCAGGACGATCCGGCAGGCGGGGAGCCTTGGGGAGCCTTTGGGCTCCAAACGGCAAACTGGACTCATGAAGACTCTTTGTCGGGATAAAATTCAGCAGCGGCCACTGTCAGGAAGCATCAACCAAATTTCTGAGTTACTTTGACAGTTCAGTTAAAACGTTTTGGGGGGGACGGAGCAGGGAATTACCTATTAATCAATAGGTAATCTATACACAACTATGCACACAGTCAAGCCATCAGCGAACGGTCTTTCAAGGTGCCAGACAACATAACTCTAAACCAAAAATGTGCAGAAAGCACAAAGCAGAAATAAGCTTCCTCTCCTCCGTGAGCCGTGGCAGAGCAGCACGGCGTTCACTGAAGAAATGGAGGAAAAAGTATTTAGTCATGTCTTTATAATAAGAAAAGAACAATATTTTGACCAGAATTTGTCCTGAAATGCATCTTTTGCAGATGGTCACACAGATCACTCACAAATCAAAGTATTTTAGGGCTTCCTGGTGACGAGTCTAAAGATCCAAACATTCTGCATCATAAATATATATTCAAACAGCATTTTGACCTGAATGGATCATCTCTGGCTGTATTGTCTGTGATTTCCAGTAACACTCAGAGTTCTCTTGTCGGGTGAGAATAAAATGAAAGAACCAGACGTCAGGGGAAATTCACAAATTACCAGAGGTCCACAGGTTTTTCTAGTCCCGTGTAAATAGTACATATGAGTCTATTTTAACATGGTCAGATTTAATGTAACGCTGGTGAACTTGCTGGGGACCTGTTAGTATTTGACCCTTGTTTTTCGTTCACCCTGCTGGGTGAAGCTGTCAGCTTATATTCTGAGCCTGGTCAGCCGCTTACTGACTGAAACTGGGTTTTGGTTCTGTGACTTTGGCCCGCATGGTGATTGTGTCCAGCTGTCCTGCGTGTGTGGACAGGACTGTGTCCACACATGGTGATTGTGTCCAGCTGTCCTGTGTGTGTGGACAGGACTGTGTCCACACATGGTGATTGTGTCCAGCTGTCCTGTGTGTGTGGACAGGACTGTGTCCACACATGGTGATTGTGTCCAGCTGTCCTGTGTGTGTGGACAGGACTGTGTCCACACATGGTGATTGTGTCCAGCTGTCCTGCGTGTGTGGACAGGACTGCCGCCGTGTGGAGCGTGGAGGGACCGGCTCAGCTGGAGATCTCCTCACAGGGAGGAAATGGCAGCACTGCTGATGCTGCTGCAGAGCAATTGAGGGAAAGCTGTGCTGTCTTGACGTGATTGAAGGACAACACACTCAGAGGCTTCAGAGAGGTCGGGCCCGGGCGGAGGGCGGAGGGCTGAGGAGCGAAAAGACAAATTGATGAAAAGCCTGTGAGTGAAAGACAGGGAAGAAGGAGGGAAGGGGAAGGAGAAGAAGATGCATTTGGTTGGGATGAAGGATGGGGGGGTGGGGGGGTTAAGGTGGGGTCCGTGCATAATTACATTTTGTGTTCTGAGCTGTATTGGGAATCAATAATGTAATTCATAGAAAAGCCATAGAGCTGCCTTCCATTGGCATTCACAGACATGGGCCGTGCTTACATCCCGAAGAATTAAAACCGGAGGAGAGGGTGGGGGTGGGGGGCGAGGGGGAGCAGGAGGGGGGGCCGTCGTCTGTCATTGAAACAAAGACTCGCCCTTTGTTCATCCTGAGCCTTTAAATCTCCCCCACAATGCTTTGCAAAAAGCTCAGAGTTTTCCAGCGCACCGTGATTGACGTTTCTGGGTCTGTCCCAGCTGATGCTCAGATAACACACACACACACACACACACACACACAGTGTTCGTATATTCACACTTTGCAGTAGCAGGTCAGATGTGAAGTGGCAGCTTTTCCTCCTGATCTGGTGTAGTCACCATCATCATCATCACCATCATCATCATCATCATCGTCATCATCACCATCATCATCATCATCATCGTCATCATCAGTATCATCACCATCATCATCATCATCATCATCATCCACATTACTGGCATTATCGGTATCGTCGGTATCGTCGGTATCCGTAGTCGTTGATCGTCCACAGCCAGCAGCAGCTCAACAGAGTTTGAGACTTTGCCTGACTATAAAGTTTTCATTAGTCTAACAATCCTGGATCAGACTTTTCTGAAAAGCTGAATAAGATCCAGGAAAAGAGGCACTGGTTTTAACTACAATAGCTTCACATTTCAATGTTCTGTGGACTGAACGTGAAGCGTTTGCTTTACAATGGCGTCACATGTAATAGTTACTCATTTGTCACACTGATCATCCAGTGAGGGTGGCTGGCTGAGTCTAAAATTAATTCACCCCCTCACACATTAACACAACACACACACGCACTGCATAAAAGCAGAAATATCTGAAGAAACACTCTTTGGCGTTGCATTGTGTTCCATCTGAGTGAAGTCGAAGTCGGCCTTCAGCAAGTCTTAAAGAAATCTCCAGTTATTTCCTTTTCGCATGATTTTTGTCCTGTGAAAGATCTTTAAAAGGCCAAATCACAGAGCACAGTGGAGCCATTAGTGGAGAAGCTGTCAGAAATCCTGTCCTCGGCTCGAAAGACAGCCGAGCGTTCCATCTCCGGCTTTTCTCTGGCAGGGATCAAGAAGGTCTCTGAGCCCGAGAAGAGGCGTTTTAAAGTTTCACACATGAAGCCAGCAGAGAGTTTTCACTCTGAACATCCTGCTCCCAAATGAAATGCATGGAAAGTTAAAGTGCATGAAGTGAAGCTCTGTTGTAATATGTCTGACTGTGAGAAGCCATTCCAGCCTCAGTAGACTCAGCAGCATGTAACTGGTCCGTTAATATCACCTGATCAGAGAAACCACGGAGAGCAGCTTGAATCACTCCAGCCGACCTGACATCTGTACACTGTTCTGAGAAACGGCCCAATAATGTTGTTGTTTTGGTGTTGAGCATCACATTTCTCCGTTCTGCTAACGCGTTGCAGTCGACATGACTGAGTGTGGAGACTGGACAAGAGGAAAGAGCCGCCACACGCAGCCGTAGCTGTCAGCCTGGACACGTCCCCCGTCCACAGCAGGAGTAACGGGGACACACGTCTGCAGTGTCCATGAGGCCCAGCAGCTCGGCCTGCTCTCTGGACAGCTCTCTTCCACGCCGCCTTCCCCACGTCATTGACCGCCGCTCCAGCCGTGAATGTCATTACGAGGCGGCTCTGGACGCCGCCGCCCGCCCAGCAGGTTCCTCGGCTGCTGTCCACTCTGTCCTGACTTGTCCCTGTGTTCCCACAGCGCTGACAGCAAGCCAAGGCGAGTCCCAAGCCCCGGTCCAAGGCCTCCTCAGGGCCACGGCAGGCGGAGCACGAGTCCGGAGAGCCACCGGCGAGGAGACCTACTGGGCCTACTCAGGTTGGTACTGCTTCCTGCGTGGCGAGCCGCCTGCGAGCTGTGGATTCATGCGTGTGTGAAAGAAAGATGTCCAGTCTTCTGAGGTCAAACTCAGGGCCAGCAGTCTGAGTCAGGGAGGGGGGACAGTCCCACACTGGGGGGGGGGAACTCTGGAGTAGTGGCGCCAGTGTGGAATTACTGTTGGTAGTAGTGTGAGTCCACCACCACTCGGTTCCTTCTGTTCGTGTGTGTGTGTGTGTGTGTGTGTGTGTGTGTGTGTGTGTGTGTGTGTGTGTGTGTGTTGTAAGATGGAATAATGCGTCCATGTGTGTCCAGATGTGTGTATGAAAGGATGCCTGCCTGTCTCCAGCTCGGAGCGGCCTCTGCACACTTGGCCTGTCAGTCCGTGTTGAGGGCAGTAAAACCCTGGACTTACACACACATCAACAGCTGGACAACGGAAAACCAAACATACTCAGATGACGACAGAGGTCCTCGATTCCACGCACCATATCCACCTACACACACAGACACACATCTCTGTACCCTCTGTTGAGTCTCATGTTCTTAGGATCGCGCCGCCGCGGGGAACCCGGACCCGACTGCCTGCAGCAGACGTTTTGCAGACGTTTTGCCGGTATTAGCTCTCCGGGCAGGAGCGCTCGACTGTGTGGAGGGTTGAGCTGTTTGACATTAAATAAATGTTGACCTGAGAGAAGCCCTCGTCTTCTCCCTGCTGGCTCCAGCTGCTTCATTCAGAGGCTGGTGTATCTTCAGGTTCTCTCACTCTTTGGCAGAGGCCTCAGTGTGTTTTTGGAAGGCAGGTTTTTGAGCCCAGACTCCATGAAAGCACCAGCGATGTGTTTAGAAACAGGAGAAATGTGAATGAATTCCCAGCAGCTGGTCTTCATGGGCGAGATGGTTCACATGAAGCCAACATTCACTGGGAAACCGCTCCTCAAAATGTCTGTCAGTGAGAGTGAGAGCCACAGTTTCATGACTGAGACTAAACAGGTTTATTTCCAGTTCTGACTGCTCTCCTTTTCAACCAGGCCTTCTAATGCCATCGCAGTGTGGCCTCAGTAACTTCCTCTCTGGTGAAAACTGTACTCCCAAACACAACCTGTCCCAGTGAAGACGTTCATTTCCTCACAATTCACATGGCAGTGAGTGTGAAGGCCTCATCGCCTTCTCTATTGATCAGCTTTTTTATTGAAATGACATACAAGACACAGTGAGACTTAGGGTGTGTGTGTGTGTGTGTGTGTGTGTGTGTGTGTGTGTGTGTGTGTGTGTGTGTGTGTGTGTGTGTGTGTGCGGGGCACGCGGCCCTGCTGGGGTCTGGTTGCCCTGCTGCTCTGGCCCCGAGGCGTCTCGCCCTGCCTCTGGTTCTCTTCCATGCTGCTTCAGAGGGAACGCCTCCCTCCGTCCCTCCAGAGGCCCACTTTTTATTTTTGCGTGTTTTCAGAGGGGGCAGCATTAATCTTTCACCATGCATGCCGCGGCAGCCTCGGGCCACGGATGATCTTTTAGTTTATTTATTTCAGTATTTCCGCCGGCTCGTCTAACCCTAACTGGTGGCCTGCCGAGGCTGCGCCGCCACACGGGCTTGTGGGTAAAAAGGGAGGCGGTGACAGTGTCGGTTAGCGGGCTGAGGCTGAGACGTCCTGATGCCGTCCCGCTGTCCTCACGCTGGGGTTCGACCGCAGCTCTCATAAGACGCTGATGTAAGGCTGGGCAGCGTTCAGGCAGACGGACCGCCGCTGTGAGCAGGTCAGACGCTGGACTGATCCCAGACCAGGGCCGCACGGCGTCATCACACCTGCACGAGTGTGTGCGTGGCTGGAAAAGGCCCGTCGGACCGGAGTGAGAGCTGAGTGAACCCAGGTGAGCTGGTCAGTGTACTGTAGAGAACAGTGAAATATGATATGAAGTTTTGCTGACATTGAGTTTTTAAGAGGACGAGGTTGAAACTTGAACTCTGACAGCGTAGCTCTGAACATGGACCTGGAGCTGGCTGCATGGCCTCAACTCCCCTCGGCTCCTCTGGGAAGGTTTACGATGAGCGCCGATGTGGAAAAGTGTCCTGTGCTCTGAAATCCTGAGCGCTTGAAGCACGCCACGGTCCAGATGGCCGCCACCGATAATCCATGGTGGGACCAGGATGCTGCAGCGCACCTGTGAAGCTTCCTTTAACGCCCATTTGAGAGGAGAGAAAGACAGTCACGCTGGTTCTGCTGGTTCTGCTGGGTCTGCTGGTTCTGCTGGGTCTGCTGGTTCTGCTGGTTCTGCTGGTTCTGCTGGGTCTGCTGGTTCTGCTGGTTCTGCTGGGTCTGCAGTCCAGCACGCCTGGGCCACAGCTGGATCTGTCCTGTAATGGGGGATAAAACAGTGAGTGTGAACCAGCATGACTATTGAAACTATTGAAACTCTGACCTGTGGTCTCATCTGGACACGCCAGGGAGTTTAACACGCCGGCCAAACAATACAGCAGGAATCTGATCAAAGCTGTACATTTCAGTGGAAAACGCTGCGAATGCTAAATGGTTCTCAACCTAATACAATGTCTTGATTTGTATTTGCTTTGTGAGAAAAACAGCGGAACCTACTCGACATGCTGCTGTTTGTTGCTTAAAATGTGTCCAAAATGAGCTTTCTAAATATGTCCAAGTGTTACGTACCGTCCTTTAATATGTTTAAAGATCTTCAAATCCGTTGGACCCTGGACCCTCCTCAACTTTTCAGCAACTTACGATGTGTAATTAAAAAATATTTTGCCCGTCTTCTCTTTTACACACACACACACACACACACACCCTCACTCTCACTCTCTCTGATGACTTCTGCAAACTTTCCTGCACCTCCATCTGTCCTAATTAGCAGGCTCTAATCGCGTCCTCCAGAGGTCTGACGAGCTGGAATCAGGACCTCGGCGGGCCGCGGCTGTTCTGCCCTCTGCCTGATCAGAACGGCAGATTAAAACCACGCGCAGTGCTGACAAATCAGGCGTTATCTGGGGCCGACTGGCTGCCTGGTGGGATGGCGGAGGCGAGGCTATCGGCTGTCTGACACTGGAGAAACCTCTCAAACTGCACAGCTCAACATTTATCAATACCACAAAGACTTTCACTGAATGTCACCGTCCAAATGTGAGACTGCTCTTCTGCTATAAGCAGGAAACGTCAGACAAACAGCAGAAACTACCACGGTGCCATGACAGTGAGATCAACACGAGCCTCAACATCCAGGACTCGGTCAGGATTGGTGGCTATGGACGGTTTCCCACTCATTCTCAAATCCATAGCATGTTCCAATAATTCAAACCTAAAGGAGAGGAAACGAAGTACGGAAACATGCCACCTTTTATCCAGCTAGATTTTCAGTCAGATAAGAAGAAAAAAAGTTATTTGATGTGAGTTTTTATTCAAATTAATCCAACAACTATGAAAACAGACACGTTTAGTCTTTAGGATTCTTTTGGTGGAAAGCCGTTTGTTTAGATTCTCAGCTGATCCTGCTGACGGTCCAGTCCCTCTTCTGTCGGTATGATCAATACATGCATTCCAGAGCTTATGATCCACCCATCCATATGTGAAACGTTCAGTGGATCCATTAAAAAACCAGTAGTACAGTGTTGATCTGAGCAGAGCAGCAGATGTCGCCGTGGAAACTCCTCGCCAGGTGACCTGGTTTTTGCTGTGGTTAGGGGTGGGTTAGGGTTAGGGTTTGGGGTTGGTGGTGTGGATTAGGGGTTCGGGTTTGTGATTAGGGGTTTTGGATTAGGGGTTAGGGGTTGGGGGTGAGAGGGTTAGGCTTCAGGGCTCGTGGTGATCTGCTTGTGTGCAGCCCCCTCATGGTTTAGTGCAGGGTTTCCCAGCCCTGGTCCTCGGGGAACACTATCCTGCATGTTGTGGATGTTTGCCTCTTCCAACACACCTGATTCAAATGATCAGGATTGTTATCAGGCTTCTGCAGAGCTTGATGACGAGCTGGTCATGTGAACCAGGTGTGTTGGAAGAGGGAAACATCCCAAACATGCAGGATAGTGTTCCCCGAGGACCAGGGCTGGGAAACCCTGGTTTAGTGGCGTGTTCCTGAAGTGGTCCGCTCACTCACTGTTCCATCGGTTTGGTTGATCTTCGGATGTTTCGTCAGTCTCTTTGAGATCTTTGCGCTCCAGCCAGTCGTCGGAGCGAGGCCTCGGTGCCGGGCCAGGCAGAGACGGCGCCTTAATGTGCAGTGATCAGTCAAAGCGATTGATCACTGCTCGTCTGGTGGAAAAACCTCCATGCTGCTGCTTTGCTCACATTTCAAACAAACTGTCAGGATTTCCATGATCGCAGCTGCTACAGCTCATGTTCCTTCAGTTACTGTGTCGTTTAACGTTATTCTACAGTAACAATATGAATTTTAATTAAACCAGGCAGCCATTAATATTCCACCATATGAGCTGTTCCCTGCTAATAATTAGAATACTAATGATGAATTATTGATGCAGCTCTGCGATCACAGACTAATTACTGCTGATATGACGTGATGCTGCAATCATTGTCACCAGATGAATCTGTCTGATTATTGTACAAATTTATCTTTAATTATAGCTCTGGCCAAGTCTCAAACTTTTTAATTCTCCGTTAAGTTCACAGAAACTTCCCTGGCTTTTCAGAGGAGCTCACAGTGAATGACGTGCTTCACGTTGCACATCTTAAAGATGGTGCACGCTCCCCACTGCACGTAATCACCGAGCGGCGCTGTGTGGACTCACGAGGCCGTCCTCTGAGCCGAGACTGATTGGCTCCTGCTCCCTGACGGCCCAACAGTCGAAATACCAGAGAGTCTGCTTGAAAGGCTTTTCTTTCTTCCATTCATGGTGCGGCCTACGTTTGGGTAACACTCATCTCACACCATTTATACACACACACACACACACACACACACACACACACACACACACACACACACGTGACTGGAAATTAATTTTCAGACGATGTGAATGCTGAACAGTGACGGCGAGGCGGTGCTTTCCCATTCAGCACCAGCCCCATCACAGAGCTCTCAGGCCTTTGTGCCGCCGCTCTCAAGTGGCCAAATGAAGATGGGAATTGATGATATGTTGTACGGTCATTTTACTCACGAGGAAAACCAGGTTTATTAGCTGTGAGTGGTGTTGTCTGGACACCGCGGTCTGTTCTCCTCAGTACAAGCTTTGTTATGGGCAAACTTCTGCATTCTGCAGCTGTCTGCTCTCAGCTCTGGGAGTGAAGACACTCAGAAGACACAGTAGAGACACAGTAGAGACACAGTAGAGACACAGTGGAGACACAGTGGAGACACAGTAGAGACACAGTGGAGACACAGTGGAGACACAGTAGAGACACAGTAGAGACACAGTAGAGACACAGTGGAGACACAGTGGAGACACAGTGGAGACACAGTAGAGACACAGTAGAGACACAGTAGAGACACAGTGGAGACACAGTGGAGACACAGTGGAGACACAGTGGAGACACAGTAGAGACACAGTAGAGACACAGTAGAGACACAGTAGAGACACAGTAGAGACACAGTGGAGACACAGTGGAGACACAGTAGAGACACAGTGGAGACACAGTGGAGACACAGTGGAGACACAGTAGAGACACAGTAGAGACACAGTGATTCTCGTCTTATTCGTCAGTGTCACATCCTTGATGATCCAGGCTCCATGTTTTCGGCAGAGCAGCAGTGCAGTGAAGCAGCAGTCAGGACTCTTGTGGTCTTTGGCCAATAGGAAGCCTGCAGCTGTGCACCATGACCTCCACGGTCTCCATGGTTCCATCGCTTCCAAACAGGAGTGCTGGAGTTCATCGCAGGAACCCTGCGATGAACTCCAGCATTCCTGTTTGGTCTCGTCTCTAGTTTGTCAGAGAGGCCGAAGGAGCGCTTTCCTCCGTACGCCGTCCTGATTAGCAAGACAAAGCGCCGCTTCTGTTCCTGCCTGCGTTTGACACAGACAGAGAGGAGGAGGCTGCAGACGTCTGCAGCAGAGGGAGACGGTGAGGAAGTGCAGAGAGAGGTGTGCATTGCTGCGACTCTCCGAGGAAACCCAGAACAGCCACAACGTTTCTAACAAGAGGGTCACGATTCTCCCTCCCCGTCAAGATGACAGTCTCTGTTTGGCAGCTATTTGAAAAGACAAAAAAGAAAGGAAAAAGTTCAGAGTTGTTGGGCTTTCAAAAGTTTCTCTGAAAAAATGGTGTTCCCTCGACCTCTTCACCTCAGGCTGGCTTCCTTCTGTCGCTGTCTGCTGTTTGGAAAACCTGGCTCAGCTCGATGGTCTGGTGAGGCTGGAGGCTTTGTTTGTGTAATCTCTGATCGTCTGTTCAGTCTGTGGTGAACATTAAGAAAGCCGCCGTCAGTCCTTTCGCTCTCTGACCACTTTAAATGATTGAACAGGACTCAGTCCGGGGCGCGGCCATGTGACTAATCCGTGATGTGGTTCAGGTTCAGGCGCCGACGGACGCTCGGAAGACGACATGAAGCTGGTGGCTGTTTCAGTGCTGAAGCTCAGGAGCACCAGTGGGTCACTGGGAGGAGTCTCATCAGTTAGGAAAATGATCTGAAGACGTGTTTGTGTGGAAAGAGCTGCAGCTCTGAGGCCTCAGCAGACGCTCTGCTGCCGACTCCCTATCTTTTCATTTTTCCAACACTCAGTGTGTTTACATGGGACTTTTTATTCCTCTTTAAATCAAATAAAGCCTAAAATAACCGTGGAAATGCCTGAAGACTTTGTTCAGAATTAAGTTTAAATCTGAAAGGACGGGCCGGTTTGTTCTCCTTCTGGAGCAGAATTCGGTGTAAATCAGGCGACTTGATTCCGGTGGTTCTGCGCTCGCTCCGCCGCGATGACGCACTATTCCAAGATACAGAGACGATTTATTTAACGGAGCTCCAGAAGAAATGGATTTAATGAACGAGCAGAACACCGAGGACATTTTCAAAGTTCTTCCAGTGAGAAAGAGAAAAATGACCGCCAACATGTTTTGTTCACTTCCTCTAGACGTCACTCCATCACGGCCGCCCCGTCCAATCAGAACGCTTCCCAGCCCCCAGCGCTAAAGAGGATTCAAGCCTTCATTTCTCCCATGAAAACACCAAGATCAGGAATTGCTTAATTCTGCATAAACCAATCAAATCAAACCAATTAAAAGACCGTGTGGCCACAGTGACCGATGCAGGTGTTTCTGCGAATCAAACGATTCCGTTGTGTGATCTGTTGTGATGTTCGGTTTATTGAACTCCAGCATTCACATTAAAGTCTGCATGAAGAGCACTGAAGAGCCGGCCTGTTTTTGCTGTTCGCCACACTCAGACAAAACTCATCAGCTCTCAGAGATTCACTCCTCTTTTCACCCCGGAAGGGAAAACACAGAAAAATAGCTGAAAATGTGAGCGGCGGTGATCTTGATTCTGTTCCATCCACGAGCCTCTCGCCACACCGCCGGCGTCGTGTGGCCTGCGGCGCTGAAATGCTGGACTGACATCTGTGAAGGTCTGAATCTGAACCTCAACATACTGAAAGGACACCGAAGGACGAGGAAAGCTGCTTTCAATCAACCTTGTCACTGCTGTATTGCCACTGTCATCACATAAATGCCCATAGGGGGGTGTGTGTGTGTGTGTGTGTGTGTGTGTGTGTGTGTGTGTGTGTGTGTGTGTGTGTGTGTGTGTGTGTGTGTGTGTGTGTGTGTTGATTAAATGAGTGGCAGCGACCAATGCAGCTGTCCGTGCGAGGTGTGAGGGGTGATGTATTATGGGAGTACTCTCGGTGATTGCGTCAGTGGTTGTGCGTGTCTAATGCAGGATCAAACCAACTCACTCTGTGCCTTTGAAAAGAAAAGGCATCAATTTGAAGCCTTCACAGCCATCATAATAATTCCTCACCTCTCAAGTAGTCCCTGAGTAGCCCCGGCATCTGCTGAGGCCTCGCAGGACGAAGCCCATTAGGTCTGGATAAATATATGTCAAGTAATGTGCGGTGCAGTCAACAGGGCTCCGACAAGAGGCCCGGCGTTCCACTGCAGCCACGACACACACACACACACACACACACACACACACACACACACACACACACACAGATTCTTTGCACCGTCTTTTGAAGCCCAGACCGTTTCTGCTTCCAAACTACTGAAGGAAAACCGTGATGCTCGTTTCTCAGCACGCTCAGCGTCATGTGAAGAGGTAGCGTTCCATCTTTATAAATGAAATGCCGTTGCGTGGCGGCGGGGCGTGGCGGCGGGGCGTGGCGGCGGGGCGTGGCGGTGGGGCGTGCCTGGGGGGGGTTGTTCTCAGGGGTGAGCAGTCAGTCGTCTCCCAGGGTTTAAAAGCTGCCCCACAGCAGAACCCACACAGAGGACCCGGAGAGGGCTTCAGGACGGGCCGAGGCGGCGGACCAGGTCTGCGGAGGTTTTGGTTTCTGGTTACGGCCTCAGGAGATGAATGATGGGGAATGGCACGGATCAGCTACACCCTGCTCCGTCTTAACAAACCAGCGGATGACCTGTCGAGTCTGGACTCACCCGTTCTGCTGTCTTGGAAAATAACCAGCCTTCTCTCGTGATAACCAAGGCACCGGAGAGTTCCCGTCTCCACTGCCTTCTCCATTCCTGAGAGGAAGAATCTGTTTCACTTGGCCGACACTGAAGCCTGCAATATATAAGCACCAGAGAAAACTGAATGAATAAAGTCATAAACAGAGCAGAATTCATTGCCCGGAGTTGTGAGCATTCAAGGGCAATGGTGGCTGTGCCACTTCATAAAATCACTGCAATCTCTCTTCCTCGGAGGAACACAGGGGAAACGCTGCGTTAGATTTTGCCGACTGGAGAATCAATACATATAAAAAGAGGATGGATAAAATATTGTAAGAAGCTGTAATTTTAGTGCTGCTTCATGGAAGGTCATTAGCTGCTACAATAAAAGCTTTTAGGGCTTTTCTGTGAGATGAATACTCAGAATTCACTGAAAGTGAGGCTGTTCTACCGCCTCGTTCCCTCTTCCTCTCACACTCCCGTAGAAATCCCCACTGAAAAGCTGAGTGTGTGGAAACATCAGGTCTTGGCAGTGATGTGGTCTTCAGCGTGGCGGCCAGGGCTGTGCCTGCAGGACCCACTCTAAAGCTCATCAGCAGCAGAATGCAGACAGACCAGACGAAGTGTGTGCTGCTGTGGAGGGGAGTGATGGACAGAGAGAGGACGCTGCTCCAGAGCGACCAGAAGAGAACAACCACGAAGAAAGTGAACTCCTGGACTTTGAGGACGCCGCTGGATGAGCTGTGTGAGACAGAAAGAAACCAAAGACAATCAAACATGGAATAAAAAACTAGGAAATAAGTTGGACTCTAATTAATGTCATGTCAAATGCAGTGTATGATTAGTGGTGCAAAAGAATATTAGCACCTATTTGGACTTGAGTTTATCCTGGTCTATGATCCATCATATATCCATGATCCATCCATCCATCAAGTATCCATCCATCCTTTTCGTTGTCCAGTCTCTATGTAGTCGGGTGCAGAGCAGAGGGAAGCTCAGCCATCTGTCTCCTCCGGGTCTCTGCAGCTCTTCTGGACTCTTCTCCTCGCCTGGGTCTGGTTCTGTAGAAGTCTAGATGTGCTGTACTTTGAGGCCCAGACTGGAGTCTGGCCCGATCAGATTCGAGCCGGCCCAGGCTGGAATTCTGTCCTGGGCCAGCCGAGAATGGCCTCTCTCAAGGATTCCAATCTGGACCGGTCAGAATCAGAATTCCGATCGGAGTCATTATTTATTCATTACATTATTCATTGAATAGCTATATTTGATGAGGATTTTTATCCTGATTTCCTCCAAAATGTCATTCTGAGATTCACAGAAAGTATTATTTAATATTTTAAAAATGTTTAGTGCTGTCAGTTTTAATCATGTTGATCACAATTAATCGTGATTAATTCATGGAGAGCTGTCAACAATTAACTTTTTTAAAGTTGAGATTAATCGCAGTGAAGAGTCTAATCCTCATAAATCAGTCCCAATGCCAGGAAAAAGACTGTTATCCTCTAGTTCTCTTCTTTGACCCAATTGGCAGACCTCAATGGATTAATCGCGATTAAAACTGACAGCACTAAAAATGTTAAAACATCAAATGAAAATAACACTTTAGATTGTAACACTCAGATTCTAATTCGAGCCAGAAGACAGGCCATCCGGATTTTAAATCAGGCTGGCCCAGATCAGAATTCCAACATTTTAACTCTGACTTCTTAAGAAACTTGATCCTGGATGATTTTTGAAAGATTTTCTTAAATATCCTTTTTTTAATCAAGCTAGGAGAAACAAATGTGATGAATGAAAAGTGGTTCCACAAAGACACACAGCAGAGACTTGCACAGTTGCTCCTAAACTTCAGAAAACATGGAGACCAAAAGCTGCAGAGGCACAGGTGTCTCCCCTGTGTCAGCTGGTGTTTGACTGCTGAGCTTCTGGGAGGTCGTACCGAGCGACTCGTGCTGCTGACGCTAACGCTTCTTCCTGCTGCTGAGAGACACTCTGGGATTTCACTTCATTTTCACTTCCTTGTAGAGAAGAAGTCTTGTCAGCGTCTAAATAGCGGCGCTAGAAGTTCATTTTGTCTAATTGAAGAGAAGTTGAGTTGTCGCGGCGCTCGCTGTTTACTGTGGCAGCCCTGTTGTGTGACTTACACTGACGTACTTTGATAAAAACATTTCTGCATGTGTGAATAGACATGATCATTATCCTGCCTGTCTGCTCGTCTCCCGTGACTCCTTCCTCTTGTCTCCTCGCCGTTTGCTCCTCTCGTGCTAATAAATTCACCGGCAGCGTGCCGCAGTCAAACATTAGGTGAGAACGTGGGGAGCGGCAGTCGGCGGGGGGCCGGCGCGACGAGACAAAGTGAAAATAAGAATGGAAGAGGTGAAGACATGCTGCCGGCAGGTGAGGAGCTTTAATTGATAGCCGTGTGTTTGATTGTGACGGTCTTCTGACTGTCTCAGAAGGCTTCCCAGAATGCTCTCTGAGGCTTTCTGCTCAAACGCAGCCCACACCTCACTCCTGATGCAGACAGCCATCACCGTTCTGCCGACCCGGTTCTCTGGCTCCACGGGCCGGTCCTCCATGTCACCCTCCTCACCTCCAGTCCTCCATGTCACTCTCCTCACCTCCGGTCCTCCATGTCACTCTCCTCACCTCTGGTCCTCCATGTCACTCTCCTCACCTCCGGTCCTCCATGTCACTCTCCTCACCTCCGGTCCTCCATGTCACTCTCCTCACCTCCGGTCCTCCATGTCACTCTCCTCACCTCCAGTCCTCCATGTCACTCTCCTCACCTCCAGTCCTCCATGTCACTCTCCTCACCTCCAGTCCTCCATGTCACTCTCCTCACCTCCGGTCCTCCATGTCACCCTCCTCACCTCTGGTCCTCCATGTCACTCTCCTCACCTCTGGTCCTCCATGTCACCCTCCTCACCTCTGGTCCTCCATGTCACCCTCCTCACCTCTGGTCCTCCATGTCACTCTCCTCACCTCCAGTCCTCCATGTCACTCTCCTCACCTCCAGTCCTCCATGTCACTCTCCTCACCTCCGGTCCTCCATGTCACTCTCCTCACCTCCGGTCCTCCATGTCACTCTCCTCACCTCTGGTCCTCCATGTCACCCTCCTCACCTCTGGTCCTCCATGTCACTCTCCTCACCTCCAGTCCTCCATGTCACTCTCCTCACCTCCAGTCCTCCATGTCACTCTCCTCACCTCCGGTCCTCCATGTCACTCTCCTCACCTCCGGTCCTCCATGTCACCCTCCTCACCTCTGGTCCTCCATGTCACCCTCCTCACCTCTGGTCCTCCATGTCACTCTCCTCACCTCCAGTCCTCCATGTCACTCTCCTCACCTCCAGTCCTCCATGTCACTCTCCTCACCTCCGGTCCTCCATGTCACTCTCCTCACCTCCGGTCCTCCATGTCACTCTCCTCACCTCCGGTTCTTGACTCTCAAATCCTTTTCAGCTTAAATTCAATCGAATACACTGCAAAGACAAGATATTTAATGACTGAACTGAGAAACTTAATTTTCTTTTGCAAATAATCATCAACTTAGAATTTATTGGCAGCAACACATTGCAAAAAGGTTGGCACAGGGGCATGGTTACCACTGTGCTCCATGGCCTCTCCTTTTAACTACACTCAGTGAGCCTTTGGGAACTGAGCAGACCCATTTTTTAAGCTTTTCGGGAGGAATTCTTTCCCATTCTTGCTTGATGTACAGCTTCAGCTGTTCAACAGTCCGGGGTCTCCGTTGTTGTATCTTACGCTTCATAACGCGCCACACATTTCAATGAGGGACAGGTCTGCAGGTCTGGACTCCAGGAAGGCCAGTCTGGAACCCGCACCCTCTTACTGCAAAGCCACGCTGCTGGAACACGTGCAGAACGAGGCTTGACATCGTCTTGCTGGAATACGGAGGGCGTCCATGAGCGAGACGCTGCTTGGATGGCAGCATACTGCTCCAAAACCTGTACCTTCAGCATTGATGGTTCCTTCACAGAAGTGCCAGCTGCCCGTGCCCCGGGCTCTAATACCCCCAGACCACCACAGTTGCTGGCTTCTGAACTCTGCGCCTCTAACAGTCCGGCTGGTTCTTCTCCTCTCTGGTCCGGAGGACACGACGACACGCTTTCCAGAAACAATTTGAAATGTGGACTCGCCAGACCACAGAGCTCTTCTCCACTTTGCATCAGTCCATCTTAGATGAGCTCGGGTCCGGCGAAGCCGGCGGCGTTTCTGGGCGTTGCTGATAAATGGCTTTCGCTTTAGCAGAGTTTAACTTACACTTACAGACGGAGTGGCGAACTGTAGTGACTGACAGTGGCTTTCTGCAGTGTTCCTGAGCCCGTGTGGGCAGATCCTTCACACTGTGATGCGGTTTCTGATGCAGTACTGCCTGAGGGGTCGAAGGTCACGGGCATCCAGTGTTGGTTTTTGGCCTTGCTGCTCACGGGCAGTAATTTCTCCAGATTCTCTGAACCTTTTGATGATATTAAAGACCGTAGACATTGAAATCCTTACATTCCTTGCAGTAGCTCGTTGAGAAATGTTGTTCTTAAACTTGTCGACTATTTGCTCACGCACAAAGTTCACAAAGTGGTGGCCCTCGTCCCATCCTTGTTTGTGAAGGACTGACCATGTCAGGGAAGCTGCTTTTATACCTAATCATAGATCCCACCTGTTCTCCACCTGTTCTCAGTCAGCCTGTTCACCTGTGGGACGTTCCAGATGAGTGTTTGATGAGCATTCCTCAACTTTCTCCGTCTTTTTTGCCACTTGTGCCGGCTGTTTTGAAACATGTTGCAGGCATCAATTTCAAAATGAGGCAATATTTGCAAAAAATAACAGTTTACCAGTTCAGTTGTTCAGTATCTTGTCTTTGTTGTGTATTCAATTGAAAATAGTCTGAAAGGGTTTTGGAAATCATTGTATTCTGTTTCTCTTCACCATTTACACAACGTGCCGACTTCACTGGTTTTGGGTTTTGTATGATCAAAACATTCTTCAGCTCCACAGTCAACTCTGAGTGGCTCCAGTCACAGTTAGCATTCAGGGACGCAGCTAATAATTTATTAATCTGATAATCTCATGTGCTCTGTGGTTGTTTGTTGACATGGTTCGATATGCTTCCCTGTTTCCAGCTGTTGACTGTGTGTGTGTGTGTGTGTGTGTGTGTGTGTGTGTGTGTGTGTGTGTGTGTGTGTGTGTGTGTGTGTGTGTGTGTGTGTGTACTTGTACAGCTATATGTTGTGAGGACCTTTTGTGAGGACATTGGGTTTTTAACCTTACAAGTGAGGACATTTTTGCTTTTCCTCACTATTCCACAGACCTTTTTTGGCCTTTTTGAGGTTCAGACTTGATTTTTGGTTTAAGGTTACAATTAGGTTTAGGTCAGGTTTAGGGTCTGGGTCAGGTTTAGGCATTCATTTTTGATGGTTAGGGTAAGGGGCTGGAAATGCATTATGCCAATGAGTGTCCTCACAACATATAGCTGTACAAACATGTATGTGTGTATGTGTGTATGTGTGTGTGTGTGTGTGCGTGTGCGTGTGCGTGTGTGTGTGCGTATGCGTGTGTGTGTGTGTGTGCGTGTGTGTGTGTGTGTGTGTGTGTGATCAGCATGCTGAAACGGACTGAGCTCTGCTGACAGCCGGTCCTCTGGAGCTCGTCCATCGCTGTTCAGGTTGCTGTGACCCTCACTGCAGAGGTGAGAGGGTGAGGCTGAAGGCTTCCACAGCAGATGATGCTTCAGGCGACACTGATGCCACGATAACATCAAGACTCTGCTGCGCAAACATCAGAAAGCCCGGATGAGCCCGATGTCATCATTTAAGACATGAATTCAGCAAACGGACGGAGTGCTGTGGTCTCTGACTGTTGGAGTTGTGGTCCTGTCATGTTTCAGAGAGCATCAGAGAACCTGGATTGGTGCATCCAGAGCTGACCTCCAGAACCCCGTTCTACGGAGAAAAACTCACCGAGATCATTTCAGTTCACACAGGAATTCGGACTTCACCAATTATATCACCAAAAGCATGTCCACCCACAAGGCGGAGCAACAGTCCAGCATCTCCAGTTACATTGTGTTGGAGTTTGTTTTTGAAGCATCCGAGCGTCCTGTGCTGTAGATACAATATGATTTTCTAACAAATCAACTGGTTTAGAAGTCTGGAAAATTCAGTGAGCAGTAAACCACTGGCCTCCACCCACTGTCATGCTCCGCTGCTTCTCTGACCCCCCTCCAAGATGGCGGCATGCAGGCACGGCTCTGGACTCACAACCAGGCGTCTACGGATATGATGTGTGTGGGCTGCCCCGCCTGGGCCAGCACCCCCCGGGAGCCGGAGCGTTACTGCCCCCCCCCAGGGCCACTCCTCCCCTCCCCCAAGGCCCCTCCCCCAGGGCCACTCCCCCAGGGCCACTCCCCGAGGGCCCCTCCCTCAGGGCCACTCCTCCCCTCCCCCAGGGCCCTTCCCCAGGGCCACTCCCCCAGGGCCACTCCTCCCCTCCCCCAGGGCCCCTCCCCCAGGGCCACTCCTCCTCCCCCCCCCCCAGGGCCACTCCTCCCCTCCCCCAGGGCCACTCCTCCCCTCCCCCAGGGCCACTCCTCCCCTCCCCCAGGGCCCCTCCCCCAGGGCCACTCCTCCTCCCCCTCCCCCAGGGCCACTCCTCCCCTCCCCCAGGGCCACTCCTCCCCTCCCCCAGGGCCCCTCCCCCAGGGCCACTCCTCCTCCCCCTCCCCCAGGGCCCCTCCCCCAGGGCCACTCCTCCCCCCCCCTCCCTCAGGGCCACTCCCCCCGGGACACCACAGGGCCGACTGGTTTGAGGCTGGTCCCTTCCTGGAGAGCGGGGACAGAACCAGAGAGATGAGATCAGCTGGGCCAGCCGGGTCCTGCTGGGGCCTGAAGGAGCAGAGTGCCGGTCCTGGTCCGGGTTCACCCCCTCAGCCTGTCCAGCTGTTTGTTTGTTTCCTGACTGATCTCTTGGCGTTTGCTCTTCCCGCCGTCTGGCTCTCACCTCCCAGCATGCCCTGCAGTTCCCCCCCTCACCGCTGGAGGTGCAGGCGGATGGATCAGCTGAGAGTGATTATGGTTTATTTAGAGCGAGCGCCACACGCTGCGGGGCCGCTTTTCACCACGGTGCACTGATAATATCCAGCCGCCACACACAGCCACACACTCCAGGGACTGTGTGTGGCTGTGTGTGTGTGTGTGTGTGTGTGTCGGTGAGCGCAGCGCCTCCCAGGCCCGCGACGTGTTGGCAGCCATCGCCAACCTCCAGCTCCCTTCCTCCTTTTTTAGAATTAATTTTCCATGAACCGAGGGTTAGATTTGAACTTAATAGTGACTTAGATGTACACTGCTCCTCCTCCTCCTCCTCCTCCTCCTCCTCCTCCTCCTCTTCCTCATCCCAACTGCTGCACATCACTCACACACTCCTGTTCACTCCTTCCTCTGCCTTTGACTAATAGTAAGCCAGGCTACGCCCCAGGCCTCCTGTCACATCCATCCCAGGGAGCGCACGTGTGTGTGTGTGTGTGTGTGTGTGTGTGTGTGTGTGTGTGTGTGTGTGTGTGTGTGTTCATTTGTCTGCTGTTGACGCTGAGTGTGATTTCCTCGCTGAGGGGAGCGCTGCCCCTGCTTATTAATTATGCCTGAAATATTAAAACGGCTCCATCAGACATGAATTATTGACGGTTTGGCCCAGATCATGTCGGCTGAGGATTTCCGAGACGTGTCGTACATCATCTGACGAGGCCCACACCACACTGCAGGACTGGGAGGCTGTTCTGCCTCTGAAAACACAAGATGTGTGTGTTCTTCATGACAGTTTCAGCTTGACCTGCGGTTGTCGTTGAAGCGGGCGCTCTGAGCGCCCTCAGTGGTTGGACCTGCTGCAGCTCTTCGTTTTCGGAGGCGTCTTCTCTCTCGACTGCATCAAACCCTCGTCGAATCGTGGTTTTGTGGCGGCTTGTAGGAATCCAGTTCTTGGTGATTGTAGTAATGAGTTTGTGTAAATTGGGCAGGGGAGACAGCGGACCAGCTGAAGTACCTGAGGCTTACATGGAATGTAAATTTCATGATTTATTGATCATGATCCTGCCAATCTATTACTGTATGAGCGCTGCGTCTCTCTTCTCCACACCGCTGTCTGAAAGGCGCCGCTGTGTAAATTATTGACCGTGCTTGCCGCCTTTAATAACAGTCAGAACATAAAAGCTACGTAGCACAGAGTGAAGGCAGAGTGTGTGTGTGTTGGACGCCAGTGTGTGTGCAGCGTTTCCCGTGTGTGGATGGGCCGGGAGGAGTGGCGGAGATCATCAGACTGAACCGCGATTCCCACGCAGAGGATGGAGAATGGTGCTGGAAAGCCTTCCAGTCCCGATAGTTCTGGATGTCGGGCTGTGCTGACGGAGCCGGGGCCGCCCCAGGTGACTGACCCCCGGCTGCCGGGGTTCGAACCTGCCTTCACTCCTCCAGGGGAGGGAAGGCACTTCCTGTCCTGACGTCTGGAGGCCCGTATCATCTGAGGAACTGCTCCCTTCAGGAAACGCCTCTCCCTGACTGCTTGGGGAAGTGATTCAGGAGCAGACCAGTGGTACCGGTCTCCACCACGGGGTGGATGAGGAGGACGTCGTCCTGTTTGGAGGATCTGCCGGCGCCGTGCTGGACGGCCTCTCGTCAGGGTTTCAGCAGCTTCGCTGTGTGTTGAAGTCCACAGGAAGCTTCCCGCCCAAACAGAGGATGGCTTCTCATCCATGCAAACCGGCTGTCAGACTGTGGACGTGGAGGACGAGTGTGTGAGAGCGACTGGACAGCTGCAGACATTACTGCTCATTACCTGTAAAGGAGGGATTTCATCCTGATTCACTTTTAATGCCACTCAGTCATGAATATATTCATGATTTAATGAATTTTATTACAGCTCATTACTATAGTTCCTACTTGGAATATATTTCTATTTGTGGGACTTTAAGATCAGTAAATAGATTTCATACAATTAAATCCTGATTTTATAAACTTCTCATGTGAATATTGTACATTATGAATAGCTTTAGCATTAGCGGCATGTTTAGAATTAAAGTGATACAAAGATTTTGATTAAAAAGCTTTTATCTTTATTAATTTTCTAGAATAAATTCAAATCCAAAAATCTGCTATTAAAAATTTGGCCTTTATCGTTTCAAACATTTTTTAAATTTTTTTTTAATGTTCATGCTTCCTGATCATAAATATAGACGTTTATTGCCCGGAGCAGTGATAATGGCCTATTTTCTTACTGATAAAATGAGTGCAGACAGGTTTATTTCCTGCTGTGAACCTGCAGCTGCTGGTCCCGTTCTATTAACAATTCCCTAACTGTTATAAATCACAGTCGCCGTTGACTTTACTGCGACACACCGTTGATCAGAACCGTGGTCACCATGGACCCTGGACCCTGTGTGGACCCTGGTGAGAGCATGAAGACCACCCCCGGGCTGAGAGCTGGGCAGAGGCCAAGTCCTTTTCAAAATAAAAGTCAGTGCAGACTCAAGGACATTTGAATGTACATTACCAAAATAAAACTTTTATTGTCTCATTGCGGCCCGGTGCCAATGGATCCAGGGCCCGGCAGCGGTCCGCGAGCCGCTGGTTGGGGACCCCTGGTGTAGATCGTGGCAGGATGTGGCCCCTCAGGGGCCCCAAGGCTCACAGGGAACAGTGCAGCCGAGGCCCGGAGATGGGAGGGGCCGGTCTGGACCGATCATCCTCCTCAGAGAGGAGAGCCTGGCTGCTCCCATGATGCAGCGGGGCCGCCACGCCGCGCCTCCACCCAGCGGAGCTGCATGGGACACGCTGCTGGGACCAGTGCAGTTCTGCTGGGGAATGAATGGACTGTATGTTGTGCAGAGGCTGTGATTGTGGTGTTTGTCATGGCGGCAGCAGCTTCTGCAGAGGATCATGGGAGCAGACCGCCGCGCCACGTTTCAGCGTCGAGCTGAAGCTTCTCGCTTTCTCTCTCTTCCTCACAGCCGCCCAGCTCAGACTCACCGCTCAGGCCTGTGTTTCTCTGTGTGTGGGATGTGTGTCTATCTGTCTGTGTGTGGGTGTGTGTGCACGTGCATGCACATGCGTATGCATATTTAGGGGCAACTTGCATCAAGCTAAGATCAATGACAGCTGGAAGCCGGCTTCTCCATTTCCAACCCTTTCTTCCAATTCCCTCCTCTCACCACATCCCAATCTGTCTGGTGTGTGTGTGTGTGTGTGTGTGTGTGTGTGTGTGTGTGTGTGTGTGTGTGAGCCTTGATGTGTTTGTATTTGTGGCAGGGGAAGAACAGGGGAAATGGTTAGGTTTGATGGTGCCATGGTAACACACACACTCTCTCTCTCTCACACACACACACACACACACACTACAATCACCTTTTAATTCCCTTTGATGTATTACTCTGGCAGGAACCAATTTTAGCACCAGAATTGGGCCTTAAATCACCAAATCACCTCCTTTCACCCATCCTCCAATCCATCAGCCTGCTTTAGCTGAAAACACACACACACACACACACACACACACACACACACACACACACACACACACACACACACATGCAGAAACACATCAATATATCAGCAATGCAAATAAATGAGTGAACGCTGCATTGGCTTGGATAAATATTGAATCGACAGGGATCGAAGGATTTGCTTTCTTGTTGATAGATGACAGCTGTATAGCTGCCAAAAACACTTTTTCTCCCTGCCAGCTGGCTTTTGTGTGTGTGTGTGTGTGTGTGTGTGTGTGTGTGTGTGTTTCATAATGCTGCTGAGTGTCTTTGTCCTTGCTCCGTCCTGTGTGTCGCTGGTTTTATATGTGCCCAGATGATTTCAGTTCAACACCGTCGTTCATGTCCTTAAATATGTGGCTGTGTTGTTCATGAGGGGCTGTCCGTCCTCCTGGAGGTGTGGTAAACATCAGACCACGTCACATCCCAGGCTGAAGAAACTGACAAAAGACTCCATCTGATGCATCCATTTCTGACATTCAAACCCAAGTTATTGTGCTTCGGTCTGAGAAGAAGAGACGGGGCTGTACTCGTCCTGCACAGTTCCTGTGGACCTTCATGCTGCAGCAGCAGAACAGATGGAGACACTCGTCTGGCTTTCAGAGCTGAAGAAGCTCAGATCTGTGCATCGTTCCTGAGGAACTTTGTTTTCTTCAGATGATGGAGCTCTGGATCGCTCCCCAGCATGTCTGCAGGGTTCGGCTGGGACTGGGTCACATCTTCATCGTCAGCCTCTGCAGAGCCTCAGCTGCTGGAGCGATGCTCCCACAGGGTCCTGGAGGATCCCGTGTTAGCTGGAGGATTAACTTTCTCCTCCTTTATGGGAAGCAGCTCACGCCTGGAGGCAGCGGAGCAGCCTCTCAGCGTCGCTATAATGACTAATTAATGCCTGAATGTAGAAAGTGGAACATTTCAAAATGGTTCACATACTTCTCTTAGGTGGAAGAGAAGTTCCTGTTTCCTCCACATCTACTCGCTACAACGCCTCATGACAAGCAGTTAACTGACACCATGTGAATATTCTGCCATCAACACCACATTCTTTCTGTTGTGGACACACAGTTTGCTGTTTTTCCTTGAAATGACTTGTGGTAATGTCTCAGTTGGACGGGGAATCCATCGTGACCAAACCAGACACCCGGGCACTGAACGCTGGCATGATACGACATCGCAGACTTCCCACACAAATGTGCAAAATTGTAGAGCACAGGTAGAGTTGTGTCTGTTATTGGTGGACCATTCATGAGGACAGTGCTGCTTTTCAAGCTATGCTAATGAGGCCTGCTGATCGTTAAACCTCCCAGGTTTCCCAGTTGGACAGAATCCAGGACTTTCAGCGGGAAGTGGGACACTCCTCCCCCCTTTCCTAATGGAGACACGGGGAGTCACACGTCATTATCAGGGAATTCAGACACATATCTGGACTCAGCTTCTAATGGTCTCATAGCAGACAGCCTCTCCTGTCCTCAGTGTGTGTTTGAGGAGAGTAACTATATAATCTTTGAGGACCAGGAAGCAAAAACTCCAGAGAACAGTTGTTGGACATCCCTTGTTCCTCTGGATCTGCTGCTCGTCAGCCACACTGCTCGACGGCAGACACACAACTCTCTGACAGGTGTGAAAACAGTGGAGAATGCATGTCTTTGGATTGTGGAAGATCTGAGGAGTGCTCCAGCCAGAGTGTTGTGGGGTGACAGAGCTAACCACTGCACCACCGGTCCCCTCAGTCCAGAGACGTCTGTGATACCCGGTGAAGCTGCAGATCCAGCATCGATACCAGACCCAGAGCCAGTCCAGATTACAGGATTAGTGGTGGGAGTGGGGCCAGGGTGGATCCGGTAGGGATTCTCGCAGTCAGAGGTTTCTGTAGAAGCGATAAAAAGAGCGAAAGTGAGCTTTGAAGAAGGAGAGCAAATTAATTCTTCCGTAAATCTAGACAGCCGGCTCCTCTGAGGCTTAATCCATCGATCACTCTCAGCTCTGCGTCCGGCTCGCCTCTGAAATATCAACTCACATTTTTGGGGGTTAGATTTGTGTCGTGGCTCCTCAGTGGATTCTGGGTAATGAACATAAACAGTTTGTCCAGTGTGAGCATGTCTGGGCCTCCTGCTGCATCGTGGGGAATCAAAGGAGAGGCTGCTAACTGAGGGTCTAACGAGGGTATCTGGAGGGCTGCCGATCCACCCTGTGTCACCACTGTGTGTGTGTGTGTGTGTGTGTGTGTGTGTGTGTGTGTGTGTGTGTGTGTGTGTGTGTGGTGGGTGATCAAAGACTCTAAGAAAGCCTCTGCAGCTTTAAAAGGCTTCAGCTCAAGTCTGAAGAAGAATCTTTGGAAATGTAACATACCATAAAGTAACTGAGGGAAAGACAGGAAGTCAGGATTTTCACCGACACCGGGTTCTCAGCTCTCACATGAGCGTGAGACACACGCATTGCAGCCCATTAACACGCCACTCCTCACGTTTCTCACGCAAATAAATGAGCCGGCCGCCGTCAGGATTGAAAAACAAAACCCTGGCCACACAGCCTGCTGGGCCGTGCAGCTCTCCGGACAAGCAGCAGCTGCTAGCTTAGCTGTTAGCTTAGCTGTTATCCACTGGCAAAATAGTTTTGAGTGAATAGTTCCGACTCTAACGTCAGTGGGCGGGACGCACCTGGGGTATACTGCCGTATTGAGATCACTGCTCTCACAGACAGGTGAACCTGCAGCTGCCGGTCCAGTTTTCTACTAACTCCAGATTATTTTGTCGGACCGATCCTCCCTCCCGCTAGCCCCGGCGCTTTCAGACACACCAGCTCCTGATTCCTCTGAATTGGAGGTGTTGCTTTGTGGAGGTGGAGCAGCTGGCTGCGAGGCTCTCCCTGTGCTCTCTCTGTTGTCTATTGATTAATTAATAGTGAGTGATCCTTCATCTTTAAGGGCTGTAATTACACTCGGGAGCAATGCAAGGACGAGGAGGTCGCTGTCATACACATGCACTTCTCCAAACAGCCCTCAGGGAGAGTGTGTGTGGGTGTGTGTGTGTGTTTTCTTCACCAGCCCATTTGCTCCTGCAGATGACCCGAGCGTCTTCCCTGTGCAGCATCGCAGGGGAGCGAGTGAGATCCTGGATCCTGGATCCTGGATCATCCCCCTGAGCCACCAAGCTGCTCTGCATGCACAGCAAATTACCCTCATTCCGGCGTCGCTAATCCGTCACAGAATTAGGATTTGAGCCCTCTCATCCCCGCTGAACAGGATTCACAGCCGATAGCATGGGGGCATCACCACGGTGAGACGGTTGTCTGAGGCGGGTTGTCTCGATGCACATTAGTTCAATTCAGCTTTATTTAGGAAGCACCAGTTACAACAGTCATCTCCAGACACTTTACAGGAAAACCCACAGATCCACATGAGCAGGGAGAGACTGAGGGAAGGAACAACTCCCTTTTAACAGGAAGAACCCTGCAGAACCAGGCTCAGAGGAGCAGAACCCTGCAGAACCAGGCTCAGAGGAGCAGAACCCTGCAGAACCAGGCTCAGAGGAGCAGAACCCTGCAGACCCAGGCTCAGAGGAGAACCCTGCAGAACCAGGCTCAGAGGAGCAGAACCCTGCAGAACCAGGCTCAGAGGAGCAGAACCCTGCAGAACCAGGCTCAGAGGAGCAGAACCTTGATGGTCGCTGTCTCTGTTTGTTCGATCCTTCAGAGACTACAGACAGGACGGTTCAGCCTCACCCCTGCTCACGGGGGTCGTTGATTCATAGCAACACTTCTTCAACAGCAGGTGTGTAACCCCCACATCCGTCCGGGTAGCAACAGTAGCAGAGCGGTTCCTGTTGCTGCAGAGTGGTGGAGGATGGGCTCTAGTGCCTGTTGTTGTTTCTGTTCATACTCGTACTCAGCGTTCATTGTGATTTTCAGAGCAGGTGCACTGTGCTGCTGTCTTTTAGGCGCTCGAGCTTTCTGGTGATCAGAGTTGATCTCTCCTCTGCTGCCTGTCTCACACTGATCCCACTTGCTAAAACCGGATCAGATCAATTGAGACGTGATAAAAACATCAGACGTGGAGCTGCTGCTGCTGACGGAGTGGAGCACCGCTGAGCCCTTTTCATTGGCTCGGGATCGAGCTCGGTGATTATGAAAGTCACATGTTCCTGAAACAGCAGGGCCGATCGATGGAGACTGTCCTCACGGAAAATCATCAATACACTGACTTCATCTGTCTGGAAAATGACTTCACTCACTCACTCACTCACTCACTCACGCAATCACTCGCTCACTCACTCACTCACTCACTCACTCACTCACTCACTCACGCAATCACTCGCTCACTCACTCACTCACTCACTCACTCACTCACTCACTCACTCACTCACTCGCTCACATGCTCACTCACTCACTCACTTATTCACTCACTCACTCGCTCACACGCTCACACGCTCACTCACTCACTCACTCACTCACTCACTCGCTCACATGCTCACTCACTCACTCACTTATTCACTCACTCACTCGCTCACACGCTCACACGCTCACTCACTCACACGCTCACTCACTCACTCACTCACTCACTCACTCACTCACTCACTCACACGCTCACTCGCTCACACGCTCACTCACTCACTCACTCACTCACTCACTCACTCACTCGCTCACACGCTCACTCACTCACTCACTTATTCACTCACTCACTCGCTCACACGCTCACACGCTCACTCACTCACTCACTCACTCACTCACACGCTCACTCACTCACTCACTCACTCACTCACCCTCTTATATTCTCCATGTTAAATGAAAACATGACCTCCTGTCAGTTCTAACAGTCTGTTGGCTTCAAACACTGTGTGGAAAAGAGGAAGCTGGAGTTAAAGTGACTAAAAGAAAAGACACACATGGGGACTGTCTGAGTGAAGACTGGTGATAGTGTTGTGATGCTCTGATTGTGATCCTGTCAGTGAAGCCTGCAGACCTTTTTTTGCAGGTTGTGATGTTTCCTGCCAGCCAGCTGGTGCTGTGAAGGTAGACACACTGATGCTACGTTCACACCGGACGCGTTGCAGGCGTCACGGGCGTCGCTTTTACATTCAAAGTCTACGGTGGACGAGCTTCAACGCACCTAACGCGCATCAGGCGCTTTTCGAGCGTCGCTTTCTGAGCGTTTCGAGCGTTGCCGACGCGCGCCATGCGCGTCACGCGTTGAAGGCGTCAACGCCTGAAGTTGGGAAAATTGAACTTTGGAAGCGTCAATGCCGAGCGTCATCCAATCACAGACGAGCACTCTGAGCGCTGACGCGGGCCAGAAGCTCGTCAAACTGGGCCCGGGAGAGGCGGGGTGACGCGCCGCACCGGGGGGCCGACTCGGTGCGACGCCCGGAGCGGGCCCGCTCCGTAGGACCGCTGGGTGAGACCGCGCGTCTCGGTCCTGCTGCGGGTCGCCGGGAAGCCGGTCGGAGAGGCGGGGGCGGCCGAAGGTGTGATCCGCGACGCCCGCCGACAAAGCCCGACCGAGCCTGGATGCTGGGCTGCTGGGTCGGGGGAACAGCGCTGCGCACCGTGCCGGGCGGGGGGCCTCGTGGTGGGTCCAGGGTTCGTGTGTGCTCTGCTTCTCTCTCTGCTTCTCTGCTTCTCTGACTCCTCCTGCTGGAGCCGCTCACTGCCGCTGGCTCACATTTCGCCGAATTCATCCGAACAAAATCATAAACAGTTGGTATTCGGACAAACAAACGACACAATCGGGCTCTAAACGACCACTTTGTCGGCTAATTTAAAAAAAAAACCCGACAAAGTTATACATTTGAAGAGTTTAGAGCGAAAGTGATTTATGCACCGATCCCGCCATTGTCAACATGAAGACAGGACACGAGCTCCTCCCACTCCCGCCAGTGAGCTGCCGCACGTCGCGAGCGTTGCAAGCTTCGTGTGTAATTTGAACATGCGTCGAATTCCACACTTTACTCGCTTCAGCTTTGAGGCGTCAGTGACGCCCGTGACGCCTGCAACGCGTCCGGTGTGAACGTAGCATGATGGTGTCACAAACCGTATTGTGTGTCAGAGAGGCCTAAACATTTCAACACATTCAGTTTAAGCTTTTGTTTTTAATGCTTGTCCATGTTGTCTTTTAGCATAAGTTCAAGTCTTGCATTAAAACGTGTGATTATGGGATTACGAAGCTGCGTTTCCTCTTCTGGAGTTACCTTCAAGGTCAACCCTGGTTTCTGTCCTACAACTGTGGAAACACTCTGAACAGCCGACCTGCTGTAGGGCAGGTTATGTTCTGGATCAGAAATCAGCCTGGATAAAAGCTCCGCCTCCTGACCAATCAGATCCAGCCAGAAGACCCTGGTCGGTGGGTCCTGAGAGAAGAGAGACGGGGGCTGGGTTTTGATAGACCAGGTCCAGGTGCACACCTCACCAGCGGGGTGCGTTCAGGGCGTTTTGCAGTTTCTGGGCACGGAGCAGTCCGGTGCATCCACGCCTCCATCAGTTCCTCCGGCGCAGGCGGTGAAGAGGGAGGAGAGAAGACCGGTGGGTTTATTCCAGCCGAGTGTAATCTAGACATTCAAAGGAACGCCTCTGCAGTGCTAATTCAGCCAGAGTAAACCCTTATTTATTTGTTTGGTTTACTTTATTTCCTTGTTTTGCTTTGAGCGCCGTGCTGCTCTGCATGGCCCACAGACAGAGGTGAACTGAGATATTTTCCGTTTCCTTGTGCGTTTGCACAATTCTGGTTAAGAGTTATAATGCATATAAATGAAAACTATCTGTCTTGTACCTTTGAAGACTGACTGGCTTGATCATATGCAAATTTGTGTGTATAGATCGCTTATCGATTAACTTTGAGGCCCCCAAAAGCACTCAAAACAGGAAATCAAAACAAAATAAACTCCAAAACTAAATGACGATAAGCATGGGGAGTTGAAAAAAATGACAATAAATTGCAGACACTTTTCATTTAAAGGCTGAAGAGGTGAGTGAAGCTATCATATGATTCGATGTCTCCTCAGGTGTGATGAAGGCTCCAGGTACATCCAGCTCCAGATCAACACAGCTCAGATTGTCTGAACACACTGTTTGGTGTTATTTGGAAGAAATTTAAAGAAGGACATCATACAGGGCTTAAAAACCAAAGGAACTAATGATTGGACACATCAAGAGCTGCTGGAGTTGACTGAAGCAGACGGCACCCCTGGCGTTGCTGTGCTGTCCTTCGTCGGTGAGCGTCCCAGCAGCATTTGGAGTGACTGTGGTTCTTCCACAGATCAGGGCTGTTGGGACTCGGAGCTTTAGATCCGGTCCAGGGAGGCTCCAGAAAGTCTCCGCTGGAGATCATTCATGCATTGTGGGAACTCAAGGATGCAGCCATTTAAATATTTAACGTCCAGAAGGAGGCGGGATGTATATTCCTGAACTCCTTCATGCTCGAGTGTTCCTTCAAATGTTGTCTTCGACTGACAGCTTTGTGGAACAGTCAGGCTGCAGTGCTTGTTGCATGCAGTCAGCCTTGCTTTCCTCTGTTTGAAGCCTCGTTCAGAGGTTGGTGATTGTGGCTGACTCCTGTTTCCTGTTGTGTGCCAAATGATCTCCTAATTTTCTATTCAAATTCATTTTTAGATTTAACACATTTGCATTTCTCATTTTCTGCCAAATAAAGAAAAAAACCCTGCATGCACTGAATGCCAGATCTCATCTGTTGAATTTGTTACAGTAAAGGTTTTTTTTTTTCAATTAAAAAGTGAAATTCGATTAAACGTTCAGAAATCATCAGTCGCCAAGCCGAAGCTGCTTACATTATGAATTCAGTGTTAGATGAGCTCAGACGAATCCAGAGTTCATTTCAGAGGGATGAAAAAACGCAGAGACCAACACGTTCAGGCAGACAAACCCAAAGTAAATCTCCCAAAGCTCAGGCAGATTATTACGCTTTCACAAACTCACGCCAGTCAACGTGACGGGCTGGCAGCCTGGTTAACAAGCCCGGCGCTGCTTCCTCGTGCCGGCCAGAGAGTACACCCCCAGACCAGTGGCTTGGCCCTGACATGGACAAACAGCGCCTGAGGACACCGCCCCGGGACACCGGGCCGGAGGTGAGAGGCAGTGAGAGACGGGCAGACGGAGTGTGTTTACCGAGCCAGTGAAGCCGCTGGATCATGACCGGAGGACGGCAGGAAGTGGAGGTGACAGACGCTAAAGAGCAGCGAGCGAAAAACTGACGGGGAGGGTGGATGTGCAGAACGGGAGCTGACGGATTGCACTGTGGGAAAATGTCTGGGGATGGGATTCTTGACTATGTTGACAAGCACTGCAGTTATTTTAGTACGTGATATTCTCTTTCCAATCAAAGCCACTTTTCCCAAAACGACCGCGTCATTTTCACTAAGTCCTTCAGCTAAAGGTTCCATCTTTTCCTCTGCCAAAAGCAAGCAAGCAAAGTCCAGTCCAGCGGCCCAAAGCATTAAGTTCCCAGTCTCACCTAAATAAATATGCTGTACTTTAAACCACCTTGGCACCACGATAGTGTATCACACACACATGATCCAGTGTGTGGACCAATCACAGCCTTTGCTTTTGTAATGTGGAAGAAGGCAGAGATCACACTCTCTTGCTATGTATTCAGCTTTTAACACATTAAATGACACACTTCAGCACTTACCAGTTTTTGACTGCCATGCCTTGACTGTTTAAAGCGTGATGATGGAGGCTGGACGTTTGGAGCTCCCCGCCCTCATCGGACCACATGCTGTGTTTCAACAAGAGGCGAATCGCTCCCAGCAACAGATCATGTCCTATTCCACTTGCTGCTACTGCAGGTGCTTCTTCTGTTGCTTCATTGTGAGGGAGGGCATGCTGGCCATGTGCTGCTTGTCTCCCGTCCTGGTTTGGCTGAGGAGATCTCGTCCCTCTTCACAGAACACCTCGTCTAACTCACAAGGCAGATTAGACCAGGAAGAACTGAAGCCTTTAAAAAGCTCAGTGAAGAGACCACCTAGTTCAATCTCATTTTCAGAAAGAAAAAATATGTGTGTCTCATTAACAGCTCCAAATGATGAAAGATGAAGAAAGATTTGATTTGCAATGCAGATTTTCTTGAAGGTGATTGAGAGGGAGGCAGGGTCGCGATGAGAGAGCCAACGGCTGGGCGTCAGTGTCTGACAGAGATACAGGACACACACACGCTGGACTGTTTATCTGTGTGTGTGTGTGTGTGTGTGTGTGTGTGTCAGCTGCCGGGTTATCAGCTGCAGCTGTGCTATCAGCCTTATCTCTGTGCCGGCCTTTGAAAGACGCCGCCGCTGCTCTCGCTTTGTGTAATTGAAAATATGGGGATGTGGGCTGAAGACCACAGGGTGCTGGTCCGGCGCCGGGCTCCTGGTCAGTGAAATACTGAACTGATTGATCACAGAGGGTGAAACAAATCCCACAAATGAGCTATCCAAGCGTTGCAGAGACAGCGGTTGTCAGGAAAACACTGGTGTTGAGTCACAGAGAAAACCAGAGAGCGCTGAAAAAAGATGCGAGTGTTCTCTCGCTCTCTGAAGATGCGTGGCAAAGCGGCCTCCTCTGAAGATCCAACAGAATGGCTGAGGACATACAGCAATTGATTTAGCTTGGCTCCTCGACTGGATGCTCAGAGGAAAGGCCGCCGCTGCCTTTGGAGTGCAGAAGGGGAGGTTAAATCCGGCTCTGGAGTTCCGGTGTAACCCTGGACTGAATACATCTGAAGAGTGTGTGCTTCATTTCAATGGCTGTGGATCCAGGCCAAGGACCAGATCCACGTCTACTCTGACTGTAAGCATGCTGATTTAAAGAGTCGTTCAGACTCTTGAAAGATTCTTGGGTCTTTTTTTTTTTTTTTTTTAATTTAAATCCCTTCCCTCCATTGTAAAGACAATTTATTGAATGTTAAAATAAAAACAATCTCAGAAATGTCCATTTGGCTGTTTCCATAAATGCCCTCCAGTGACCCTCTTCATCTGTTATTTGTGAATTCATGGATAAAGCCAGGTTCTGATGAGAGGCGTCACTGGAGGCACTGCTGGACGTCGCGCTGCTGACTCGGCTGCTCTGTCCGTTTGTATCCCCAACCGTTTTATTGGCAACATGTATTTTCTTAGCTGTTCCTCCTCTTAGGACCTGGAACACTTCTTGATCTCCCAGTGCTGTTTCTCCCCCAACCCTTTGGCATTATGATACAGTAGATCAACTCTGGTCCACATTGACTCACTCTGAAGCTCTGATATCTTTAATAGCTTCTCCAGGCATGTCCACCTCCAGGCATGTCCACCTCCAGGCATGTCCACCTCCAGGCATGTCCACCTCCAGGCATGTCCTACTCGAGCATGTCAGCAGCATCACAGTTCAGTTTGGACTTCCCACACATCCGTATTTTGACACCTTAGTCTCAGGTGAACTCATGCAGACTGAAAGTTACGTGGCTGCAGTTTACTGGTGTGTTTAACATGCTGTTTACAGCATCCTGCTAAAAAAAGTGGAATTTGTTTTTAGGAATTGACAAAAATAATCATCAATTCAATTCAGTGTAAACTGAATCCGCTGCAGGAGCATCGGTCCAGGTTGGATTAGACATCTATTTAGCGTGAAGCGCAGGCCAGGCCCTGATGAGGCTTGGCCCAAAGTGTCTATTTTCCCCGTATCGTTGGTCAGAGACTCATTAATCGCCCTCCCCCCCACCACCTAGTTATCTTCCACAAAGTGAATTACACGAGAGCCTATTGATTTCTGTCCTTCTGCCAGGCATGTTTAGAGAGTAAGCCTATTGCTTTTCTCCCCAAGCGTTTCCATTGTGAAGCGTTGTCTGAGCAGAGAAGGGAGGGGCTAATTGGCCTCAATCACCATCACCTTGGCTGTCTGAGCCCGGGCGACTTCACGTCTTCAGGAAGACAGCAGGACGGCAGAAACAGAGGAGCAGCACGGGAAACAGTACTGCAGGAAGGGAAGAAAAGGCAAGCCTCCGAAGTGTGGCGGCGTGCCGCGGACGCAGGACTATGCCACATGTCTCATCTGCATCTGCTGAATATTTGTGGCAACTGCTAATGCGCTGAAATGCCAGGGGAGCGGCGGGGCAGGGGACAGTAATTACTGCTCTGCTTCAGGTAGATGTGTGGATGTGCTGAATGAGTTTCATGCTTCATTACTGAGGAGTGTTACGGTAATAAGGCCCCTGACCGTCCATGGAGGGAACTTATCACTTCTTCTGTCGGGGAAATTAGCCCCTCGTTGTTCTAGGGCTCCTCTTCCCATTGACTTGCACTGGTACGGAAGATTAAAGCCTCCCCAAGATGGCTATTAGGCGAAGACAGGCGACCCTTCATAATCCCATAACAGCTCCTGTTTAATCAAATTTTAACCACCACTTGAACCTCAGCTCACTCCTGAACCTGAAAAGGAGCGCTGCAGAGGTTAGCCCACCTCCATTCGCCCCGGAAGCTTTAATTACCAAGTGAAAAAGAACCGCTGTGCCCGTTCATTATGGCACTGGAATGTCTAAGCCAAGACCCGGGCTGTAATTCCACTGTTTTCATGTGTAAATGTTGAATTTGTGTGCACAGCCTGACAGGTGGTGACAGGGCTTCAAGTGCCGTGTCCTCCATCCCGCCGAGTGCTGATCCTCCAGGGTCACAGAGGTGCCAGAGGAAATGGTCTCAGTTCGGCTGTAGCGCTCCCCTGGCCTTCATACAGCGAGCCGTGTCTGGATGGCTGTACTACCGCCGGGGGAGGGGGAATGATTGTAATTATTACCTGAGCACCTCCATGAATTCCATCCCATCCACAGAAGCAGAGCGTCTCGGATTTCCCCACCGGCAGCCCCATCTGCCTGACGGGCTTCAGAGAGAGGCCAGGTCGAGTGGCTTCAACCACAATCATTAGCTGAACATTTTAGTGCTTCAACTTTGATTTTTAGGTCCAGAAAATCCAAATATGCAAGCTCAAAAAAAAAAAAAAGAAAGAAGCAGTTTTAGCCTTGGGAAGCCCGTCCTCCTGATGACTGACTTTATTGATGCCTGTGAATGTCTGCAGCGCATCAGGCAATTAAAACAATGACATGCTAATTACATGGTGATTATTGCTTTGTTAAGTGTTAGTTTTCTAAAATAAATCGTACATCTTCAGTGAAGCTGAGGCATTTCTGGATACTTGGATCAAAACTGATTTAAAAAATCGATGAAAAAGAAAAAAAAGAATTATTGATTAAAAGCCTGAAGGAAACTAATCTGGAAGAGCAGTGTGTGATAACTGGCATCATTACTGCAGTGTCACCGTGTTTCAGGAATAATGAGAGATTTTAGCTTGAAAGGACGGCCTGAATGCACCAATCGATACACCGTTAATCCCCGATCATCCCGCTTGAGATCCGGAGTGTGGGAAACCAGCAGCATTTCAGAGGTCAAGAGGAAGACGCAGACGTTACTGAACGGACATGTCAAAGACTTCTGGACTATTCCATTCCTAGCACTTTTAGATTCAGGCGAGACGATGAGAAGCAGCGATAATGCTGTTTCATCGATGGACAGTCCGTCACTGGGCAGAAAAATGGCACTGCCGAAGTCTAGATGTACAGCAACGTGTTCTGGTTGGAGGAAGTTTAAGGAAACGATGTAAAGTAGAAGGAGAATGAGTTCCCAAATGAGAACAGCAACGACGACTCGGGCTGTTGAGTCTTTTGAGTTCTCGTATCTCGACTCAGACCATTAAAATACAGGATTCACTCTCAGAATCGTGACCATGGTGACACATGGTCTGAGTTTCTATGGGAAGCTGCTGTAAATCCTTGACTCTTCTTGGTTTTACAAACTCACCTGAACGATGGCAGCAGTTTTCTTTGTCAGTTTGTTTTTTATTGTAGTCAGAAGCACTTGAACGCACCGTGAAAAGCAAACAAGGTCAGAAAGAAGAAGTTACAATAAGACAGCGGCTTCTTTCAAAGCCTGTGGACTTAAACCTGACACTGCAACTCAAAGAAATATGTGAGATTCAGAAATGCTGTTTATCTGCTGCTGCATATGGCGACAGCAAAACTACAGACAGTTCATTTCTTTTGATTAAATTCAGTGTTTTTTTGTTGAAGTCTGTAGATAAACATACGTGCTCCGTTCTCCGTTCTCCACGTCTGTTAACTCCCTCCATTAGCTGCAGGCAGAACAGCTAAATTAAAGGACTTTCATCAAGTGCTGCGTATCTGCAGGGAAAGAGTTGCCGGTTCGAGGACGTGTCCGGCTGATGGTCCCGGTCCGAGCCGCCGCCTGTGCTTCCAGACGCTGACGGCGGTGCTTTCTGTCGGCCTCGCCGGACACTGCCCTCAGGGCCCTGCCTCCATTATCCCTCCTCTCATTTGCTAATGAGGTGATTAATAAGGCTGGAGCCAGGCGGCAGGGCGGAACAGGGCGGAACAGGGCCGCCGCCGGGTCAGCGCCGCACATCCGTCACAGGAGCAGGAACCTCTAGACCAGCCCGCTGATTTTCAGCTTTTACTTTCTTTCTTTCTAATTGTGCTTCAGCATCCATCTCCAGATGACAGATGGAGAGGGTTACCTCTGCCGGTCACTCCTCCTGCCGTGTTGATTTGAGTGAACGGGACGTGCCGGTGGAGAAAGGAAAGGTAATGTCCGGCTGCAGAGTCAAGGGCTTGTTAATAGTCTCCTGGTGTGAAGCGTCCTTGGAAGCAATTAGTGGTCCAGAGTGTGACGCGCCGGACTCAGAAGTGGGTCAAGAGGAGTCTGAAAGCCTCAGAGCTGGAAGAAACAGGGTCAGGGAGTTCATGAGCAGGTGAGCTGTTTGCACTCTGATGTAGTGGCCTCACAGCTGACAGGAGCTGAATTAAATGAAGGGACACACTGTGACCTTTCCTCAGTCCTCACCTTCAGCAGGGCCCGTGTGCTGAAGACCAGAAACTGTCCTCCGGCGGCAGACCCGGGCCGGCCATCTGGGAATCAGCATGAGGATGTGGTCCAGATGGAATCAGCGGCGAGTCTTGCAGCTCGATGTTCTGGGCTGCAGCCAGACGCCAGAGTCAATGTTTGCTCTGATCGATGTTCAGGTCGGGTACCTGAGCTAACATTGGCGCTATCGCCACAGGCTGAGTCAGCTGCTGCTGGGTTTTGGGTGAAGATGGGGATTCGGTGTTGGGTTGCGGTCATGAGTAGCTGTGAGGTCGCTTCTTTCAGAACGGGACTGAACGTTGCTCGTGGTTAAGTCCTTCTCCAGTAGAACTGTTAGAATGTTGTGTCTGCACTCCTCAGCGAACTCACTGACTGGCTTCAGCACCATGAGCTGGTCTGCATGTTTCTTTTTGTGGTCCATTCTGGCCACCGTGTTTGGCCGTTTTCCTCTATAGTTCATCGTTCTCTGCTGTTCTCTCAGAGTGAGCAGTAAAGCTTTGGGTTGTTGTGGTTGGAGTTGTCTTGTCGTGCTAACACCGAGTGTGTTGCTCCTTCCGGACAGCCCTCCTGTGTGACTGTACAGCGGAGTGTGTGTGGACGGGCTCGGAGTCGTCCTGCTGATTGCACCTGGTTATTCATTTCAAAAAGAGTGTGGAAGCAGCATTGCTCCAGAGGTTGGTTTTCTGTCTGGGCCTCATCACCGGGTCTCTCGGCGTCTTGAGGTGCCTTTGGGGGTTTAAACCTCTTCATTGGCTCAGTGTCAGTGGCATGACCAGTCTACAGGTTCCGGTCCAGTGATTTAGCAGATAAACACACAAGTGGGTCACTCTCTCCTCGTTGGAGCCCGGCTCGGCTCAGGGTCTTCGTCCGTTGACAGGTGTGGGATTTGCTCTGCTTAATGAAGCTGAGTGTTGATTTCAAACTGATCATAGCTGTGAGTCGGAGGGACTGCTGAGCTGTGCAGGGTGTGAACCCAGCTGTGAGTCGGGTGGAGCATCAGCTGGTTGAATAACAGTCAGCATCCATTACATGTAAATTACTTCACCTTTTGTTTCCAGAATTTGCTGAATTCGTCGGGTGTGTTCACACCATGTTTCCTGAATGGACACAGACTGGTGAAAAGGAAACTGTCTGAACTGTCTGGATTGAGGATCTGCAGCCTCCTGATGGGGTCCTGGCTTTCTGCAGTCAAGCTGTGTTTGCAGGACTATCTAACCACGGAAAAGAAAGGAGTGCAGGAGACCGTCTGTTCACTTCATTTTGTAAAACTGATATGAGAACAGCAGGAAAACCAGAGGTTTTCTGTCTTTGTCCGTCAGTTTCATCTTCACGCCCGGCTGTAAGAACGGCCGATATCAGTAGGTTTGTGTAACTGCGGTGGTGGAGCAGCTGCTTCCTTCCACAGCTTCCCTGGATGTGAAGCAGCGACCGGGAGGAAACAGTGAGGCGGTGTGGAGGGATGGAGGGAGCTGAGAGGTGGAGAGAGCAGAGGGTGGAGGCTGGACGGGCTGAGAGGCCGAGGTCTATAGGAAAAGGACTGTAATTTTGGCTCCTGTTGCAAAGACCTCTGGGAAAACGAGCGCTGCCTGACTGTGCTGCGAAAGCCATAAATCACCACAAGAGCCCTCCTCTCCCTCCTCTTCCTCCTCCTCCTCCTCTCCCTCCTCTTTCCCCTCCTCCTCCTCTCCCTCCTCTTCCTCCTCCTCCTCCTCTCCCTCCTCCTCCTCACTGTCACCTCCAGGTAATCCCAGAGTCTCCAAACACTCTCCAACACTCAAAAAATGCACTGGAGAGCATGTGTTCCACACACACACACACACACACACACACACACACACACACACACACACACACGTGTCCGTCCGTGCGTTCACACACACCTGTGATCGACGCCGCGGTGCAGCAGACACACGGGGAGTGTGGATGCTCTTGTCCAGCAGACAGACTGACACTGAGGGATTGTGGGAAGTGGTCGTCTGCTGTGGGAGAACATGGAGTCTCACACAGCCTCTTCTCATCTGGTCCGTTCTAATAGAGACTTGCGTGTTTGAAGAAATGACACTGAGTGCAGATGAATGAGTGAGTGAACGAGTGAGTGCAGACGACTCACAGGGCTTACCGCCACATTCATTCTGTAGAGATTATTGTTGTCCATTTGTGTTTTCATCTCATTTAAATGCTGCGTCACAGAAGCGGTTTGGGTGTTGTTGAATGAGGTTGTGTTGGCCTGAGCAGCCTCACACCCATTTCTTTAGACCTTGTAAAGCTTTGAAAATCAATACTGCAGGTAAAGTAAATAATTAGTGAATACGTGATAAATAAATCTCAAACAGCATTGCTGATTGTGACGACATGATTCCTCTCTTTGCTGTTGTTCACATACACCTCAATTCACAATATTGTAATGAAGCTTTCTGTCTGAGGGAATGACTGAAGTGATCACATGAAGGAATGAGGATGGCCAGTGGGCCACTGCATGCTCCCCTGAACAGGAGTCACACCTCCTGTGGCTGTGGATGGAGCTGGGAGCAGGGAGCAGTACAGAGTGATGGGGGGGGGGGGGGGGTCTGATCGTCCTGCAGCTCTTCCCCCATGGACCGCTCTCAGATGGAGCAAGCCCAAAGTTTAATGAAGTCAATTCTTCTTGAACCTCCAACCTCGCCGCGATTGCCTCATTTTTCATTCGGTGCTCTGGTGAGAATATTGCAGCCAAACACTGAAACTTGATTTTCCTCCTCCTGGATGTGCGGTTCAGGCACAGAGACACGTTTCTAATTCCTGCTGTGTGTTGGGTGGAAAGGTTCACACAAAAGGAGGAGGATGAAGAGGAGGAAGAGGAAGAAGAGGAAGAGGAGGAGGAGGAAGAGGAGGAGGAGGAAGAGGAGGAGCTGTTTTGAATCCAGGCGTTGAGAGGCTCTGACCCTCTGTGTGTGATCTGGTGATATTTTAACTCCGGTCAGGCTCGTTCTGTAACAGCGACCTGCTGATCCGGGTTGTGTGGGTGGTTTGTACATGCGGCTCTCAGTGAAGCAGTGTCCGTCATGTCGTTTGTTCGCAGCAGGCGTCAGTCGTGAGTCACAGCTGTAAGTAAAGTTTATTTATATAGCACCTTTCACGAAGTGCTTCACAGCATATATAAATAAGACAACAATTAAATACACATAGATAAATAAACAACACTAAACATGAGATCAAAACAGGCCCAAGAAACTAAGCAAATGCTTGAGAGAACAATAAGGTTTTAAGTTGTGTTCTGTCCTCTCAGCTCCAGGAATCAGCGGGTTCAGCATCAATAAGCTAATCGGAGGTATTTTGCAGTGTAAAACAAACTGGGAGAGCTCACTACTCCACCTGGTGGTACAGCGTCACACTGTCTCTGAAGTCCAGACGACTTCACAATCTGAAGATGATTTTGGATTTCGGATGTTTGAGTTGGGAGTATCACAGACGTCTTCATGCTGCTGTTTGAGTCAACAGTTTCTCCAGAAGTCATTCTCTCTGCTTCAGGATGAGTCTCAGCCTCTTTTCTCACTCTCCATTTATTGCTTCTCAGTTTTCACTGCTTGTGAACACTTGCAAACAGGCTGCTTCTTCAATTTTATGTTTTTTTTTCTTTTTTCTTTTTTTTCTTGCATTTGACTGCAGGTGTTGATTAAAAAAAAGAAAAAAAGAGCTGGGAATAGTGGTGGTGGGCCGATCTGTACAAATGAAGGAAAAAGGGAATCGACACAAGGCACATGGACAAAATGCAGCCAGCTGTAATTGAAGGATGGAGTGAGGAGAAAAAGTGTAAAGTCAACAGAAAGACGCCCTGCTGTGGTGGACGGTGTCGCTGTCCACCTGGGACCAGTCAACACACTGCTTTGAGACTCTCCCAGAGAGAACGTCAGCCTCCAGCCCCAGCCTCTGCTCTCTGCTGCCAGCAGCAAGGACGCAGTGATGGTCAGTTTCCTGAGACCTGACGTGAAGACGTGCAGCGTCTTTCTCCAGGTGGACTGTATCCAGGAGTTATCGTGGGGAAGGAGCGGTGTGCTACAGCTGACTGGGTGGAGCATGCTGGGAGGTGGAGCATGCTGGGAGGTGCTGTAGCCTTGTGCTGCTTCTTGCTGCAGCTTGCAGAGCTCCTGCAGCTTATCAGCAGTGTGTTGTGTTGTCAGTGGGAGCAGGAGTGAGCAGGGTTCAGGGTTCAGGTTCAGGTTCAGGTTCAGGTTCAGGGTTCAGGTTCAGGGCTCGGGATTGATGGGACGTTCTCAGTGACGCTCGGCATCCTGGGTGAGTCGTCGTCTGTAATCATCTGACAAATAATCCAAGTGTCAGCGTCAGAGGAAGATGTAGGAAGTCACTCTGCTGTCCCCGGACACTGGATTTACATAACTCATCACCTTTTGGTAGAACATGGGTAAGGCGATACACAAGTGTGTATTCTAAAGAACACCTGCTGAAAGTTATTCCACTGATGAAGGAGAACTACAGCGTTTGTTTTTAGAGAGTTTTATTCTCTAGTGATAACAACCACAAGCAGAAATAAAATAAAAGAGATAAGTCTTTAAAAGGAAAGAATGAAACAGATAAAAAGTCTTCAAAAAAGAATTAAAAAAAGATATAAAAGTCCAAATAAAAAGAATAAAACAACTGTCCACTCCGTCGGCCGATGCGATCACGTGGGGCGGTCCTGTTCTGTGATTCGTCCGCCGTCGGCGTCCTCTTTGCGGCCACTTCCGGGTCGGCGTAGCTCCCTCGACGTGGAGCGTGGAGCTGCTGGGGGGGAGGAGGAGAGGAGAGCACCCTCAGACCTTCTCCTACAGCGACGGCGGTGAACCACACGCACACGGCGTTCTCAGCGTTCACCGTCCTTCAACTTATCTTGCACTGCGCGTTGACAATGGCTGTCTTCGCGTCCCCGTCGCCGGCCGCGTGTCCTCTTGGGTCCCCCACGGGCTGCTCCGTCCCGATGCAGCTCCTCGCTGGCCAGCCTCGGTTCCTCGGTTCCTCGGCACCGCGGCTGCTGTCTGACGTTCCTCCGTCCTTCCCTCCTCAGCGTCCACGCTGCCCGGCACCGCCCCGGGCGTCCTCTGTTGTCTCTCCCCTCCACACCTGTCCAAACCTCCCTTTAAAGGGGCTGTATCCTGCTTTTTTAGCTCGTCCAAACCCTAGAAATGGCATTAACGTGGTAATACTTTATTTTTGGCGCTAAGGAAAAGTAATTTTGGGCGAAATAAAAGACTTTCTGGGGCTAATTCTGAAACCCAGAAGAGAAAACGCTCTGTTTCACTGACAATCCCGCCTCTCCCCCTGTGGACTTTGACTGACAGCGAACTTCAACCAATCAGCGCTTCAAAACAAATACGCTGGCTAGCTTTAGCTCTTTAGCTCTAGCTTCTCTACACGCAAAGACAGGTGAAAACGTCTTTTCCTGTGAGAAACTCACCAAGCGCAGACCCTCCAGACCCTTGATGTTGCTTGATTGTTGCTTTCAGACGATGATCAGAGTTAGAAAAAAGCGGCAACGCTGATTTCCGAGGGCCTGCGGGAGGGGGGCTCAGGGGAACGAAGGAAAAAAACGCTTTGGGGTGTTTTTGGTGAGTACATAACTATATAACAAGGTTAAAACATACAAAGAGTGAATTTGCATGATACAGCCCCTTTAAGCTGCACACCATGGCTGAATTATCCAATCGGGACTTTCCGGGGTGTGTCCAGTCAATTATCTCCAGCACACACATCTCCAGTCCACAGCATGCATCGTCCAACCATCTCACGCCATGCAAAAGATATAAAACCAATAAAAAGGTCTCAAACAACACTCCATAAAACTCCAATAAATTAAAAAAAAGAAGCATGCATATAAAACAAACAGTATTGCATCAGTGGCTGGGATCTCCCTGACACATGTTTTGCAACATGATGAAAGTGAACAGATGACCCACAGAAGACGGATGGATTCCAGAGCAGCGCTCCACAGCTCAGCTGGGCGTTCTGAGTTTTGGATTTTCAGTAACTTTACTGTCTGTAGCGACACAAATCGCTCTCATAATGCAGAGACCGCTAAAAATCTCAATTAAGAAAATCCAGTAAGTGTAAAATAGAAATCTTGTTTACCGTAGCATGCTTCACATGTGAACTCACTTTGGTGTTGCTGTAATATTTATGATCTCAGAGCTCCAGCAGGCACGTGACCCGATGTTTTTCTGTACCAACAGCCGCTCGATCGCAGCCTCTCGGTGGACTGAAGCTCATCTAATTTTCAACAAGTGCTTGTCTGACGAAGCGTTGGTTTCTGTAAATACTCTCGCTGCACACATAACATGCTGTTAGTTTGGACTCAGACCAAAGGATGTTGTTTTTTCATGGGAAAACTCTTAGAAATAACTGAAACCATGAATAAATAACTCCAGCATGAGGCTGTTAGCTGAGCGTTGTGTAGAAAGAGTAGGAAAAGGGTTCATGTGGGGCTCTTTCCAATTTCTCCCCATCAATATTAAAAGGTTCATCAGCGTAATGACGGCGTCGGGGTGATCAGCTGTGAGCGTCAGGAGGGCGATGAGCGCCGCTCCTCGTGCCGTTCGCTGCTTCGCAGCATTTCAGGGAAGAAATGCAATCATATGAGCTAAATTAGGAAGCTCCCATTCCGGACACTAAAGGTTTATCAGCCATAAAATGAGGCAAACAGCCCGGTGCTGCCGTCACACTCCGGCTGCACCGTGACAGCCTTTCCTTCAGAGCGCGGAGGTTCAGACCGAACGGCGGCAGGCTGTGAGTTTGGAAGAAGAGCTTCCTGCTTTCTAAAAATAAATCCAGTGTGTCACGGAGGCTAATAATTATCCCACCGGGGTCTCGTTTGATTATCACCATTAGGTATCGCTGCTAATTGACCTTTTAAAATCAGGACGCATCTGTTTCCCAGAAAGCCTCATTTGACTGCATGTGCTCAAAAAGCCCCTGAATCTATTCCTGGTTCTGGTGAATGAGTTAAATCTTCCTGCTTTTCCAGGTCCATGAAGAGCAGCTTATTCTCCTCAGAAGTTTCTTATTCAGTCAGAATGTGGAAAATCCAGCGTGTTTCTGATGAGCTGAAGAACGTCACTAGTCTAACAGAATAACAGGAAGAGCTCTGAAAAGAGCCTGAATGGAGTGAAGTCCGTCACCTGCTCGTTTCACACATGACCTGAACAAGCTGAGGCCATGAAGGAAGCAGCTCTTCATCCCTGGGGGGCAGAGGACAGCCGGAAACCAACACCGGATGATCAGTGGAACGTCAGTCTGATGTTTTCACTTCTGCAGGTAAAACTGTATGAAATGAAATGAGCTGGTTTTCCCAGAATCCTTTCCTTCTCAGTGACGTGTCAAACGGACGGAGCAGCAGCTGCTCAGGCGTCGTCTCTGAAACGACAGGAACACCCGCAGTCTGTGGCGTTCGGGTTTCCCTGTTCAGCGAGTGCACCGTCCCACTGCGAGGCGTTCAGGGACAGCTCAGAATATTGGTCATCTGTGAGACTGGAGAGTTTGGAGAGGCGTTCAAGACCCTTTCAGAGCACTGTTCATTTGCATTTCAGGAAGCGTCTCGGTCCAGGACTCATTCAGAGTTCAGTGGATGAAACAGAGGAGAGCTTGTGGTTTTAAACCCAGTCAGCGCCGGCAGAGCGAGGTTACCGTGCTTTTCATTCCCCACAGCAGCAGATATAATGACAGAGTGCTGAGGGTGCTGGGAGTGCGCCGGCTGGACTTGATGTTCTTCGGCTTGCCTCACTCGCCTCCGGGCCTGAGCTGCTCCAGCGTATTGATCCAGCCCTGCATTCTGCATCCTGCCAAGACGAGGTGAGAGACAATCTGAGGACGTCTGCCTGCGAGCTGGACCGCAAACTCAAACCAGACTTTTCAACAACATCAACTAATCTGAGAAAAACTTCCAAACGTCAGTGATTACCAAAGCTGACTGCTGACTGGCTGTTCTGCTCCCAGTCCAAAGGCGTCAGGAGATCAGCTGGTTCAAAGGCAGTCAGTACAACATGAGGGTGGCACGACGCAGTGTGGACACACACACACACACACACACAGGCCGGATCCATAGAGTTTAAATCTGTCGTCGATTTCCAAAAAGCTCCTTGTTATGATGGCTTCCATGTTTTCATTGAGTACACACATCTAAACACACACATGCATTCACACACTGTCCTCTCTCTGCCTTATTGCTTCAGCCTCTCTCTCTTTTTCTCTCTCTCTCTCTCTCTCACACACACACACACACACACACACACACACACACACACACACACACACACACGTTGCACATGCAAGCTGCTGAATAATTGAGCAGATGCTGAGGAGACCTACTCAGCTGTTAAATGGCCTGGGCTCTAAATAAACAGTGAGATTGCAGTGGGACTGGTGGGGGGGACTGGTGTGGGGGCAGATGGGGGTTTGGGTGGGGGTGAGGGTGGGGGTCACTTCCCACTCAGGGAAAAAACATCACACACACACTCGAGGGGTGACCTTGGGTGGTCAGCTTCCTGAACGCTGCTTGGCTCAGACCTTCATCTGGACACAGGGCGTCACGTCTCACCTCAGCGGACGGACGGACCGACTGACGGACGGACCGACTGACTGACGGACCGACAGATGGACCGACGGACGGACCATGGCATTCTGTCTCCGCACACGTAGACTCTGGTTTCAGATGTGGGGTTGCAGCTGAAGTGTCCCGTCAGTGTGGCTGGGCTGAAACCAGAAATTCTTTGTCAACTATTGATCCCTAAGTGATGGACTGTAGTCGGTCATCCAGACAGCCGTCTCAGCGAGTGTCCTCTCGTTGCCTCCACTGTCAGAAGACGAGAACAGGCTGTAGACCTGCGGTGGTCCAGCTCTGAAGGCGTCCTCTTCAGTAGCTCCACTGACACTGGCAGGTTTAGTGTTGACGGTCCGGTGATGTGACAAACCTTCAGAGTGTGTCAGGAGCGTTTCAGGTAATGACTCACCTCACTTAAAGCCTCAGAATGCCCTTTTTCCTGTCCTGAAGCTGAAGCTGAGCGTCTAGCTGTCCTGTGAAGCAGCTCCTCTGAAGCAGCATTCTAGACTCAATCTCCAGCTGATTGATCGAGCTCAGATAAAGGTCTCTGCAGGACTGACTCCATGCCTGATCTTCTTTTAGGATATCGGTTGGCTCTAAGGACAGTCATTCCTAAAGTGTATTGAAGACACAGTGCTGGTATAAGCTCGTTCATTCGTCCTTCAGCCAGGGCTTTGCTCATGGACACCGGTGGAATCGATATCCGGGCTCCAGCACCACCCTACTGTATCTGAACTCGTTCTTTCTGTTTCTTATTTCCTACAAAGTGCACCGGCTTTTTTGGGGATGAACCTGTTTTAAAACTCATCAAATTTGGAGGAAAAATCAGATCCAGAGAAAAGGTTTGTATTGAATTCAAACTCAACAGCGCCGCCTCAAGATTTTCAAAATTCATGACAAATCAGTGGCTTGACCTTGGAGAGTGACGTTTGGGAGACGTGTGGAACACGTCCTGATGAGTAGATCTGTAGAACTGATCAGACTAACAGAAAATAAAACATTCAGATGTTTCTGAATGGCGTGAGTTCAGGCCAGAGGAGTTCAACCGTCCCTAACCCAGCTCGCCATTCAAAATGTCAGCTGTTGTGATGATTTACCATCAGATCCACTGCAGGGCTGTTGAAGGGCAGTAGACTGGAGGGACTCTCAGGTCTGACTCCATGTGTCCTCGTCCGTCCCTCCACCCCGTCCTCCCTCCTCCACCCCCGCTCTGCGCAGATCGATCCACCCTGGCCTAATCCCCTGGAATACCTGCTTCCCTCAGCTCCAGGACTGCCTGTCAGGACCAGGCTTTCCTCATGCGGGAGAGGAAGGTCAAAGGTCAAAGGTCAAAACGTCCGCTGGCTTTTTGAAGCTTTCTCTTTCATGTCTGGTTTTGGAGGGATGGTCTTCCTCTCTGCGGTTGTGTGAGAGCGTGCTCATCCCGGAAACTGGCATCTGGGAGGTTCAAAGCTGGTCTTCAAGAGAGCGAGCTCCTCTTCCTCCTCCAGCGAGGCCTGCTCTGCTCTCTGCTCCTCTTCCTCCTCCAGCGAGGCCTGCTCTGCTCTCTGCTCCTCTTCCTCCTCCAGCGAGGCCTGCTCTGCTCTCTGCTCCTCTTCCTCCTCCAGCGAGGCCTGCTCTGCTCTCTGCTCCTCTTCCTCCTCCAGAAACCACACTCTGGGCATTAGGTATTGATCAGTGCACAGACCCAGGCCAGGGGTGGGAGCAGGGTTTCTGTCCAAGTACCATTATAGGTAATTATTAACTGAAAGCGGAACGGGCTGGATCACAGATAATGTGCATTATGCATGAATTAAAAGGACGAAGCTGTTGGCAGTGACCATCCTTTACCTTTGAAACCAGCTGAGGACGTCAGCAGCAGCAAGCCACCTGATCTTCTCTCCATATTCCACCACACAGTTGGTGGATTGGACGTCCCGTTTGGCTGGTTCCTGTGGAGAGCATTATTCCACTCATTAAAAAAACAAACAGAAAACCTCGGCTGTCGGTGTGTCAGTCTGAAGGTTGCTCCGCTGATCTCTTGATCTGACGGCCTTTGTGTGATCCATCGTCATTCCCACTCCCCTCTTTTTGAACTAGAAAGTCACTGAAACTGCAAAACACATAAAGCTCTGATTTAACAGTCATAATGTTTGGATATTTGCACAATTATTGATCAGTCATATTTTTATCCATGGAAACGTTTATGTTCCACAGAAAATGGACTATTTTCTGCCATTGAAGCCACAGTTTGACTGATTCTGCGTGCCGCTGGCCTCAGGCAGAAATGTCGCCTCTGCACTGGAGATATCTCATAATCTAATGGGCCAGTCGCCATGAAATGTGTTGAGATAACTCACGGTTCCCAACGGATTCCACTATGCTAATAACATTTTAATGACCCAATGATTTTGCATTTTGAGTCACAACTGTTCCATCTCTAAGACTGCGGAGGCTCGGCGTTGGCCTCTCAGATGTTGCGGCTGTCCTGGGAGTTCTGTGTTTTTGCCGCCTGGCAGCGTGGAGCGACGCTCACCGTGGATTTCTCTGATTCCCGTCTGCGGCTGCGAGAGGAACGTTTTCTGAAATGTCGAGCTCTGCTTTGACAACGTGACAGAGCAGTTTCTGGAAGACAGCAGCCGTGTTTTCCACCCTGAGCGCGTTCATCGTGTTGTTGCAGTTTGATTGGCGAGTTGTGCTGCGCGTGCTCGGCTCGGTAGCGCCTCCATTGCGGTACAGTCCTACTCGCGTGACTTTGGCAGGCTGTGCTGTGCTTCTCTCGCCCCTCTGTGGGCGGGCGTGGTCTGATTTTGATGCAGTCTCTTTGTTTGGAGGTCAGCCCTCCCTCGGCGAGCAGGGATTCAACCCGGTGATCATTCAAGCGGTCGCTGAGCTCTGTTGTTCTGTGAGGCCTGCTGGTGATCCGGTCTTAATGACGGTTCTGCGGGAGTGTCCCGCTGCAGCTCGGGGTTGATGGGGCGGGTTACTCACATCTGAGGATGTCAGCAGCTGCCATGTTCTCACGCTGCTGAGCGCTCAATCCAGGAGCCAGCGGCGCCGGACTGAGACAGACTGTCCCACAACGCAGGACACACGACCTGGTCTGTCCCAGACTTCCTCCACTGGCCTTCTGATTATGAACTGTCCTCATAGAGATACGATTAGAACGGCTGTCTGACACGTCCCGCTCGTCTCCCAGTCTGAGCTGCTGGGGCTGCCCGGAACCTCATCACACAGGGAGTCTACAGCAGGGAGTCTGACCTCTGACCTTTATGTGGAATAGAGTTGAAGGCAGTGTAAGATGCACACGATTCTGAGAGGAGCCAATCAGCTGTTCCCAATGAAACGCTCTGTTCAACTGAGGGAGACCTGGAGAGCCCCCCGTCACTGTGTGTGTGTGTGTGTGTGTGTGTGTGTCTGTCTGTGTGTGTGTGTGTGTGTGTGTGTTTGTTAACTTGCTCAGTAAAGATACATTTGTTTTCACTCAGAAACACTTTTAGTTTCCCTTCAAACTGAGACTGTACCTTCACCTTGATCAGTCGGATCAGTCGGGTTTGTTTCCCTTTGTGTGTGAGTGTGTGAGTGTGCGTGTGTGAGTGTGTGAGTGTGCGTGTGTGAGTGTGTGAGTGTGAGTGTGTGAGTGTGCGTGTGTGAGTGTGTGAGTGTGCGTGTGTGAGTGTACTTGTACAGCTATATGTTGTGAGGACCTTTTGTGAGGACATTGGGTTTTTAACCTTACAAGTGAGGACAATTGTTGGAAAGTGAGGACATTTTTGCCGGTCCTCACTATTTGACACATCTTTTTTGGCCTTTTTGAGGGTTAAGACTTCATTTTTAGTTTAGGGTTACAATTAGTTTTAGGTTAGGTTTAGGGTATGGGTTAGGGTTAGGCATTCAGTTTTGATGGTTAGGGTTAGGGTAAGGGGCTAGGAAATACATTATGTCAATGAATGTCCTCACAACATATAGCTGTACAAACATGTGTGTGTGTGTGTGAGTGTGTGTGCGAGTGTGTGTGCGAGTGTGTGTGCGAGTGTGTGTGCGAGTGTGTGTGTGAGTGTGTGTGTGAGTGTGTGTGTGTGTGTGGGTGTGTGTGTGTGTGTGTGTGTGTGTGGTGTGTGTGTGTGTGTGAGTGTGTGTGTGAGTGTGTGTGTGAGTGTGTGTTCATATTGCTCTGACTTGATGAAACTGTCGGATCTGCAGAAATACTTCCAGCGACTGGGACAAACAGCCTCGTCTTTGCGTCTGGTTGCTTCTTTTCCTGCTGCAGTTTGCTCGGCGAGGCTTCAGAGAGTTTCCTCAGCCTGGAGGTGTTTGTGCGCTTTAGTTAGAGTTGAAAAAGCCACAACAACATGTGGATGCGTGGAAGCGGAGGTGCCTTGTTCTTGTGTGGAATGTGTGTTCAGTGTTTGTAAGGCTGAGCGCCGGGACGCTCCGGAGCGCCGATGGTCCTCTGCTTGTTGTCTTCTTGTCTTCTGCTGCTCCGTCCTGCTGGACGTCCTCTCCTCCAGGTAAGGAACTCCCCGTGATTTATTTAGCCGCCGACCTCCGTCCTCTGCCGCTCAGAGCACTGCTCCTCCGTGTGGCCTGTGTGTGTGTGTGTGTGTGTGTGTGTGTGTGTGTGTGTGTGTGTGTGTGTGTGTGTGTGTGTGTGTGTGTGTGTGTGTGTGTGTGTTCATGATTCAGCTCCTCTCCAAACACACACACTTCTCTCAGAAAGGTGTGTGTGCGAGTTCACACTTTCACAGATACAGACAGGTTTGGGTGCAAATAGCAATCCCAGAGCAGAAGGAAGAGTCTGGTTCTGGTCTGGTTTCACTCTGAGGGATCTTGGGGAGTCTGGGTTCTGGTCTGGGTTCTGCTTGAGGAGTCTGGGTTCTGGTCTGGGTTCTGGTCTGGATCTCTTGTCCAAAGTCCAGGTTCAGTCACAGTTAAAGTCGGGGTTCTGTTTGAGTCATGCAGGGATGGTTCTCTGGTGTTCCATGAAGCGCTCGGTGCCTGTCGGCTGGACTGTGCGCCATACGTCTTGTATTCAGATTACCTCTGAGATGCGTCCCTCCAGAACCAGCTTGGACCGAGGAACGCTTTGCAAGCACTGGTTGCTCATAGAACTGGTCCTAGTTAGACCTCATGAACTCTAACCTGGACCCCTGACCCAGACCCGGACCCCTGACCCGGACCCGGACCCCTGACTCGGACCCGGACCCCAGACCCTGACCCGGACCCCTGACCCGGACCCGGACCCTGACCCGGACCCCAGACCCTGACCCGGACCCGGGCCCGGACCCTGACCCGGACCCCGGACCCTGACCCGGACCCCAGACCCTGACCCGGACCCCAGACCCTGACCCGGACCCGGACCCTGACCCGGACCCCAGACCCTGACCCGGACCCGGACCCTGATCCGGACCCCAGACCCTGACCCGGACCCGGACCCTGACCCGGACCCCAGCCTGTGTTCCTTCATGTCCATCCTATCTGCTCCAGACACATTAAGCCTCTGCTGAGCTGAGCGTCGGCTCGGGGAGAGACTCCTGAAAGAGGGAGAGGAAGGAGGGATGCTGGGAAGTGTGGGTCTGTTTCGCCAAACAGTTCATTTGTAAGTTTTCTTTCTGACATTCCTCGCTCAGGTAGCTGTAATCCCAAAGCTCAAGGGAGATTAAAGCAAAGAGGAGTGCAGAGCGTTCAGTTTAATATGCAGCGACGTGCACTGTGAGGAGGAGTGAGAGGATTTGCTGTTTGCAGCTGAAGCTTCCACAACAATCCGCCTGCAGCGGAATTCAGATGAAGTGCTGCTTGTTCCAGACGACACAGTGACAGGCTGACGGATCTCCTCCGAGATTATTCTCCAGACCCATTGTGGATTCAGTCCAGTGTGAGCCCAGTAACACCGGAGCCCGGCCTGTAATGCTGAGAGCTCAGAGTGTTTTCCTCTCCTTGAAGGTTTGGAAATATCAAGAAAACATTTGACAAAAATCAGAAATAATCTTATTTCCATTTCTACATGAAACCGTTTTATTATATTCCTCTAAAACAAAATCCGTTAAAGGACCAGAGCCTTCTCAGAATGCTGAAGCACAGTCAGCATTCTTCATCACGTAACCAGAGACCAGGGGAGCGAAGTACTGAGAAGACAGCAGGATGCTGTTTGGTTGGATGAGGTTACTGACTGCCGGAGCTGTGGACGAACCGAGCATCATCTCCATATTTCAGTCTTCTCTGGGCTTGTGCTGGCTGACAGTTTGCATCAGTTCTCATCAGATGGAGGATCTTCAACTTATTGCTGTTTTCATGCCAGACAGTGAAAAGCTTTTGGAAGTTTCTTTGTTAAATCAGTCAAATAAAAAGTAATTACATTCTAGTGATCATGGATCAGTCGGTGGCATTTTTGTGTAGGCAGCATTTTGGGAAAGTTCTCCCTCTAGACCTTTTTCTCCAGACAGGCATTCATCCAAACCGGGTCACCCTGGTTCAGACCCTGTGGAGGTGACCCTGTGGAGCCTGCAGCTGCAGCGTGGGCGTCGCTGCGCTGCTGGCTCATGCTGGTCCACACCTCCTCTCACTGCTCGCTGGGCTCCTCTTCGCCCTGTTCCAAAGCCTGAGTCTGCTGCAGCTCCAAGCCAGCAGCAGGCTGTTTCCACCTGAAGGTCAAAGGTCAGCTGCAGCGGCAGGGAGCGGAAAGGTGAACAAAGACACTTCCTGAATCCACGGCCCGCTGGGCGAGACAGGGAGCAGGCAGGTGTGTGTGTGTGTGTGTGTGTGTGTGTGTGTGTGTGTGTGTGTGTTGGGCGGTCTGCAGCCACAGCGGTGCTGACAGCGCCGGTGTGAGGCGAGATTAATGGCCGCTCTGATTGGCTCCGACAGGGCCAGGTGATGCCGGCGGGGGAGGATGGTGGAGGTGAGGACACACTCTCTGAGGACACCTTTTAAACAGCTGGCCCTCGGCATCATGGGACTCACTCGTGTGTGTGTGTGTGTGTGAGAGACTGTCCCAGTGGCGTCTATATTTGCTGCTCCCCGCCGTCCTCTGCTGCTGCGGTGTGTTGCTGCAGCAGCAGAGCTGTCAGGACAGCCTGCTGCCAATAACTGACGGCCGAATCAATGCTGATATTTTCAGAGTGAATCTGCTGATATTTCTTGCTGATGTTCCCTTGAACAAACCCGTCAATAAATACACGGCTACTTTTTCCTCTGGGTGTGCAGTTTAGCTCCAGAAACCTGCTATAAGCAAAAGTTTCTCCTGTTTAATATGTGTCTCAGTAGGTCTGAGTTCACTCGCTCATATTTCAGTACAGTGAAGACACCATGTGTTTACCTCTGAGCCCATTTCAGACCGATGAAGGCTCAACACTGGTTCTTCCTGTCTTCCATGTCAGCCACTCAACACTTGGAGCTAATTTCCCTTCATAGCGGTTTGAAGTGCAGACTCAGCTTCAGGAGTGGCCCAGCAGAGCCAGGTGGACGGTTCAGCCCTGAACCTGCTCCACGTTACCGGTTTCAGTCAGTCATACACTCTGCTGATGGACGAAGGTCCTTCAAGATGCGTCATCACGGTGGATCAGACCGAGAACACTGCACTGGATGATCCACTTCACCAGCCCAGCGACAGCTCCATGCTGTGAGTCCCTGAAGCTGGACCGGCAGGTTTTCCCTGAAGCATGTTCCTTCAGAACCATGTGAGCGGAGCAGGTCGACAGCCATGGCAGCTGCAGGACTCAGCCTGAGAACTGCTGGGGGGGCTGCTCCTCTGGGGGGCTGCTCCTCTGGGGGGCTGCTCCTCTGGGGGGCTGCTCCTCTGGGGGGCTGCTCCTCTGGGGGGCTGCTCCTCTGGGGGGCTGCTGCTCCTCTGGGGGGCTGCTGCTCTGAGGGGCTGCTCCTCTGGGGGGCTGCTCCTCTGAGGGGCTGCTCCTCTGGGGGGCTGCTCCTCTGGGGGGGCTGCTCCTCTGGGGGGCTGCTCCTCTGAGGGGCTGCTCCTCTGGGGGGCTGCTCCTCTGGGGGGCTGCTGCTCCTCTGGGGGGCTGCTCCTCTGGGGGGCTGCTGCTCCTCTGGGGGGCTGCTCCTCTGGGGGGCTGCTCCTCTGGGGGGCTGCTCCTCTGAGGGGCTGCTCCTCTGGGGGGCTGCTGCTGCTCTGGGGGGCTGCTCCTCTGGGGGGCTGCTCCTCTGGGGGGCTGCTGCTCTGGGGGGCTGCTCCTCTGGGGGGCTGCTCCTCCGGGGGGCTGCTGCTCTGGGGGCCTCCTCCTCTGGGGGGCTCCTGCTCTGGGGGGCTCCTGCTCTGGGGGGCTCCTACTCTGGGGGGCTCCTGCTCCTCTGGGGGGCTCCTGCTCTGGGGGGCTCCTGCTCCTCTGGGGGGCTCCTGCTCTGGGGGGCTCCTGCTCTGGGGGGCTGCTCCTCTGGGGGGCTCCTGCTCTGGGGGGCTCCTGCTCCTCTGGGGGGCTCCTGCTCTGGGGGGCTCCTGCTCCCAGCCTGCAGGACTCGGCTTCCTCCATACCTCCATACCCGTACTGAACTTCAGTGGATTCATCACACCACAGGCACTGCTGACAGCAGAGCTGAGTGTCTCACAGTTTCACTGACTTCCTGACACTGTTCTGGGTCTGGAAGAAAGCTGCACATGGCTTTCTACTGCTCACAAGGCTGAACCGGGTCTGTGTGGAGCCATCAGGACCGCTCTTCTTCTCCTCTTCCTTGAAAACTTGGTGGCCTCCATCAGCTAAACTGCTGCTTCATTGACAAACGTCTCTTTGACCGTCGACTCCGATCAGCGTCCAGACGAACAGCTCTCTCTGCTGCAACGCTGAAGTCCAGGTCCTCAAGGACTTTCTGTCCTTTTTCAGGCAGTGAATCAATGAGCTGTGAGCGGTGGGTCTCCTGTGGAGCAGCAGCAGTAACATCTTCCCAACATGCATCATGCCTATCTTTGAGGACAGTCATGAAGAGGAACATATATGGAAGAGAAGACTGCCATTAGGCTGACATTAGATTAAACAGGAGAAGACAGAAAAAGCTCTACCTATTTATATTAACCCTGCTGAACCCTTAAAGACAACCACCCTTCAATAGACCCTGTTCTGTTTTCCTTTTTGGTGGAATTTAAAGTGAATGAACGCATGCAGGCTGGAATCCAGTGTGACTGCAGTGTGCAGGCTGTAAGTGACTGACAGGAGCGCCTGCTGACCTGAACTCATCCTGTTTCTGGTCATCCCTCACCGTGTGAGCCGCCATGCTGCTGGACTCTGCCTCATCCACAAACGCTCCAGAAACAGCTGAGAGGTCTGGCTTTACACCAGGGATGGTATGAACGCCGACAAGCACGTTGAAAATGTCTACAGCTGCATCACGTCCCACCACAAACATCCCCGTTCGGTTACAGCGTGGTCTGTCTCTTCTGCTCTCCAGCTGTTGCTGGTCCCTTCTTATCCAGATGTTGTCCAGATGTGCCTGTACTGCAAACGAGGCTTGACTTGATATGTTGCCTCACAGGCTGTCTGGAAGAAATGGTGAACCTGAGAAATAATAATAATAATAATAATAATAATAATGATAATAATGATAATAATAACAATGATAATGATGATGATAATAATAATAATAATAATAATACTAATAATAATAATAACAACAACAACCACAACAATACAAAACAAACATAACTAAATAGCATACTTTTCAAAAACCAAAAAATGCAGTACCTTGGAGGTCACACACTGGGTCGGACCAACAGTAAGTGTGGTCGTATAGTCTGTAAGTAACCAGATTAAATGTTGATCTGATTACAATCACATCATGTAAACACTACGATCTACGTTCAGACTTGAAGCTCAAGTTATCACAGAACACAACGAAGAAACAGTTTCTAAAGAAGGGAAACGAGCCTGATCAGCCTCTCTAACAAATCAATACTGACACACTGCTGGGTGAAGTGGACGTGCGATTCTGTGGTACAGTGCAAAGCATCATGGGATTGCTTTGATCAACCCACACATCAATCAGATCCCTGTATTCAGACTTCTCAGCTGTTATTGAGGTGAATTTCAATCAGGCGGGCCATGTAGGTACAGATATTGATCAGGAAAGCACTGAAACACCGTGAGCAGGCGGCGCTGGGATGAAGCAGGTCAGAAGACTTCAGTTCAGTTCAGCTTTATTTATAAAGTGCCAGTTACAACACAGTCCTTTCTAGACACCTTTACTGAGAAAACCCAGCAGATCCACGAGCAAGAAGGCCCTGAGGGAAGGAACAACTCCCTTTAAGAAGGAAGAACCCTGCAGAACCAGGCTCAGAGGAGGAGAACCCTGCAGAACCAGGCTCAGAGGAGGAGAACCCTGCAGAACCAGGCTCAGAGGAGCAGAGCCCTGCAGAACCAGGCTCAGTGGAGAACCCTGCAGAACCAGGCTCAGAGGAGCAGAACCCTGCAGAACCAGGCTCAGTGGAGAACCCTGCAGAACCAGGCTCAGAGGAGCAGAACCCTGCAGAACCAGGCTCAGAGGAGCAGAACCCTGCAGAACCAGGCTCAGAGGAGGAGAACCCTGCAGAACCAGGCTCAGTGGAGAACCCTGCAGAACCAGGCTCAGAGGAGCAGAACCCTGCAGAACCAGGCTCAGTGGAGAACCCTGCAGAACCAGGCTCAGAGGAGGAGAACCCTGCAGAACCAGGCTCAGAGGAGCAGAACCCTGCAGAACCAGGCTCAGAGGAGAACCCTGCAGAACCAGGCTCAGAGGAGGAGAACCCTGCAGAACCAGGCTCAGAGGAGCAGAACCCTGCAGAACCAGGCTCAGAGGAGGAGAACCCTGCAGAACCAGGCTCAGAGGAGCAGAACCCTGCAGAACCAGGCTCAGAGGAGGAGAACCCTGCAGAACCAGGATCAGAGGAGGAGAACCCTGCAGAACCAGGCTCAGAGGAGAACCCTACAGAACCAGGCTCAGAGGAGGAGAACCCTGCAGAACCAGGCTCAGAGGAGGAGAACCCTGCAGAACCAGGCTCAGAGGAGGAGGCTTTCTGCTCTTCTGGTTGGGGTGAGGGGACAGAGAGAGGAGACAGGACCTACAGGTATATTTATTGTATCTACATACATTTCATGTATAAACAGAGTACATAGCACATCCGTAGTTATGAAACATTGCATGAAAGAAAGGAGAGAAGTGAAGCAGTCAGAGAAAGTCCAACAATGTGACGTCCTATACGGTGGTCTGTGTTCCAGTGATAGTTGTGTACTACTGGTGTGACGACACACTCAGTTCACGAGACGAGACACAATGTTGGAGTCATGCTCCCAGACAAGACAAGATTTCCAGTTTACTTTTAAGAAAGCTGAAATGACAAAATATATGACTGGAGAAACAGACCTTTTGTGTTTAACAGTCTCAAAACAATACAGGTGCATTTTGTGCACATTTTGTCATCTTGGAAAATGCCAGTATCATATCTGGTAAATAAATGAAAATAGAAATAAAATAAATAAAATTAAAAATTTTCAGATTGAAGAAAAGTAACTGAGCCTAAATTTGTCTGTAAAAGGAATAAATTCGGGGTTAAGTGGGTCTGCATCCACAGAACATCATGAGAACAACTGAAAATGATCCTCTCCTTTCCTCCTCTCCTCTCCTCCTCCTCTCCTCCTCTCCTCTCCTCCTCCCCCCCCCCCCCCCCCCCCTTCCCTCCATTCAGATGTAAATGAGTTGAGCCAGTTGTGTGTTGGTGTGCGGTTGTGTGTTGGCAGCACATTGTGTTGTGGATATTTGCGTCAGCAGCGCAGCATCCCCCCCGGAGCTGCCAGCAGCAGATAAATTAGGACCTCACATTCACCAAAGCAAAATAAATCCTAATACTGGATGCTGACCCACATCTGCTAATGCGGCGCTCGTTGCAGCCGGTGTCGCTGGCGTTGTTGGCGAGGCTGTACGGGAAGAGGATGCTTCATGGCTGGCTGCAGATGACGGTGGAATCAGTGCTGTGGTTTTGTTAGAGCCTCACACATCAGCTCTGATAACTCGCTGTGTTCATTCATTCCCAGTGCTGGTGTCAGACACTGAAGCTTTCAGGAAACTGCCTGCTGCTTGTGGCTTCATGGGAGCCTCGAGCTGGGTCTGCTGCACCAGGTATCTGAAATCGCTGGAGTCGCAGATCAGCACCTCTAACTGAGGTTAGCAGGCCGAGGCGAGCGTGCTGAAGCAGAGAACCGTTGTCGTCACAGATGAAGCGAGCGGGCTGCAGCGCTGCCTGTAGCCAGGCTTGGCCGGCTCGGACTGTGTGGATTGGGGCCAGTTTGGCTCGACAGCGAGTGACTTCGACTCATTTCCTCCGCTGTGGACCTCAGTGAGAGCGATGTGGACACCCAGACTCGGGCTGACGTCCTGCTGCAGAACCAGATTTTAACACAGGTTCTACGTGCTTGGGAAGATGTGTAGTACTTAACAATAAAAATCAAACTTTAAAAAAAGAGTAACATTACAGATCAAACATTGATTGGAAGGCTTTTTGAGGGTGGTTGGATAAATAGAACAGACGGTCACCCAGAAGACCAACAGCTTTGTGTTTCTAACTGCGAGCGGCTCACTCTGGGGTTTGGCTGAACAGGCAGCAGTGGTTTGTCCCACTCTCGTTCAGTCACAGCTCGGACTTACCATGACAGAAAAAAAAATGGAATAATGTCATCTTTAATTCATCCATCCACCTTCTACACCACTCATCCTGTTCAGGGCAGGCAGTATTAATTACAGCTGAATATTCACGTTCAGGCAGTTTAAAAAACCAAAACTCCTGCTGAAACACAGCTCTGGCAGCAGAATCGGGGCCGGTGGAACGCTGGGCTTCCCCCGACAGAGAAGACAGGCGCAGCGCCACCGTCTGCCCTCTGTGTTCAGGAAGGTGATTTATGTGCGAGGCAGGGCTTCCCTCCGTCCCGCCGCATGATGGATGGTCGGGATGTCACTCCACGTCCCCGTCGTTACCGCCGGCATGTCACCACCTGCCATCTTTCTCCGTCCACTCGCTGTAACCGGCCCGGGGCCACGCGCCGCCGCCTGGGCCGGGCTCTGGGATTCAGAAGGGCAGAATCACTCTGGAAAATCAATGTGTCAAGCAAACGATGCATCTTTAGCTGCTGGTTTAGAGCTCAGGTGTCAGACCCGGGCCTGGAGGGAGTCCTGCTTGTTCCCCACGTCTCCCTGCTTCTGCACCACTGATCATCAGGCCTTCTTCTGAGCTCAGGGAGGAACTTTCATGAGATTCAGGTTTGTTGAATGTGGGAGAACACTGAAAACATGCAGGATGTGACCTGCAGAGGCGTGGACTCCAGTCACATGACTGTGACTCTGGGACTTTTTATTCTGAAAAAAATAAATAAAATAAAAGTTATTTTTGCTTTAAAATGACCATGAAAGCGCCTGAAATATTTATTTTGAATGAACCTGCTGGTTTATTCTCATTCAAGAGAGGTGTTCGTGTGTCTAATGTGTAAATTAGCTTTGATTTTTTTTCCACCCATTGTCCACACGCTCCGTCCCTCTCGATGACAAAATATTCCAAGATGGCGGCCCACAGCCAGCGTTCCACTCTTCTGGAGACAATTTATTTAAGGAGAGCCTCAGTAGAACTATATCATGACAAGAGTGGATGAATTGAAGCATATCTATGCAGACATTTTTACAGCCGTAAAAATACAAAGTTAATGTAGACAGAAAGAGAAAAAGCTGCAGCGCTGGTTACTTCCTGTAGATGTAAATACATCACATCTTCCCCCGTCCAATCAGAACGCTTCACCCCACCTTCAGTAATTCTTTTCTCAGCTTCATCCAATCTAGAATTTGTCTTTGCAAACTCCCTCTTGATCTCTTGTCTGTATTCCCGTAGTTCCTTGAGGATTGTGTTATTTCATACTTCTTCTTCGGACTCATTTTCCTCGTCTCCAGATCTCGTCTCCGCGTTAGCCGCGCTAGCATCTGCGGGGTTATCATTAGCGTCATCAGCGTGTGGCAGCTTCATTTCTTTCGCTGTCAATTTTGTTGGCTTGATTATCCTTCTCGGCATCTTCCCCCTTTCTTCCAAACTCGTAACAGTGAGTTTATCTATTTTATTTGACTTCCTGGGGTAGATTTCTCCTTTTGGTTGGGAGACTTAGCGCGCTCTAGGCTGTCATCCCCTGAAACCCGGAACCAGTCGTCTGGTGCCAAAAACAACTTTTTATTGTACAATTTTTCTAGGAAAACTCACAACAGAGATAACATTTCATGTGATTTAAAGGAGGGGTATCATACAAAATCCATTTTTTTGAGCTTTGTATAAAGCTATAGAGTCATTTCCCCATTAAAAAGACGCATAGAGTTGTTTCCTGAACCATTCAGGCATATTTGAGCAATCCCTGAATCTCCCCCTGGCAGCCATGTTGAGGCTGAAACGCTCGGTGCTGCACAGCTCCGCCCATAATGCACAGCTCCGCCCCAGCTCTGACGTAGTCTGCACAGCTCCCCCGCCTTACACCGCAAATTGCTGAGATGGACGCTCTGAGGGGGGCGTGTCTCTGAGCTGAGGAGATTCTTAAAGAGACAGGGACTCATTTCCAGCGTTTGAGGCAGCCTGATGCAGAGGAACATTTGATTTAAGTTGTTTTTGAGATATGCAGCTTTCGACATCCAACTTTGGGCAAAGCTGTTGCTTGAGTGCTGTAGACTGATGCTAAAGGGCTAAAAAACACGTCATACCCCCCCTTTAAGATCTAGAAATATTACTGCAGTATTAAATAAACTATATTCCTTTCTCGAAATCTGAGGCTGTGATTCAGTGAATCAGCAACAAATAAGAGCCTCAAAGGTTCAGTAACTGCATTAATGATGTAAATAACTTTATAACCATCAAATTCGAGTTCTATTCAATTCATGAGCATCAATAATTCAGTCTAATATGTCTGGGACGCTTGGCAGTTGGTTGTTGACTCTGCTGTGTTGAACCATCAGTTTAAAGATGGAATCAAAACTTCGCCTGTTGTTTGCTCACTTGTCCAGAGTTCCAGCCCCTTCATTCCAGATGGTCACGTTCCTCCATTTTTCATCAGATCACTGTGAAGTTTGATGCGCTTCCTGATACTTTGGCTCCATCTAGTGGTGCAGATGTGTAACGACAATCTAGTCCTCCATTCTAGTACGACCCCATTTTTGAGAATAAGATTTCTGGAAAAACATCGTCCTATATTCAGGCCAATATGGTAAGTTGGAATTATTTCATTTGGAATTAACTAATTCTGAATGAAAACACCATGTAACTGTGGCCACTGACACGCTGTGCTGCAGCGCAGGTCGCTGTGTTTCCCCTTGTGTTCACTGGATACCGTAATACAACATATAATGAACCTGTCTACACAGCTGGATGACCAGCTCTGACTGAGCTTAAATAGAACTGAAGCATCTGGACACAGCTCATGCTGATTGGATCATTCAACTGTGACAGCTGGCTGTCTTCCATTTGCTTCTGTTGATTCCAGGGAGGTGAAACGCATTTTGCTGGTTCATCAAAATTGCCAATCATCAGTTGTGGCTTCACAGCTAGAAATCTTTCATTTTTAGGTTTAATGGGCGTCAACAACGGGCTGCTCCCTCCAATCAAGTTTTACATTCCACAAATAATAAAATAAAAGGCTCTGGACCCTGTTTGTTCTCATGTGAGTAATACCCATAATGCTGTGGTGTTCCCTCACCTCGGCCAAGCCCATCACCTCTCCCTGCTAGCTTAGCAGGACTGAACCAGCAGGGAAATCAGGGTCTGGCCCGATACTGCTCAGAGAGCAGGAAGTGGCCTGTGTTCCATCAGGACCCCTGCTGAGAGAGCAGGAAGTGGCCTGTGTTCCGTCAGGACCCCTGCTGAGAGAGCAGGAAGTGGCCTGTGTTCCGTCAGGACCCCTGCTGAGAGAGCAGGAAGTGACCTGTGTTCCGTCAGGACCCCTGCTGAGAGAGCAGGAAGTGACCTGTGTTCCGTCAGGACCCCTGCTGAGAGAGCAGGAAGTGACCTGTGTTCCGTCAGGACCCCTGCTGAGAGAGCAGGAAGTGACCTGTGTTCCGTCAGGACCCCTGCTGAGAGAGCAGGAAGTGGCCTGTGTTCCATCAGGACCCCTGCTGAGAGAGCAGGAAGTGACCTGTGTTCCGTCAGGACCCCTGCTGAGAGAGCAGGAAGTGGCCTGTGTTCCCTCAGGACCCCTGCTGAGAGAGCAGGAAGTGGCCTGTGTTCCGTCAGGACCCCTGCTGAGAGAGCAGGAAGTGGCCTGTGTTCCGTCAGGACCCCTGCTGAGAGAGCAGGAAGTGACCTGTGTTCCGTCAGGACCCCTGCTGAGAGAGCAGGAAGTGGCCTGTGTTCCGTCAGGACCCCTGCTGAGAGAGCAGGAAGTGACCTGTGTTCCGTCAGGACCCCTGCTGAGAGAGCAGGAAGTGGCCTGTGTTCCGTCAGGACCCCTGCTGAGAGAGCAGGAAGTGACCTGTGTTCCGTCAGGACCCCTGCTGAGAGAGCAGGAAGTGGCCTGTGTTCCGTCAGGACCCCTGCTGAGAGAGCAGGAAGTGACCTGTGTTCCGTCAGGACCCCTGCTGAGAGAGCAGGAAGTGGCCTGTGTTCCGTCAGGACCCCTGCTGAGAGAGCAGGAAGTGACCTGTGTTCCGTCAGGACCCCTGCTGAGAGAGCAGGAAGTGGCCTGTGTTCCGTCAGGACCCCTGCTGAGAGAGCAGGAAGTGACCTGTGTTCCGTCAGGACCCCTGCTGAGAGAGCAGGAAGTGACCTGTGTTCCGTCAGGACCCCTGCTGAGAGAGCAGGAAGTGACCTGTGTTCCGTCAGGACCCCTGCTGAGAGAGCAGGAAGTGACCTGTGTTCCGTCAGGACCCCTGCTGAGAGAGCAGGAAGTGGCCTGTGTTCCGTCAGGACCCCTGCTGAGAGAGCAGGAAGTGGCCTGTGTTCCGTCAGGACCCCTGCTGAGAGAGCAGGAAGTGACCTGTGTTCCGTCAGGACCCCTGCTGAGAGAGCAGGAAGTGACCTGTGTTCCGTCAGGACCCCTGCTGAGAGAGCAGGAAGTGACCTGTGTTCCGTCAGGACCCCTGCTGAGAGAGCAGGAAGTGACCTGTGTTCCGTCAGGACCCCTGCTGAGAGAGCAGGAAGTGGCCTGTGTTCCGTCAGGACCCCTGCTGAGAGAGCAGGAAGTGGCCTGTGTTCCGTCAGGACCCCTGCTGAGAGAGCAGGAAGTGGCCTGTGTTCCGTCAGGACCCCTGCTGAGAGAGCAGGAAGTGGCCTGTGTTCCATCAGGACCCCTGCTGAGAGAGCAGGAAGTGGCCTGTGTTCCATCAGGACCCCTGCTGAGAGAGCAGGAAGTGGCCTGTGTTCCATCAGGACCCCTGCTCAGAGAGCAGGAAGTGGCCTGTGTTCCATCAGGACCCCTGCTGAGAGAGCAGGAAGTGGCCTGTGCTCCATCAGGACCCCTGCTGAGAGAGCAGGAAGTGGCCTGTGTTCCATCAGGACCCCTGCTGAGAGAGCAGGAAGTGACCTGTGTTCCGTCAGGACCCCTGCTGAGAGAGCAGGAAGTGGCCTGTGTTCCATCAGGACCCCTGCTGAGAGAGCAGGAAGTGACCTGTGTTCCGTCAGGACCCCTGCTGAGAGAGCAGGAAGTGGCCTGTGTTCCGTCAGGACCCCTGCTGAGAGAGCAGGAAGTGGCCTGTGTTCCGTCAGGACCACCACGCAGACCGAGTACTGCCCTCAACTAGTTTCACACGGTTAGATCCAGGAAAACAATCTTGTTGCTCCACCAACAATCTCATCCTGAACAGTGAAAGACCAAGGTCAGTCCTATGACCATCAGCACCTGTACTTCCTGAGGAAGCTGAAGAAGGTGGGACCACCTCAGTCTCTTCTCATCAGCGTTTCTCTGTGATTGTAACTTCCAACTGTCATTTTCTCTGAGGCGCTGAAGCAGGGAGCGCTTGATGCTTCCTCCAGGACATCTCTCAGAGCCCCACCACCACAGGAGACCAGGCCCGCAGACCCCACTCGCATCCACAGCAACATGAGCAGCTCCACTATCCCACCCATCTAAATTCAGATCACGGCTTCCTCCGTGACCGTCATCCGTTCTCCACATTCCTGCAGGTCACAGCTCACTGATTTGAACTTCACCCTCTGCAGCCTGCCTGTCCCCGGCCGCCCCGCCGGTAATCCGGTCCAGTCGCTGTGATTTGCCGCTCCTCATCCAAAATGCATTTGCAGCTGTTGCTGCCAGCAAACCGCATTCATTGTTTTCCACCGAGGACAAACAAGAGTGGCTTGATTGCCTGTTGTCGGTGTGCTTATCTGCCAAGAATCTCTGTCGCCAGAGTGCGGCCAGGCAGTCCTGGAAGCTGAGGTCACCTCTCGTATTGCCTCATGTGAGATATTCTGGCTCATTCGTAATCTCCGGTCTAATCCAGATCGTGACGTTCTCCACAGATCACACAAACAAGGCAACTGCACAGAGTTTCAAGACTCGTTTCCAGTTCATTTTGAAGACGTTGTGTTGTTAATCTGTCCAGAGAGTCAGCAGACACCCGGGTTCAGAATGAAACTGCTCCCATCATTTATTCCATTCATGTTCCTGGAGTTCCCACAGTGGCGTTAACATGCCTGCAGCAAGTAGTTCTTCTCTGCGTGGCATTAAATTTTCATCATTACCTTTCATTAAACACTTGCTTTTAACCGAGAAAACTCTTCCTAATGCATCAGAGCCCTGAGTCTGGTGCTTCTCAGCCTAAAATAATATGTGCAGGTTTTACTGGGCCTGTGTCCCAGGACTTCCCCGGCGCCGCTCCCCAGACGAACAAGACTTAAATGAATCCACGACTCTCAGTCGCTGCCTCTAGCATCTGCCAACCGAAACTAAATCCCCAAACCCCATGGCATGCTTCTTCCACACAGCAGACTTCTCAAACTTTTTCCTGTTGCATTTTATCACCTTGATGTCTGTCTGCCTGAAGAAGCAGCCTGCCAGTCCTATTCTGGATTTTAGTCTAAATGGAACGTCTGAGATTCAGGTGCAGTAGTAAATCATCCGTATTGGCTGTTTTGTCATCATGTCAGTCTATAAATGATGAACAGCAGCTTTCTGCATTCATTTTCTGAACCGAGTGACCCAGGCAACCACTGTGGACCGGCCGCCATCTTATCATGCCTCAAACAGCATGGACACACATGGGGCGGGACTCGAACCTGAAACCTCACTGTATTTCCGTCAGGAATGCTCCCTTCTAAACCACTGTGGCTCCTCCCACATCGGCTGGGTGCTCGCCTCTGCCTTTTCTCACTCTGACCTTTTTCTTGTACATAATTATGAATCATGATGAAAAATGGAAAAACAATTGTTGTATAAACAAGAAATGACACATTGTCAGAAAGGAAAACGAGAAAAATGCTATAATAATAAATAAATGAAGGTCCATTGCAGATGAGGTAAATGGCTGACTAGAGCAAAGCAAAAGGCTGCCCCTGCTCCGTCAATGCTCCTGGTTGTTTACTGAAGAAAAACACAGGATGAAATATGTTTTTGCTGTAGGTCGACCACGATGGGGCAAGAAGTGCAGGAAGCCTTTGAGCGTGTTCTTAAAAGAACATTTCTGGAGAGAACATTGATGTGTTGCCTTCATGAACCTCCTCACTGCATTATGGGTCCTGGGCCCGTCCAGTATGTGAACCCAGAGCCTTCACTACGCCACAGTGCACATCATGTGACCTGGTGGATGTCTTCCATCTTCAACCTGCCCGTGTGTGTGTGTGTGTGTGTGTGTGTGTGTGTGTGTGTGTGCGTGCGTGAGCGTGCGTGAGCGTGCGTGTGTGTGTGTGTGTGTGTGTGTGTGTGTGTGTGTGTGTGTGTGTGTGCGTTCTCGTATTTCTATCCTTGTTGGGGCCAAATGTCCCCACAAGGATAGCAAAACGTGGAATGACGTGCCTTGTGGGGACCTTTTTCCGGTCCTAAGTAGGAGAAACAGTGTTTTCTTGACCATGTTGTTGTTACTGAAAAAAGTAAAAGTGCAAAAACATTTCTTTAGGCTTTGTTGTGGTGTGGGTTAGGGTTAGGGTAAGGGTCAGGGTTAGGGGCTAGACATGAATGGGAGTCAATGGACGGTCCCCACAAGGATAGAAATACAAGACTGTGCGTGTGCGTGCGTGTGTGTGTGTGTGTGTGTGCGTGTACATGCATGTGCATGCGTGCGTGCGTGTGCGCGCGCGTGCGTGTGTGCGCGTGTTCGTGCGTGTGTGCGTGCGTGTGTGTGTGTGTGTGCATGTGTGCGCACGTGCGTGCTTGTGTGTGCGCGCGTGCGTGTGCGTGTGTGTGTGTGTGTGTGTGTGTGCGTGCGTGCGTGCGTGCGTGCGTGCGTGTGTGCGCGTGCGTGCGTGCGTGCGTGTGTGTGTGTGCGTGCGTGCGTGTGTGTGTTGATCTTCTCATGAGCAGATCATGGAACTGAACCTGGAAACCTGGAGTGAGTGAGAATGAAACACCCTGTCTGAGGACTGCGTGGCTCTGATACTCTCTCTTTACAAAGCCACCGTGGTCATGGACCCTGGGACAACACAGACTTCCACTTCTGGCTTCTTTATCAATAGATAGATAGATGGATAGATGGATAGATGAATGGATAGATAGACAGTATGGACTTATGGGACACACTGAAGCATTTGAAGACAGGATGATCACATGACAATCCCACAAATCCAACAACAAAGGAACAATCTCTGAGCAATCAATTAACATTACAGCAATCTTCTTTTTACAGCAAACACAATAAACTTTGTCTCAGCTGCCAACAATCTTCTAAAAACTGCTCTAACAAAAGCGTTCTCAGCTGTATGACACTGAGAAAGATTCCATTTCTTCAGTCAGTGTGGATAAAGCCAGCTTTGATCGTGCCTCTGATCAAACCTGAAGTTTTGTTGTCGGCTCACCTTAAAGATCCACCTGAAAAATGCCTCATATGCTCTCCTCCAACAATAACAGCTCCGATACCTGCAGCCTGCAGACAGCAGGGCTTCTTCCTTCTCCTGTCCGGACATGTAAAAGACATGGCCACATATGGTGTTGACCCCTTTGTAACTGGATGAGCGTTTTTTCTTTCTCGCGTTTGGCTGTCCACCTGTTTATTTACATGTTTGAAATAAAGCTTCCAGACTAAACAGGGTGGAATGTGGAAGTCTGTGCGATCTTCTTACCAGCTCAGCTCAGGTTTTACAACAATATGATTTCAAGTTTCAAGAAGGAAATAGGATCTTTTATTTCAGGATGAGAGAAGAGGGACGCCAGAGACAGCTTCCAGTCCGGGGACAGGAGCAGGAGGATGCTGTGCAGGTGCAGATTCAGTGTTGATCAGTGAGGCTTTGAAACACATTGACATCGCTCACGTTTCAAAACTTTCTTTTTTTAGTTTGATTACTGTCTTTTGTACGGTGTATTGACCCAATAAGCTTATTGAAGACAGGGAATGAATACAGATTACATGATCATACAGACATTGTTCATTGCTGCAAGTATTTCTAAGTCAGAGGACAAGTCCAGTGTTCAGCGTGTTGACTTCTCCACTGGTGGTCCTGTATGAAAATCCACCTCAAACCAGTGAGAGTGGGCCTCTGGCTCACAGCTCTGAAAATGTTGCACTGCTTTTGGCAATTTTCCATCTTCTGCAACTCTGAGAATTCAGGATAAAGTTTAATGACGGCTTCACTTCTGCTGGTCCGAGCTTCAGGAAGTCACACCTCCTGGTTCCCAAACCGGCGTCAGCTGTCAGCCTCACAGCTTCGGTGGTGAAATGACCATGATAACGAAACCAGCAGTTTGGTGTGACTAAGCTCCATCCAGAGCTACTCCAGACCAGGTCTGAGGAAGGACTGTGTCCCTGGAGTCGACCTGGATGACCGAAGGAGGACTTCTCGCTGTTTTCACTGGAGCAGTGCGTCATTCTAATTCAGTGACCTGAGCCGACCCCACCTGACTCCGGAGCTACACATTAACAGACAGGGCCTTCAGGAACACCCCAGTGCTCAGCTGCTGCTTTTGTTGTGTGTGGTGGGTACATTTCTCCTTGCAGCTGCTTTATTGGAGCGTCTGTCTAAGAGGAGAAGACTTTATGTGCCTTGGAAGGTGGCTAATAGGAAAGGTAAAACAGAAATGCCCTGTGGGAAGACTTTCTCTCTGCTCTATTACCGACCTGTGACGTGGTTCAGACTGTGTGTGTGCAGGTTCGACAGGCCGGCGGAGATGAAGGTTATGGTGTTAGCGACCAGTGGCCATCCCGGGCGGTCGCTGTGCAGTGGAGGCCTGGCTGCCTGGCTGCCTGGCTGCCTGGCTGCCTGGCTGCTGGCTGCTAGCTGCCTGGCTGCTGGCTGCCTGGCTGCTGGCTGCCTGGCTGCTGGCTGCCTGGCTGCCTGGCTGCCTGGCTGCCTGGCTGCCTGGCTGCCTGGCTGCTGGCTGCCTGGCTGCCTGGCTGCCTGGCTGCCTGGCTGCTGGCTGCTAGCTGCCTGGCTGCTGGCTGCCTGGCTGCTGGCTGCTGGCTGCCTGGCTGCCTGGCTGCTGGCTGCCTGGCTGCCTGGCTGCTGGCTGCCTGGCTGCTGGCTGCTGGCTGCTGGCTGCCTGGCTGCTGGCTGCTGGCTGCTGGCTGCTGGCTGCTGGCTGCTGGCTGCCGGCTGCCGGCTGCCTGGCTGCTGGCTGCCGGCTGCCTGGCTGCTGGCTGCTGGCTGCTGGCTGCTGGCTGCTGGCTGCCTGGCTGCTGGCTGCTGGCTGCCTGGCTGCTGGCTGCTGGCTGCTGGCTGCTGGCTGCCTGGCTGCCTGGCTGCCTGGCTGCTGGCTGCCTGGCTGCTGGCTGCTGGCTGCCTGGCTGCCTGGCTGCTGGCTGCTGGCTGCCTGGCTGCTGGCTGCCTGGCTGCCTGGCTGCCTGGCTGCTGGCTGCCTGGCTGCTGGCTGCTGGCTGCCTGGCTGCCTGGCTGCTGGCTGCTGGCTGCCTGGCTGCTGGCTGCTGGCTGCCTGGCTGCTGGCTGCTGGCTGCTGGCTGCTGGCTGCTGGCTGCCTGGCTGCCTGGCTGCCTGGCTGCCAGCTATTGTTCCGTCCCGCCTTGTTCCCGCTCCTCCTCACTGCTTCAGTGTGTGTGACGCTCACCATCTGGGTCATCCAGTAAACAGCTCACAGTTCAGTCGCGCTTCCTCTCGCCCCATTAAAGCATCGTGGCCGTACCCGTCGATAGCAGGCGGAAAGAGATGTCTTCGGCATTACAGTAAACTGCTGCTATTGCAATATTCATGGCCTTCACTTGGGAGCGTAGCAGCAGAGCTGTTGCTGTAAATAGTATCCACAGACCGAGGGGAGTCAGGCTCGACTGGATTTATATTTCACAAGTCCACTGTTTCCTTCTTTCTGCCTTCTTTCCTTCCTTTCATCTGCTGTTGATTCTGAACACTGCCGGCGTCTCACTGCCACCTTCCTCCTCTTCCTGCCTGCTGTTTGACATGCAGGATATGAAAACAGCTGACAGTGGCTCCTTCGCACTGCCAAAACACCCTGCCTGCTTCAGAAGAAGTTATTATAAAACGCAGTCTGTGTAATGACACAATTAGAAGGTGACTGATCCTGGAAAGAAGCTGACATGTGGGAGCATGACGCCGTCTCAGCTGGTCTCTCTGGCTGCAGTGTAAATGAACACAGTGATGGACTGAAAGCCCCCAGTGGCCATGGACCAATGAAAACCACCACTGCATGGACCAGCCCGGTGGCCAGCACAGGTCAGCTGAGTGGATCCTATTGATCCCATAGATCAGCTGAATGGATCCTATTGGATGGATCATTATCGATCAGCTGACTGGAGGCTTCCTGGCAGATGAAGGTGAGCCTGTTTGCTGTTTTCTGACTCTTTGGCTGTCTGTCCTGACTCAGACTGAAGCTGCAGCTTGCTCTACATCGTTAAATTCATTAGAACAACGTGAACTGTGACAGTTTGCTCCTCTCTGAACTCAGCAGGTTGTGTGTGGAGGTCATGAAATACTGATCAATGTCTGGACACTGGATGTGTCTTACCCATTCCAGCTTCCTTACGTGGACATTCTCAGCTATGCACTCTCAAAGCTTTCAGTTTTTAAACTCATTTCCGTCAGCAGGTGCTTCTTGTGAATGGCAGTCTGAAAATGTGAGTATTGCACCTGAGCTGCAGCAGCTCTGATGCTGTCCTCGTTTTGTTTTCATTCATTGGACTCAAGGTTTATTACCTCCTGTCTCCAATTAGCCACTGTTGATACCATCTGAACCATGAAGATGTCTGACCTTCTTGCTCGTCAGAACACATAGCAGTGAGCCTGCCCCTGAAAAGACCCGGACCTCTGGAGTCATCTGATGCAGCACCTTTCTCTGGCTGCATGATTTGGTTCTGCAAATGCCTACAAGGGAGGCATTTGGATGAGGGCCAAGATTAAGCTGTGTGGCTGCTAGCTTCTGATCATCATGCTTGGGCATATATGTGCTAGCTTCCCGGGAGAGAGATCCCCAAAGTGTGAGCTTTCTGTGCTGTGCCTGGAGGATATATACCTGAGCGATGAAGCTGCAAATCACAGGAACTAAGGATTCCTGCAAAATCACTGCAACTGTTCAAATATATTGCTTTGATATTACAGTTCCTTTGATGCAACGCCCCCCCGGGCTGGGATTGCATTTAGCCTTCAAGAGGGCTGAGAAAGCTTCAGCTGTGCTTTAAAGCAGAGACAGTGGCCAGAAACAGTTTGATCTCTTCCTCCCGGGCCAACACAAGCTGCCAAATGCTACAGCAGCTATTAAATACAGACGCTAAACAACATCTAAGATCACTACTTGTATATTCTGATTGTTTCAACAGCCTTGGCTTAAGACTTTGGCAAAATTGACCACATTTTGTGTTTTATTCTTTTCTAAGCAGGCCAGAACCTCTGACAGTACTGATCTAAACAGTCACTTCAACAAGAAAAGGAATTAGAAAGTCTGTTATTGTCGAGCTCTTTGCTTTACATGAGTCTGACAGGAGAGTTTAGGCTGACGGGAAAGCTGCTGTGAGGGCAGCTCCCTCCCTTCTCTGCAACACTTTTTGTACCTTTGATTTCAGCATTGGGTCAATTATGCGTATTAACTCTGGGGGGGTTTGCCAAGCCATTAGGTGCCAGCATTTGTCTTTTACAAGGCACGCCATATGGATTTTATTGATCGTGAGTGGTCTTAACAGAACACTTTAAGACCCACATAAACATTTACTGTAACAATGTACCCATTTGGACGGGGGAGCCTTCATAATGCACCGCTATAAATCTAAATTAGTCTCAGTGTCTCTGAGTGTATTTCTGCCTATGCAGCTCATCTCGATGCTGTTTGTTTCGGCTAGGCCTTTCAGCAGCCACGATTACTCCTGATATGTTGTAACCTGCTCATAATGCGTCTGAACTGACGCTAGAGAAATCCGCTGTGGGAAGGACATGGATGCAAAGTGAGGCGTGTTACACAAACTCAGTGAGAAGCTTCTCACAGGTATGACAGCAAATACTGACAACTGCGTTTATTTTATGCATCACAACTTCCTCACCTGGACCAGATCGGACTGGAACTGTGACTGGAACTGGAGTGAACACTGCAAATGCATTGATTAAAAGTATGTGGAACAAATCGAACTGCTGGTTCCACCTGAGTGTAAACCCAGCTGTATGTCTCACTATGCCACAACTTCTAATTGCTGCGGTTGTTTAATCTCTTAATGCGAACACTTTTCAGGCAAAGATTTTATCAAAAAAGAAGGAAGGAAGTGCAGTAGTGAAGATTGTAAAGAATTCAGTAACATCACATTGCTTCGCCTCATTGTAACATGGCTGACCTTTTCTTGGCCACATTTCAGAAGCAAATCCCTCTTGTGTACTGAAGACGTCGACATTCACTCAATTCTCTGGAGTCTTTTTCCAGCTTCCAAAGCAAAGCTGCAGTCAGTCAGATCAAATTCTTTATCTTTGAGAAACTAAATTAACACTGGCATCGGGACGGGGCTTTCCTTTACACGCTGCTGCTGACCAGTTCTTTGCGAAGGGTTTTCCACTGGGTGACCACAGCAGACGTTGAAGCTGAGGTCGAAGCAGCTCCTACTGAGTCACTTTGACAGATAAAGTAATGAATCTACAGCAGCATAAATCTCCGGCTGAACTCCCGCGTGGTGCGGTTGAAGCCTTGGCACCCCTGCCTGGAGGATCTGGGATTGGATTTGATCAGTGCTGATCATTTTATTGTCAGGTAGGCGGTTTTATGAAACACTCACTGCACATTTTTGGTGACAAAAAGTAGTAAAAATCCATGCAGCTGGATTAATTTATAGCTGAACTTCACAAAACTGGATGGAAACACAAAAAGCCCAAACTCTGTGAAAACAGCAATCAGGACTCAGGAACAGGAGTGGTGGCTTCTTTGTTCACCGTCTAGCTTTTGAATTTGCCTGGTAAACCAGACCCACCCACTCCTTATCCAGTTTGGATTTTGGAGATGAGCTCAGTCTGGGCCGGAGCCATAGCAGGGGATTTCACGCAGTCCTGAAACGACCGAGCCAATCAGCGTTGCCGCTTTTTTGTTTTCAAATTTTTTTGGCGAATTCCGGTGGCTAAACCGGAAGTGACGCTATCGCTGCGCGTAACAGAGACGACAGACTTTAACTTTAACCATCATCTGAAAGCTGCAATAAGTAAAGTTACAGCCAAAATACCAAGAATTACAACAATCAAGCAAGAGCAAGAGTCTGGCCTGGTGAGGTTCTAACAGGAAAAGACGTTTTTCACGTGTCTTTGCGTGGAGGGAAGCTAGAGCTAATGAGCTAATGCTAACCCTTAGAGAAGCTAACGCATTTTGATGACGTATTTGTTTTGAAGCGCTGATTGGCTGAAGTACCTGTCAGTCAAAGGAGTAACCGACGCCCCCTGCAGGAAGTTTCTATGGGCTCCTATCCAGACTGAGCTTAACTCCAAATCCAAATGTGGATGAGGAGTCGGGGGGGGGGGGGGGGGCTGGTTTACCAGGCTACTTTTGAACAGGAACATTAACGTTTGAAAAAAGGCCTTCTGGTGATTTTTTTTAAGCATCTTGATTTTTCTGAAACGATTCCCAGTGTGTGTGTGTGTGTGTGTGTGTGTGTGTGTGTGTGTGTGTGTGTGTGTGTGTGTGTGTGTGTGTGTGGCCAGGTGGTTTTCATGAAGCAGTTCATCACTTAAAGGACTTTTTTGGTAACACTTCACTTGAAGCACCTGGTATAACACATCATAAGTAGTTATAAACACTCCTACATGATTACAATGCTTTATAAGTCACTGTACAGCATAGGGTTAGGGTTAGGGTTAGGTCCTGGCATTGTGATCATCTATGACTGTTTATAACTATAGCTACACGTGTTATAATGACATTATAATGTTTTATAAATGTACTTATAATGTGTTATACAGGGAGCTTCAAATACAGTGTTACCATTTGGTTTTGTTTTCACAGAATATCCTCTTATTCGTTGTGATTGATATTTTAATGTGAACATTTTCCCTTTTGTGCTGATTTATTTTCCTGCTTTGTCTCAAACTGTGACCACAGCTCCAGTGACAAATCATTTCATCAGTGTTGTCCGGACCCAGTTGATAAAAGGTGCTTAAATCCTGAATGGTATGCTGGAGGAAACAGATAATGCTTTGTGGCAAAGTCACATTCAGAACAGTGTTTAAATGAGCAAAAAGAAGCAGATCTGTTGGAAACGGGGCTGTTCGTGTTCTTTCACTGTGGAGTGGTTCAGGATGTGGCTAAATTTAGAAAATGTGGGAAGAAACTATGTTCTGATGAAGTCCACCAGTAAAAGTCATTTGGAAGCCTCTGATCTCTGCTGAACGCTGAGCGGACACATGGAGGAAACAGCCAAACAGTTTAAACGTACGTGAGGACAGAGATGGTATTTGTTCTACTGTTGTCCTCTCACTGTCGGATGGAGTTGTGTGTGTTTCCAGCTCTGAGGATGTGTGTGTTGTTCAGCATCTCAACGTTCAGTCTACCACAGGAAACGTCCAGGACTGTGTTTTCTCTCAGACGATGGATGCAGCTGAAATGTGTCAATTTAAATTTAGCAGCTCTGTTGGAAACGTCTCAGCTAGAAGATTTAGCTTTCACCCTAAAAAAAGAGCTAACACCTTGAAAGCGCAGCCTCGGGACTGACGTCTTTGTCTCGGCAGGAAGTAGCTAATTATGCTCGCTTGAATGTAAGTCAATGTATAAAAAAGAGATAAGGTAAGCAGAGGAGAAATTGCTCTCATTCGTCTCCCTGAGAGGCAAATTAGTCTGTTTGACCTGAAAAAATGCAGCTAACAGGCTATATTGTGTTACAAGCTGTAAACTACAGAGATATTGATGCGTCAGGGCTTCACAGAGCCAAAGGAAATCTGCTTTCAGCACCAGACGTCTCTCTTTGTGTGCGGCACAATGCCACTAATTGCCACTTGGATAAAATATACAAGCTGCACACACTTGTCAGTGTGAAACTGAAGCGAGCGTTCCTTCGTGGGCTTCTCTCGGCGCTCTGAGAGCTTGTCTGCATGAACTCACCTTCACAGGTCAGCTGAGCGGGAAGCAAACACAATGTGCTTCACTGAGTAGCACATAAATGACCATCATGGTTCATGAAACACTGACATGCTGAAAGGAACAGGAAGTTAACCTTCAGGCCAAACCACTGCTGTTGGAGATGTGGAGACGTGGCTTTTTTTATCACAAGAAGCTTCTGCAGGAAGCCCTGGACCTGACTGTCAGAAGAAGGTATATCTCATTGATCTCTGTGGGGAAATCAGCTGATTTCATTGCTTTAAAACACCATTAGTTCATGATAACTTCCTCCAGCAGCTCTTCCAGAGGGCTCAGTGCTCCTCTCACTTCAAACTAAGCAGCATGGAAGCAGGACTGAGTCCAGAACACTGTCCTCATGCAAGCAAGCTAAATCCTCCTTTAGCATCTCCTGTTTGTGCGTGACGTTCCGCCTGCCTGTTCCCTGAGCATGCAGCTCCGTCCACTGAACGCAGGATCCCTGTTTCTGGAAGGATCTGCGTCTGACCAGGTCTCCAGAGGAGTGGACTCAGCTGGATGTGAGCTGGACAGAACGTCCACAGTGGTGGGTGAAGATGAAGGTCCAGCTCATGTTCAGAGTCCAGAGATGGACCCAGACGTTCTGGAAAGATCTCGCATGGTTCTCATCAGACATCCTGAGGATCTGGGTGATCTGAAGCAGTCCCAGGAGGGAGACCGGTCCACAGGTCCTCCTGAGGATTCAGAGAGGTTCAGCTTCACCAAGGTGTCACTGTTTTCTCGTTGGCGTCTCGTGTGGAGCTGAGCTGTGGGAGAGGGGATGGGAAACAGCTGCTGACTGATGAGAGAGCATGGCTGCTGGTCTGGAGGGGACTGCAGGATGGATGGAGGAGGCTGGTCTCTTAAACGGAGCGTGATGGGTTTCTCTGGTGAACGCGGCCTGAAGCGCCTCATTGCTCACGTGGAGCAGAGGAACCCGACACCCACTCTCCCTGTCTCAAACCCAGCTGCTGAGTGGGAACTTTCCAGCGTTGCAACCTGGGGCTCATCGTTTGCAGACTAACGAGGACGACGGGGAAAAGGTCACCGGAGTCCCGGCAGGCGAGACGCGAATGAGGACGAGTGTGTTTGCTCTTGTCTGTGGCGTCCCGTTTGTTTTGGGCGCGGCCTTCGAGCTGGATGTGTGAAGAGGAATCCCAGCAGCCCTGCACCAGGCTGCTGCTCCGGGATTAATGCATGTTTCATAAACCCGTCACGCTGTTTGTATATGCGCTGATGTGCTTGAATAAACCAACGGAGAAAGATCCACAGGCGTGCTAAGTGACCAAGAAGTGGAAAATGTGCCACTGGAAGGAGCGAGGAGGTTTAATAGACCGGCATGCTGGCAGTCGCTCATAAACGCCAGCTCCTATAAAAATTCACACGTCGTAAACAGAGTCGACCTTGTGCGCTTATTTACTATCATTATCATGATTAGCAGTGAGAGTTTTTGTTGTTGTTTGCTTGGTGGTAATTATTGCCTTGAACTGTTGTGACCCCACGCTCAAAGTGCCTGGCTCGCTTCCAGACCCGGCTATAAGGAGGACCACCACTTTCCCGTGAGTCTGGCTGATCTGGAGCCTGCAGGCATGCAGCTTCCTGCAGGCTGAGTTGTTGTCATGCAGGCTTAAGGCCTCAGTATGCTCCCCCGTCGCAGCAACGTCCTACGTCCCCCGTCCTACGCCGGCAGCCCTACGCCGGCAGCGAAAGCCGCCACTGAACATATCCTGCTTCTGCGTCAAGGGAACGCCCTCCTCTGAAATTTCACCGCCAAACCGCTAGGCGTGCAATCGGCAGTCACAACAACAATGCAGCTTCCGTAGCTCCGGCTTTACCTAAACATAGATCTATAGACATAGATATCTAGACACGCTGCACTGACCAAACATGTATCAGCATATCTGGACACCGGGCTGTGGTGGAGGAGAAGCTGAGCAGACCATGATGAAATGTTGGTGAAACTAATGAGCTTTTGGACGATTAAAGCCGTTTTAGGAGTGACTATACACATAGCCCCGTCTGCTAACAGTATAGGGATGTGCGCCGCTCGATTTTGGATCTGAAGTTCTCCCGAAGCACTGTTCGGATCAGAAAAGCCTTCTGTCTTCCCTCCAGCCTCTGGAGGGTTCAGGGTTGTATGGTCTATTCTGACACTTCACTGGTCATAAGGTGGAACTCTGTCAGAAGCACCACATTGACCCTGTCTGCTGTCAGAGCTGGTCCTCGGCTGTTCCCAGCAAGTCAAGCCAAACCAGCAGCAAACTCTTCTGACCCTCTCTCCAGAGTCCGGCTTCGCTGGGCCTTCTGCCCAATCACAGTGCTCTGTATGAACACTGAGGCCGTCGTTATTATGGACACACACATTTCTTCAGCTGGCTTACTGTGAGCTCCATGTGGAGACTGGAGGTATGCAGCATGGCCATTTCAATGCACTGAGGCAACATGAATTCACATTCATTTAGAGGAGAAACACTTATAGATCAGAGATACTGTTATGGAGGACAAACACTGTTATAGGACTCTCAGGAAGCTGTTTCCTCAGAAATAAGTGACTCCATCACTTTGGTTGGTGTAATACAACAACAGTTCCAGACTTCCAGTCATTTCCCATATTTACAGTGTTCTCTGACCCCAGGTGAACGCCTCTCTTGTTCAGTTTTTGCTTGCCGTCATACATTGTTCAACAGATTGGAGTCCGGTCCGGTCCGGTCCGGTTCTGCTGTCAGGATTCACTGCACTCAGCCAGGTTGTGCTGCCGGACTTGAATGTGACGTGCCAGCTGTTTCCACCCTGCCTTTCAGACGAGGTGAGGGTTGTACGCCCACAGCCTGACCTGGACTGAGCACAGATGTGAACTCTGGCCGGTGTTCCTGAACACAGACATCAGACGTGGAGAAGGAGCAGAGCTGCCCTGCAGTGACCTCCCTCCTTGCCTGTTCAGCCGTCAGCTGATGGGCTCATCACCTCCGGGCTACCGAGCCACAGCTCTGCAGTGATCAGCTCCACAGCGGCTGGAACCAGCGGCCATCAGACCTGCAGAACTCAGCCGGTAACACCGACTGTCAGACAGCTACCCACCCAAATGTTAATCACTGCCGCTGTGTGCCTGCATAACTGAAAGCTTTCCACCACAGTGCACCGATGAAACGCGGCTCCTCTAGAAAAGGACACTTGTGCAGACCTGTGACAGAAGGACGATGATCCAGCAAAGAGGTTTAAATCTGCTGGATCAGAATTGATCCTGAAGTTACCTGAAGATGACTGTAACTGTAATTTAGTTCCAAAGCATTCAGATGGACATTCACTTTACTGGAAGTGGCCTTGAACACAACATTCTCTGACTTTGACACGGCCAGCTGTGAGCTCGCCACGTTCCTACTCGCCTGACAAGTTGAAGCTCTGATCTTTGATCTGGTCCTCCGCTGGTCACAGCAGGAGCTCAAACATCTGCTTCACTTCACATTCTGGAGCTTGAAAGGCTTCAGGGAGCTGGAATTCACAGATAACGTGCTGGTTAGCCAACAATAGCCTCAGTTTTAGGTCTTGCATTTCCTGTTGAGTTTGGGATTTGTTGTCAGGATGTTTGAGACCCAGAAACAAGGCGGTTGAAGGTTGAAGCCGTGTAGACTCTGGAATCCTGGATGCTGTAAGTTAAAATTCAACTTCAAATACGAAAACAAGGAAGGTTGCAGCTTCTCAGTCAGAAAAAGAACTGCAGCAGCCGTCGAGCATGATTTATTATCAGCTAAACAACAGCTAACAAGAATGAGGGTGTGTGTGTGTGTGTGTGTGTGTGTGTGTGTGTGTGTGTGTTCCCTGGCTCTCCTCAGTCTGTGATGAAGGCAGAAGTTCCTGACCTGTCCTCCAGACCCTCCTCTCGTCGAGGCCAGCTTCCTGCCTCCGGAACTCGTTTGCTTGTCTGACTTTTAACGCCAAACATTTGATGGGCGGTCAGACGGCGGCAACGCACCTTTTGGACAGGAACCGTCGGATCTCCCTGAAGTTGGACAGTAAAGGCAGCTGTCCAGGCTCCACGGGGGCCGGCGGGGGCCGGCGACACCAGGCCGGCGTCTGTGATCACAGCCACGTCTGTCTCCACTCTACCTGTGATAACTCACTCAGTGGACGGGAGTCCACGTCTCTCAGAGCCCACTGGAGACTAAATGCTGTGAAGTGAGAGGCGGTCCACACGGCTGAGCTGCCGCTGTGAGGACGGAGGTGGAATGAAGCGGATGAGGAGGGGATGTCTGGTCTGCAGGGCAGGTGGAAGCCCGGTCAGGTCCAGGCGCACGGCGCCGTGCATGTGGGCGGAGTCGGGAGACAGGAGCCTTGCTGGACTCCCTGGAGCCCGGAGAGAGCGGAGCTAACAGCCTGACTTCATGTGGAAGATCAGGAGTGTTGTTCTTGTTCCCCGGCTCCCCGGCGCCCCTCCATCACGCCGCCTGTCACTTCCTGTCCTCGCACAGCGCCCTCGCTCCTCCCTGTGACAAACCCCTGCAGCCTTTTCCCATTTTGCTTTTACACGGATCCTCTAAGTGTTCCCACTGCTGCCGGTTGCGTGCAGCTCTTCCTCCGCGCTGCTGTTTCTCTCCACCTGTCACATCCATCTACAGAACCTGCCTGAAAGGTGCAGAAATAGTTTGGCTGATCCTTCTTCGATTCTGTTTGACTGTCTGAAGGATGACACATCCCCAGCACCAGAGACAGGAAGTGCAGCCACTGGGATGCCCAGGCAGCTAGGACCAGCAAACTGCTGGCTGTTTGAAGCTTTGACACGTCCTGATTCGGGGAAATAAAGAAACTACGAGTTGGCCAAATATATACCTCATTTGAATTTGAAAGGAAAAGACAGAAATCATACTCCTGTTAGCAAACAGTGGCTGCTGGAGGCTGAGAGAGAGGCCCGGTCACTGTGAAACCCACTGAGTAAATGTTAGATGACAACTACACCACTGTGGCTATTCTGACTCCTAAAACAATCTGCAAGCAAATTATTATCCCCCGTGACATTGAATCCTAACATCTAACATGAGATTCGGTAACTAAACTCTGTATAGAAGCATCTCTGCCCAAAGGTTCAATGTGTTTGTTTCTGGTTTGTTTTCATGATCAGGATAAGGTTTCAGTGACAGAGTTCAGATGCAGCGGGAAGGCAGACTTTCAGCTTCAAATCCGTGGGTTGAACAAAAAGATTTTCATTTTCATTTTTCATTTTCAAAACAATTCTTCATTTCAGGGGCTCAAAGGTACTGGAACAAATTCAATGACTTTAAAATGATCACGTCTGGTGCTGGTCTTCTGTGGACGTCCAGGTCGTCTCACGCTGCTGACTTCCCCAGGGCTGCTTTCTGTCTTCGGATGTGCCAAACTGCAGGCTTCGTACATCCTGATATGGAAGCCATGTTTTCTGTCCTGCTTCTGCAGCCTCAGGAAGTCTTGTTTCGGAGCTCCTTTGACCACATGTAGCCTTCACAGCAAAACCTTCCAAATGCAAGCGCCACAGCTCCAGTCAGCTGCAGGCCTTTGACCTGTTTGTCATACAGCGACATGATGAAGGAGCTGATCTGACCGAGTTCTGTTGGTCCCTTTAAAAACAGAGTGACATGTTTTAAGGTACCTTTACCTTTTTAAAGTGATGGTTTAATTGGTGTTTCCCATGATGCTTAGCACCATGCTATGGCTCCCGGATGTAAGAGAGGAATGTGGGAATGTGAGTGTTTGTATGTGGCTACATTTGTGTGTGTGTGTGTGTGTGTGTGTGTGTGTGTGTGTGTGTGTGTGTGTGTGGTGAAGGTGTGATTATGCGTGATTTTATTATATTCTGATTTGTGTTTTTAATGCTGCAACCCACACATTTCAGATGGTTGCTTAAATGTTTCCTACATTAGCTCAGTGCTTCATAATTTACAGAACATCAGATTTTAATCCTACTTCATCAGTCCTATCGGGAGAGCTGCTGAGGTCTGAGGGTCTTGCTCAGGGACTCACGGCAGTGGCCTCTCCTCTGTGGGGATCAAACCTGCAGACCTTGAACCCCAGAGCGTCAGCCGGATGGTTAATGCCAGGTACTGCTGCTATCAGGCCAGGTTCTGAGCTCAGTGTTCATTCCTGACGGAGGAAAAGAGTTTAGTGAGATGCCTTCAGAGTGCGAGAGGTAAATACTGTCCATCATGGTCCTCCTGTGTTCCACAGCGTTGCTTCTGGCCACAGATCCCTGCAGAGGCCTTGCTGTGCTTCAGGTCCTTTCAGTGCAGTAAAGGGAAGAGGTCCATCCAGGGATTCAGCTTAAGTGTTGCTGAGTTTGTGAGTTGCATGTTCAGAGGACAAATTGTGATAATTGAGATGATGGGCCTCTCCTTCCCCCAAATGGATTGGAAAGGAGGACGAGGAATTGGTTGTGCACACACAGCGGCGGCGTTATTGGGGCCTTGTGGGGCCATCTGCCAGATGCTTTACCTCCATCTCCATCTGAGGCAGTAATTCAGGTGTATTGCACAAAAAGTGAATCAGAACAGAACAGCCGTACTGCAGCCTTTGCAAAGCAGAAATTGCATTCTTTCATCTTGCTGTATCAATGTGAATTGAATTTATTTGTTCACTCTCTCTAACTCACTCGCCCCGAGCACACACATCTTTCACACAGACGCTGTTTGTCAGGAGATTGTACAATGCAACAAACAAAAAAACATTGATTCTCAACTTTTGCGCTAAACCTAAGTATACAAGCACATTTACGTACATGAGTGTGTAGAGATGGGGGGGCTCTCTCTGGAACCCCTCCTCATGAGGACACACCCTAGTTTGAAAGGTCTGCTTTTACAGGTTTTAGTGAAGGAATGATTTTTTCCTGCTTATCGAGACCATTTCATTCTTTTCACCAGGGAAATGCCGTCGACGGCCCTGTCCAATAGACTCAAGGTTTTTCTTGACCTTTCAATGGTCAGAGGTCAGCCTCACGGTGTCTCTGACAGGCTGATACATGAGTTGTTTCAATGAAAGGCATTTTTAAACTGTTTATAAAAACTGTCCGACTGGAACACTGACATTAATTCTTTTGATCCAGACAGTGTTTCCCAATCCGGGCCCTCAGCCCCCCGTCCAACGTGTTGTACATGTTTCCCTCGTCCGACACATTCTGCAGAGCTCGATCATGGGCAGACCGTTTGAATCAGGTGTGGATCTGTGAAGAGCCTCTGTTCATCAGGGCGGGGGTCATGAAGATGGACCATCTGCTCGAACACCAGTGAAAGTTGGGCTGAGGCGAGGTTCTTCCGGTCCAGCAGAGCGCTCCAGCACCTGCCAGTCAACGCCTTCTCCTCTACGTTCCTCTGTTCAGGACAGGGATCAGGCGGACCCTGAAGGCTCTCCCTGCAGCCAGAGAATGGAGGGAGGAGGAGATGTGGTTACTGACCTGGATCGAAGTTCTGGGAAGAACTGCTGTTTTGGTTCTGAGCCTGAAACTCATGAAGGTTCCTCACCAAGTCCAGCAGAAAGCCGGATGATGAGCCACTCGTTCCCACCGGCCGTGTTGAAACAGGGAGAACCGGTGGTGTCCGGTTCCAGCTGGAGTGGCCTTTCCAGGCTCCGACAGAGGCTGCTCCAGGCCGTGGAGGGGCTTCTTCTGTCCCCGTTTGGTTTAGGTTCGACGTACTGGAACTTAAAAAGCGACAGCGGCTCCATTCAGTTGTATCTTCAACTCGTAACGCGTAACTCAGTTTGGAGCAGCAGGAAGAAACAGGTTTGAGATGCTGGTTTTACTGATCCTCTGCATGTTCCTGAAGGTCAGCTCACAGCTCGTCTGAGGGGGCAGCACACTTCCTACACACTCACACTCTGAGTGGTTTCAGCTCAGGGTGGGAATCGGTCTTATGGAGTTCTGACTGCCTGGGTGTCAGCTGCGTTCCCACCCTGCACCTGGTACCACAGTGGCTGCATCCTGTGTGTTTGAATACTCTTCCTTGTTGTCTTGTGAGAATGGACAGCTGTCTTTGTTAAGGATCTTTCTTTTAAAGACATTTTTCAAGTTTCGATCTCTTTTGTGGCTTTCTCTCTCTCATGTCCGCCCCTCCCCCACCCTGCCGGGCAGGAGCAGTGCTGGATGCTAATTACTTATTAGACTGCAGGTCTCTGCAGTGGGGCAGCGAGGCTAATTAGGTTAGCACGCTGCTAAAATTCCTCACCTTATTAATGCAGAGGCCGCTCTCGGTATCTTCAGCTCCCACCGACGCCCATCAAGCCTCCCGTCCACCACGCCGTCTCCCCGGAGTTCAGCCGGGTTCGATCCGGACTAAGCCAGCCTGATTGACGGGCGGCTGCCGAAGGACGGAGCGGCCCGGCTGGAAACCGCCGCTGATGTCCCAGACAGACGGGAGGAGGGGCGGGAGAGGGGATGAGCCCACTCTGACGGCTCTAATTATCCTGCTGACCTTTCCAGCAGACTCCGAGCAGAAGGAGCAGACCTCCATTTGGCTCAAACGCCAAAACGGGGAAGCAGTTCAGCACTCTGTCCTCACAGCTCAGTCACCTGCAGGGTACACCTACCTGCATCCTTCCATCGCCAGCCCACCAACAGGTCATAGAAAACAGAATCAGAGTCAATTTAAAAGAGCACGGTGGTTTTTATGTTGGAAAAGCACTTGAAGTGGAACCCATGTCCCATCATTTAGTGTTTTCCATCAGTCAGTGTTCGTGTTGTGATCAGTCCTTGATCTGCATCGACTCACATTTCCACTGAAGGCTTTCAGAGATGTCTCCAGACGAGTCTACTTCAACTGAAGTCATGTGGGGGAAACATAGAAACAGAGTGGAAGTCTTCTCATACTGTTTGCATTACACCCAGTTGAAAGTGGGCCGTCCAACTTTTTGTATATTGTGAGAGTGAGAGTCTGACCTGTGTTTTTCTTCAAACCAGAGGTTGGAGAGGGTTTCCACTGGCTTTCTTCATCTAAGGTCCTCCAGAGAAAACATGTTGGGAGCCATGAAGGAGCAGTCTGCAGGCACACTGGGAGCAGACCTGCTGCCATTCTCTTCTTCCCTTCTGTTCCATGAGTGTTTTCTCAGAACTCCTGGAACAAGGTTATGAGCCAAACAGCAGCGGGATCGAGAGCACTGCTCTAGTTCTCCAAAAATCGTTTTTATTGCTCAGAACCCAACCTGACCAACCCAAAAAAAAGTTCAAAGTATTCATTGAATTATCTTTGGAGCAGACACAACACCTGACCTGAACAGTGAAGACTGAAGAAAGAGTCCAAGAGTGTTGATGTAGGATGAAGCCATTGCTCATTTCCACGGTTCATATTAATGTCGTCAAAGCAGTCTCAAAGAAAATGAAGACAGTCTGTGTGGTAATCAGGGAAATGATGGCAGCAGGCCTCTTCACGTGACTGTGAGAGAAATATTCCTCATTGGTTGGTCCCTCTGTGGTTTGAGTCCCTCTGGTCGGCCGGTCCTCTGAAGCTGGACTCACCTGCCGGGACGTCTCTGCTCTCTGGACCGACCTGTACCGTCCTGATAAGACGTACTATGAAGCAGGTTATCAGCTCAAGATCTCAATTCAGGCTTTTCCAGTCGACATCACTGCATGTTCCCATAAAAGGGGCGGAGTTTACAGCATCTGACCAATCACCAACCCTGCAAAACATCTTCCTTCACCATGGAGGAGACAGTTCAAACCTCAGGACTAAAGAAACACTGGGAGGGATGCTGGGAGAAAGCTGACAGTTCTGTTCAGGTGGAACTTAGTGGAATCATAAAATATTAAATGAGAGAACAACATAGACAGAACTCTGATCAGTCACTTTCTTTTTGTTCAGGCAGATGTTCCTCAGTGCTCCTCCTGCAGTTTAGATGTTCCATTCAGTTCTATTGCGGCTCAGTTGCGCGTTGCAGATGATGGAGATAATGCGGTGCCATTAGTATGAAGCTCATTATTCCAGCTGTAATCCTGGTGGAGCTAAGCAGACTTGAGAACGAGTGAAGAACAAGAGGAAGAACATCCTCACAGCTCAGTGACAAGGCCTCTTTTTACTATGTCAACAGACTGAATCTCTCTCTAAATACTGTTGAATAGTGGCTCATGTCTTATCCAGAACATAACCTGCTCCGGAACAGGTGTGAGGATGAGGAACCATGGTGATTTACCCCATAAGGAGTCTGTCTGCTCCACAGAACAGAACACCAGTGCTAACTTCATCCGAAAAAAGTCCAGCCTTGTAGGTCAGACCTCTGCAGTCTGTAGGTCAGCAAGGCCTTGATCACCAGCTGAACCGGGATATGGAGTGGATTATTAATTCCAATGAGACATAAAAGCCTGATTTAATGACCACATGCAGACGTGCACACTCACAGTTTGTTGAACTGACGGTGAATATATAATAAAGGCGAGGCCATCACATAGCATGGCCAGCATTGCTGCCCTGTGTCACTGAGTGTGTGTGTGTGTGTGTGTGTGTGTGTGTGTGTGTGTGTGTGTGTGTGTGAGGGGTGTAACACATCTGTCACCCAGACTTGTGACCCTGAGTATCTTCAGTCTGCACAGAAAAGCGTCAGATGAGTGAGGAGTGGCCTGATTGAATGTCAGCATGCTCCCATGAAAAAGACCAACAGTACATCCGGAGCTCGTCCCTGAGTGAGGACAGGTCTCCGGGCTGCGATGGCGTCCAGCCTGTGTCCTCTCACCCCGTCCATGCTGCAGGTCTGTGGATGTCGAGCGGATGCATTTCGTCTTTTAGATTGGACAGGGGATGCAGATGGATTGCAGGCTGCAGGCCCGTCGGAGCCCATCGTCTGGTCAGAAAGCGTCTCAGGAGACCGCCGCGCCGCCCGGCCTCACCGTGGCAAGGCAGCGTATCAGTACGCGTCATGCTGGGGCTGCATGAGCAGTGACAGGAGTTTCTAACCTGCCTCTGCTTGTTGATGACAGACTCACTGTCGACACCCTTCATGCACCCTGGCTTCCGTTTTAACAGCTGATCACCCCGTTTTCAAGCTGCTGTGAAGAGCGAGGAAGCTCTTTTGATCAAGGCTGACATTCCTGATGTACCATGACAGACTCAAAACCAGCTGGTACATCTTCACACTGCACCCTGGATGGTAATGGTGGTCACAAAGGAAAACAACCTCTTGTGAGTTTGCCACAGGCTTCGGGATGAATTCAGCTCTCACATTATGTTGGAACGAACACGTCAGGAAAATGCTTGATTCCACAACATTTAGATCGTATTTGTTACTGATAAACAGCTGAAATTGACTGATGCTGTGATTCTATGAAGCCAGCTCGGTGTCAGATTACCTTCATTTAAAACTGGGTTTCACTCACCTCCAGATGATTAGGTGACTCTCGCTCTTTATTGGCAAAGTCGTGATTTCTGCTTTTCTTCCATGAGCATCTTGCTCTAACGCTCCCTTTCTCCCTTTCTCCCTCTGTCTCTCCCTCTCTCTCTCTCTCTCTCTCCCTTTCTTCCTCTGTCTCTCCCTCTCTCTTTCGCTCTCTCTCTCTCTCTCTCTCTCTCTCTCTCTCTGTCTCTCTCTCTGTCTCTCTCTCTTTACTCAAGCCTCCAATTAGCAGTAGAAAGCACCACACTCCAGTAAATGGAATCTGATCTGGTAACCCGCGTCCTCCCACCCCGGAGTCGTACTTGAATGAAGCTGTCAGTTGTGTAGCAGCAGTGTGTGTCCTGGGGTGGAGTGTGTGTTCATGTATGTGAATGCTGATGGCTTCCTGCTCCATCGCCGCTTTTAATTTCCCAGAATATGTTTCAACCTGGATTAAAATCATCTTAGCAGTTTTTTTTTTTTTTTTTTTTTTGCTGAGGACTGATGCATTATGGGTGATTGCGTGAATGAGAGCAGGACTGGTGCATTATGGGTGATTGCATGAAGGAGAGCATGACTGGTGCATTGTGGGTGGTCTCAGCAGCATCACTGCTTCAGAAAAAAAAAAAATCAGTCCTTCTCCTTGAGCGCCTGAAGAGGCCTGCGTGAATGTCCTAGTTGAACAAACTCTCTCAAGCATGCACACACACACACACACACACACACACACACACACACACACACACACACACACACACACACACACACGAGAATGTGCTCCGAGATGTGAAACACACTGTGAAAACTGCAAGCACCCACATGAACTGTTTTGTGTAATTTCACCAGGAGAGAAGACAAACTACCAATTAATCTGTTGTTGTTTTTGTTGTTGTTTTAATCTCACACACACCTACACACTGCAGCTCAGCACCTCATGCAACACCTCGGCTTCTATTCTGGAAAATAACTGTATGTGGATGTGTTGGTGTCAAGGCGAGTTTGTGAGAGTGTGGGGGAGCAGCACTGTGTGTGTGTGTGTGTGTGTGTGTGTGTGTGTGTGTGTGTGTGTGTGTGTGTGTGTGTGTGTGTGTGTGTGTGTGTGTGTCTGTCTGTGTGTGTGTGTGTGTGTGTTTTCTTGGTCCCGTCCTGGCTGCAGGCAGCAGAGACATGTTAAAGCTGTGGTAGAGTGAGGCCGGGGAGCGGAGGATGAATGGATGAATGAGGCTGGATGAGGGGTGGAGGACAGACTCCTGATGAGGACGGCAGTGGAATGCTCTCATCAATAACAACCTGGGACGTGTTCAGTCCTGTTTGCAGCAACATTTCCATGATGTAGCGCCGTCTCCCGTCCTGAATGCTCACCGACGCCAGCTGCCCTCTGAGGAGTGACTGCATTAGAGCGTCTCATACGTTCACAGCACAGATGCTCATTTCATTTGACTGATAAGATTCCTCTCTGGAGACTCACGAAGACATTCTAACTGCACTCCTCTTAATTATAGCAGTCTCTTCTTTACAGGGTGAGATGAGAGTGATCAGCAAGAGTGCACCAGTCCAAGTCTTTTGACATCATCACATCTCTGAGGAGAATCATGTGGCGTATGACCATCAGCCTCAGTGCGCTCCCCGGGATTACACCCACGCCCAATGAAAACGGCTTTCTTCCTGAACATACAGGAGAGTGGCGACTCCGCAGCGTCTGAAACCGTTCAGGCCTAAACGCAGATTACACAACCGTCTTTCTCCACACAGCTCCGAGATCATTCATGCAATTCAGAGAAACCTCTCAGAGGAGATCATCTCATAAAGTCCCTCTCCGTTCAACGGAGCTGCTGGAGCCACTCCGACCTTTGATCAGATTACTGTGATTAACGGGAGTACCCCAGGGGTGCTAGCATGCACAAGGCTAAGCTACTATGACAGCAATCAGCTGGAAACCCCTCAGTTTGTGAGGTTTGGACTTCTTTTTTGTCCGGTTGGACTCACCATGCTCACTGGGTGGAGTGTTGGATGTGTTGGTGGAGCAAGTTATCAAACATCCAACTTGTAGACTACATCCAACAACATCCACCGAGGAGTGGCTTCCTCTGCAGGTCAGCTCCATCCACCTGCTGCACCCAATCAACAGCACAGCCTGGCTCACAGTGACTCAGTACTGCCCCCTAATCCACCCCAGAGGCATGACACCGTGCCCCTTTAAACCAGACCTGTGTGAACGGATGAAGACGTGCTCCGCCTGCAGGGAGCGATGCAGCTCTGCCTTGGCCGGACACCCAAGGGGGTTTTATCACTTTTTTACAGGACTGTTTTGCCGAGCTTTGGTTCGATCCTTGACTTGAGCCCTTGAGCAAACCACTAAATGAGCTCCTTCTGTGCTGGCTGCAGGACACTGAGCGGCCAGAAACCCACCGTTTGGATCAGTTCCTCACGATGACCCCAGTCTGTGAGCCGACTCTCCACTTTTCAGATTTTTTTCAGGAAGAAGTCCTTTTGATGTGTGGTCGGTGTGGCTGCTGTGTGAGGGATGTTCTGGGCCAGGCACACACACACACAGACACACACACACACACACACACACACACACACACACACACACACACACACACACACACACACACACACCTTCCTCAGACTCCCTGCTGTCTGTGCTGTGTTTCCTGAGGTACACAAGGTACACACACATACACTCACACATTGCCCTTAAGGTCTATTGCTGGACTACTCCACTACTCCCCCCCCCCCCCCCCCCCCCCCCCCCCCACACACACACACACACACACACACACTGTCCCCACAGCACATGTCTAGAATTGCGGTCCCACAGTGTGAAGCAGCAGTACGGGGCATGCAGGTCTGTGCTTCGGCATTAGCATTAGCATCAGCATTAGCATGAGCACGGTGTGATCGGAGGCTGAAGGAAAAGGAGGCCTCTTGTGATTAATACGGTGTTTACACCCAGGGAGCCAGCATCCCCACCATCCCGTTAATCTGTCCCGCTGCCTGCTCGCAGAGCCTGCTGGTAAATGAGGCGTGGAGCCCCGTCGTTTGTCATTCATGGAGTAGCGGTGGCAGCCGACCAGGACGCCATCCAGCACGCAGCAAATGGGGGACACCCACACAACTCATAAAGTCTCTGCTGTCAGGGCCACATGGGCTCTTAAAGTGTGTTAAGTAGAGCAAGAGGAGGTTTCTGCAAGTCCACTTCAGGTCATGACTGAATTCCCTGAGCAGTCCTGGTAAACCAATCAATCAATCAATCAATTTATTTTTGTATAGCCCAGTATCACAACAACAGTTGCCCCAGAGGCTTCAAGATGTTACATTGGTCGGTAATAATAAAAACAGTGAATAAGCATAATGTTAATATGTCAAATTCACAGTAACGAGACAAAACGAAGCAACCACCGCCTTCGACCCTCACATCCGGCAAGAAAAAACTCCAAAAACCCAGTGGGAAAAGAAGAAATCTTGGGGAGAACCACGGTATGGAGGGATCCCTCTCCCAGGGACGGACAGCTTTGGCAACAGCTAGCATGAGACAATAAGAAGTAAAGCCTAGGACTATGTTGAGGACAGTCCGTTGGATGGTCCAGCACAAGAACCACGGATCCCAGAAGTAGAACTGAAGCCAGTCTGTGGGCAGCACCGACAGGAGTGTCCTCCCGGTCCGGACGGAGCTTGTTCGTAGGCCCTCGTGATAGTGGAGTCAGCAACTGAAACTGGAGAAGACTCCCCCTTGAAGGGGGGGACAGCAGGTGAAAAGCAATGAACGGACTAAAGGGAATAACATTCAGACATTAGAGGACAGGGCTCAGTGCACCGTACTTCCCACAGCATTCTAGCTCCTAGGGCAGCTTTGTGGATAGTTTAGTATTTAAACTAGTATTTAGTTAGTATAGTTTAGATAGTTTAGTTTAGTTTAGTTTAGAATCCCTAGCTGACCTGATCATAGGCTGCATCGAAGAGAAACGTCTTGAGCCTAACCTTAAATGTGGAGACTGTGTCTGCCTCTTTGACACCACTTGGAAGCTGGTTCCATAAAAACGGTGCCTGATAGCTAAAGGCTCTTCTACCTAGTGTCAATTTAGAGACCCTAGGAGTCACCAGTAACCCTGCATTTTGAGAGCGAAGTGCTCTGATTGGTTGATAAGGCGTTAAAGCATCTTGGAGATAGGTCGGAGCCATCCCATTTAGGATTTTGTAAGTGAGGAGAAGGATTTTAAATCTAACTCTAAACTCGACAGGAAGCCAGTGAAGAGATTTTAGAACGGGAGTAATGTGTTCGCGTCTTCTAGTTCCGGTTAATAATCTGGCGGGCGCATTTTGAACCAACTGGAAGTTTTTTAATGTACTTTTTGGGCAGGCTGCAAGAAGGGAGTTGCAGTAGTCCAATCTAGTAGAAACAAATGCATGGATGAGTTTTTCTGCGTCACTTCTAGTTAGAATGTTTCTTATTTTAGCTATATTGCGCAAGTGGAAATATGCTGTTTTACAAGCCAGGTTGATGTGTGCTTTAAAGGAGATATCCTGGTCAAATAAGACCCCGAGGTTCCCGACAGTAGAGTAGGAGGATACACTGACGTTATCTAAGGTGATAATCTGTTCAGATAGACACTCTCTCAGTTTATGGGGGCCTAGTAGATAGTTCGTAGTCATCCAGGATTTAATTTCTCTGATACAGTCACTGAGTCTGTCTATTTGATTAGTTTGATCAGGTTTCATAGATAAATACAGTTGTGTGTCATCTGCATAACAATGAAAATTGATATCATGCCTTCTAATTATGTTCCCGAAAGGAATCATATACAACAGAAATAAAATTGGCCCGAGCACGGACCCTTGAGGAACCCCATAACTGACCTTGAAGCACGGTGAGGACTGTTGGTTAACGTGAACAAATTGGTACCTATTAGATAAATAGGATTTGAACCAGCAGAGGGCTTTTCCTCTGATGCCAACCTCACATTCTAACCTCTGCAGGAGAATATTGTGGTCGATTGTATCAAAAGCTGCACTGAGGTCTAAGAGAACCAGGATTGAGACTAGACCTGCGTCAGCCGCCAATAGCAAGTCATTTGGTCAGTTGGTTGGTTAGTTAATGGGTAGGTCGGTTGGTTGGTTGGTTGGTTGGTTGGTTGATTGGTTAATGGGTCGGTTGTTTGGTTGGTTGGTTGGTAGGTTAGTTGGTTGGTTGGTAGGTTAGTTGGTTGGTTGGTTAATGGGTAGGTTGGTCGGTTGGTTGGTCGGTTGGTTGGTTGGTAGGTAAGTCGGTTGGTTGGTTAATGGGTAAGTCGGTTGTTCAGTTGGTCGATTGGTTGGTTGGTTGGTTGGTTCATGGTTAGGTCGGTTGGTTGGTTGGTTGGTTGTTTGGTTGGTCGATGGTTAGGTCGGTTGGTTGGTTGGTTGGTAGGTCAGTTGGTTGGTTGGTTAATGGGTAGGTCGGTTGGTTGGTTGGTAGGTCAGTTGGTTAGTTGGTTAATGGGTAGGTCGGTTGGTTGGTTAATGGGTTGGTTGGTTGGTTTGTTGGTTGGTAAATGGGTAGGTTGGCTGGTAGGTCAGTTGGTTGGTTGGTTAATGGGTAGGTCGGTTGGTTGGTTGGTTGGTTGGTTGGTTGGTTGGTTAATAGGTAGGTCGGTAGGTCGGTTGGTTGGTTGGTCTTTCAGTTGGTTGGTTGGTTAATGGGTAGGTCGGTTGGTCAGTTGGTTGGTTAATGGGTTGGTCGGTTGGTTGGTTGATGGGTCGGTTGGTTGGTTGGTAGGTCAGTTGGTTGGTTGGTTAATGGGTAGGTTGGTTGGTTGGTTGGTAGGTCAGTTGGTTGGTTGGTTAATGGGTAGGTCGGTTGGTTGGTTGGTTGGTTAATGGGTAGGTCGGCTGGTAGGTCAGTTGGTTGGTTGGTTAATGGGTAGGTCGGTTGGTCGCTTGGTTGGTTAATAGGTAGGTCGGTTGGTCGGTAGGTTGGTTGGTTGGTTGGTTGGTAGGTCAGTTGGTTGGTTGTTAATGGGTTGGTCGGTTGATTGGTTGATGGGTCGGTTGGTTGGTTGGTAGGTCAGTTGGTTGGTTGGTTAATGGGTAGGTCGGTTGGTTGGTTGGTAGGTCAGTTGGTTGGTTGGTTAATGGGTATGTCGGTTTTTTGGTTGGTGGGTAGGTCGGTTGATTGGTTGGTAGGTCAGTTGGTTGGTTGGTTAATGGGTAGGTCGATTGGTCGGTTGGTTTAGTGGTCGGTTGGTTGGTTGGTTAATGGGTAGGTCGGTTTGTTGATTGGTAGGTTGGTGGGTCAGTTGGTTGATTGATTCATGGGTAGGTAGGTTGGTCGGTTGGTTAATATTTCAGTTGGTTGGTTGGTTGGTTGGTCAGTTGATTGGTTGGTTAATGGGTAGGTTGGTCGGTCAGTTGGTTAATGGGTAGGTCGGTTGGTTGGTTGGTTAATGGGTTGGTTGATTGGTGGGTCAGTTGGATGGTTGATTAATGGGTAGGTAGGTTGGTCGGTTGGTTAATATTTCGGTTGGTTGGTTGGTTGGTTGGTTGGTTGGTTGGTTGGTTGGTTGATTAATGGGTAGGTCGGTTGGTTGGTTGGTAGGTCAGTTGGTTGGTTGGTTAATGGGTAGGTCGGTTGGTTGGTTGGTTGGTTAATGGGTAGGTCGGCTGGTAGGTCAGTTGGTTGGTTGGTTAATGGGTAGGTCGGTTGTTCGCTTGGTTGGTTAATAGGTAGGTCGGTTGGTCGGTAGGTTTGTTGGTTGGTTGGTAGGTCAGTTGGTTGGTTGTTAATGGGTTGGTCGGTTGGTTGGTTGATGGGTCGGTTGGTTGGTTGGTAGGTCAGTTGGTTGGTTGGTTGGTTAATGGGTAGGTCGGTTGGTTGGTTGGTAGGTCAGTTGGTTGGTTGGTTAATGGGTATGTCGGTTTTTTGGTTGGTGGGTTGGTTGGTGGGTAGGTCGGTTGATTGGTTGGTAGGTCAGTTGGTTGGTTGGTTAATGGGTAGGTCGATTGGTCGGTTGGTTTAGTGGTCGGTTGGTTGGTTGGTTAATGGGTAGGTCGGTTTGTTGATTGGTAGGTTGGTGGGTCAGTTGGTTGATTGATTCATGGGTAGGTAGGTTGGTCGGTTGGTTAATATTTCAGTTGGTTGGTTGGTTGGTTGGTCAGTTGATTGGTTGGTTAATGGGTAGGTTGGTCGGTCAGTTGGTTAATGGGTAGGTCGGTTGGTTGGTTGGTTAATGGGTTGGTTGATTGGTGGGTCAGTTGGTTGGTTGATTAATGGGTAGGTAGGTTGGTCGGTTGGTTAATATTTCGGTTGGTTGGTTGGTTGGTTGGTTGGTTGGTTGGTTGGTCAGTTGGTTGGTTGTTTAATGGGTAGGTCGGTTGGTCGGTTCGTCAGTTGGTCGGTTGGTTGGTTGGTTGGTTGGTTGGTTGGTAGGTCAGTTGATTGGTTGGTTAATGGGTAGGTCGTTGGTCGGTAGGTTGGTTGGTTGTTTGGTTAATGGGTAGGTTGGTTGGTCGGTTGGTTTGTTGGTTTGTTGGTTGGTTGGTGGGTTGGTTGGTTGGTTGGTTTGTTTGTTGGTTGGTTGGTGGGTTGGTTGGTTGGTGGGTCGGTTGGTTGGTTGGTGGGTCGGTTGGTTGGTTGGTAGGTCAGTTGGCTGGTTGGTTAATGGGTTGGTTGGTTGGTTGGTAGGTCAGTTGGTTGGTTGGATAATGGGTAGGTCGGTTGGTTGGTTGGTTGGTTGGTTGGTTGGTAGGTCAGTTGTTTGGTTGGTTAATGGGTTGGTTGGTTGGTTGGTCAGTTGGTCGGTTGGTTGGTTGGTTGGTTGATGGGTCGGTTGGTTCGTTGGTAGGTCAGTTGGTGGATAGATTGGACGGTCTGCTGGCTGTTTAGTTGGACGGGCTTACAACACAGCTTGTGGCTGCTCTGTCAGGACTGCTCCCGGGTTTAGTCAGTCCTCTGCGGACCTCACCGCATTTGACAGTGAGGGTTATTCTCAGGACAGACTGCTGCAGTCGGTCTCAGCCAGACGTACTCCGTCCGTCATCCACAGTAAAAACAACATCCAGGCCTCCCAATGTGAGGATGCCTCTGCTGTCGGGGTGTTAAGTGTTCGCTGTAGAATCTGAGTCGTGACGGGAGATGTGACTTTGAGTCATCCGTGAATGCGGAGCGTCAACAAAGCTGCGGAGCAGAGACAGAAGTTGCGGCGGGTATTTTTAGCGTGGCGTTGGTTCCGGCGGTGTGCTGCATGCAGTCTGGCTTCGCTCGGCTGATCGCAGCTCTTCCCAGCACGGCCGGGAGGAAGCGAGCTAAATGGATTATGGGGAGGATGTGGTTACACTGACTTAATGCACAATACACTCTCACCCTGTCTGCTTTACACACCGCAGACCTGGCACCTGACTCAAATCCAAGCATGACTAACGTCTGTGCATGCTCATCTCTGCATAGGAACAATAAAACCACTAAGAATCCCTGAAAGATTCACCTCACTGCTGCTCTCTCTTCCTAATCTTCATATGGTGCATCTGCTCATTCTCAGCCTGCTTGAGTTTAAGGAAACGTTTCGTTTCAGTAAGCTAGCACATCTTTTTAGGTCTCTATTCATTGTACCATAACAGTTATATGAGCAACTCAAACTCAGTTTTAATTTGAGAACAGTTGTTTGAAAAAAGCATTAAAAAAAAAGGTTTTTTATTCATGTCAGGAACCATAACAAAGACAGATGTTTTCAAAATGGTGTTAAACCAATACATATTATTTCTTCAGAGAAAAGAATGACTTGTTGTACTTTAAAGGAGGTTTGGAGGATTTTCTTCCTGTGGCTCTCTTGGTGGATCATCTCAGCCACTGGCTCCCTCCATGTGCTGAAGGCCAGATGTAAAGACGTTCAGCGAGCGCACCTGGCTGCACATGAGAGCGAGTATTGGATTACTCCGTGAGCTTTCAACCATGCAGTGTTGTACTGATTTCACCGTGTGCTTCTCTGGAGGAGCAGGAGGAATGGTCTGGAACATGGGCCTCAATCAAAGAGGCACGAACAGTCACTAGATTATGAGGCAATCGTCCATGCCACCTTTAAGAGTTGATATGGTGTGATTTCATTGGTCAGGAAAAACTAAGTTTCAAAGTAAACGCTGTAGAAGTAGGCGCTGTGACTAAGGTCTAATCCAACCTCAGTGAAGTCCTAGAAACTGCTCTTGGTTCTGTCTTCCCTCCACAGAGTTCAGCCTCTCTCTGCAGCTCTGAATCGGCGTGGCGACACTTGGCTCTGCTAATGGATTTGAATTTATCTGCGACTGACCCTTCACGGAGAGGCGGCACCACTTCCAGTCAGCTCCGTTATCCTGGTGGCCACTGCTGTTAAATCTATATTTGTGAAGCTCTCTCTCCCCAAAGCTCCACAGTGCAGTGACGAACCAGCTGGATCAACTCCAGTAATGAATAATGAATGGGAGGAAGTCTTTGGGAAGTCATTTGCTGCCATTCCTGCTCTCAAACAAGCTTAATTTAATCGGGAGTCATATTGAGCTGTGAAATGTAGTCTCCGTCTCCGACAGTTCACCTTGGTGTTTCTCACACATGCTGTTATTTTTCTTTTCACGTTGGCTCAGAGTGGAAGCTTCTGCTGAGTGGCTGGGTCATCACACACCAGAGGCCAGGGTGCACTGCTCACTGCTCACACTTTTTTATTCAGTCTTTCACTCGGAGAAAACAAACAGTCCTCCGGCTTTGGAGAAAAACAGATTTGTGAGCTGAAATTCAGCCGTGACCCCGACTTAACATAATAATACATAATGACGCGCAGCATAATCCACTGTGTCCGTGCACAGAAATGCACAGGCCGTCCTAACGCTGCGAGAGGACGCAACGTCTGTTGGAGGAGGGAGGACGGATACAAATCAGCACTAAGAGCAAATCCATTTTCCAAAACACTCACCGTTTACCCTCACGTGTAAAGCTGGCGCCCTGCTTTGTAAATGCATGCAGAGTAAACGAAAAACCCCATCCGACATCAGGATGCTTCACACTGGCCCTGGCTGCCGCTCGCTTGGAATTAGAGCTATAAAATGAAATTGAAGCTGACATAAACTTCTGATAAATCAATTTTATCTCCGTCTGAAACAGGACTGTACGGCCTCCTCTCCCTCCCTCAAACAGCCGGTTTCCCCTGAACACAGTCTGTTTGGCTGAAGCTCCGTTCACCGGATCAGAGCGACCCCAGGATCTCTGCTAACTTGTGAATTAGACCCTCCAGGTCTGTGTTTCCAATTTACTGACTTTACAGCCCGAACAAGTCTGTGCACGTCTGTGTGTTGTCGTCATGGCAACTGTAAATATGTCAAAGCAGCAACGTCACTGGAGAACAGTGAGCCGAGATAAGACCGGCAGGGCGACGACATGCAGCCTGCTGAAAGGCTGCTGCGCATGTCCTCCGTCTCAGTGTCTCTGAAACCCTCCTCTTCTCCGTGTGGACGAGCCGAGCCGAGCCAGGCCGGGCTGAGCTGAGTCGGGCCGGGCCGGGCCGGGCCGAGCCGAGCCAAGCCGAGAAGAGCCGGGCCGAGCCGGGCCGAGCCGAGCCGAGCCGAGCCGAGCCAGGCCGGGCTGAGCTGAGTCGGGCCGGGCCGAGCCGAGCCGAGCCGAGCCGAGCCGAGCCGAGCCGGGCCGGGCCGAGCCGAGCCAAGCCGAGAAGAGCCGGGCCGAGCCGAGCCGAGCCGAGCCGGGCTGAGCCGAGCCGAGCCAAACCGAACCAAGCCGGACCAAGCCAAGCCAAGCCGGACCGAGCTGAGCTGAGGGCCGGCCACGGGAGAGTGCAGAGCAATAACTGTGAACCAGGGAAGCAATAAGTCTGTTGGCTCCCTCATCAAATCAGAGCCGAGTGATGCGGAATAATCAGCGACTGAAATCGGAGGCAGGAAAAAGCTGAGCTGACAAAATGGGAAATGTCATCACGAGCAGAGCAATAATAAAGGAATCAATGAGGTGCGCTGGCCGGCGGGTTTCTCCCAGGCAGCCTGAGTCATGGAGCGGTAATGCAGTAATGTGCTTCAGCTGGTGTGTTCAGGCTCCATCCACCCCAAACTCACATTAGCCTCACAAAGCATCCTGTTGGCTGCTTTCACACTGATCCTCACTCTGAGCGCCCTCTAGGGGGAAAGAGGAGTAGTCGCAGTGTCCCAGTAGCAGAAAGATGGATGTTCAACAGAAATAAGTGGATTTATGGAACTGACCATGTCTGTTTAGATATTGTAATGTGTACACACCGAGTCCCCACCCCTTCTTCTTTCCTCCAATGGCAGCTCTCCTCAGCTCCCAGTGATTGTTGATGGCTCATTGATCTCCAGGTTGAATCTCACTCCGGTGGTTACCTCCACCGTCAGCCATGTAGCATCGCTGAAGTCAGTGTGGAAGTTCTCCGCCTCAAGTCCAGGGACGGAGGTCAGACGGGCAGTGGGGGAGGGGCTGTGGAGGGGAGGGGTTTCAGCTGGAGCTGGCTGGAGGAGCTTTCTCCTGACGTGAAGAGGGTTTTAGGAGGCAGGTTCTCGTAATGAGACAGGAGCAGAAACATCAGAACTTCTTGAGTCTTCCATTTCATCAAGAATGGAGATCATCTGAGAAGCAGAGATAAAATTGTCTTGACAGAGTGACAAATAAGGAGTAAGCTGACAATCATGGTAACTTCACGAAGTTGAAAGCTGAAGTGTGGGAAATCCAACGACAGCGGAGTTCAGGGTTCGTACATTTTGAAAAAACCTGGAAAAGTCATGGAATTTTAAAATGTCATTTTCCAGGCCTGGAAAAGTTTTGGAAACATAAGTTCACCTCAAAAGTTTTGGAAAAGTCATGGATTTTTTTTTCTCACCAAATGATAAAATTTATTGATGATGACCCATGAGGTCGATTTAAAATTGATCAATAAATATTTCATATCGAAAAGTAGCGATTGATCTGATCAGCCTCGGTTCTCGTCTGGTCACCTGACGTGTGCAGCAAGGTGCTGATTGGATCGAGGATAACATGCTACAACAGTTAGCCTCGGAAGTATGCCGGGAAAGTGCTCGTTCAGCAATATTTGGCTGTACACAGAGAAATATAAATCGTAGCTGGACAAGACGGAGGACAAAGGCAAAGCTAAATGTGTCGTATGCAGTCAGAAGTTTGATATCTCCGATATGGGGGAGGCAGCGTTGACGAGCCATGCTAAAGGAGCAAAGCACCAAGCTGCTGTGGCTGCCTGTGAAGCTTTTTGCCACCCCAGAGGACAGGCATGTGACAGGCTTGTGTTGGATTCCTCCCGGTTCCATAGCAGCGCCGCACCAGACAAATTTACCGGTAATTTTTTTTCAGTTAGTTGGGACCGAGTTGATCGGCGGCTGAGTCGAGTTGGTCGGGGGCCGTCTTCGCTTGGGGCCGACGAGGTCAGGGACGACTGGGATTGGGGCCGGTGCGACTGGTTACCGACGACCGGCTGTTTGCAGCAGCGGTGCCGCCACCTTGATGTTGAAACAAGGGACTTTCCCAAATGCTGTCACCAGGAATGAAGTGCTAACTAGGGATGAGCCGAATACTCGTTTTAAACGAGTACTCGTTACGGATAATGCATTTTTTCCGAATCCGAGTACAGCCCGAGCATTGTCAGTCATTATTCGTCCTCGTTCTGATGGGAGATCCTCATTGGTCCTTCATTCTGCTCCTGCTCCACCGAGACGACAGGATCCTTGTGAGAGAAGCCAATCGGAGCTGATAAATTAAAAATGCGGTATTTTATTTCTTTGTAGCTGCATTGTGCCTGAGGAAAACCTTATAAGGTCGAAACGTCAGGCGATTGTGCATGCTCGGGGTTTTTTTTCGGGGTTTTTTAAGTTTTGTTTTCCCTCGCGTTTTTTTTTTTTTTCTTTTTTCTCTTCTTTTTTTATAATAATTTGGGCTTGTGCTCCACTGGGAGGCTGTGATCTGTGGGAGAGAGATGATAACTGGACCGAGGTCCACGTCCCGGTCATGTCCTGGCACTGCAGCCGCGGACAGGACCAGGAAGCTCAGCAGGGGGGATGAGAGGTTTCCCTGGACGCCGGGGAGATTCCGGTGGGGATCATGGGGGGAGGCATTCATACAATGAAAATATTCATGTTCTGACTCAATAAAAAATACTTTTTCTGTAAATAGTTCCTTTACTATTGTGACCAAAAATATTCAAATTTTATTTCTGAGGGTTTTGTGTGAATAAATAATCATTTATGTAACTTTAAAAATATTCAGGTTCTGACTAAATTAAAAAAAAAAAAAAAATCTGTACATTGTATCACTGAGACTGTTATGTAAATAATTTTCAAATGAAGAATCAATATAGCAACTTCTGAGCAATCCATATCAATTTCAGACTTAAAATAATGCACCAATTTCTGCACCAGGCCGTTTCTAGTTAAACCACGCCCACTTCCGGTTTAGACCACGCCCCCTCCGAGTACAGATATGGATACAGATAATTTGGATGGGTAAACAGATACAGATACAGATAGTGGTGTACTCGCTCATCCCTAGTGCTAACTGCAGAAGCTTTATGGGCGCTAAAGGGAGCCAATGCTCACTTTTCATACAAGTCATGTGAGGTGGAAAATGCAAACGTTTCAGAGAGGATTGCGGTTTGGCCGCATGTCAATAACTGGTGGGGATGGTGGGGAGAGGCGAGCTTCCCAACAACATTACATATCTTACCTGGGATATCAGTGTTAGTTTGAACATTTATTCTGTATGAAGCCATGATTGTCAGATCTATCTTTTGACAGTTCCACTGTGGTGATTTATTTTTATTACATCATTTTATTCCGATATTTCATTCTTACATTGATGTTTTCGAGGTCAGGTATGGAAACATGCTGCCAAGTCATGGAAAAGTCATGGAAAAGTCATGGAAAAGTCATGGAAATTTGTTGGTTTAAATGTGTATGAACCCTGGGAGTTTCTGTCACACTTGAGACCAACTTTCTATCATGTGTTCTGTTATTGTCATGACTTTCCTCCAGTTAGGCGGAAGACACTGGTGAGTGGATGTTGGATGATGTGTCCAGTGTTGAAGTGTTTGGGATCATAAAGAAGTCAAAGATATTGAACAAAGCAAAACTGTCAACCCCTCTAATAGCAAACTTTTAATTCTTTAAATTATGTTTATGAAGTTGGCTATGTGTGGAAGAAAGCAGCAGAAGAGTGTGTGTGAGGATGTGTGTGAGGATGTGTGTGAGCGCTGTGCTGCAGGAGGAAGATCTCACCTGCTTCTGCTCTGAAGCTCAGGAGAGGTTTGAAGTTCTGTCGACCACAGAGACCCGCCGTCTCGCTGTCCGCTGATGGTAACCAGTGTGGAATGACTCCAAAATAAAAGCATGTTGGACTTCACTTCTTCAGAAAGTAAAAAAGTGTTTAAATATGTCAAAGAATTTGAATCCCCTCTTACAACCTGAAACTTTGAAATTATATATTTTATATTTAAAAGTTATTTATTATCAAACTGAATCTATGATTATTGAAATACATGGACACTTGACAGAATAAATTACAAACAGGAAGCACTACATTAATCTCATAGTATGAGACAAGGTACCAGTTTCATGATTAGCTGTAGATAGAATTTCTACATGTATTGACCTACATCTAATGATAGATGTATGTCAATAGAGATTTGTTCCTCCATTTAACAGCTGCCTTTCAATGATCAGGGCTTTCTATGGCTGTATCTCTATCTGCTCTAACAACCGGGGCTCTGCGGCTGTATCTCTATCAGCCTGCTGATCTGGGAACAGCTGCGGTCAGCAGCAGCGTGCTCGCCATCAGCTCCAGACCACGCGCTTTCTGAAGGTTTCCTCACATTATTCTTTAAATGCACCAAGGTGCTGAACAGGTGTTCCAGGTCCGTGCTGTGCGCCTGAGGTGTGAGGGGATGAATGGATTCCTGTGCGAGAGGAACATCTCAGAAAGCGTCTGAAACTCGGACCGACACGCGGGGCACCGGGGATGAGTGGGAAAATAACCCGGAGGTCATTTTTAAAGATCTGAAAGAAAAGCGAGCACGATCCCAACGTGAGGCTGTTTGGAACGCGGCTAACTGCTGGAAGCCAGTCAGCTGTCTCAGTCCTGGAAAAACGGGCCGTTTGGTAAAACTTTCATAGACATGGAATTGTCTGATGCTAATGCTAACTCGTTAGCTTCCCGTGCTGAATGGGGCCTGTGATTGGCTGCTGCTTGTGTGGATGCTGGGACCTGATCAGCTGTGACATCAAAGCCTCAGTGTGTCCTGGTTCATGCTAACACTGCAGTTAGCCGCCAGCGGCGCAGTGAGCCCGTCCAGCCGCTGCTCCGTGGCGTCCCTCGCAGGGGGTCCTGGACCTCAGCTTGTGAACCACTGTGTGTAAGCAGCAGTGTTCCTGGTTTCAGACGGTAATAAGAGGAGCTGTGGAGCAGCTGTTCCCCCGGAGAGGCTCCTCCTGAAGCACAGCCAGGGTTTCCTCTGCTGTCACACTCAGCGTTGTTTTCTTCTCTAAACTGTTATTGTTCCACCCATGACCCATTTTCTCTCAGCCAACCACCCACACACACACACACACACACACACACACACACACACACACACACACACACACACACACGGCACATACATCCAACACACACACATGAAACACACACATCACATCACTGGCTTGAGAGACCAAGAAACCCAGCTTACTGCAATAACACACACACACACACACACACACACACACACACACACACACACACACCAGCAGCCGTGTGTGGCAGTAGACAAACAGTAGGCAGCTTTTTTTAGACACGTTTCTGAAGTGTTTTGTTCAATAAAAAAGTGTGAACTAGCAGGAAAAACACTCCACCGTCATCCTGAGCAGGATGAGAGCAGAGCAGACACGTTCAGAACATAACATACCATTTATTGGCATGAGAAGAGCATAAAGACGAGCTGAACGCAACCGAGCAGGCTGGGATGAAGCTCGGTCGGTTCCCTGGTGAGTGGAGACAGTCCGAGTGGACAGGACACAGTGGACCAGCAGAGACCAGCCGCACAGCGCTGCAGACCGTCTGGATCATTCCTAACCATCGGGTCGAGCTCATGCTGACATGTAGTATATAGACTCTGTTTACATGAGAACGATCTGGTGGAAGCTGGAGACTTTGACCTGGATTAAGTTGCCAAACATCATTAAAGAACAGCAGGTGAGATGATCAGTCAGAGTCCAAGCTGAAGACGGTGGAGAATTACCTGACAGAGAACACACCTAGTAGAGTCTGCAGATCCAAGCCAGGAGGCAGCTGAGCAGCAGCTCCACCCTCTGGAGGACGTCAGCCGATTAGCTCCAGCCTGTCCCAGGGTTCCAGACATGTCTCATAAATGCCTGAATGACTGGCAGTCTCAGCTGGAATCTTAATTGAAAAGGCCCCCACCTGACACCCCCCCCAACCCCCCACTGGGTGCACTAGGCCTCCGTCATACTGTGGGCACTCATGGCTTCCCTGCTCACCTGAGGATGTGGAGCTCCGGGGGGGGGGGGGGGGGGGCACCATCCAGCCGGCTGTTTGCAGGAGCAGCTCAGTGTGTGTGTGGCTGTGTCGGCGCTCACAGGGGGCAGGGTAAACACCATTTAGAGTCTGAGAGGTGGGTAAACAGTGTTTGTTGCCACCCTGGAGGCTTCGCACAGGGACGTGTTGGCAGAATGGCGTCTGCTTCTGGATAATATGATATGGACAATCGCATGAGGCCACGATCGTGTGTCGTTTTAACACAATCAGATGAAGACGAGGGGAATCACGCTGCATTGCACGGCCTCCGGCAGCTGTTTGCATCGCCAATAAAGAACCAGCGTCAACGGTGCATAAACACCCGATCTGTCCTGCTGGACCGAAGCAGACTCCTCCGTGCTGGAAGCCTCCGGAGCTGTTTTCCTCATCTGTAGGTCTTCCTCCAGTCAGAGCTGCTGCGCTGCAGGAGGCTTCCTCCACCCTTCATCAGCCTCCCTGCACCTCGTTTCCTAATCTTCCACGTTTTTCTCTCCCACATGAAAACTGACCCCAAACCAAAGAAAACTGGAGCTCGTCCTGCCTCCCCCCCCCCCACTCCCGCTGTTATTACCCAATTTAGACCTAATTATGACATCCATTATGAGAGGGGACAAACATGACACGGAAATAATTAGCACCGCCAGAGAGCAGCGAAAGGCTCCACTGCGCTGACGGTGGCCATTGTGTTTTCTCCTGTTTCTCATCCATTTCCCTCACACTGGAGAGACACGGCAAGGGGGGGGAGGGCAGTGCAGGCTGCGCTCGCAAACTCATTATGTTGGTCCAGGTAATGGGAAGGCCTGGGGAAAGTGTGCAATAAGAGGGCCCGGCTTATCTCCCACCTCGACCGGCCTGAATACCATTAATTACCTGTTCCCTGCGACGACCTGGGCTCTGCAGTGTCTCTCTGTGGAGCATGGAGCCCCCCCCCGTCCAAAAGCGAGAGGATTTTTCTCTCCAGACTCCCCCTCCCTGCAGCACTGCTGCTATCACTCTGTCCTCTCTCTACCCCTCTCTTATCTCAGCTCATTTGCTTCACCGCGGCTTTGGAAACTCCCCGATAATAGAGCACACACTTTAATCATTTGTTTGGATGTAAAACCAGTTATCAGAAGTGATGGAAAATAACACAGCTGTTCACTTGATGGGTCAGGCAGACCGTGAGAGGCTCTTCAAACCAGCCAGGGTTATGTGGAGCATTTAGCCAGATTACGCTCTCTTTGTCCCATCGTGTTGCTGTAGCCTCCTGGAAAAGAAATCAATGTTGGAATCAATCCTGCAGGTTAGTGTGTTATTGCAGTGTGGGTTCACCGTTACACCACCAGGGTGCACGTCTAATCTGTCTCCGTCAGCTCTGCCTCGGTGTCTCTGTGACGTCCCAGGGTCCTTCCTGTCTGTCCTCCGTCTCTGCGTCTGGTTCCGGTAGTGCGTCTCACCTGCGTCCCCCCGTCCCGGTCTGTATGAACCTCTTTAACCCAGATGGCCGTCAGACCTTCGTGGTCAGGAAGCTTCAGCCCAGTCTCAACCTCCATGACACTCTGTGCCACCATCCTTGATACCATTCATCTCCTGATACCTCTAGAACAGCTGTGAACAGCTGTGTGATGCTGGCTGTGGCCTGGAATGAAGACATCTCCTGCAGTGAGACCCCATGCGGGCAGATGCGTAACAACAATCTTCTACCGACTGACTTTCCAGTGGCGTTCCAGGGAGTTGCTGCACTGACAGCACCGAGCGGCCGCAGGCTGAGTTTCAGCTACAATAATGAGCAATATGTGCTCACATGTTGTGTTTTACAGTCGTATTCACAGCGGTGATGGCTGAAGAACAGGCCGTGAAGTGGTGAATATGGAGGCAGGAACACACTGTGAGCGGATGAATGTGAGGATCGACTGCCGTGGTCTGCTTTGTGTGTGTCAGAGTGAACAGACACCGACAACACAAGGAAACATTTGCATTTTCACTTAAAGGTGCTGTAGGCAGGATTCCGCATCTCCGCCATCTTGCTTAGGTTTACCTAAGCAAGATGGCGATTTGACCCATCTAAGATGGCGATTTGAAACCCAGCACAGCCAATCCTGTCCTGTTTTCTCTGACATCACGCCCTTACACAAGTTAAGCCCCTCCCACAACAACGTGCGATGAACGCCCCTCGACCAATCACGGTTAGAGCCTCAGGGGCTCTTCTGATTGGTCAAAGATACCTGGAGCTGTCGAGATTCCTTTTCAGCTCAGAACAGAGACAGATGGAAACGCTGCACCCTTGCGGTAGTTCAGTTATGCTACACTCCTAAAGGATTATCAATGGATACTCTAACATTTAATCCAAAGAAAACACAGAAAAATTGGCCTTGACTAGCAAAATCCTGCCTACAGCAGCTTGAAAACAGTTTGGTGTAAACGGGGCGGTGGACATGTACATTTCACATGGTTTTGAAAAGTACTCAGTCATTTGAAACTTTGTTTTGGTAGATTTCATTTCACAATCGTTGTAGTGAAGAAAATTTCATCCTAATCCAAATCAGTGGTGGAAGAAGTTCTTCACCCAATCCCTCAGTGAAGGACAGACGACCAACAACATATATGCTTCAGTGAGAAGAGACGTCCTGCGATAAGCATCCTCCTCCAGCAGCAGTAAAGTAGTGCTTACTGCTAAAAGAACTGTAAGTGATCGAAGTCCTCAGACATTGGGGGTCTCTTCATGCTCAGGCCTTCATTTCAGTTAGAGGAAAGAAACGAGGCTGTTTCCCTGAGAGGCATGATACAATCTACAGAATTCTAAATGAGTGAACCGTGTCGCAGAGAGTCAGTGTCCCAACAGTAACCTCTAACATAAGGATGATCATTTCATCTGCAGAGGTTTTACAGCTGCATTAATAGCAGTTAATTGATTAATCTGGACGATCTTAATTCACGCTGTGGGTGATAGTACCTGGAGTTTATGTGTTGTCTAATTCTTTGTGGTAATGCTGGTATTTCTCGTATTACAGGAATACTCCACTGAAAATATGATTCTTCGTCTTTTCACTCCATCAGCAACAGAGTCGAACATCAAACTATTTTGACCGCCTTCTGGCCGTTTCCCTGTCCGCTCGGACTGGAATTTTCCAGAGACTAGTCCGTTGTGCAGGTTTGGCGAGGCGGCCGCTCTGTTAGGTGTGTTCTCAGTCTGAGGCCTCTGCCTGTGAGCCAGCTCTTCATTGAGAGGAGAGATATCGTCCTGATTTGATCTCTGGTCTGAGCACACACTACAGCCTTCTCTTCCCAAGGTGGTCTGGTCTGCCTGTCGTCCTGAACGCTGTAGCTTCTGCCGGCTGTTCGTCACTGAAGCCATGGAGAGCTCACTGGAGTGGCAGGAAGGGTCAGCGAGCACCGGGTCGGAATCCGACTGCTCCTGCTGGGATGGAGGTTCCACCCGAACACGGCTGCACTTCCTGCTGGAGGCGGAGTGAAGCCACACACACACACACACACACACACACACACACACACACACACACACACACACACACCCTGTCTCGTCTCGGCGGTGTGAATCTACAGACCTTTAGAGAGAGCAGCAGCTCCTGAATGTATCACTGAATGGAATGGAGAGCGTTCCGGTTGCTTCAGTGGCTCGTGGCCGGCGTTCTGATGAAGACGGGCTTGTTTGAGAGAGATTACAGGAGGTGAAGCTGGAGTTGCTGACGGTGGAGCTGAGTTTACAGCCGGGATCTGTGGCTCTTTGAAGGGTTCCGTTCAAACCAACGACTCCTTCTTTGAACGTCACACCGCTCGTGTTGCTGCTAATGTCCCACCTGCTTTCTTCAGAGTTCTGGTCAGGCTCCCCCTGTCTGCACCGTGGTGGGCTGGGCTCAGCCCTGCACGGCAGGGAAACCACATGAGGCACAGGCCTCTTTCACCTGTGGAAATGAAGCCGCAATGTGACGGCTGTGTAACCGGGCTGCTCGGGGTGACACTGCATCTCTAACCTCATCCAGTCTGCCTCCGGATGAATGATGGGTTTCATTTTCCCAAGTGCTTATGGGAAGAAGAGTTTTTCCTCAGCTGATGAAGAAGCTGTCATTTTAGACCTCATCAGTGAGCTTGGAGTGGAGGTTTTGTTCAGGTGGTGGATACGCAGCGTCCAGCTGTACAATAGCTCTTCCTGGTTCGAGTGACTTCTTAATGTGTGGGAGTGAGCGATGTGGTAGAAGCATGGGTGTTGTGGGACGTAGTGCATCACAGAGTGACCAGCTGACCGCAGCTTCCTGGATCTCTCGGCTGTCCGCCGCCCGCTGCCGCTCCTTCACCTGTCGGTCTGAAGTTTTCGCTCTTTAATTTCAAGCTAAATCAGCTCAATATAAAGTCTGAAGAGGAAACGGGAACTTCCTGCCCACATGCACTGTTCAGAGGCGAAGCCAGCAGGACGGTCGCTCCCGGGCTGAGCGCTCTGGATCGTCCTGTTGAAGCACAGATGTGATGAGGAAGGTGACCCCGGCTCCTTCCTGCATCCTGGTGGCTGCCACTGCTCGAATTATCTCACACACTGCCGTTCCTCACCTTTCTAACCGGCTGTTCGTGGCTGTGTGCTTGGGAACGTCTCTATCAGACACTTGCTTTGAAACATCAGATCATTCCTGGAGTCAGACATCGTGGCCAATCTGCTGCCACCGATTAACTGAAATTACAGCACAGATCAATCTGTCAGCCTTTTGCTCTGGAGCGTGAATAAAGAGCACCTTTCAGTGTGCCTGGGCATGTTTTTTACATCATTTCTGCAGGTTTAGAGGCTACAGCAAATTGTTTTAATCCTCTAATTCCCTGTGCTCTCTCTCTCTCTCTCTCTCTCTCTCTCTCTCTCCTTTATGTGCCGTGATGTTCACACCAACAGGTAATTACCTTTTTCCTTTTCTATATTTGTGTGACTGTGTTTCCAGGGCTGAACGTGAGGCTGCTGTGAGTGTTGTGATGAAAGCTTTACATTTCCTTATTGAATCTACTGTGACATGCTGCATGTCCTCCATGTCCTCCATGTCCTCCATGTCCTCCATGTCCTGCATGTCCTCCATGTCCTCCATGGCTTTGGTTTCTGGTGAGTGTCGGTGTGCTCAGCCGCTGGGATCTGTCTCTTTATGAAAAGGAGGCAACATTTGAAAAACTTGTGAAAGTGCTCATTCTACTGACCAGTATTTATTCTAATTGAAAAAAGTAATTTTTTTTTTGTTTTTTTCCTGTTTGTGGGAGGATCACAGATCCAAACCAGCTCTGAGTTACCGTGAGGCGTGATTATGAAGTCTTGGATTCCCCATCTGCTGTTTTCCTGCCCTGCTCTGTCTGTTTCTTCCTGATCCTGTACGAGGGACACTGATCGGGTTTGACTGCATGTCCAGCGGTTTGTCCGTGAATGTCCCCGGTCTTCAAATGACAGGAGAGAATCGGTGATCTCCAAAACGTCCCTCCAGCATCTAGCGCATGTTTTACCACTATCATAACAAACAGTATCATGGCTCATTTGGAATCAAAGGTGACAATGTGATCATTACTCTTCCTGCTTTTACTGCCGGCGTCCTGAAGGAGACTCCCTGTAGAACCAGACTCAGAGGAGACTTCCTGTAGAACCAGACTCAGAGGAGACTTCCTGTAGAACCAGACTCAGAGGAGACTTCCTGTAGAACCAGACTCAGAGTAGACTTCCTGTAGAACCAGACTCAGAGGAGACTTCCTGTAGAACCAGACTCAGAGGAGACTTCCTGTAGAACCAGACTCAGAGGAGACTTCCTGTAGAACCAGACTCAGAGGAGACTTCCTGTAGAACCAGACTCAGAGGAGACTTCCTGCAGAACCAGACTCAGAGCCCCCTTTAGGTCCAGTTGTTGTCTGGGGTCTCATGTTTGACGCTCCTGCCTCTGGGAATCCTGGGTGATATTCGCTCCTCCTTGAGGGGTCTGCATGTTTTCTTGAGTGAGTTAGAGGACGTGCTTGTGGGGAATGTCATCCTCTTCTTCGCCCTGGCTGTGAATGTGTGTGATAGTGTGTTAGCTGTTCAGCCTTCTGTCTCTGAGGGTCTGGGCCACTGCTCTTCAGTTTAATGCTGAGAGATGATGGGCTCAGCCTGCAGCAGACGTTTCCTCAGGTGGTTCTCCATGATCTCCTGGATCTCCTTCACTGGTTCCTCCACATCACAGTGTCAAACCAGAGTCCTCCTGTCTGTGCATAGTGCCTGATCAGCTGTGGAATCCCACCAGCTCTCTGAACGCCAGGCTGCAGTTCAGCAGGTCTCCTCCAGGGTCTTGGTGAGGCTGAGGCCTCGGGCCCCGCTGGCCCCGCTGGGGCCCAGTGGACCTGCAGTGGCCCCACTGGGGTCCTGCTGGCCCCGCTGGGGCCCAGTGGCCCTGCAGTGGACCTGCAGTGGCCCAGTGGCCCCGCTGGCCCCGCTCTGGTGTTGGGTCGTTGAGCTGCTGCGTGGGCAGGCTAAATGGGAAGTGATCATTGGAAACAAAACGGCATTGAGCGGCACAGCAGGGCACACAGATGTCTGGCATCCAGACAACAGCAGTCTACTCTGATGAAAGCAGTCTGTCATTGGATCTCGCACGTTAGTTTGTCAGAAGCAGAAAAGAAGCAGCCTGTCAGCGACTCGACGCCACCTCTGCTCAGCGCCGCTCGCCAGCAAATTGACGATGACAAGGCTGACAGGACGTTTAGCTCGTCTGTGAGGCCCCTGACGTAACAACGCTCACTTTTTTAAAATCTCATCAGTCTGTCGAGGTTAAATGTCTGTTTGTCTGGAACGTGTCGCGGCGTTCGCTGTCAGCAGGAGTTCCTCTTTTCATGCGGTCCTTTGTTTCTTCCTGCTTTGAATCCAGCGCAGCGTCTCGCTGATTCCTGGCCTGAGAGCTGAACCACATGTTGCAGGGATGTTTACCTGGATCTTTGGTCCACTCTGTGCGGCAGTTGGCCTCCAGGCCTTATCCTGTCCTCTGAGCAGCCAATCAGCTCTGACTAGGCACGCTTACATGCGCCAGTAAAATCCGCTTATATGGCAGAGCGGATTGTAAATGCGTCATGTAAACGCCCGAGTGGATCCGCTTCACTCAGAGTGGATTGTATTTTGGAAACGATTGTACGAGGTGGTGTACACCGATGGACAATCCGCTCCGTGTTTCATATAAACGCCGCCCGACAGTGGCGCGGATTAAACGGGGATTATTTGTTCCGCGCATGCCTTCCCTTGTAGGTAGTAACGTGATGACGTGCGCAGTAAACGGGAAGCAGGACAGTCAAAAACAAGCAGAAGAACGACGATGGTTGAAATACACTTTTTTAATAGAAATCCCGAGAGAACAAACCCTGGAGAGGAGAGATGGAAGCAAACTGTGAAACAGCGAGTTGTATAAAGAGCTCTGTGGCAGAATACGAGCGATCGTCCGGCCGGTGTTATGGATTAACTGGTTCTCATGTTAACGAATGACGGCGGAGGTCTGTGTAAACACCTGCTGATAACAGCAGCTTTTAAAGTAAGACTCACAAAAGACTTTAAACGTATACACTCACTGTAACTGTAGATTACCAACGTTCACCAGAACCACTACATGTTTCAGTCTATTGGACACAAGTTAACACGGGCACCAGTTAATTCAAAACATCGTCACGGAGCAGAGCTCACAGCGAGACGTGGCGCTCGGCGGCGGCGCTCCGGCCGGGGAGCAGCTGCTCCTTCAGCAGGTATCACGGAGGTGTTGGGACTTTATCTGAGCAGAGATCAGCAGATAGAAACTCTCTGCTGGGCGCTGAGGACTGCTGCTGCAGAGAGGAAGACTGGAAGGTCCTCCAGAGACTTTGTGCCCATGTCACAGGACGCTGTATAATCCACTTCACCAGGGTCCTGTTAAACGAGGATTCATCGTGGATCGCTTTGTATGCCTACATGAAGACACACGCGTTTAATACTATTGTTTACGGTCGGATTGAAAAAACACCATGTAGACTGGGCCACTGAGGGATGTTTCACCTCCACCGTGAGACGGCCTCATAGTCACTGCTTGGTTTTGCTCATTTCCCTCATCGTTAAACCCTGTGTGACTTCTTTCTGTAATCATAACGCTGCTTTTTGCTTCAAGGACTTTGCAGTAAATGAAGAGTTGACATCCGTGTCCTGCATTTTCAAATACTTGTTGTTTTTCCCACTTTGATAGCTGTGCAGATGAAGCGCCAGTCTGCAGGCTGAGCGGCTCTGCTGCCTCCAGGTGGAAACTCGATGAGCTCCCTGTCTGAGACCAGACTCCAGCCCTCACCGACACACTGCTACTCAGAACCAGGAGCAGCAGGCCATTCTCAGCCTCACACTCTGTCTGATGACTGTGAGGAGCTTTACAGCTGCAGCTCTCGCCTCATTTTGTCAAGTTTTCAGTGCATTACTTTATATTTGAATAAGAGCAAATAGAATATGCAGTTATCTTTGGTTGAAGTGCATACATTCAGAGAAAAATCAGAACAGACCCAGATGGTTTGGTAGAATGTGGAGAAGAGCTCTTTGACCAGCTGATGAGGAAATCGGGGGAACAAAAAAAAAAAACAAGTGAAAGGACATGATAGAGAGCCTAAGCTCAGTGTATCACTGGCCTTCCATACCCACAGGTGGAAATCCCAGAAGAGAGAGACTGCAGGAGAGGGAGGCACCGCTGTGCAACACACTCAGAATACACAGCAGATAAAACCAACAGGAAGAAACACTGAGCAGCTCTGTAAAACAGGAAGCAGCCTCCATTTCTAAAACTTCCAAAAAGAGAGATTGAAGGCTCGGAGCAGTTAAAGTCTCCCAGCAGCCTTACCCTCCAGCAGCTTCATTAGAACATGTCCCAGAGTCCTGAAGCAGCTCTGGCTGAAGCCTGAAAGCAGAGCCTGAGTCCCCTCCCTCCCTGGTTCCTCCTGCAGCAGCCTGCTGGCTGGAAGCTCTGCTGCTGTTCTCCTGTTAGAGAACCCAGAACCTCCAGCAGACCAGCTCTCTGAGAACCAAGCCTTCTCCTGGGACAGTCTGGGAGGAACAGCTCTTGAAGATATGATGGTTCCTGGTTGTTAAGAAGCAGTGCCAGCTGCATTTTGAGAGTGAATGTGAATGAATGAATATGCTGCTGATTCTGCCCATACGGTCGCCCAAAATGCTTTTCCCTTCCCTTACTCTTTTAAATTCTCTGTTTTCGTTCTGAAAGAGCCAGAGTCAGACTGCTGCCGTAAGTCGCATTGATGTAGAAATTCATTTCACAGGATCCACGGCTAAGAAGGCAAGTTATTCCACTGCAGCAACAGCAGCAGAGCAGCAGGCTGAGCAGGTGTCCGCTATGTTAGAGGGACTCAGCAGCTCTTCAGCAGCACAGTACCGTCACTGATGTGTCTGGAAGAACGAACATATCCAGCAAGTCCAAGCCGGTCCAAGCTCCAGATCTGCTCCAGCATCTCTGAGTCCTCTGAGGTTTCATCCTCAGTGTCGCTTCTGAGCAACTGAGGAGGAAGATTAAGTATTGGAAACAATCTGGAGGGATTCAGAGCTCAACGGCACAACGGCACATGAAGCACAGCTGACTGACACTGATGGCTACAGCTATCAAGCTAACAGCTGACTAACCCTGGTGGCTACAGCTAACAAGCTAACAGCTGACTAACCCTGGTGGCTAAAGCTAACAAGCTAACAGCTGACTAACCCTGGTGGCTACAGCTAACAAGCTAACAGCTAACTAACCCTGGTGGCTACAGCTAACAAGCTAACAGCTAACTAACCCTGGTGGCTACAGCTAACAAGCTAACGGCTGACTGGCGTTGATGGCTACAGCTAGCAAGCTCTTTTTGCCTGGCTACCTAGTTTTTTTTTTGTTTTGTTTTTTGTTTTTTTACGAGTGTTAACTGCTGAGGAGGATTTTCTATTCTATTCTATTCTAGATCAAACGGGAAGCCAGTTAATGAAAAACAAGCTGTGAGTACTTTAATTTCAGCGTCTTAAATGAACCAGAGGCTTGTCAAAGGTTTACTGAAAACCTTGACGAAAACTAGTTTGCATAGTAATGTTTGGAATTATTGCAGACGCTGGCAGGAATCCTTATTGAGAACATATTGCAGCAGGTCGAGTGATAGATGGAAGCTCAGCTGTATGTTAGAGGAAGATACAGTCCATAGGTGATGATAATGTCAGACCTCCATGCTGACCCAGTGGAAGGGTTGAGCAGTAGAATGATGGAGTTCTCAAGTCTTACAGATCAGGTGCCGTCGCGCGCCCTCTCCTCTAAAACCAGCAGACAGAGGTGTGACTGTCCAGACGGTCACTCTCTTTGGGTTCTAGAAGAGATGTGTCTTGAAGCTCCAGCCAGTTGTTCTGTCGTCTGGGCCCTCGGTGTGGCGTGGGCCCGGCCGCCCTCTCTCCTGCCTGCTTGGCTTTCATGGCTGCTCACCGTCACGTGTTTCCAGTCCGCTCCAGTTCCACATTTTCTTTTTCCAGGCCTCAGCTGCAGAGAGGCGGTCCTTGCCGTGCGCCCCGCGCCTCGTGCACGTGTGAACTCTCTCATTATGAGCATGTGCCAGGCGGTGTCAGCCGGCCTGCTGGGAGTCCACTCTGGGAGTGCTGGCCTTCTCCGTGATCACTCTGCTGCTCACCTCATTAAGCCGCCACCTCCAACTCAATTATTCACGCCATTTAGCACTTAGTCCTCCATTCTCTCTCACTCCCTCCCTCCCTCTCTCTCTCTCTCTCTCTCTCTCTCTCTCTCTCTGTCTCTCCCTATCTCCATCCATTTCCATCCACCTCTCCCCTTCCTCTTCATTTTTCGTCTCTCTTAACGTGGCGTTGCTGTCTGAATTTCCCTCTGAACAGTCTGAAGCCAGTTTTTACAGCGATCCTTTCCCCTTTTGTTGACTTCATTACCCATCATGCAGCACTTCATGTCACTGCAGTAAGCAGCTGCCAGTGGTCTTGCTGTTCTTCACTGTGCCTTCTGTCATGACTGTCTGGTTCAAAGACCCAGAATGCTTTGCAGCCTATACACACATCTAAAATAATTCCCTCCTTCTGGATTTACCCTCGTAGCATCGGTTTCTTGTCCAAATAATGTTCTTTATGCAACCAGAAACACGGCAAACTGTCAGAGTCAAGTCGCTCTGTAAGTATTTGATCAGAGACGTAGCTGGACGCCGTCCATCCTGGAGACAGATCCACTAACTGCACCGGTCCGCTGTGTCCTTTAACAACCACAGTCCATAAGAAGCTGCGGAAGATATAAAGGTTTTTCTGTGAAAGAACAGAAGAAAGAAGAAATATTTTGCTCTAACTTTCAGACCTCTTTTTTGTCCTCAGACCTTCATCAGATGCTACGTTTGACCTCAGAGGACTGAGTCCAGTTGTCCTTTGATTATTTCTCTGCTGGAGTCCTCTGCAGCAGGACCGCTAGCCGTGCCTGTGTGCAGACAGCAGCTAACTGTGGCTGCTTTCACACTGTTGATCATCTCGGTCCGGCTCCAGCTGCTGTCAGCAAACGCACGTCGGGTTCCCTTCTGGGACGGACAACAAACAGATCATCAAATGTGGCGAATTTACAGACACTAATGACTCCAGTGGATGTAATGTATGAGCTGGAGTTAGCACTGGAGTCACATTCACCTGGACAGGTGAGCAATCCAGCACAAGACTGTCAAACTCACACACACACACGCACGCACGCACACACGCACGCACGCACGCACGCACGCACGCACGCACACACGCACGCACTCACACACACACACACACACACACACACACACACACACACACACACACACACACACACACACACACCCCGTCTACAGGAGATCTGTGGTCCCCAGAATGAACCGGTGACGTCTGTGGGAACCTACAGGAGGGAAAACAGAAGAATTAAGAGAAAACAGGAAGTGGTTCAGACTCAGACATCCTCACTGTGCTCGCCATGACACAACACTCTGCAGTCTGCAGTCAGAGCTTCAGGACAAGACTTAACAATTCAGAATTGTGGACCTCATTCAACTGACCAGGTGATTATTTGTCTCCTTTTCCATGAGAACCACTCTGGTCCCTCTGCAGGTCTTTGTAACAGGCTGAATAACAATGACTGAGTATGTGGACTGCAGGAGGAGGAGATGGGTGGAGTGAACTGAGCAGCAGTGTTTTTCTTTCAAGCCGATGATGGTGATGATGTGTCAGCGTTTTGTGGTAAAGGTCAAAGGCAGGTTGACCCACCACTCTGACGTCCTGTGGGAGCCGTGCTGGACCGTCTCTGAGGTGGACGCCTTTAGAGGTGCTCGTGACAAACACAGTCTTCTGCTGTTATTTACAGTTCCACTGCAGGGGTAAGTCAGGGTTCAAAAGGACACTCATAGTGCTGCTTCAAGCTAATGTTGTGGGGCTCTCAAAGTTCAGTCATCACCGTTGTGTTATCAGAGTGTGAACTGCTGTAGGTTGACCTAATCACTCCTGACACGTGAGATTCTAGGGATTTTCTCCACGTTTGTTTTGGCATGCAACTTGATCAGTCCCTGCGGAGCAGGTTTGTAATATCCTCGTTTCGGTCTATTAAGCAGTCGACTCTGACTCTTGTCTTAATAATGAGAAAACTGAGTACACACTCTCTCCAGTCGATGCACAGTAGATGGCAGCTCGGAGGTTTCTCAGTCCCGTTTCCATCAGTGCTGGCCTCAGCCGTCGTCAGAAGCCGACTGATCGAGCATGGCGCGTCGTGGCCACACCGACACAGATGTTGACCGAGCTCATTAAGTAAATGGGCCTTTAATTGATTTCAGTCAATACCCTCTCCTCTGTGTGGGTGTGCATCTACCGATTGGAAGCAGCTCCAGGGGACAGAGGCTAACAGCCTGAATAAATGCACTGTGCCGGCTTTCAGATAATGCCAGTATTTGCAAATGCTTATGGGGATTAGGTTGACTTTCGTTTAGCTTTTTAGGGAGCTAATGCTGAGTCCCAGCAGAGATCTACCTGCAAGATGAAAGTCGCTGAGTGCAGCTCGCTTCATCTGCCAGCTGGAGGCGCTGCCCTCGCACCACTGGATGACCTGCATGACAGGCGATTTCACAGACGCAGAACATATCAATTAATCAATCAGTCTGTGATTTAGGAACCTGAAACTTCACACTGAAAGTCTGGGAGACACAGATGACAGACAGGGAGCATGAAACCAGGCCGGGTCAACACGGACATGTCAGAGCAGAACAACAATCACATACAGACTAATCTATCCCCAGGGGGGTTAAGAACGTATCTCTGGAGCTACGTATTGTCACTATCTGCATGTCGCAATGGTGCATATACTGAGGTCATGATGTGGTGACCTCTGACAGTTCCTGGGCTTCAGGACTCATCCAGCTGAAAGTGAGGAGGGATGGACCGGGACAGCTGAGACAGATTTCATTTCCTGTGAGAAATAATCTATCAAACCACCTTTTGAGGAAAGAAAGACGAGCTGTCCTGGGGAATATCATCCGACGTCAGACCAACACGCACTTTTGTTTCAGTAAATATTATAGTGTTAAAGAGGTATGGTGCAGTTGATGAGAAAGCACTGGTAACAGGTAACACCACGGTCAAATGTAACTCAGGACGCACCAGCAGAAGGCCTTTGTCATTTAATATACCTCGGCATGTTGTTAGAGCTGGTCTATCATAGACCAGCCATCTGATCTTTGCTTTTTCATTAGACTCATTATCTTATGAGTATATCTTACTATGAAAGGTGCAGAAATGCAGGTGAACAGATGGTCCCAAGAGTGCCGTGGACATTTAGACTGAATATTTACCATGGACATTTGGATTGGACATACAGACTTGACATTTAAACTTTACATTTAGACTGGACATGTGGGGATTTGATATTTGGACCTTGCATCTATCCTGGACATTTACCCTGGATGTTTGAACTGGACGTTTGGATTGGACATTCAGACTGAACACCTAGCCTGGACATGCTGAGTGGAGCTGTACGCTGCAGTGGTCAGCAGTGAGCTGTGAAGGTCCTGACGGTTCGTCTCTCAGTAAGACGCCTCTGTTTTTGCCATCTGGATGTGAGAGAGCTACGTGGGAACAGTGTCAGCCTGAAACAGCTGTTGGGGTGGGCAGCGTGTCACCATAAACACGCCTGCCTCCTCCTTTCTCTACATGCTCCATGGTTCCTGGGGGACATTTGCACAGCGCTCTGGCAGTAAACACGCTTCATTACAAGGTCTTTTATTCTCAGGCTGTAAAGACGCATCCAAATCAATTCCTGCCTGGCCTTTGATCCGGCATGCCAGAGCGTGTACTCCGCACGAACGCCGTGCTGTTCCAGAGACGCCTGGCGTAAGGCCCTAGAGGAATGGAGATGACCGCTGCAGAGCCGACAGCACAATGAGCCGCCTGCTGCCAGCATGGCGTGTGCTCCTGTTGGAAAGCAGGCCTGCCCTGGTGCTGCAGCTTTTAGTGATCACTTTGGAGAAGACGTCTTCTCTTGAGATGCTGCTGGGATAACCTTCCCAGACAATTATGGGGTGGAAAGTGCCTCAGGATAAAAGCGATAGAAAATATATAGAGATAACAGTAGAATGTTTGAGCAGATCACGTTGTTCTTCCAGCAGTCCCTGCCCTGTTTTTTTTTTTTTTTAATTCCTGGCAGATTGTGCCATATGAAAGATTTCACTCAGTCTTCTGTGTTTTAAATGTAGCGCTCATCAGAGATTTCACACCACTGAATTGGGTTACCTGCTGAAATGAGGTTAGGAGTCCCGCCAGTGAATGTGGAGGATGAAACAGGAAGCGGTGGGGGAAAAGTGAAGAGAGGGAAGAGCAGGAGGAAGTGTGGGTGGAGGAGTCTGATTGTTCTCGTAGCGTCGTGACGAAATGCCAAACAGAAACACCAGACTCTCTGAATCCCTGTGAGGTGGCCAATGATATACAACCCTCAGACAGGTTCTGCTTTTGTTAAATGCTTTCACGGTTCTGTGAGGAAAACATGCCAATTGCTCCACGAGGATGTTCTGACCTCTGCTGGCTGCAGAAGAACCAGTTAGACATGCTAATACAGCATGGTGGCGATGGGCTAGTTTTCAAGTGTTATTTGCACAATTTGAGCTCATTATGGAAACCGCCTGATGTGTTCAGTGGGGCCGTTTATTCAGACACACACTTGTATGAGTAATGTGATGCCTGTAGCTACATCTCCGCGGGGGGGGGGGGGGGTACTGTGGCCAGGAAGAAGCAATCTGTCTGCGTGGTTCGGTCAAACTCTCTAAGCCTGAGTTCCCCTAACAGGAAGAACCCAGCAGACTGGGAAGGCTGACCTGGCCCTCCAGGGGGTTGATCTGACCTCCGTGCAGCAGGAACCTGTCCTGAGCAGGAAACAGCCTGACCAACACCCACCGCTTGACTCATGAGCTTAAATATGGAAACTGAGTAGGTGAAACCCATTTAAAGAGGGAGACACCGGACAGACTGGCGAACTTGCAGGACAGGAAGTGGCTTTGGCTGCTGAGGTGCCTGAGTGCCATTGGGCCGGATGGGAAGAGAGCCTGTTTGGAGGGGGGGGCGGGGGCATGGGTCCTAAAACAAGATTGGAGATGACAGTCCAGCTCTTAGCCATGGAGGAGGTGCGCCAGTGAGACGAAGCAAATGGAAGTGCCAGACCATCTCCCAGGGGCAGCGAGGCCGCCGGATGACATGGGACGATGCCGAGAAGAGAGAGAGATCACGTGGACTGAGCTGTGGGGACTGGAATCAAAAGTACTGAGCTTCATGATCAGATGGAAGGACGAGCCAGACCCAGGTCTGAGCCGTGATAAAGGGTGGAAACACTCGATGAAGTGGAGGTACACAACTGAAGTGTCAGGGGCTGGCCTGGCTCTGCTGACATTCTCTGCCAAGAAGCTCACAGAAGCTGAAGTCATGTTCAGATCAAGTCTTAAATATGAATCTATGCTGAAACAGTTTGGATTGATTGATTTTTTTCCCTCTCTGCATAAATGTCACTCACAAGACCAACCCTGAACAGGTGGACACGTCTGGAACCTGGTACACCTGGAGCATGGCTGGCACATCCCGTCACATTGACAACGCACACGCACACACACACACGCACGCACGCACGCACGCACGCACGCACGCACACACACACTATATTGTCCGTCATAGCTGCTGTAGTGCTGTTGGTTTCTCTCTCACGACATGACGACATGAATATGAAGACATTCTTCACTCACAGATGAACACATGGTAAATGTTCTACACTTATATAGCGCTTTTTCATCTGCATTAGCAGAGACCAAAGCGCTTTACACTGCATTATCACATTCACCCATTCACACACACATTCACACACCGGTGGAGGCGGCTGCCATGCAAGGCGCTCAGTCCACCACATTCACTCACACCTCCATCAGATGTTCACCCAATGGATTCATTTCTCCACCTGGAACAGAAACAGAAATCACCCCTCTTTCAGTCTCCCTCATGACCTTGTCCGTCCTGGTTTGACCTTGATGAAACCACGAGGAGTCATAAGGTCGTCCTGTTAGACTGACAGTCTGAAGGACAAAGAATGAATCATCACAATGGATCTCATCAGCGCCATGCTGTGTGTGTGTGTGTGTGTGTGTGTGTGTGTGTGTGTGTGTGTGTGCTCCTGTCAGAACATGGTGAAGGTGTCAGCTGTTCACTTGGCCGGCTCTGGCTCGCTCACACACGGCGAGCGGTCCATTGATCGGCGCCGGCCTCCGGCCTGGAGGGGTGACGGGGTCTCCAGCCACGCAGTGGGACATGCTGCCTGTGCTGAACCGGGGTCAGGAGGGCCGTGTTGGAGGAAGACTGACATTTTGGGGAAATGTGCTTGTTGTTAACTGCCGAGCAGACGAGGCGGCGCTCCCGCTGCCACCAGCCTAGCTCAGCACGGCGAGGAGGGGGAAGAAAAGCAGGCAGGTATTCAGACTGCAGCATTCTCACTTCATCTTGGCTTGCACTGTATTGGCTGTTTCATTCAGAAAAGAGTAATTGTCACAGTCCAGGACTACTTCTTCAACATAATATGTTTTTTTAACCTACAAATCACAAAGAAAAAATACTTGAAATCACTGTGGTGAAAACAGATGCATGTTTAAAAGAAAACAGTGTTGCTGCTTCACCATCTCTTCCTGCCTCTGCTCACAAACTGCTGGAAGAAGTAGAAGTCTGAAAAAGGAGAGATGGTCCACCCTGACGTACCAGCAGGCAGTTTGAGTCCGGGCCTTGAGAGGAGGAAGGCCAGAATACCATGCAGGCTTTGTGTCTGAAAGCTAACAAACATTAGCCGGTGTGTGCTCGTCTCTCTCCCAGTACATTGAGGGGAGTGACGGCGTGCAGATTAGCTGGAATCACGGTCAAGGACGAGGATTTAAGGATTAATCCTCAAACTGCTCGTTTCCCTCTTTGAGGTCCTCCCGTCTGAAGCCCAGTGTGGACTTCTCACAGATCCGGCTCTTTCTTTATCTCCTTCTCCTGAGCAAAACAACGGGACGCATGAAGTACACGTCGTTCTTCCTCCAGACACTGAGCTGAACGCTCTGGAGATGAATATCACCTCTGGACTTAGTGAAGGACATGTCGGCATTGTGTTCAAATCTCTTCTTGGAGATCGTTTGACACTAATGCCTTGCTCTGAGGATTTGCACCTGCCATTCATTTAAGAAACTGATGTGTGTGCAGGGTTTCCCCCAGAAAACTTGCTAAGCCTGGTGGTTGGCTGCTAGAGAAGCCCACCGTGTTTATGTAAAAAAAAAATAAATAAAAAATAAAACCAAGTTAAAAGTTTACAGACATTTTTTTGTAAGCATTTATCAACAATACTTCAATGCAGAGTCACAAAAAGGCACAATCTTAAAATACAATTTTAACAAACCCCAAAAAAATTCAATTAAAATAAATAACATAGTGCACTGTATTGACATTATTTAATGGTTACTTCTGCTTTTGCTTGCTGCCATCTCAATGCTAGTGCGATGGTGTCGAGACCCGATATGTGCGTTCAGCACGTCTGGCCTATAAGTCGTAAGGAGCTTGAGTGAAGACTCTGGTTGAGGATCGTAGCGTTGCCTGCTGGCGGTGGCTGCAACACACCCGACAAAACATACCTCAGACTAACTTCAAAAAAAAAAGCCACAGCTGTGAAACGAAGCGTATGTAGTGCTGAATGTAATAGCAACATTTGCTTAACGAGAATGACATTAGCGAGCATGATGTTGTTAGTGTTCTGATATAGTACTAAACGTGCTGACCACGCTCGGTCTCGTAGAGCCATCCGCTCAATTCAGGGTCAGCTAACCATTCTGGATTTAATCCGCTAGTTCGATGTTTCCCATCGCTGCTCGCAGAAGGCTGCTCTGACGACGTGCTGACGTCCATGCTAACTCGCACCGGCTCCGCCTCATCATGGAGCCGGCTCGGTGGGCTCACCGTGGCGCCCCCCCCTGGCCTGGGGGTGAACGAGCGGCCTCACCGTCTCCTCCTGTGCTCCTCCGACTCCGGAAAAAGAAAGTGTCCAACGTCTTTTGACCCTTTCTCCGTGACATGTGGCATACATTTACAATAAATTAACCAGCGACACTTAGCCTGGCGGGGGGGGGGGGGGGGGGGGGAGCCTGGCGGCCCGCCTGTAAAGCACTGAGGGAAGCCCTGTGCATGAAGGAAAGACCTTCCTGGAGGTCAGGGTTCTGGACCTGCCCTCACCCTCTGAGCCGTCTCAGCTGTCTGTGGCCACGCCCTCACTGCTCAGCCCCCCCCCCCCCATCCCCCTCCCTCTGGGGTCCCTTCAGCTCTGGTCCTGTGGACTGACCCGGACCTGCTGGTCTTCAGGATGTGTTGCAGTGCGTGAGAGGAGCCGGAGTGTCGGAGGTCCAGTCTGTGTCTGGATGACGGGACAGTCACATACAGGCCAGAGTGGCCTCTCCTTTGACCTCTGACCTCTGAAGACCTGGTGACAGGAGAACCTGGGAGGACCCCGCCTGAACCTCCCTTCTTCTCTTCTCCGTCTGCCTGTCTGCCCTGAGCTGCTGACACTCCTCCCATTTCGCTGCTGCTGCTGCTGAAAAGGCTGATTTTATCTTTGTTTGAATCATCTTTGTTCAAAACAAAAAAACAAAAACAAAACAAAACTGCATGTTGCTGCCAATAGTATATAAATGTGTTTCAGATTCAGACAGACCAGTAGAGTAAATGCTGGTGTGGATGACTAAGCACTTTTTTCTTACATTTTCAGTGTAAATAATTCTGAATGGCATTTAAAGTTTAAGCTCTGCACAAAAAAGTTAAACTAATAAATACGTGCATTTTAATATAGCTGTGTTGAAAGTCGTTTATTGAGTACTTTTTATCTGTTTTGATCCAGATGGAACCTGCAGATTACAGGCTGTTGCAGCGGCTCACACAGATTTATTGAATACCTTCATGAATCTGCTTTAGCTTGCTGTGTTTGCCATCCAATAATACATATTGATCTGGACACACGTTGTCTCAATGACTTGGACAAGGTGAACACCAGGACCCCCTGTGGTGAACCACAGAACCCCTCGAAGCTCCGACTGACCCTGAGAGCCTGAAGCTGTCCCTCTGTTGCTATCTCACTGCTGACCTTCAGCTGCATTAGAACAACAGTACATTACACTGTCAGCCCAGAATGCTCATACATGGTAGTTTACACACACACACACACACACACAAACACACACACACACAAACACACACACACACACACACACACACACACACACACACACACACACACACACACACACACACACACAGACTAATAATTCGAGAGGAAGAAACATGGATTAAGGCCCATGAAGGAGACAGAACGCTAACAGGCTGCGAACACTGAACACTCCACTTCACGTACATGACTGGAGCAGCGGTTTGAATCCAGGGTTCCCAGCCAGGGTGAGCGACGGCGGGCTGACTCAGCTGGTCCAGATGTCTCTGCTGCAGGGGGCGCTGTTGATACAGGACGTCAGGTGACACTGGCTGGGTGGTGTACCAGTGGTCAGTGTAGTGCTGGACCCGGCGTCCCTACCAGGGATTCCCTGAGTTCTTGATTTTCAAACTGAGTCCCAGAAGGGCTGGCACCTCAACCACCAACTGCGCTCAGTTCCACCGGGGAGAGACCCAGAACCTGCAGGGTGCTCCACACGGGGCCCTGCTCGGTTCTGGAGACGCACTGGAAAACAAAAACTCGCTCTATATTGCCCCCCTCCTCCAGCTGCTGCCCCCCCAGCTCCTGCCTCCTCCTCCAGCCCCCCCCCCCCCAGCTCCTGCCCCCCCCCCCCCCCCCCCCCCCCCCCCCCCCCCCAGCTCCCCCCCCCCCCCCCCTCCAGCCGCCCCTGGCTCTGTCTCCTCTCCCTCTGTCTCCTGCGTCTCCGTCCTGCTCTCCTCAGTCTCTTCTCAGTCCATTTATCTCATTATGGCCGGCTATCTCCAGTGGCGTTGAAAATGAAGTGTTAATCTCTCTTCTCATCAATCTCCCGGCCCAGAAGTGCCCGAGTCTCTCCCTGCATTGCAAAATGATGACTGGCACTTTTACTTGTTTGGAGAAATAAGTGCGGGGGCTAAATTGAATTTTAATGGATCGTGCATCCCCCCAGTGAAAGGTGCAATCCATTACTGAATGATTGTAATGTTATTTGTTGCCAGTGTTGATTTATGGTACGTATAGTGCGGCGGGCCAAAGGTGGGCACGTTGGGGAAGGAAGCAGCGTGGTTTGTTGATGGGGTTTTAACTACGGCACAGTGGAAAGGAGGCAGGAAGTTCAAGATCACATTAGCTGTTCATCTCCAGAAGAGAGCGGCTGGTCCAGCCTGGAGACCAGGTCAGATGTAATTACAGCGGACGTCTGAAACTCTGAGCTTCTTCAGCTGCAGCTGGTGATGAGGCGTTACCGTTCTGGGCTTATTGGCAGATGGATGGGAAATGAATATGAGCACTTCACACTTCAGTACCATGTATAATCCAACACTTCAGTACCATGTATAATCCAACACTTCAGTACCATGTATAATCCAACACTTCAGTACCATGTATAATCCAACACTTCAGTACCATGTATAATCCAACACTTCAGTACCATGTATAATCCAAATATATCAACGTATCTGCTGGGATATTTTTATTACATCTCCCAGTTTCAGTACGATTGACCTGAAGCTGACGTGAAGCTGCCTCCACAGTCAGGAGGAGCCTCTCTATGCCTCCCAGATGGACCACACTCCATCGCTCTGATTCTTCTAGTGTTGTTCTGTCTCCAGAGGACACATCTCACAGGCTGATTTGCTGTCATATTTGCTGGTTTTGGTTTTTGTTCTCACCATTACTGAGCTCATGATCTGAAATGGATGGCATTGGATCACTCAGCATCTCAGTCTGAAGACCGGCTGTGAACAGCTGCAGATAATCAGAGCTGAAAATGTCGTATCCTGGAGAACAGTGATGCAAGATGATGATAAATGTTGTAAAAGGTTCCAAAGCAAATTGATTGAAGATTGATGATGATTGATTGATGAATTGACATGTCAGGACAGAAGCTTCATGTTCCTGAAATCATCTCACACATTCAACGATGTTTAGGACAGACAGTGGCCATTTCTAAAACCAAAACCAAACAGCACATGCACACCTGAGCAGCACGGCCTCTGGTTTGACTCTGGTCTGGATTTCTAATGGCTGACCTTAAAGTGTCCATCCGTGCATCTGTGGGAGAAACGGCTAACCCTGTTATCCTCAGAGTCTCCCGGCGATCGAGGCCGACACTCGGTTTAGCTAATCTGGCACCAGCAGCTGGCGTGCTCAGGGAAAAACAAATCAATTAGAAATCTCTGCTAGCACACAAACTTTGTTATCGGGGTCTCTGGTGTGTTAACCAGCTGCTGGAGCCTGTTGTCTTTGCATCTTCACCCAGCTCAGGTTAGCTGTTGTGTAAGTCGCCTCCTCTCCGAGGAGCCGCCATCTGCCACCGATAAAACCCCGGGTCTGCAGAGGGGGACACCCGGGGACGGGACCGGCCAGACTGCCGAGACGGCAATATGCTCCATGCAGTCATTTTCATCACGTAATGCAGACGTCCCTCCAGAGACACACTTCCTGTTCCTCCACCAAGTTCAGTCTCCAAGGCCCGAGAGCTGCAGCGCTTCCCTCTCTTTCAGTTCATGCTTTTTTATTGAACATCTTGCTAAAAGGACTCCCAGCCAAAACAACCGAAACTATTATTCCCAGTTGTCTTTCAAATCATGCCTTTAAAAGGCATTTTATACGCTGTCTCTTCTTCTGCCTAGAGCCATGCAGCTTTTTATATTCCATCACTGCTTCAGATGTTTGTTTCCAACAACAGAAAACGAAAAGAGCTTCAATTCGCAAACCGCTACATGACCCTCAAAACCTGTGTGTGTGTGTGTGTGTGTGTGTGTGTGTGTGTGTGTGTGTGTGTGTGTGTGTGTGTGTGTGTGCTGTCATGTCAGTCTGGAAGCTGAAGGCCCACAGTATGTCAGTCCTGATCAGTCCTTGACCCTGAACATGAACATCCTGGCAGCTGGACTGTGAGGACCCTGGCAGGACTCCGAGCCAGTGACAGGCCTGTAAGGGCCATCATCTCCAGAGAACTCAGGGGGTTCAGACGGCCTCTGTTATTACTGCCAACACTCCAACACTCGACACACAGGACAGCGTTCAAGAGGCCTGATGCTGGCCTGGACAAAGTCCTATCTGAAGTCCCCCAGGAGGACCAGTTAATCCTGCTGGAGACCTCAGTGCCAGAGTGGGATGAAACCACCAGTGGAGGGCTGCGCTGGGGAGAGGAGGGGTTAGCAAACCAAACTCCAACAGCACAGTGCTGCCCCCAAATGCTCAGATGACAGCCTGGTCAACACCAGGACCACTCTGTGAGAAAACCACTTTCAAGGCCTCATCATGCCTCCCAACTCCAAACTGGGGCATGTCATTGACTACGTCATTGTCCGCTTCAAAGACCGCCACAATGGACCAGGCTCCACCTCCTCTGTCTCCTGGACCGGCCTCCACCATATTTGCTTCATCATGTCCGCCTAATGTGGCAAAGAAGGAAGAAGAAGAGACGGAGGTGGCCAAAGCTCAGCATGGAGCTGTAGGGCGACACCACCTACCAGCAACAGCTGCAAGACGGTCTTAGCTCGTCCTCGCCCAAACAGTATCCAGAGGATCCCAAAGAACATTGGGGAACACTTCCTCCTGCCTCTGAAATGCTGCTAACAGTGCACTCGGTCACAAAAAGCAGAGTCATCAAGGCTGGTTTGATGAGAACAACAGAGATCCACGTGAGTTTTCCAGACGGAATGAGCACTGTGCAGGGCGCTCGGCAGTCCTGCAAGGACAGGCTGAAGGACGAGACCGCTGCGATGTTAGTCCAAGTGTCTACACAGTACATTAAAAATGGTAAAGTAACACGTAGTGAAAATATTTTTCAAATGCTGTACCTAGTGAAGAAATCTCACTGCAGTTGACAGAAATAATGACTCGTAACTACGAGGGGGGGCCGGAAAGAAACCGGACTGTGTTTATGAAATTAAAACAAGAATGATTTCAGACTTTTGGCCGTTACATGTCGCTATAGCATAGCCTTAAGCAGTAACACTTTACTTGAAGCCCCCCTGTACAACACATTATAAGTGCATTCATAAAGTATTATATTGCCATTATAACACTTGTAGCTATAGTTATAAACATTCATAGATGATCACAATGCCAGGACCTAACCCTAACCCTAACCCTAACCCTATGCTGTATAGTGCTGTACAGTGAGTTATAAAGCATTATGATCATGTTTGAGTGATTATAACTACTTATAATGTGTTATAGAGAGGGGCTTCAAGTAAAGTGTTACCCCTTAAGCATAACTGTGAAAACATTCACGTCCCAAAGACACACAGGCAGCTCACACACAGTGTTTATGTTACTACAGTCCCCCCCCCTCTTCGAAAAATCCCAAAAGTCCGGCGCCTCTGAACCAGGAGCAGAACCAGGCTGGGTGGACATGTGCCAGGAGCTGAAAGGCAGCTGGAGGACGATGGAGGCTGTTTGGAAGATCCTCCCTGCTGCGGCGCTCCGGGAGGCGGTCAGGCTGAAGCGGCGGCGCTGTGGGAGAGGGGGGGCTGTTTTACCCACAGGGCTCTGCAGTAAAACAGTTCCTGGTGAGAAATGGCATGGCCCTGCTGCTCCATCCGCCGTATCCCCTCCATTTAGCCCCGTACGACTTCTGTCTCTTCCCAAGAATGAACATGGAACTGAAGGGGCGGAGCTTTGATGACGTCGAAGAGGTGAAAAAAAAATCGAAGGACGCTCCTAAAGGGCCCATTACGCAGGCGCATGCTGACTGTATGGAAATGGAAATGGAAATCCTGGCTGCAGCGCTGGATTCAAGCCGAAGGAGAGGACTGTGAAGGTGACAGTTTTGATTAAATGTGAAAATAAAAAAATAGAAAGTTATGTCCACAGTCCGGTTTCTTTCCGGTTCCCTCTCGTAATTCCTTTTTTTGTGTAACTATACCAACATTGGTTATTTGTTTCTGCATCAGAGAAGAATAATTTGCAAAATCTTTTTTCTTTCTACTGAAGCATGTGGTGATGTGCTTTTTGTTTATGTGAAAGAGAATGTTAACTTCAAACAGAAAAGCAACATTTTAAATGAATGTCTGGTTTATAAAGCTACCTGGGTTAGACTATCGAGAGTAAGGTGGGTACTGAACTCGGTACTTTAATAGGTACGGACCGAATTCCGTTAGTACTCCCGAGTACTGACTCATGTAAATCAAACAGTACCACGTTTCAGTACCTAAACACATCATTGTGACTGTGAGGGAGTAGAAGAGTACGCAATTTTCCATGCTGGACTTGAACACAGCACTGCTCGCACAAGACCATAATGACGTCAGTAGCTAGCATGCTAACAAAGCAACCGTGACAAACAGCTTTTCAAACTGCGACGCAGATTCTGCTCGCTGCAGCAGGAATACTTCTGATCTGGAAACTCCTGGTTAAGAACAAGAGTTTTCTCAAGGTTGAGGACTGACCAGCCTCAGATTTACAGCTACAACTCCTGACATTGGCACAGTGAGCATGTTTGCATTGGCTAGCATGTTAGCATCTGTTAGCACGCTTACATCCATCAGCGACTCGTCTGCAGCCATCAACAAATTTCCATTTATTGCCACATGAACACACACAGAAGTAGTGAAAATTTGTACCGTTGAGGACCGGTACCGAGTCTCGGGTAGCCAGTGTTGGGACTGTATCGGTTCAGATGTGAGCAGGACTCATCCCTTGTCATGAGACAGGTTATTTTTACCCTGCTGATGATGTGTTGGTATAGGAATCCAGTGTGATGGGCATATTTGCAGAGTGCTACAACTTAATCTTTACCAACCACGAGTGACCCCAAGCCAGAGTTATTATGTCTCACCACCAGGTGGGCTTGGTGTATCTTGAAAGTCACCAGGAACCAGCATCTTCCAAATCGACCTCATCTGTGTATTGTAGTTTATATCCTGGCCACATCACACATGCAGAATCCTGTAGTGCAAAGTCCTGTAAATGTTACCTATTGAAGGATGAGGTACGTGAACTCATTCTGCTTCATGCCACTGCCAAGCTCTGATGCTCATCCAAAAGCTGATTTTCAAATCTCTCTGAGGCCTTTTAATTAGCGTACCACAAATTATTAGACAAAATACATTAAAACACCCCACAGAAGCATGACATGTGTGGGCACTTGGCTGTGACAGCAGAGAGGTGCCATCTTTCCTCAACACTTGCTTATTAGCCAATCCAATCCTCCCATGAACTGTTCGCAAGTGGCTCCGGAGTGCATCGCACCACAGTTGGACGCGCTGAATAGCATCTCCATCTGGACAAATTGGCAATTTCCAAGTGGCAATATGTCAGGCAGCATCTCGGCTGCCCGTGTAGTGCTGTCACCAAATGTTCACCGAATGATTTCAGACATGAACAACTTTCCTGGAATCCCAAATCAAGCTCTTAACTCCACAGCTCAGTGGGGCTCGAACCCTCCACTGATCATGGTGCAAAGCATTTTCTCATGCAATGTTTTTCCATGATCATGCTGTATGCGTGGATCAGGGACTGTACAGCTGCGTTCTTGACATCAGAACTATATCTGCTCATTTTTTATTTTCTTTTATCATCATATGAGCTATGCCTAATTTTCAGACTCTGCTTTTGTCTTTGGCCAGCGAGGAATTTCTTCTTCTTTAGTTATTCTCCTTCAAAAGGATTACAACTGCATTACCAACCAGTATCAGTCAGCTATACCACAGTGTGTGTAGTAGGCCGTGTGTTTTTTTGGATGGAGGAACACTCGCTGCTGTCAGCGATCGCCATGTTTTCCCCAGAGAGTGTTCGTGAGGAACCAAAAATCAATGCCGCCAGCTTACGGCCCATTTGAAGGGCCCCACTCCCTGCTCTCATTCATCACCCAACAACCTGCCACCGTCCTGGAGAACAAATCCTCACAGGGGCCTCTCCACACAGCCACGGTGTCTCCGGTGTGTGTGGGTGTGTGTAGGTGTGTGTGAGAGGTAGATGTGTGGGTTTCATCAGTCGATCTCAGTGCTCCAGAACTCCCAACTCCTGGTAGCTTGTCAGTGTGTCCGTCTCTCTGTCTCACTGCTGAGTTGTTGCCATGAAGAACCGTGATCAATCACTGCTTTTCAAACGAGACAGTGTACTGCCTTTCAACTGAAGCAGTGTCTGCTGGAGCTTCAATGGTTCCAACGCTAATAGACAAACTCAGTATAGGATATCCATGCTGAACGTTAGAAATCATTCCTGTTCCAGCAGGAGAGGAATAATGTCCCCCCCGACACACACACACACACACACACACTAAAACTTCTCCCCGAGCTGCAGCCATTCACCGGTGCCGGTTGGTTTAACTTCATGTCAGTCATTTGGTGTTGATCGTGATTGGTGGAATGGCTCCTACAGCCCGCCTCCCCTTAGTGATTTTTCCGGAGCTTCACGCTGTTTATCTGCTCTTTTGTTGCATATTATGCACAGAAAATGAAGCACACACATTGTTAGTTTAATATCATGTAGTATTAGAGTTTCTTTTCATGTTTTATTCTGTTTCTGAGTTGTTTGGGTTGGGGGGGCGGCGCCGAGCGTCACTTCACTGCTCAGCTGTGCAGAAGGAGGTGAGAACGATCCGATCTGGACCCGCTGGTCCTGCTCGCATGTTACTGCACTGTAAAGATGGGTATAGTGCCTGGACTGTGCTCATATTACCCGACACACGAGTCAGTGGCGGGTGTGAACAGGGCCTCAGTGTTCTCGAAGCCTGGCCCTGCATGTTTGAACTATTTCTCTGCTGTTACTCACCTGGTTCGATTGAATGGCTTGTTATCAGCTAACTGCAGACAGAACAGATAAGTGCACCGGTGCTGCTGTAATACAATAAGAGTGTGGAGAAAGGGGAGTGTGTGGTGAGGTGCATCATACTGGAAGAAGCTGTGATCGTCCACCTTTCCACTCTCAGAATCTGTAATCACTTGGACTTTGTTTTCCTTGTGATAAACTCCTGCTGTGTGTTTGCCAGAGAATGATAAGAGTGAAATTCTCAGGCAATGGTCCATACATTCACAGCACGGATGTGAAAACACAGCTGATACAATGATCTGCCAGCTGCCTCTGGAAAACAACACTTTGGTCATCACAAGTACCTGAACGGTGTTAGCATCGGAATGCCAATCAAGCTCTTTTCAATGAGAGACGGTGCCCAGTGGCCGACACCATCATTATTCCATTCAAGAAAACAGTTTCTTCAATGACTGGTGAAAATGAATTTATTTTAAGGCAGTGTTACACATTTTGCTTCTTCTCCGTGGCCCCTATGCCTTCAGCTCATAGTTTATTACTGTCTGTGGTTGAACTGGGTCCGATTCTTAAAATGAGTTCCAGCGAAAGAACAACAGACAACATGTCCATCCAGATGGATGGATGGAGGGATGGATGTACTGGTGGGTGGATGGATGTATTGGTGGGTGGATGGATGGATGGATGTATTGGTGGGTGGATGGATGGATGGATGTATTGGTGGATGGATGTACTGGTGGGTGGATGGATGTATTGGTGGATGGATGTACTGGTGGGTGGGTGGATGGATGTATTGGTGGATGGATGGATGTATTGGTGGATGGATGTACTGGTGGGTGGATGGATGTATTGGTGGATGGATGGATGTATTGGTGGGTGGATGGAATCATTGGTGGGTGGATGGATGTTTTGGTGGATGGATGGATGTATTGGTGGGTGGGTGGATGGATGTATTGGTGGATGGATGGATGTATTGGTGGGTGGATGGATGTATTGGTGGATGGATGGATGTATTGGTGGATGGATGGATGTATTGGTGGGTGGATGGATGTATTGGTGGATGGATGATGTATTGGTGGATGGATGGATGTATTGGTGGGTGGATGGATGTATTGGTGGATGGATGGATGTATTGGTGGGTGGATGGATGTATTGGTGGATGGATGGATGTATTGGTGGATGGATGGATGTATTGGTGGGTGGATGGATGTATTGGTGGATGGATGTACTGGTGGATCGATGGATGTATTGGTGGGTGGATGGAATCATTGGTGGGTGGATGGATGTTTTGGTGGATGGATGGATGTATTGGTGGGTGGATGGATGTATTGGTGGATGGATGGATGTATTGGTGGGTGGATGGATGTATTGGTGGATGGATGGATGTATTGGTGGGTGGATGGATGTATTGGTGGATGGATGGATGTATTGGTGGGTGGATGGATGTATTGGTGGATGGATGGATGTATTGGTGGGTGGATGGATGTATTGGTGGATGGATGGATGTATTGGTGGGTGGATGGATGTATTGGTAGATGGATGGATGTATTGGTGGATGGATGGATGTATTGGTGGGTGGATGGATGTATTGGTGGATGGATGTACTGGTGGATGGATGGATGTATTGGTGGGTGGATGGATGTATTGGTGGATGGATGTACTGGTGGGTGGATGGATGTATTGGTGGATGGATGGATGGATGGATGTATTGGTGGGTGGATGGAATCATTGGTGGGTGGATGGATGGATGTATTGGTGGGTGGATGGATGTATTGGTGGATGGATGGATGTATTGGTGGGTGGATGGATGTATTGGTGGATGGATGGATGTATTGGTGGGTGGATGGATGGATGTATTGGTGGGTGGATGGATGGATGGATGTATTGGTGGGTGGATGGATGTATTGGTGGATGGATGTACTGGTGGGTGGATGGATGTATTGGTGGATGGATGGATGTATTGGTGGGTGGATGGATGTATTGGTGGATGGATGGATGTATTGGTGGGTGGATGGATGTACTGGTGGGTGGGTGGCTCCAGAGCAGGAAGAGGCCTCTGGGCCCAGTTGGGTCCGGTCTGAGGAGGTGGTGGGTGTGATGTAGTCCGGGTACTGGAGGCTGACGGGACTGTTTCTGTGCCAGGTATGCGGACAGATGGGGGGAGGAGTCCGATAATGGATTTCCAGATGAAGATGTACCAGTGTCTGGTTCTCTGTGTGGACGTGAAGTCCAGCTTCCTGACGAGCACAGTGTGCAGTGAGGTGTGAGGAGTTTACAACCAGATATGAACCTCATGGTGAGACATGGTGATGTGCAGCATCCAGGAGTGTGTCAGGAGTGAGCAGAGGCAGTCATATACACCACATCACCCAAACACAGGACAACCTCAGTGACCGGCCAATGTGACTTTTCAAAGAAAGACTATCATCAAATGTCAAGTGTCTCTAAGTGGTCAGTGGTGTGGTGGGGTGGGGAACGCCGTGCTTGAAGGCACAGTGCCATTTATTGAGCCTTTGAGCGGGTCTTCTGTTGGTGGTGATATCTGAGTCAGCCATCAGAGGCCCTGCTCTGTTCCTGAGCTTCCAGGACTGACCGACTCTTTTCATCTCTTTCTGACACGCAGCATCTCTTTAAAACTGTCTTCCTTAAATGAAGTTTCAAAATGAGGCCAGGAATTGCTTCAGGTTGAGATTTGGGCTGAACTCGTCCCTTCATGTTTGTGTATAAATTAACTAAAAATAAGACACAGGATGTGAAATCTGAAGTTGGACCAAGGCCAGCCATTGGACTCGCCTGTCAGACCAGATCAGAGAAATCTGAGAGTCACCAGGAGGACGTGACTTTCAGCATAGCCAAAAATGAAGGAATGACGTTTTATCGGCTAACATCGGGCCGTTGATTTGCTAGAGTAATAATCTCTGAAACACTACAAACATCAACACAAGGCTGCTGTTCAGATCAGGTAACACAGTAAGTTCACACAGTTACACCTGCGTGTCTGTGAACAGTTTGTGGAGTTGGAGCACTTTAAAGTTCTGTTGTTAAGATACAATAAAAGCTGCTCTTTGCTGCTCTGATGACTCAGCGATGACTGCTGGATACGAACAGGAGCTGGCAGACGCAGAGCCGCGAGCTTTCTGTTTGTGGTCACACCAGAAGGGAAGAGTTAGCACACCGATTGTGCAGTTTCACTGTAACACACCAGTATTCTGACCGTTGTGTTTTCTGGAGGATGTAAAGGCCACACACACACATGCACACACACTTTGAGCCAGGCTTGCGCCCCCACCTGCTGTGGCTTCATGAAAACACACCACAACAACAAGCCCACACATTCCAGAACAGCAAATTTTGTTGTTGACACAAAGTAAACAATAAACACAGTTCTGTCCAAGCCTCCGCCCACGGAGCGCCGGCGCCGTGCAGAGCCGAGCAGAGAGGGAGGGAGGAGCGGCGCCGGCCACACTCGCCTGATGGAGGCGTTGAGGAAGCCTCTGCCTTCTTCCTCATGTGCTCTGGGCTCACACATCAGGAATCTGGGATCTGGAGAAGCTCTGCACCGCAGTGGAACCTCGGTGTCTTCCATTTGTGACCGATGTTTCTGAATCCCCACAGTCCGAAAACACAACATGTGTGTATCAAGGAGCAATGATGGGAAAGTGCAGTTTTAAGGCTTTTTTTTTTTTCTCACCTTCAGGAGTGGTTCAAGTCTTTTACGTCTTTCTAATTTTGTTTTAATCAGTTCATGAGATTTGATTGACTTAAACTTTTTTAGGATTTTTAGGCCTTTCTTGTGATTTTAGTCATTTTGTTTTTTCCTGGTGGTGTCATCCACTGAAAGCAGGGGTGTCCAACCAGTCCCCAGGTAGACCGCCAGGTGTAGCGGAGAAGGGTGTGTGTGTGTGTGTGTGTGTGTGTGTGTGTGTGTGTGTTCTATGCTTGTGGGGACCAAATGTCCTCACAAGGATAGGAAAACCTGCACGATGTGCCTTGTGGGACCTTTTTCAGGTCCTAATGAGGGGAAACAGTGTTTTCTTGACCTTGTTGTTGTTACTGAAAAAAGTAGAAGGTCCAAAACATTTCTTTAGGGTTAGGCTGTGTGGTGGTCTGGGTTAGGATTTGGGTAAGGGTCAGGGTTAGGGGCTAGGAAATGCATTATGTCAATGAGTGTCCTCACAAGGATAGAAATACAAACCTGTGTGTGTGTGTGTGTGTGTGTCAGAGGAAGTGATTTTTTTTTTTTCAGTTCCATATGTCTGGTTCATATTACTACAGGTCAGTTCTGCTGCGCCAGGGAAAGTTGTTCGATTCCTCCCATCACCACAAGATGAGTGAAACGCTGTCCAGTGATCACCTGATCAGTCTCCATGTCCTGCCACTGAGCTGTCTCTGGGATCATCTCGTGTTCCTGCGAACAGAAACTTTATTTGGCCTTTCTTTCAAACACTGTAAAAAAACAATCCTTCGAATTTACGGTAAAATACTGGCAGCTGTGGTTGCCGAAAATTCCCCGGAGATGACTTTACGGTACAGTGACTGTAAATTTTGCAGTATAAAACTGTTATTTGTTTACAGTAGTTTTCTGTAAAAATAACAGTGAAAACACAAACCTGTATGACCAAAATGGTCATGAATTGTACGCCTTCAACTTGTGCTCCAAACAGTCAATCGATAACATTGAATGACAACAGCTGATATTATTTCATTGTGGAATATTGTTTTTCTTTATATCAGCAATATGTGGAAAACATTTTGAACATGTTTTTTCTGTAGAAATGACAGTGTATATCAGTGATTGTCAATTAAATTTGGCGTCGGATCACTTTTTTGGCCACTCGGAATGCGGGCTGAGGGGGGCGTCATTTGTCGATCACTGGTACATATCATGCTGAATGATGAACGGTTTTCTCCTGTAAATTTAAATGTACACATCTGTGGAATCCATGATTTATCCTGAATAATACTGCAGATTAAAGACTTATTATCCACTTTTGTCTTTATGGTATTTCCTCATGAATTTTACAAATCTTTGAAAAAAATCACAGTAAAATTGTGTGTTTTTTATACATTATAAAATTACAGTTATGCACTGTATCTTGATTTACAGAAATTCAGTGTATTTATTATGGTGATATGCAATTTTGGAATTGATGGTGCTTTGCTGTTTGACAGTTTTTTACTGTATTTTTTACACATTTTTTTACAGTGAAGCTTTCACACTAATGGAACATGAGGTGGTTTAAATGGTGGTAGAACATGAGTCAAGATGCTTTTTCTCCATGGTGGGCGACGGCTCAAGCCGTCATAATGGGAGTGAGTCATACAAGGATACCAACTCAAGAATCGGCCTTTTTTACTGACAGTTTAACAGCTGAACCACATAACTGAACGTTCCTTTAGTGCTAAGCTGTGTGATACATCGTTTCTAATAACTCACAAGACTCACATTGTTTTTGAGGCTCGGGTCTGGGAAGTTTCCGGATTAGATGTTGGGTTTTGGCAGAGTTGTGGATCTGAATGACTGCATGCGTCTTATGACACTCAGTCTAACATTTCACCTTTTTTAGAGCGACGCAGTGGAAAGCAGACTGCAGACTATCCACTCACCTGAGAGCAGCCGTCCCCCACACTCCCCTCTCTCCAGCTCCTCCTCTCTCCCTCGGCCACCACACCGATATGAAATGATGATTTCTGAAAGGTTTCTGTTCTCCCAGGAGCAAGATGGAGGTTTTAGTTTTAAACAAAACTGGACTTACTGTGCTGGTTAGTTAGAAGATGGTTGATTGTTTGGTGTCTTGGTTTCTGGACTGGTTTATTGTACAGATTGGGTTAAGTGGTGGGTTTGTGGGGGAGTTCATTATTGGTAGACTATTGTAAATGTAGTCACTGGAAGACAATGAAGGCATAATGTGTACATTTCTTTCAAGCCTTTTTTCATAATGTATGCATCCTTTTTCTGTTATGCAGATCACAGCATAAGTAATGAAGTCATTCACTTTGCAAGGAAACGTCTTTCCATTTGCCCTTTAATTGTTTTGATGTTCTCAAAAAAAAAAAAAAAAAGATTTTAAGAAACAAATGACATAAAGAAATGACTCACAGTTTCTCTTCTGTCTCCATATTGAATTGTGAAGCCTCGACGCTGCACTCAGGAATATTTGTCTTCATGTTTCTGGAGCTTTGAAATGAGCTGCGTCTGTCTGCAGCCGATTGGACTGTTTAAAGTAGAAACGATGATCAGCTTCTTCTTTTCTTCTCCTCAAGGCCTCACAAGGCCGCTCTAAGGCAAATAGACTAATCAATCAATGCATTTCATGGTAATGTAAACACACACACACACACACACACACACACACACACACACAAAGTCTAGTAGCTCTCTTTGATGCTGCGGAAAGCAGCTTCAAAACAAACCATTGGGCCGACTCGGGTGAGTCGATGGGAGTCGGAGGCTTGAGATTAAAAAACCGACAGGTTATGGATTGCATAAATCCAACCTTGCGTTCATACCAACAGTGAGAAAGAAGTGTTTTTGGTGAAACCATCCTTTGTTCTACTGCCAATTACAAAAGAACAGGAAAAGGTAGAACCCAACTTTTTTCTTATGAAAGACAAAAGTCTTGGTAACACTTTATTTGAAGCTCCCTGTATAACACATTGTAAGTACTTTTATAAAGCATTATAATGTCACTATAACACGTGTAGCTATAGTTATAAACAGTCATAGATGATCACAATGCCAGGACCTAACCCTAACCCTAACCCTAACCCTAACCCTATGCTGTATGGTGCTGTATAGTGAGTTATAAAGCATTGTAATCATGTATGAGTGTTTATCACTACTTATAATGTGTTATACCGGGTGCTTCAAGTTAAGTGTTACCAAAGTCTCCTCTGTCATTTGGTTGTTCCAGTGTTTACGTCGTCCTGGAACTCTGTGACGGTTTTGACAGATCAGTGGAAATGTTCCATGGCTGGCAGTTGATGAAATTATTGTTCATGCAGTGTCTTTCAGACATGCGAGCGGAACAGAGTATGAAGTCAGCTATCTCCAGTTTTCTGTCGTGGGATGCAGAGAGTGGCACTAGGAAAATATGCTGGACCAACTTCAGGACCGTACCAGAGCGGTTCACCATCGGAACAAGCACCAGATCAACGCAACCAACAGAACAAGGCAGTGTTTGGTGGCAGACACTCCAGTGATCACATTAAAAAGAGAGTGACTGGATGAAGTGGTACAATTGTTTTTTTCATAATAAACAACATAGACTTTCTAATATGATATAATTCTGCAGCAAAAGTGGGTCCACCATGAGATAGTTTCCAAAAAATAGTCAACAAAAGAAGTCACATGTGAAGCAAAACACTGCGAGCATCCCGAATCCTTTTCAAAATAAATCCACCGGCTGGATCGTTGGAGATCTTAATGAATGTCTTAATAAATGACCTGAACTACTGATATTCACATGAAACCAGCTGTTCCAAGCATGCACGCATGATTAAAGAAGCTTTCACCATTTGGCTCTCAGGTGAAGAAAAGTTTCCACAGATAACCACCCCAGTCTGACTGTGCGCTGTTTGAAGTGATCCGCAGTGACAGATGGAAGTGTAGTACAGGTGTAGCTGAAGCTGCACAGCACCGACGGGGCTGTTAGAGCCTGCACACTGCGGGATTAGAACCTGTCCTTTTATCATTAATGCATGTGTTGGTTAAGTAGCTTCCCACATGTGCAGCCCGACAGCAAACACTGCTGCAGCCTTCCAGGCGCTGAAAGTCACTAACGTGAGGCAGCTTTACGGCAGCGGGCAAAAGGCAGAACTACTCAAGCACCACAGCGCTGGCAACGACAACTGTAAAGCTTCATAGTAACTGACCCACTGAAACCCCGAGCACCACGAAGAGGAAGTGAATTACCTGGGAGCCAGTGCATCACGCCACCAGCGGTTCAGAACAGGCTCATCCTCCTCCCATTCAGCCAGAGCGAAGCCTGGCACTTTGAACTGAGTTTTAGAGGGTTACCCTGACCCCCTGACAGTAAACCCTGACCCCCTGACAGTAAACCCTGACCCCCTGACAGTAAACCCTGACCCCCTGACAGTCAACCCTGACCCCCTGACAGTAAACCCTGACCCTCTGACAGTAAACCCTGACCCCCTGACAGTAAACCCTGACCCCCTGACAGTCAACCCTGACCCCCTGACAGTAAACCCTGACCCTCTGACAGTAAACCCTGACCCTCTGACAGTAAACCCTGACCCCCTGACAGTCAACCCTGACCCCCTGACAGTAAACCCTGACCCTCTGACAGTAAACCCTGACCCCCTGACAGTAAACCCTGACCCCCTGACAGTAAACCCTGACCCCCTGACAGTCAACCCTGACCCCCTGACAGTAAACCCTGACCCCCTGACAGTAAACCCTGACCCCCTGACAGTCAACCCTGACCCCCTGACAGTAAACCCTGACCCCCTGACAGTAAACCCTGACCCCCTGACAGTCAACCCTGACCCCCTGACAGTAAACCCTGACCCTCTGACAGTAAACCCTGACCCCCTGACAGTAAACCCTGACCCCCTGACAGTCAACCCTGACCTCCTGACAGTAAACCCTGACCCCCTGACAGTAAACCCTGACCCCCTGACAGTAAACCCTGACCCCCTGACAGTCAACCCTGACCCCCTGACAGTAAACCCTGACCCCCTGACAGTCAACCCTGACCCCCTGACAGTCAACCCTGACCCTCTCACAGTAAACCCTGACCCCCTGACAGTCAACCCTGACCTCCTGACAGTAAACCCTGACCCCCTGACAGTAAACCCTGACCCCCTGACAGTAAACCCTGACCCCCTGACAGTCAACCCTGACCCCCTGACAGTCAACCCTGACCCCCTGACAGTCAACCCTGACCTCCTGACAGTAAACCCTGACCCCCTGACAGTAAACCCCAGCCTATAGGTTGCAAAGCCTCACCCGTAGACAGTAAACCCTAAACAATCTACAATGCATTCTATTCTATAGATTTTAAAACCAAGCCATAGACAGTAAACCCAACAGATATACCCTAAACCCGAGCCCATTGACAGTAAACCCGCATGCTTCAACAGTGTCACATCTTCAGATCATTTATATCCAATAGTTTAAAAAAACTGATGTGGCATTTTAAAGGTGTTGTAGGCAATATTCTGCATCTTCGCCATCTTGCTTAGGTAGGCGATTTGACCCATCTAAGATAGCGATTTGAAACCCAGCACAGCCAATCCTGTCCTGTTTTCTCTGACATCACACCCTTACGCAAGTTAAGCCCCTCCCACAAGAACGCACGTTGAACACCCCTCGACCAATCACGGTTAGAGTCTCAGGGGCTCTTCTGATTGGTCAAAGATACCTGGAGCTGTCGAGATTCCTTTTCAGCTCAGAACAGAGACAGATGGAAACGCTGCGCCCTCACGGTAGAGCAGTTATGCTGCACTCCTAAAGGGTTATCAATGGATACTCTAACATTTAATCCAAAGAAAACACAGAGAAATTAGCATTGACTAGCAAAATCCTGCCTACAGCAGCTTTAACTTGGTCTCCACTTCTGCTCTCCTTCATGTACTGTTATTCTCTCTCTCTCTCTCTCTCTCTCTCTCTCTCTCTCTCTCTCTCTCTCTCCCTCTCTCTCTCTCTCTCTCTCTCTCTCTCTCTGCGATGATGGAGCCTGGCTGTTAAAGCAACACTAAGGAACTTTCAGTTTTCGTTGATTTTGGCGGCGCCAGTGGACAAAGCGGTAGTGTTTTGCCTGACCGAATACTACAGTTCCCATGAGGACTAGCGTGTGGAGTCATAAATTGCTGCTCCCGGTGGCGTGCTGTCGGACTGAACTCACCTTCATTTGATTCCAGCGGCTGTGTGAAGGACGGATAGCGACGAGGTCATGAATCTAATGGTGGCTAAACAATGTTCTATCATGATGTGACTCATGCCGTAAAGCAGTCCGCACATCTGGAGTGTTTTAGGGTTCCTACCACCCTCCTCACAGCTGCTCAGTCCAAGTGAAGCAACACTGACGTCCTCAGGCTGACAGAGGGTCATTCAGCTGGCTGGAAGTCAAAGTATCATCACAAAAGATATTAAAATGTTTTATTAAGGTTGAAAAGTTCCTTAGTGTAGGTTTAAGAAAGCAGGATTAAATTCTATTGTAAATGTTACAGGAGGCCAGTGAAGACAAGCTCATATTGGAGTGACGTGATCTCTCTTCTACTTCCTGTCAGAACTCTGACTGAAGTATTTTGAATCAAATGAAGACTTTTTCAGTTTTTTTTTTTTGTTTGTTTTTTCAGTTATTATTATTCCCTGATAGTAGGGAATTACAATAATCTACTCTGGAGGGAACAAATGGAGGATAAATCTTTCGGCATCATCCTAAGTCAGAATGTAACATTTCTCTAGGATTTCAGAAATAAAGGGAAGGTTGGATATTGGCCTTTAACTGGTCAGAACACCTTTATCAAGGGTTGTTTTTTTTAAGGATGTTTAATAACAAAACCTTGAAGGTCTGTGGTGCAGAACCTGTTACAAAGATAGGTTGATCTGATCTAATATTGATTACTAATCAGGGGGAAAGTGTCTTTAAACAGTCTAGTCGGGATTGGATCCAATGCTTTTAGGATGGAATTATCAGACCAGAGTTTAGACTTCCTGTTTTACCCCCAGAGAGCCTGAAAAATGTCAGTCTGGCATCCCTGTCTCTGAGCCCTGCTGTGTTCAGCCTCTTCAGCCACTTTCTTTACTGCTGCTGCCTCTTTTAATCAGCTGGACTCGGTGTCATCGGTGGTTCTGACTTTGTGGTGACCCGATCACAGATCGATGCCTTTAGTCGGTGGTGTGTATGTGTGTGTGTGTGTGTGTGTGGGGAGATGTTTTGGGTCATGGGGAGTCTGCGTGGAGGTCACCTCTTCATGTATGGGGGAGCGGCTCTCAGTAGAACCTGTTCATGGTGGGACTGTGGTTCTTTACTGACGGGGCTGGCGGGCGGAGTGGATCAGCATCAGGGACCAGGGACAGCAGCAGTAACCGGCTGCCGCCGAACACACAGCCGGTTTCCGGGGGAATGTGCACCTCTGACCTTGGAGGACTTTTCTTTTAGAATAAAACACCGTCTTCTGGACTTAATCCTCAGCTCCATGTCTGTCTGTTTATCAGTGACAGGTGCATTCCGCCTGTGACCTTATTTGCTGTGTTGTAATAAGATCGCCTTGGAAGAGACCGGGGGATTGTTCCAGGATGAAGCTGGGTAGCTGTAGATCACTTCTACTGACTAATCTGAAAAAGTTGTTGATTGGTTTTGGGAAAGTTTTCATGCCAAGTTCTTCACTGACAGACATTGCTTATATTTATTTATTTTTCCCCAGGTGCTGTAAAGTTAAATCTTAAAATCCAGACAAAGAATCAGAATATGGAGGTGGGGGGCGACACACTGAAACAAACAGAACTGGCTTCTGTGTTCACGAGGTTCAGAGCGAGACGTTCAAAGGTTTTCTGCTTGATGAGAAGATTAGAGTTGGAAATAGACGCTGCTCCACCGCCTCGGCCAGATTCTTCAGGAATATGTTTCTTCATTTAAACTGAGATATTCATCTTTCTTTAACTGGGTTTCATTGAGGTTTAATAAATCAACATTGTGATCAGTTATCAAATCACTAATAAGTAAAGAATGGAGGAAAGGAAGAAAGGAATTCGGACGACACCCGAGCTGCTGCCAGGCTCCTCCTCCCTTCAGCCTCTGCACCGCTGTGAAGCCTCATACAGACATTCGGTGTCATGTCGGTCTGAGCATCCTCATGTGCTGGACGGTGGAATAATATTGAAATTCTATATTGGGAAACCTTTGATTAGATTTGGCCTTTCACACAAGAACCACACAGTAAGGAGCCAGTTCCAGAAGCACTGGAGCACCTCCCTGGTCTCCCTCTGCTCCCTGCCACCCTGTACTCCCTCACCTCCCTCATATCCCCTCCCCCCCCCCCCCCCCCCCCCTCCCCCGCCTTAGTCACTTCCTTTTCGGCTGAGTCGATAGTCAGCGCCGATATTCCGCCGGCCGATAGGAGCTCAGGATGAACGGGGATTATTTTGACTGACCAGCCTGGTCTCTCCTCCAGCATCGTCCCGCCCACAGCACCATCTGACTGGTCACACTCAGAGCCGGCAGGGCAAGCAGCCAATCAGCACAGTGCTGGCAGAGCCATAGATGTTTGTGCATAGAGCCATAGATATACAGTATGTGCATACAAGAGGGAAGTGAAGAAGCTCTGTCAGTGAAATACACTCTGGAGAGAAGAGATGAGTCTCCTGACTGATGGATTAATCCTGTAAAGACGGAATTCTGCTTCCCACAAGGACATGACGCCATGAAACAGTAAATCACAACAAGCTAGCTCCATGCTAATGTAGCCGGGTCAAGAGATGGCTGGATTGGACACAATATACATTTTCAGTGGGACTTTATTCCTGAACTGAGCCAAACTACAGACTCAGCGGGACTGAGCCGAGGCGAGTCTGGCCCTGAGTGACAGAACCCCCCCCCCCCCCCCCACCACACCACCACCACCACCACCACCACCAGGAGAGACAGCAGCATCGTACCCCAGACCCAGACCCTTCTTTTAGTTTCATTCCCCTTAGACTCACTGACATGCTAACAGTTAAAGGTATAGTGGGCGATTTTCTTGAAAAAGTCGAAGCCAAACGTCTGTTACTCGCTTTTTGAAAACGCACATGCGCCAGACGTCCTACCTGCTCTGCTGCTCCTACGACCACACTTGACGGCGTGACGCAACCATTTCTTCAGCGTGATGGACATGTCAGAGAACCAATAGCCATTCATTGGCTAAAACATCGTCCATTATACCTTTAACACAACAGTCAGAGAACTTGCTTGAAGACATTAAACCGAGAAACATTTCACTGACTAAATACAGAAGACAAACGCTAATTATTCCAATATTAACATACATTTCTATCACACAGAAAGAGAGACAATCATGAAAAACTCTGCTTTTAGCCTACAAAACACAAACACGAAGGAGCTACGGAAGCCCGTGAGACTTTGTAGTATTCTAAATTTTGACACCAATATTTTCACTTTGACTGCAAATGGTTATCGGCTCCTCGACTACCGATAATCAGTGTCGGTCCTGAAGACACCGGGTCAGTGTGTCTCTACCCTGATCTCCCTGCAACTGTCTTCTTGTGTCTCTAAGATCACTGCAGCTGGAAAACAGGTTTCTAAGTGGCGAATGTGGCCAATACACTCCGCTGTGTTCTGCAGCCCTGTTCCTCCCTGGGACACACACCAGGCAAATCACACTTCTGTACAGTTAAAGAACAGTTATTAGCCTCTTTTGCCTGAGGGACATTCATTATCTTTTTATTATCTCATTAAAAGAAAGGGAAAGAACAGCAGCCGTAGTGACAGGAAGGAGGGAGAGGCAGAGCAGGCAGTGGGATTCACACAAAGCAAGGTCAAAGGGATTTAGGGCCATGGAAATGAAATGTTTCTGTTTCCACAGTCCGGATCAGTGCTGTTTGTTTCAGCCTGTAAAAACTCTCCATCACATGTGTAAACACACTCACACACACACAAACATATATTCACCCTCATGCTCGCAGAGCGGCCGAGCCGGCTGCATCCAGATGAGTGTGTGACCGACAATGCTGATGTCTTCTCTACCAACACACATCAGATTGAGCTCTCACTGTCTGGATGGAATATCTCTCTAAAACAAAAGGAACACAGCTTGCTTTTCATACATTTATGGAACCAAGCAGTTGGAAAAAACCATCTGACGGTTTGGGATCAGCCTGTTCTGAATCTAGATTAATAAATGCAGGGTTTTTTTCCCAACACCAGTATATGAGAAGAGAAAATATGAGACACAATAAATGAGTTAAAAAGTGAATGTAGATTGCTTGTACAGTGTTATTTCCTAAAACACTACAGTGACTGCTAGCTTTCTATAAATGTTATCTGAAATGAATGTACACCAACAGAAAAACAAAGCGCATCCCACTGAGTCTTCTGGCAATGAAGTGGCTTATCCAGCGGTCTGGAGCGGATTTCTAAGAGCTTTCTGAATTCATCAAAGGTACCGAGGCTGGCCAGGGCTGATGAGGATTCTCTTCTCTTAGAAAGTGTAGACCGGCCTGTCTGTTTGAGACAAATATATGATAGCTGGACCTGTCCTAGCTGCAGCCCGGGGGACAGGCCACTCAGCAGTCCAGAGACAGACATGCTGAGCAGCATTTCCTCCAGGGTCCCTCTGTGTGGAAACTCCATCTTTGGTGGGACATAGAAATGAAAATACAGACCAGAGATATGTAGATTTTCAAAAACACTGACTGATTCAGAAATGTTGAGCTATTTGCCTTCGTTCGCTCCCTCTCTTCTTCTCTGGAAGAAATATCTGTGGGGCTCTTATCCTTCAGTTTAGGGCACTGTCTGTCTTTCTGAGTACACAGTTAGATGTTACGGTTGGATTTCTGAACAGCTTTAACCACCCCTGAGTTGCCTGCTGAGCTGGGTCCTCTGGGCCATCCAGGTCTTGGATTTGAGGATTCCTATATCGTCCAACAATCTAAAAGTCAGGGGACGACGCCCTCCCTTCCTGTAGCCAAACAGAGTGACCCAGCCGTCCTCAGGCCCTGCCACAGCAGCACAGGGCTGATGGAGGCAGTCCACCAGCAGAGGAGGGCTGATGGAGGCAGTCCACCAGCAGAGGAGGGCTGATGGAGGCAGTCCACCAGCAGAGGAGGGCTGATGGAGGCAGTCCACCAGCAGAACAGGGCTGATGGAGGCAGTCCACCAGCAGAGGAGGGCTGATGGAGGCAGTCCACCAGCAGAGGAGGGCTGATGGAGGCAGTCCACCAGCAGAAGAGGGCTGATGGAGGCAGTCCACCAGCAGAACAGGGCTGATGGAGGCAGTCCACCAGCAGAGGAGGGCTGATGGAGGCAGTCCACCAGCAGAACAGGGCTGATGGAGGCAGTCCACCAGCAGAAGAGGGCTGATGGAGGCAGTCCACCAGCAGAGGAGGGCTGATGGAGGCAGTCCACCAGTAGAGGAGGGCTGATGGAGGCAGTCCACCAGTAGAGGAGGGCTGATGGAGGCAGTCCACCAGCAGAGGAGGGCTGATGGAGGCAGTCCACCAGCAGAGGAGGGCTGATGGAGGCAGTCCACCAGTAGAGGAGGGCTGATGGAGGCAGTCCACCAGTAGAGGAGGGCTGATGGAGGCAGTCCACCAGCAGAGGAGGGCTGATGGAGGCAGTCCACCAGCAGCTCAGGGCTGATGGAGGCAGTCCACCAGCAGAGGAGGGCTGATGGAGGCAGTCCACCAGTAGAGGAGGGCTGATGGAGGCAGTCCACCAGTAGAGGAGGGCTGATGGAGGCAGTCCACCAGCAGAGGAGGGCTGATGGAGGCAGTCCACCAGCAGCTCAGGGCTGATGGAGGCAGTCCACCAGCAGAGGAGGGCTGATGGAGGCAGTCCACCAGCAGAGGAGGGCTGATGGAGGCAGTCCACCAGTAGAGGAGGGCTGATGGAGGCAGTCCACCAGCAGAGGAGGGCTGATGGAGGCAGTCCACCAGCAGAGGAGGGCTGATGGAGGCAGTCCACCAGCAGAGGAGGGCTGATGGAGGCAGTCCACCAGCAGAGGAGGGCTGATGGAGGCAGTCCACCAGTAGAGGAGGGCTGATGGAGGCAGTCCACCAGCAGAAGAGGGCTGATGGAGGCAGTCCACCAGTAGAGGAGGGCTGATGGAGGCAGTCCACCAGCAGAGGAGGGCTGATGGAGGCAGTCCACCAGTAGAGGAGGGCTGATGGAGGCAGTCCACCAGCAGAGGAGGGCTGATGGAGGCAGTCCACCAGCAGAGGAGGGCTGATGGAGGCAGTCCACCAGTAGAGGAGGGCTGATGGAGGCAGTCCACCAGTAGAGGAGGGCTGATGGAGGCAGTCCACCAGCAGAGGAGGGCTGATGGAGGCAGTCCACCAGCAGCTCAGGGCTGATGGAGGCAGTCCACCAGCAGAGGAGGGCTGATGGAGGCAGTCCACCAGTAGAGGAGGGCTGATGGAGGCAGTCCACCAGCAGAGGAGGGCTGATGGAGGCAGTCCACCAGCAGAGGAGGGCTGATGGAGGCAGTCCACCAGTAGAGGAGGGCTGATGGAGGCAGTCCACCAGTAGAGGAGGGCTGATGGAGGCAGTCCACCAGTAGAGGAGGGCTGATGGAGGCAGTCCACCAGCAGCTCAGGGCTGATGGAGGCAGTCCACCAGCAGCACAGGGCTGATGGAGGCAGTCCACCAGCAGAACAGGGCTGATGGAGGCAGTTGCAGGTGAGGAAGTGTCAGGACGTGTCCCTGCGTCACTGAGGGGTGTGAACCGGCAGGCAGAGCTGAATGCTTGACTCGGCAGAACAGCGGATGCTGTCTCTGCAGTGGGTAAAGTGTCTGTTCTTGCAGCGGGTCCCTCTTTTTCCCCCGGATTGCCTTTCAGGAAGGCTGTGGCCCCTCCCTGTGATCTGAGGCTTAGTGAAACAAAGCGGTGGAAACAGTTTCTTTGTGCAACACCTCTCGGAGTGATTACAGTAAAATTCCCAGTATCATAGGCACAGTGCTTCGACCACTGAGCAGTGACAAACACAGTTGACAACAAATGACAGATCAAGATCACATTGAAAATAAATGAAATATGCTTCCCTTTTTTCCCAAGTGATTAGGTTCTCAATCCCTTTTATTTAAACCTAGTATTTGGTTTAAAAGGTTTAGTTTTTCAACCTCGGTTTCTTTTAACTTTCAAGTTCTATCACTCTCTTTTGATTCCACTCCAGTGAGTAAAATTAGTTTTGTTCTAAGTTAGTTTGGTTAACTAATTTAGATTTATCATTTCCTAAATCTCATTGAAGTTTAGTTGTATCCCTTTTCAATTTCAACCATCTTCTGTTTGATTACACCAGTCCAACAGTTACACTCCAAATAACACTCCTGGGGCCCGGGCTCCGGGCTCCTGGCTCCTGGGGCCCGGGCTCCTGGGGCTCGGGCTCCTGGGGCCCGGGCTCCGGGCTCCTGGGGCCCGGGCTCCTGGGGCCCGGGCTCCTGGTTCCTGGGGCCCGGGCTCCGGGCTCCTGTTCAGCTGGAGGCAGGAGCAGGTCACGCTGGAGCCCACAGCTCCTCCATGTGAGCGTCAGCTGTTGCTCCAGTGGACTGAGTGATTACAGCTGGTTGTTCAGATGTGGGACCAGCAAAGCCTCCTGGTTTGTGCGGCGCTCTCTCCTGGTCTGCCAACCAGTCGCATTAAGCAAAGAGCTGGTCCGACGCTTTGTTAGCATGTAGGAAGGGCTATTCTGATTCTGATTGAGGCTCCTTGTTTTCTCCCCTCGCCAGGTGTTTGTGAGGGTTCTGTCATGCCTGAGGGCTGTGAGACCTCTGGGTTAAAGACCATTTAAAGGAACATAACATTAAAAGACCAGCAGAGAGACGGAGACAGGAGCTCAGATGGATTGTTTTTAACCTGACTGTAATCAATTCTGTTCACAAGCTACTTAATTCTTCCCTCAGATTAATAATTCATGACCTGAAATGACTAAATCATCCCATCAAATTACTGAATTCATTTCCTTAAATGAATATCATTATCACATCCGTTTAATTTGTCTGCTTGACAGGCTGGTTTCTCGGAGCAGTTTGGATGCGGTGCTGATGTCCTTTAGGCGCTCTTCATCGCTTCCTGGCCACAGTTGGTTGATTGCATGCTGGAGTTGCTGGAGAAATGAGCTGTGTAAGCGGTACAGTGCTGGTGACTGGCAGTCTGTTTACACTGCCGCTGATTATTGCAGCCGTACCTCTGACTGAGCGCTGGATCCTTCCAGAAGGGAGTCTGCTGCTGGCTGTGTGAGGAAGACTCGTTCTCATAGAGGCCATAGAGGCAGTAAACTGATGAAACCCTTTGGTGTGGGTCACTACACCAAAACCTTCCTTGAGACGTTGTGACGGATCCCACAGCGCTGCAGTTCTGCACTCACGTTCACGTCCCTTGAATCAGGTCAGCTTCAGGCTGCTGTACAGGATTCCCGGAGGTGCTCACTAAATCAACCCTCTTCTGCCTTTCCACCTTTTGCTGTGCCTCAATACACTTCTGCTTTGCAAACACTTCTTTTCTTTTGGAGGGGTGGCCGGTGGTTTGTTTCTAATGTTCAACCACAGAAGGTTTCGTTTCAAACATGAATATGTTGTCACTGGAACATTCTGGGGTTTCGTCTTCAGTTGGAGTTGAAAGACAAACATTGGATTGAAAAGTTTGTGTGGTTGATCAGAATGGCACAGTTTAACTGCATGTTCCTAACGGCCCGAACGCACTGGACGTGGAAGCGCCACGCACGGTAGCGCCGCGCTTCTGACGGCCTCCCATGTTAACTGATCTGACTGGTCGCACACAGCGCGCAGGGGGGGCGCCGCGGCTCGCGCCCTGCAGCGCCCGCTCCGCTTCGCTCTGTTTTTCCCGCGAGCAGCGAGCGGCGAGAGCGCCATTTGTCAAGCTGGATCAAGCAGATCGGGCGAGACAGGAAGCCGGAAACAGAAAAGGCAAGAGAATCCGGTCAATTTTCAAAATAAAATAAATTAAATGACGATTAGTTACGGACGGTGTTGCTCGTCCGTCTGTCACTCGGGTCTAATCACAAGAGAGATGGACACACACACAAACAGACATATGCACGTACGCACCCAATCACACACACACACACACACACACACACACACACACACACACACACACACAGTGACAGAGATTCGCGTGATGCAGAAAAAAGAGGACAGGAGGAGAGATTCTCTCTCCACAGGTCACCAGAACACACATCCATCCTGGCAGAGCGAGACAGAGGGAACAGACGTGAAAACCGAGAGCAGCCGGATCAGCCGAGTGCCGTCGATGTGTGACCAGCAGAGAGCAGGCAGCAGCGCGAACGTCTGTGATTCCAAACAGAAAGAAGTGTGCATGGATCCTCTTCAACACACTGAAGGACAGAGAGAGCTCTGATGCCAACGAGCTGATAACTCTAGAAGGTTTCCAGCAGCTCTTCTCTTCATTTACCTTTGGCAATAATGAATTAAAGCAATTAGCATATATTCATGATCCTTATTTAATCCTGGTAACAACGTGTTAAGATTGATTTGTACTGAGCAAACCTTGATTTCCATCGTCAGCAGTTTACCACAAGCGCTAAATCTGAAAAAAAAAAACAAAACCCGAAGCAAAACAGGACAGATCCACATTGTCAAAGTAGAATTTGTAGGCCTCCTGAGCTGAAATGCCTGAAAGACAGAGTCACGTTCATACTGGAGTTCAGTGCTGGAAAAGTTCATTTTCAACATGCAGCAGCGTGAAGCAGCGTCTCTGTATCTGACGTCTGTGGTGGCAGCAGAGAGGAATCAGGAGCTTCTGTTGCTCCTGAAGGCTCCGGATGATTCTCTTCCGTTACTGACCAGCAGGACCTGCTGCTCCAGGAGTCTCTTTCTGATCCATCAGTCTGTGGTGAAAAATGTTTGGAAAACTCAAACTGTGGCTGGTTGGACGCTGCACGGTCACATTATTCCTAAACGATGCTCCATTTAGGTCCAGATGTCTTCCAGGTTGCTTTCTGAGCCTGCAGAATGTCTGAGGCTCTGGAGATGGTTCTGGACAGGACTGATATTGATCTGGATTGAGGCAACAACCATAAACATGTGTTTACATAAAACAGCATATTTGTCCACTGCCATGTTGATGAGAGGATGAAGAATCAGAAAATTTCCCTTTAATGTACATTTAGAGTAGATGAAAACTGTGCACTCTGTTTGCGTTTAATTGAGAATTAGCTGTGGACCAGTCGCGGCCGGTGTTGAGAGGCGCAGGTGGCGGGAGCGTTTGTTTTGCCCGCCAGCGGCGGGCGGTGCGGCGTTAGTTCACTTCCGCATTGGCGGAAGCGCTTGTTTCCATACCCGCGCATTCCAGGCGGGCAGTGTTGAAGAAACCAGTTTATTAAAAAAAGTTGTGGCCTACCTGTTGTGTTGTTTGGAATGCGCCTAGAATGTGCGGGTGTGGAAACGAACGTGAACTAACACCGCACCGCCCGCCACTGGCAGTGCAGACGAACACAACAAGCGCTCCCGCCACCAGCGCCCCTCGCCACCGGCCGCGACTGCTGTGGACAGTCCATCCATCCATTCGTCCTTTATCTAACCCGCTGGCTGCTCCTCAGGGTTGTGGGGGCCGGAGTCCATCCCGGCGGCTGTGGGGGAGGGCGGGGTCACCCTGGACGGGTCGCCAGTCTGTCACATGGCTAACATCATCTTACCAATAATCACAACCAATATTTTAATCGATTGACAGCCCGAATATTGGTCCGGAAGCTAATGTCCACGCAGTCAGCCCCGGCAGACACTGAGCTGCCATCTGCTGCCAGACGGGGGACACTGACCCTACAGCTCAGGAGCTGTGAGACGTGAGCTGTGCAGAACCGTCAGACGAAACACTCGGTGCCAGAGGAAGTGGGAGCAGTGGAGCCACACTGCATGCCCCGGGGGCTCTGAGCAGTGGTGTCCAGTGTCCCCATGCCTGTTATGTGGCAAAACGCGAAGAGATGAGTAGTCCAACTCCATCAAGGTCCACCTGATGTCCAGGTGTGAGTCCAGAAGAGGGAGGAAGACGTGGTGGGACTGAAGACAAACAGCAGTGCAGTTTCCCAGACAATGTTCCTTCGCTTGTCTGACTTTGACATTGCCCCTCACTGGGACCGAGTGTGGACTGACAATGGCTGCAGCTCAGAATGTTCTGAAATCAACGCAGTTTAAGCACAAAGGCTCCTCCTCCCGCTGGAGTCCAGGTTATTCCAGGCAGTTAGACAATGTGGCCAAACCTACTTTTCTGGAATAACACATGAGTCCACCCCCTCCTCTCCAACTGGCCACAGACCTCAAGTCTCACCACCACTGTTGACTATTCTATCCAAGCAGCAGGCCATCGTGTCTTTAGTGTCTGCCAGTCAGCTTTTCTTCTGTACAGGTCTGGTCTGAATCAGTCCGGAAATATTACCAAACTCAGAGCTGCAGTTCCTCTGAGAGGGGGTGGAAGGACGTTCTGACAGCCAGCCTCCAGCATCGTCTCTCAACGAGTTTCTGTCTCTGCTGCAGGACTTCAGTGGAAACTGATCCAACATAACTGCTTGGAATTGTATATAAGATTAATTTAAACTTGTCCCCTGGTCCTTGCTGGACATCTCCTCCAGGCCTCCCAGAAAGGGGTCAAGCATTTTGTTTATTTGCTCTTCCAACTGAGCCACACTGGCAGTAAATGAAGATCTGCAGGACGTTCTTAAAGGTGCATTAAGGAGTTTGCACGTTTTATGCGAAACAGCGCCCCCTGCAGGCCTTGGGCGTAATGCAGCTTAGTGAAACACTCGTGCCTGTGGCTCGCGTGCACGGAAGAGGGGAACTCCTTCCTCGCTCTTTTAGTAGCGCTCCAGTAAAATGTAAGTTTCTTCTGCCTGGTGGAGTCTGTGTGGAGCTGTGGCAGTGCTAGAAGCCAGTCTGTTCTGACTTTCTGGAAGATCCTGCTCAGCTGTTGCTCACTGAGCATCTGGCGGAGTAATGGCGGACAAAACGAAACTTAACTCAAATCAGGCCAGCCGGAGCGCGCATTACGTCATTCCTTTCAAATTCTCCCCCAAAAAAACTCTGGAGCCGGACCGGCACTGCAACTTTCAAGTGACAGTGTAGCGCTGTTAGAGGTACTGGTAATTAATATGTCAGGGCTCATTTTACACATCATTAAAAATGTGTCACATATTTATGGTGGAAAGTAAGTATTTTTAAAGTTGAAAAACTCCTTAATGCACCTTTAAACTGTTGGCGTTCGTTGCATGCTTGACCCTGCAGTCCAAAGACAAGTAGCTGAAGTCCTGCTGCGGTTGGTGTGTGAGTCAGATGATGGTTTGGGCTCACCAGCTGACTGATATTCCGGCAGGAGTGGACTCTGCTTCTCTGTTGTTGAGGCTGACGGTAAACCTCTGTTGACTTCGTCTGAACTTCATCATGCAGCGGTTGTCAGCAGGAGGATTTGTTTTAGTCTTGGCTCCTTTGTTGTTGTTGTGACTAACTTGAGAAAGCTCTGAAAGTAAAATAAGAAAGATGTGGTGCCCTGACAGCATTCTTCATCTCTGAGGAGAGATTCTGGCTGAAGCTGCTGAGTCTGTTCTTTATGAGCGTCCAGCGTCATATCAGCGTCACAGCACCTTCAGCTTCCTGCAGAGCCGTGGAAATGTCCCAACAGCTGCCAACTCTTTCTCCAAAAAACACCTCGTATTTATACAGACTTTGAATGGAAAGAATGGAGGGTTTCCTGTGGACAGACACCTGCTGGGAGAGAAGCCAGAGTTCTGGATGAGCCTCAGCAGCAGTGTCCACAGTGGAGGATGTAATGTAACCGGGCTCTCCGCTGGCCTCTGAGGAAACAGCAGTCACACTGAGCCGCCAGTTCCCATGATTCCCCATGTTTCCATGGAGGGTAAAATGGTAAAAACACGAGGAAGGAGAAGTTTGTCCTGTGTGACAGTGGTCCAGTGGTCACAGATAAAGACCATGAGCAGCAGGATGAAGAGGTTTTCACCCATTCAGGCCTCCGCTGCTGTTTCTACATCTGTTTGGAACCTAATACACCCTCAGTAAGGGCTGCATCAGTATCCCGGCTAAATGGAAGATTCTAGAACTGCTTTCCACTGACAGTGAAGACAAACAGAACGTCTCAAAGAGGGACAGAGGTCAACAGATGTTTTCTCTTCATCCTCCGATCAGCGTCTGCTCTCTCTGTCCTTCTGCTTCCTGACACTTGATGCAGAGAGACGACCGTGGCGGGAGGTAGATGATGTGTGTGTGTGTGTGTGTGTGTGTGTGTGTGTGTGTGTGTGTGTGTGTGTGTGTGTGTGTGTGTGTCTTCACGCTCAGTTGGACAGTCAGATGGGATTAGCGGTGCACGGAGCAGGAGTGGCGGGGTCAGTGGGACGCGGGACGAGGTGTGAAGTCTCCTCTCTGTGGTCCACCGGCTCCTCGCAGCAGCATTCCCATGATTCCTGCCAGGTCATGAGTGTTTTCCTCACTTCAGCCAGCTTTTGATTGCGTCTCGTAAATAATCAATTAAATCCTGTGCTGTAAAAATCAGGGCGTGATTACAGTCAGATTTCTTTGTAAAACATTGTTCTTAGTGAGTCAGGGGGTCAAGTTAGAGGTCAAGAGGGCACAAGTCAAGTCCATTCTGTTCTCTACGACAGCAAGGAGCAGAACACGGTATTTGGTGAGCAGTGCAGATCAGGATGAAGTGGCAGATTCAAATCAGCTGCAGTCCACACCGTTTTAGAGAACACACACCAGCTCTCACTTTCATTCTGTCGTCCAGCTGATATGCAGCAGACCCACAGTGCTGCACAGCATCAGCAGAACCGGGTTCCTTCTGGTCTCGGTGGCCGCCGTTCCTCAGGAGCGTACCCCATACAGTCCCAGAAGGTGCTGAATGTTCTGACCTCCAGTTCCGGGTCTCTTTGGGGCTGCAGAGAACCTGGGCCTCGCTCCAGGTGTGTTCTTCTGGTTTTCACGCTGTCTCGTTAGCTTTGCACATGTGAGATGAAAACAGGGTGGCTGTGGTGCAGTGGGTGGCCTGCCTCACCAGCACACTCCAGGGTTTCCTGAGACAGCCTTCAAGTGAGTGGTGACTTGGTGAAAGAGACCAGCTTCATGTTCAGTTTCCGAGAACAGCACTGGGCCCAGAGGTTGAACCCAGGATCTGCTTACTGGTTTGAATCCCACAGCTGGAAGGTTGCCACTGTGGGTCCCGGAGCATGACCCCTGACCCCCAGCAGCTGCCCCGGAGCCGCACTGTGGCAGCCCACCCTGCTACCATGGTTAGCTAAGGTTAAGTATGAATCGGATGGGGCAGAGTCTGGTTTCTGTTCCTTCAAGAGCCAGATGCCCAATGGCACTCGGTCAGGCTGCACAGCAGGGGGTTCAGTTCTATTTCAGCTTGTCAAACACACACAGACATGGACAGCACAGAGGCCTCAGGGGTCATGTGACGAGTTGAAGACGTCCTGCTGATGGCTTCAGCCGCCGTCTGACACTGATGGTGAACGAGACTGGGATGTGGACGCCTGGGCCGAGGACGTATTGAAGTTTATATACAGTATAGGTCGTCTTGTTGTGCGTTTGCTCTCATTTCTCTGTATCAAATGACACAAATAATACGTGTGTAGAATGTCCTGTTAGCGCCACACAGTGGTGACTGCTGGACGAAAGACTGAACAGGACTGAATCTATGAAGTAATTCTGGACGTGTGTGTGTGTGTGTGTGTGTGTGTGTGTGTGTGTGTGTGTGTGTGTGTCAGTGCTGGACAGCTGTGAAATGGATTGTGACAGTAGCTTGGACCAGACGCACTGAGCGCCCCGGTGGCCTTCTGTCAACACTCTCTCTCTCCCTGCCTATCTGTCTCTGTCATGTTGTCTCACTCCGTCCACACACACACACACACACACACACACACACACACACACACACACACACACACACACACTTAGTGTTCCCTTTCTGTCCTAGATCTAATTAAGGCTGAGTGCCTTTTCGGCGTCCACAGGCTGTGTCTTCCTCCCACGGACGCGGTGGCGTCTCCGACTGGACGGCCGCTGTCTTCAAGGTGACGGTCGTCAGCCGCCGTCCAGCAGTGTCCTCCACAGGACAGCGTCTCAGTGCGCCACACATTCCTGTCAGTGCAGTGAAGATCATGGAACTCTGAACAGCCTCATAGTGACTGTTCCTCTGTCATAAAGCTCTGAGTTCAGTCGTTTCTAAATGATTAATTTAAATGTTTTTCCACACATCCCGGAGCAACAGAGGCCAGAATGTGCCAAGTGGAAAGTAGGAAGATTTCCCATGCCATATGTTCAGCCTTCGTGTGCTGGTGAGCCTGTGTGAGGACCGGAGCTTCTGATTGGTTGCTGTCTGTTGGTGGAATATAAAGACTTCCTGCTCGCGCCTCCTCCTGGCTCATGTGCTGATGATGGAGCGCCGTGATTGGCTGCGCTGAGTGACAAGCGGTGGCGCCTGGGAGGGGATGACGAGATGAAGCCTCCATGAGTGTGAAGTGTGACGGCTCCTCTGAGTTAGCCGGAGCAGTGGGCAGATCGCCGCTGATTCCAGATTACACCGCCATGAATGTCAATCACTCACTGACCACCCAGCAAAATTTAAAAACAACCCAGGTGACATTTCTGCGGACTGGAGATGTACTAATCTCTGTGAAACGACTGGAGTGGTGGGTTTGTCAGGCTGTGAGGACGTGGACTCTGACTGGAACCGGGCCTTCAGACCGGCAGGGCTATCTGGATAGCCTGGTTCAGCCTGTGGCAGACGTCTTCCTATCTACTGGCTGCTTCCACAGCTCCGAGGCTCTGAAGCTGTGGAGCTCCTGCTCGGTGGCTGTGAGGGATTCGGGGCTGAATGGCGGAGGCTGCAGCGCCTCATGCTGCCCCGGGGTAAAGTCTTTAAAGTGATCAGGCTGCTTCAGAATGCAGCTGAGGAGAGATGTTTGTGCTGCCAGCACCGGTTCATAATCGGGCTTTTATCTGCACTTTCCCTCTGATTTAATTCCCAGATTCTGCAGAACAAAAAATGAGCAGTGGTGTGTGTGTGGGGCGGCGGCTTCCTCACTTCCACTCTGGATGGAAAGTGTGTTTCACACAACCGTGGAACACACAGAGAAGGAAGACTGGAGCATGTGCTGGTCCTGCTGGAGCTCTTACCTTTCAGTCTGACTCTCATCTGCTAAAGCTGCCTGGACTGACTCTGAGTGGACCACTAGTGCTGCAGAGACAGTCTGAGGGGACGGAGCGCAGCGTCCCTGCAGGTGGACCGCCAGCAGCTCCCGGGAGAGCGTGCACACTCGTCATCTCCTTCAATTATGGACTGTGTAAATACAGCTGGCCACCTCTTCTGCCCTGTTAGACAATTTGAGGCTTTCTGTGCAATTAGGAGCGGTTTGAAGCAGGTGACCCCCCTGCAAAGGCTGACATGCTTCCAGTCTGCAGAATAAACAAAGATGGGGGGGGGGGGGGGGGGGGTGAGGAATGACAACAAATACCTTTGGGAGGAATTTAACTGTCAGAAGAAATGTGACAAACGTGAGGCTGGTGGAATCAGCGTGTGCTTAATGAGACGCAGCACTGGAGGGATGCCGGGCGGCGGGACTTTGATGGCCATTCATGTTCCTCCAAGAGAGGAAGAAAGAGAGGCGTGCTGCTGCCATATGCCCATCTCCACAATTAGGCGCCGGTGTCAGAAGAGATCTCCTCCGGAGTGGGAGTAATGAGGAGCAGTGAGGCTGAGCTGTGCCGCCTCTGCCGGTCCGGTTTGGCAGGAAGCGTCCGTCCTCTCAGCAGGCGCTACAGATCCTCTCCCTGCGCTGATTCCATCAGGATTAGTGGGAAACGGCTCAAATCAATGCGCTGAGGAGCTGGCCTGTGTGTGGAGGACGCTGGGATTTGGAGGAGAGGAACCGATCCAGTGAGGCGGGGTATTAGTTGTAATCTCTGGACGCAGCCGGCGCCAGGCGCCCCCCTCGCCCCGCTCTCGGCCCAAATCCTCACCTGCAGGAAATGCACAGCGGCGTCTGGAGCCGGCTGCTCGCCGCTAATCTGCAGGGATGCCACTGAAGCAGGGGGACACTTGATACTGGCTGTAATTAATAAATTACCTGTCCGCTGCTCTGTGAAATGGACTCAGCACAAAGACATTCATTTGGAGGAATCGGTGATCGTGGAGCGGCAGGCTGGGTGGAAGTGGCTTTATGTGTTCCAGCGACTGCATGTGTCTGTCGGCATCGAGCCTTTCTGCCAGTTTTAACCTGTCGGTAGTTTAACACAGCCTGCGTGCTTCCCTCCGTCAGAACGAATCAAACCCGCCGCGGCTGCAGAACCACAGTTAGGACTATTGACTTTTCCATAGAGGTCGCAGTGAAAGGCTGTAAACCACGTTCATGAAGTTAAAATGCAGGAAGTCGTTCATGTTTCAGCTTCCTTGTGCTTCTAGTTTAATTTCATTTGGCACTGGATGGAAATGTGTTCGATGAACCGTTTTTGGCCACAGAGTAAACAGCATGTGACCCATTAGTGACCCCAGTTTACCATCGGCGAGGTTTTCACAATGGGAAATGTCACCTCAGCTGTTTCACAACTGAATCATAACCTGTTCATAAAATGAAATGAAAAGCATTTTGCAGAAAATCCTGCGATATGTGTTGATGTTCAACCTGTTAAGGTCAATCTCAACCTGTGTGTGTTGTGGCAGCTGGTTTTTATGAGCTCTCCTCAAACAGCTGAATGTAAAACTGGATTTTTATGACGAATGTCAAATGAAAAACAACCAGCTTTTCCCCCTGTCTGGATGTTCTGGATCACAATGAGAAGACAGGCGGGTTTGTTGGTAGCTCCTCCTACTGTCACAGACCTCACACTGACTGTCCAGCTGAGACTGTCCAGCTGAGACTGTCCTGTGTGGTTTATGACAGACACCAGTCTGAGTTCGGCCCCAGACAGGAAGCAGAGCCTTTCTTGTGGTTTACAGTGGTTTTTCCAGACGGCCCTGTTACTGCTGGAGCTGGTGTGACCCTGTGTCATGAAGCGTCCCGGTCCCGCAGCTGACACGGCGTCGCAGGACGTGGTTTTCCAAACTGAAATGATGTTTGAAGCCAAATAAACGATCGTCTGCCACGTTAAAGTCACCTGCCTGTGTTTGGAAAGCCTTCGAGTTCCTGCTGTCCGGGAAACCTGTGTGTTCTTCCATGGAACGCCTCCATCATGGCGCCCGTCGGGCTCGTGCACGTGCACGTGCAGCAGCATCACGCAGCCTGAAAGCGGGGAGCAGATTTTGAGGTTCAGCGCTCCTCTGATGGTCCGCCTGTTCTGCCCACAGCTTCCTGCCCATGAGCCAGGTGTGTGGAGGAGGCAGGCGCTCCCAGGCATGCCGCTCTCTCCTGCCTCTTCCTGCTTCACCTCGGCGCTGCCTGTATTGCTGCTCTCAGCAGAAATGAGCGGTGTTAAGGCAGTGACTAATCGCCCCACGCCCCTCCTTCCTCTGCGTTGGCTGCCCGGGCCGAGCGGCTGTCTGGGTCCAGAGGTAATGCTAGCCTGATATGAAAGCCAGACCACCTCAATCAATCCCCACCCGTGGGCAAGGACGGCGATGGAGGAGGAGGAAGGAGAACAGGATGCTGCCTAATTCAATGAAGCAGACATTAGCCAGCGCTCCAACGCGCCGGGGCATGGGTAATCATGGACAAATTCATTTTGGAGCCCAGGAGCGCAGTATTGCTTTCAATTAAGGGTTTAGAGCAAGTCGGGCTCAGATAGTGTGAGCCGCGGTGAGGAGGAGATCCAGACGAGCCCAGATCACTTTCTGTTGACGTGGGTCCTGTCCGGGCGTCGAGCTCAGCGCTGTAATGGAGACAGCCGTCCATCCGCCAAGGCTGCTGTTGTTTTCCAACCGGTGGCAAATAATAGTTTAACAAGACGAGGCTGTTGGGATGCCGGTTAGAACAACAACCGTGCCGAAATTAAATAAGAAACTGGAGAAATCCAAGCAGGAAACAGATTCAACTGATGGAGGGAGAAGAAGTCCGAGGGAGCCCTTCAAGGATTCCACTTCCATGGAAACATATTCATGCAGTCGCTGAAGACTGTCTCTGGGCTTTCATTGCACTGGTAAAAGTAGACCTTCTAGAAACAAGTCAAAGATTCTTGCATTTGGTCAGATATTCTTGTTTTGATCAACAGTATCTCAAATGGGCTGACCAAGTGTTGCTTTTCTTACAATCAGCTGATAAATCTCTAAGACTCATTATCTCCTCAAAGCTGAAAAACTTCACTGGAATTCACAAAAACTGAATGATTTTGTTTTTGCAAAACATTTCAAAGAAAAATATAATTGAAATGAAAGTTCTGTCTCTTTAATGATCATAACTTTAAGAGTGGTGAATTCATCAGATTTTTATTTCAGACTTGATTATATCTATGTACATCTTTGTAAAAGAAGTCCAGATACAGTCTGCCACAAATGCTTCAAATTCCAAGCTCTTTCTAATCAATAAAACAAAGAAGACAGAAGAATTTGTCCCTGAATCAGGCCAATAGGATCCATCCTCTGATGACACCAAACAGTGAACCATTATGGAAAACAGCCTTTGTAGCCCCTCTGAAAAGTCTGTTCAAAAAACCCAGGTGAAATGAACTATTAGTGTGCAGATAGCCATGCTTGGCGCTCGTTCCTGAGCGAGCAGAGATTCTTCTTCTTCTGGCGTTGAGACCAGTTCTGACCTGTTTGGCCCACCTGTCCCCCAACACCTCGGGGTGTCAAAGCACAGTCCAGCCATCCTGAGCATTTCCAGAAACCAGCTGTGAATCGGAGCTCAGAATGAAAGTGAGCGTAAGAAGAACATAGAAACCGTCCAGAGAAAACGCCGACTGGTTCAGACTGCGCTCCATCCTTACCGGGTACCATTCACAACAATCACTGTCTTGATGAAACCGGTCAAAAGTTTTCAAAAACCCATTTTTTTCCCCCTTTTTGCTGACAGTAATCATCATGAAGGAAATCATTGAATCAATTGAATCAATTGAAATACATCAAATTCTTCAGATAATGCTTCCTCCTTCGGCTTATTTTAACAGCTCAAGAACGACTTGTGTGGCTTATTTCCAACAGTGGTTGATTGATCAGTAACTGCACTGGGGAGTGTTTTTTTTCTAAAGCACATTCATGATATGAAAATAGTTCATTAGTCCTGTGCATATTTTTAACACATTTGCTGGTTTCACTACATTGCTTCATTTAAATTCCCTCAATGTAAAATATATAAGTTTAAATGTGTACGTAACCTTAGCTGCACTGGCATCTTCAGCTTGGTCATTTTGGAATTTCTTTCAACTCCGTTGATCTCAGCTGTTCCTCCATCCCGTCTGTATTTGTGTGATTTCTCTGTTCTGTTTCCATCAAATAGGACTGTTTTCTCTTAATTTAGGTAAAACAGGTAATGGTGCTTGAAGCGATGCTCACATCCACATCCTCAGGAATGGGATGTTGACGTTGTGCTCATGTTTATGGACGATGCTCATGATGTTTGACTGAGTGGGACTCAGGATTCAGATTCTATACGACGTAGTCCAGAAAGAGCCCGCTCACCAAAACACAAAATCTCCACCTGCTTCCCCCCGATCTCTGAGTAGAGCCGCCCTGGTGGCTGTGTCTTATCAGCCTCGTTTGGATCTGATTTCCTGACATAAAAGCATTAGGTTTTCCAACAGGAGCCGGGAAGCGTTTCTGCCACTGCAGAGCCGGAGTGTCCGTCACAGTGGACACATGCTGATGTGTGGACGGATTACAGGAATGCATAGCTGTGCGTGATTCCATTAGAAGTGAGCCATGGTCCGAGTGAAGCAGACCAGATGCATTGCTACGGACAGTTGGAAATGTGCTCCGACCTTGAAGAATCACAGCTGGCCTCGGACACTTCTTTATCTGTCTCATGTTTATCTCGGATGAACTTCTACTGTGAAGAACTTTGACAACCAATCAGATTTGCATGATGAACTGGGATTCTGGACAAATGTATAAGCCACTGGATAGATGATGAGTGAATGGATAGAATATTTTACTGGGGTGATGGATGGATGGATGGATGGATGGATGGATGGACGGATGATTGATGGATGGATGGTAGATAGATGGATGTAGGCAGATGGATGGATTAATGGATGGTAGATGGATAGACAGTAGATAGATGGCTGAATGGATGGATGATAGATGATGGTGGATAAATGGATGGATGATGATTAATGAATGGTACACGGATTGATGGATGGATGGATGGATGGTGAATAGTTGGATGGATGGTAGTTGGATGATGACTGATGGATGTGGATAGATGGAGGGATGAATGGGTGGTTGGTGGATATATGGATGGATGGTTGGTGAATAGTTGAATGGATGGTAGTTGGATGATGGCTGATGGATGGATGGATGGATATATATTGCAGATGAATGACTGATGGATGTCAGATGAGGGGGTGAATTTGAAGATGGATGAAGTGAACCATCCATTCATACGGTGCTATGAGACAGGTGACAGCAGGTGATGTGTTGAACTGTCAAACACCACCACGTTTTTCAGTTTGTCCAACCGTTCCTCTCCCATGTGGCCTCATCCAGTTCAGGGGGCTCCAGGCCACCCGGGGGGTCGGGGGTCAGGGGTCAGGGGTCAGGGGGTCAGGGGTCAGGGGTCAGGGGGTCAGGGGCCACACTGAACATTCCAGTTTCAGTTTCTTCAACTACAAACGTATCTTTGATTCAGAGTTCATTTAAACCTGTGAATTCACTCACAAATTCAGGAATCAAATCGATCATCTGATGTTTCACCTCACATACTGTATTGGCCCGAATATAAGACGATATTTTTTTTCCAGAAATTGTAATCTCAAAAATGGGGTCGTACTTCAATCAAGGATTAGATTGTCGTTACACCTCCGTGCCGCTAGATGGAGCCAGAGTCCCGGGGAGCTGTCCTGCCTCTGCTCCATGCAGTGGCTCCGCCCCCCGTTAGGGGGAGCTAGTGAGCTGGACAGAGTGTCAGCCTGCAGCAGTGAGAGAGTGAGAGAAGAAGACTGAGCAGTGTGGCTGCTGGTGGTTTTTCTAAGGTTCATTTCAAACAGCATCGAAAATACCTGCCTGTCAGTACTCGAGTATACTTAGTTGATGTTCAGGATGGAGGTGGAACTGATACTTGTGAGTTTGGCAGTTTGTTTTGAAGTTTCAACGCTGATGCTAATTCCGTTAGCATGTCAATGGCGTTCTCTACATGCCAAACTGAATCCTAACCTGGCAAAAGCCATATTGACACGAGCTGCAATGAATTGCTTCACATGTGGTGTGTCCCTCCATCTATCCACCATCCATCAGTCATCCAACTACCATCCATCCATTCTCGTGGTGTGTGAGAACAAATACCGCGAGAATTCAGCTTGCTGGCAAGGTTAACGGAATCAAACATTCACGGAGGGCCGAATTATTAATGTTCGTGAAGCTGAATAGAACTTGAATTTGATGGTTATAAAGTTATTTACATCATTAATCCAGTTATTGAACCTTTCAGGTTCTTAATTGCTGCTTATTGTTTCTTATTTTGAGAAAGAGAATATATTTTTTATTTAATACTGCAGTAATATTTTTTAATCTTAAATCAGGTGAAATGTTATCTCTGTTGTGAGTTTTTGAGTTTAGAATAATTGTACAATAAAAAGTTATTTTATGAGTAACCTTATTGTCTTCACATATTTTTATTTTCACAAAATGATATTTGAAAAACAGGGGTCGTCTTATAGTCAGAGTCGTACTATATTCGGGCCGATACGGTACTACAAACAATGGCTTGATTTTTCTGAGCGTTGTGCTTCACAGTTGCACAGTGCCGTCTGTACTAACTGTAATGCTCTGAAAATGGTGTGATCAGTGACACAGATCCCATATATAGAGAGAATCCATATCCGTATGTCCCCTCGCTGAGCTGGTAAGTGTTGGTACTGACCTCTCTTTTATTCAGATTCACTGCCGGCTTCAGAACTGTAGCAACCAGCGCACATTCCTCGCAGTGCACCGCTTCTCTCTGAGTGTAATTCAGGCTGTGACATTACCGAAGAGGCAGTGGAAGTCTCCATGTCTTAGTGTGTAAAATGGGGGTTATCCATCATAAATGATGCATTGAGATTGCCAGTGGTCTGACGCAGACAGGCTGCATGAAGCCGGCCTGCTCCATCCTCCATGTGCTCAGGAAGGAGCAGCGAGACTCTACAGAATGTTGAAGTGGGGAGAAGAAAAAGGTTCTGTGTCAAAAATGTTTCTCACTTCTTTTACTTGAAGATCAAATCTGGATTCCAAGGTCTAGAACTGTGTTGCCGCTGTGGGTCTGAAGCTGAATGTGGATGTTATTTTATTTTGACTGTCACGGTTCATGTTGGTGATGCTGAGGTGGAGGCCTGCTGCGTGCTGTGATGCTAGTCTGGTTATAGTCTGGTTAGTGTGTTCACCAGCTGATAACCCCTGGAGCTCAGGCTGCTCCAGTAGCGCCACCAGGTGGTCATGGTTGGTAGCACTGCTTTTCACACAGCAGGGAGAAGGTGAGTGATCTCCCACTGGAGTTACCACAGACAGCTTTCCTGTGGTTACAGTAAAAGCTGAAGTAATGCTTCTCCACGGAGTTTGTGTCTCGTCTGAAAGACAAACGCTCTTCAAACCTCATATGGATCACTTTCCACTGAAGAGGCACAGATCTGGAGATGAAAACAGCTCACAATTCTACACTAAAGCCAAGTCACACTGATTATAAAGTACTTAGAAGAAAAGCTTGATTGTACAAATACAAGACTATGGAAGTGTGATTATGGCATGTTGATAGGAGACAAATGCAGCCGTAGTCGGGCGAGCGAGTGAGACAAAATGTCCCATTAACTGTCAAGTCAGAGTGTGTCTCTGATCAGTTCCAGGGGACAGTGTGGATCCCTGGCAGGAAGTGCTGCTGTGGCTTGTACCTGCAGCGATCTGCCAGCAGTGCCTGGGCTGCAGAGCAGCAGTCTGACAGCAGGCAGTGGTCCACATGAAGCTGCGTCAGTCAGGGCGGGGGTCTGTGCTGTCCATCTAGAGGGGCGCGCCGGGAGGCGTCTGAGGATGAGCTCAGCAGTGAAGAGCATTCTGATGCCAACACCATCAAATTCACTCTTTGAAAAGAGCAGAGGCCCTCTGTCCAATCAGGGGACTGAGGCCTGAACCCTGACCCTGACCCTGACCCTGACCCTGACCCTGACCCTGACCCGCAGCAGCAGACTTCCTCTTTACAGTGAAGCCAAACAGAGGTGCAGACTCCTGCTTTCAACATCGTTATACTATATAACGTATGTAACTATGTAACGTATATAAGTCAGATTTCCTCTTCAAAACAACTGGGGTGTTTCCAGCTGGGAGAAGCTGATGACGGGATGGGTCTCCTGGCAGCTTCCTGCCCCGGGGGCCCCCTGCAGCCACGGTCCTGATCTCCACACAAACTGTTTGCCGTTGAAGCGGCGCCCGGTGACATTTCAACCTCCGACTATCTGCCTCCACCAGCGGCGCTCCGGCCTCAGGCGTTCAGGCCGGACAGCCGCTGTCAGAGGAGGCTCTGAGGACTTAAAGAGTTGTGTGATGTGTGCTGGCTGCAGAAGCTCACCTGAAGCAATTTCCAGAGGAAGATCAGCCGTAGAAACTAAATATAGAACTCTTTCTCTGTGTAATCTCCAAGCGGTCACAACATGGCCTGCAGTGGAGGCGTTTCTGAAACTCCCAGCAGCAGGGATTCTGTTGAACCATGATTCAGATAATCTGGCACCACTCAGTGCTGGCTGCTTTTATCTCAGAGTGGTTCTGAAATGTTGTTTCTCTCAGTGTCACGCCTCTCCACACTTTAAGTGACCACTCTGTCTTGTCTTGGTCAGGTATTTACGGCCCAGACGAGGGCTGGGCGGCCGCCTACCCGGAGTGTCGAGAGAGAAACCAGTCGCCAATCAACATCGTGGACCAGGACACCAAGATATCCACCGAGTACCAGGAACTGACCCTGGAGGGCTTCGACGCAGAATCCTCCAACAAGACGTCTATGAAGAACACTGGGAAAACAGGTAAGAGCGCTCCGGCCGTGCGCTTCAGCAGCGTCTGCAGCGTTGGTCTCTCGTCCCAACCCAGCAGAGCTGTGATGATGGCCGCTTTGCTTTGTGGATGGAAGCATGCCGTTATTTTGTTCACCAGAGAGATTGAAGGGAAAATGTCTGTTCACAACGTCAGCAAGGCCTGCTGTGCTCCTCCAGGGATTCTCCTAATGGTTCAGAAGTTTGGGTGTTGTTTAAATCATGCTGGAATGAATCCTGTAGTAGAAAAGTTGCTGAGCTGTTTGTTGATTTGAACGGTCTCGGCTCTCACGTCAGTCATACCAAGCAGGGCCACCAGACCCCAGCCTCACGTTTCCTCCGTGTAGAGTTGTGGAAAAACCCGCAGCTGCTTTCAGAGGTCCTGCAAATCTTGAAATGAGTTCATTTAGTTCAACGCCTGTTAGCTTCAGCGGCTGTTCCTGACTCTCCGGAGATCATTACCCCGTTCAGGGACAGGTTGATGGACGAGCTGCTGTTCTGCTGGAGAAGCTGCTGACCATCAGGACCAGGACCAGAGGGGGACCAGCCTGTCAGCAGATGATTTCAATCCAATAAGTTATCTTTGTGTAATTTGGGCTTTAACTAGCACTGAAGCGGTTACTTTTGTAAACCGTCCGGGCCAGTGGTTTGCTCCAAACGCCACCAGAGAGCTTTTATCTGAAATCATAACCAACAAAGAACTCTGTTAAACCAGTGTTTACCCCAGCAGTCAACAAACTACAAGAACACAGCAAAACACAACTGCCAATAACAACAGCAACATCAGAACGTCAAAATAAAGCACAAAAATACTGTTTGACTCTTGAAAATCCCATCCGAAACTCCCACGATGCATTGCGTCTCCACAGTCGTGTTGGACATCGCTAGACTATTTTCACTAGATTTTCTCTGTTTTACTAGTTTACTTGTGATGCTTTCTTGAAATAATAACTTGGTCATTTTTTAAAGAAACTGGTTCTAATTTCTGCTTTTCTTCATGAGTGAAGCTCTGTTGTGTTTTTGTTGAGGCACTTCCTGAATCAGACAGTATTGAATGTAAAGATTCACAGATCAGTGCACAAAGTTCTTTCATATATGAGGTGTGAAAACGGGGTGTGTTGATGCTGTGTGGAGCCAGATGCAGCCTTCTTCAGAATAGGGCTGCACGATGAACCGCCACCGCATCGAAACTGAGGCTTTAACTGCTGCGTAACCGAACCGCACAGGGCTGAGGCTTTTAGAGCCATTTGAGTGACAGACCTATCCGCCAATCAAAACGTTCGAGTCTCGCGTTCTGGGCCACCGGCCAATCAGAAATGACAACAGCAAGCAAGTATGTCTGCACTGCACCGCTGCAGCTGACTAGCATCAGGTTGCTAACAACAACCTTTGCACGTGTGCTCTGCGGTGTCGTGAGGAGCAAAGTTTTCAGTGTGACTCGTTCTCGGTGTGAAAATGTCTGAGATGGCAGCAGGAGAGGGGGCGGAGCCGCTGGTATCAGAAAGAACTGGAGCTCAGCTGTTTGGACTCTGGGTTTGAAAAAAACCACGTGGAGCCAGGTGTAGATGGTGTCGCCGTGCAGCAGCCAGATCCAGAGGAAACACGTCTAGTTTATACCAACACCTGAAGACTCACCGCTACACGTTACAGAAACGTGGACGAGTCGTAGGTTATTCTCTCTCTCCCCCGATCGCCCCACAGCTCAGCCTTCATCCAGCATGTGATTCGCTCGTCTCTCTCCATGAAAACATGAAGCTGTGAGGGAGACGAGCCAGAGCAGGATTACTAAACTGACTGTGATCTAAGGATATTACAGCAATAAGGATTATTTTTTTTTTTTACCCTTTATCTTTAGAGGCTGGCGAGTCCTTTTTTTTTTTTTTTTTTTTTTTTTGCGAGTTGAAGTTGGTTTCACAGTGGTGCCTGTTTGCGGTTCTGGTTTTTAATTTCCATTTATTTCACATTGAAAACTGTTGTCTAAGTAATCTTCTGTGAGCCATGCAGGCAAGACCAGTATTGAATTACAATTTCGACAGCATTGGATTTTCATTATTTTGTTATTTCATTAAAACCACGCACTCGTTTTTTGTTTTTGTGATGCAACGTGATGCAGACAGCACGGTGGCGTCTCACTGCCGCTGCCTGAAGTTAGTTTACATTCGGTTATTTTATGCGTCAACTTGAGCAAGACCATGTAAAAGTAACAAGAATTTTTTTTTCCATAATTTTAGCTGTTTTCTGCATTTGAAAGAATAAAATGTGAAAATCGCAAATCGAATCGCAATCGTGTTATTGGTCAGAAAAATTGCTATTAGGTTTTTTGTCACAATCGTGCAGCCCCAGTTCAGAACACCAGCAGACCCTCCTGACAGGGACGAGACCCTCGTCAATACTGTTGACATTTCTGAGCTCACATAGGATCGACTGTCAGCTTAGAAACTCCAGCACTGTCTGATCTTCAACATGTAAACTTACAACAGACCAGTGCCTTAAAGCAAATGTGTGTGGAGGAAAATGATATTCAGCTGAATTAAACGCCAGCAGGAGTCAGGGAGTCGACCTTGTTGTTTTCATGATGCACTGAGATGGAACAAACGAGAAAAAGCAGTGAAAGAGGGAGAACTTCCATTCCACTCATGCATACGTTTTGGATATTTACAAGATTTATCATATCAGAACCTTTTTCATCCAGGTTACCCATAAAATCAGTAAGATAATCACAGGTAGAAGGAGGAATGTTGTCAGGTGACAGTGAGACCCAGAGGTGAAGATCAGACCAGAATGTCTTCACAGAAGGACTCCTGTGAAACAAGTGATCAACGGCTTCAGCCTCAGACAAACTAAAGCCGAGGAAGCCAGATCAGAAGAAAATCATTACAAGGGGTAAAGCTGACAGCATTTTAGAACGAGTTTCCTTGACTTTAGGTGCAGTGGGAAAAGACCAGTAGAAGGAATATGCATGTTTTCTCGGAGGTAAATCAATATGATCTTTAACTGAACAAAGTCCCCTCAGATTGTTTAGAAGTCATACTAATGATGCTGTGATCACATCTTCTATCCAGTAGATAGATCACAAACCTTTAAAGAAGGTAGACTCAGGGAAAACTGCATGGCACTTTGAGTAAAACACTGGGAGTCGGCCAGACTCAGATTTTCTGTTGATAGTGACAACCCTGTTCTCCACCGCAGAGAACTGGGAGGTGAAGAGTCGTGGTATCAGATCATTTCTTCATACAAACACCAGTCCAGTATAAACAAACTAGTTTAAAGTGGCTGATGACTCTGACGTGTTGCTGCTCCTCGCTTGCCTCCATGACGGCATCGTGGTAAACAAGCGAGCACAACCTCTCACAAAGTGTTTTAAAACCCATAAACTCAGTCAGGACACAGGCCAGAGCTAGTCTTTATGGCATTTTAATGATTCTGGTTTTCAAATGTCATAAAGAGAGATGATTTGTTTGTCTTTTGAAAGCACAGCGTGTTCAGTCTGGATTGCAGGAACATAAAACACCACCACTCTTCTACATGCATTCATTTAAAATCTAAAAGAACATGTTTTTAAGGTTTTTCAAAAGTGAGCAGTAATGAACTTAGTGGCATTTGATTCGTTCAGTGTTGTGACTGAGGGGTCGGCAGGTTGTTCTCATCCAGCAGAGAGCAGAGGTCAGATGTCGCCTGATGTGGAGAAATGTTCCCCGCTCTGGGCACTGGGGGGCAGCAGAGAGGCGGGAGCTCCCTTCACAGATGAAGAGAAGAATAAATGCTGTAGTTTTAACGAAATGTAAGAAGCTGTCCGTCAGACGGAGCATCGCTGGTCGGAGCTGCCAGATGTGTTCAGGCCGATGCTGCTGCGCTCGCTCCGAAACGCTGCAGTGTGACGGCTGTGATAACCCCGCCTCTGTCGGCAGACGTCTGCACGCAAACAGCTGTGCATCTTGTTCCTGCACACCCCTATAAAACAGGACAGGTGTCTTCTCTGATGAAGAGCACATCCCATCTCCATTCAGACAGGCTGGATCCGGGCCGTGCCGGGGCGAGCGCGGCGGCAGGTGTCAGCGCACGTCGGATTCGGCGGCGGGCCATCTGCAGCCGCCTCTCCCGGCATGTCGAGGACCCTCCTTGTCAGCCGCAGGTATTTCTCACCGTTGGAGCTGTCACTGAGATGGATGATCCGCTCCCTGACTGGAGGACTGAGCTGAGGGGCCACAGGTGGCCGGCGCCGCTGTTGACAGCGTTTTGAGTGGCGTGCAGAGCGCAGCTGTGTGTTTAGGAGCAGTTCCATTTCCACAAAGTGTCACATGACAACCGTCTGTTGCCGGACCGGTAAAGACATGATGTGCTCACAGCTTTATATCGTTACATGGACGGTTTCATGAATGCCTGCATATAAAATCGCTCTGCTCCACACTCTGCACGCTGAGGCGAGGAACAGGCACTTCCTGGAACAGCAGAACAAGAGTTCGGTCTCTTGCAGCACCCATTTCCACGACACTGCGACTGTAACATCAGCAGTATGTCTCAGTGAACACTCCTTCAACAGGAACTTTGAAACAAACACTGAGATCTCATTTTTTTTCAATATTATGGGAAAATGTTAGTCATAAAATGTTGTCACAGTAATCTATTTTAAATAAGACACAGCGGATGTAGTCTGATGAAAACACATAAGTAGAATCTTGATCACATGATTTGAAGTCAGATAGTTTACTCTTTTCTATTTTATCAGCAGGACTCGGGCAGTGTGTTGCAAACAAACCGGGAGTGTTCAGTGATGAAACACTCAGGATGCTGGGATTTCACTGGACCACAGGAAAGTTCTACCTGTTAGGAATTAAAAGCTGGGTTTGTGAGCCCCACCAGGACTGCCCTCCCTGTGGAGTCACCAGCAGGCAGAATGAAAGATACCAGGCCGGCAGCAGCAGTCAGGAGGGAAAGTGGAAACCAGGAGACTTGGAACACGAGAGGAGAGCTGGAGCGACTGAATTCACAAAGTACCTCTGGATGAAAAGCTGTCTTTAAGCTGCCTCGTTTCAGAGAGTCTGGCACGTTGGATGACAGATGACTGGCGGCCATTGCAGTGGACGGCGGCTCTGCGGCACAGCGACAGCTCAGACCTTCCGGCTCTTGTGACAGATGAGAGCTCCCTCCATCAGGTGTGACGAGGCTGACAGGTGTAAACAAACCGACGTGAGGTGGCGTGTTCAGATGGGAAACGTCCCTGTCACAGCGGTTTCTCTGCTGTGGGTTCCTCCAGCATGGACTGGAGCATACGCCCGTCCGCCTTCGCTGTCTGCGTTTGGGTCCGTGGGTCAAGACCCAAACACTGGAGAGCCTGTCCGTTGACCGAGCAGGGTCAGGGTTAGGAAATACTGCATTTCATATTCACTTAAAGTTCATTCCAACACACCGAGTAGCCGTTACTTCATCTTTTTTACTTTTTTATTTTCTAAAGGAGTGATCAGTAGCAGGATTACTTTTATGGAGTAATCTCAACAACACTGCTCAGGGGTAGCATGATGTGTATCAGATCCCAATGTTTGTCATAGATAAGTATTAATTATCAGTTACCAGTCACGACTGACAGCCTAACTTCCCATAAAGATGACCCCCAACAGAACTACGATGGCCAAAGTGCATGTTGGAAAAAAAGAAAAAAAACGATTTAGAGAAATTTCATCAGATAAGGAGCTTGAACCCCAATATTGAATAAACACATAGTGTGAGCTCCAGCCCCAAATGCAGACTATAACTCCCCAACGTAAAGAAGCATAGACCTGAACCGGCCCGGAGCTGGTGCACCAGGACCTGAACTGAAACAGCACCCTGTTCTGTTGGAGGTGCTGCACACCAAGCTGTCCGGGATAAACAGGAGAGGACGCATCCAGCTAGCAATAAGCGCAAAGTCTCTCAGCCACCGTCTGTGATAGCATGGCAGCGCAGTCATGCACGTGGCGTGCGTGGAGACTGGACCATGTCCACAAGTTTTCAAGCAGCTTACTGTATGCTGCCATCCTGACTGCAGCTCGCTTTCTTAGGAAGCTCTTCTTCAACTCAGGAAAGATTATTTCCAACATTCTGTCCGTCCGTCCGTCCGTCTCTCTCTGTCTCTGTCTCTCTAGCTAACACGGCATGAAGTATAGATTCTTGTGGTGACACTGAGCGGTGCAGGACAGCTGCTCTGAATAAAAGCCAGAGTTTCTGGCAGCTGGATGGAAGAGAAAATGAGGGGGACAGGAGTCCACACCAAGTAGAGGGGGACAGGAGGTGACTGCTAAACTTATTTGAGGGACACATTTAGAGTGAGAGATATTGCAGTGTACAGGAGCATCACCAGCAGCTCCCAGGATCCACCTAATGTGATCAGCCCACTGCCAGGACTCGCTCAGGCCCGTTACAGCCCTGCTGCTGGTAAGATCTATTTATGGCACAAATCATCCCTCATTATTTGTCCCTGTCCACGTTTCCCCTCCATTTAAACTGATCCTGCTGTGATGGGAGGTATAGAGGGAGAGCATCCATCCAGTCACTTCACTGCAGATGCCATCAGGGCTCACATCTTAGACAGAAGTTAAGAAAAAAAAACTCTAAAAGTAGCTGAAGTGCTGGTTTAAATAATTTAGTTACATGGAATTATTAAAGTCCTCCTTCTAAAATATGTTCAGTTTAAGGTCAAAGTTTGTGTGATTACAGACGGTAACTGTTCTGGCCGAACCGTTTCAGAGCTGACTCTCAGCAGGTGGCATGTCTTCAGTGAGAATGTCTCTTATCAACATGGAGATGAAGCATGCTCCCTCCATCAGATGGGCGGTCTGCTGTCTCCACCTGCTGCTGAGCTGCTGGACAGTCCTGCTCCAGTCCTCCTGACTCGGTGTCCTCCCGCTCTGTCCCCCTGCGGACACAGAGACAGTAACGCCTGTCTGAAGCTCAGAGCGACTCACAGCAGTCTGAGCTTTCTGTTCGCCTGAGAATGAATCATTTGATGGTCAGGGGTCAGCTGGTGCCAGAAACAAACTGAACGTATCTTGAGCGCCCCCTGGTGACTGAGCTGATCACTGACCATTGGCTCCACCTCCATGTTTGTGTGTGTTCAACATGAGATGCCACCTTTTGAATGTTGTCACTTGACCACAGTTCACACTGTGGGCGCATGGAGTCAGAAAATATGAGTCAGTAATTCAAGTCAGAGAGATGTGAGCTGAAGAAGCTTGAAACAGAAGCTTTTAGTGGGGTTTGAATTCGATGTGTCTGCTGTGTCCCCGACAGCTGCAGTGCAGCAGAGACTCGGATAACCTGCTGGACTGGATGAGCTGGGAGGACAGACCGTCTGCTCTCGGGGAGCTCGGCCCCCGAGAAGCTTCACGGAGGACACGTCTCCCCTCTGAGTGGACAGTGGGACGGCTTCCCCTCCTCTGCTTGCTCGTGCACAGTCTGCAGGGGGACTTTAGTGCACGTGAAGCTGTTGATGAATATATGGTGTTCTGTTGCTCTGCAGCTTCCATCCTCTGAGTCTGGAATATTGAGTGAAAAGCAGAAAGCCAAAGTTTGGAAATGAAATACTCCTTCTTCACCTGCTGAGACAGACCTCCAGAGTGACAGAAATATAACAGCAACTCGGCTGTCTCTGTCTCCGTCTCCGTCACTGTCCCCGTGTCTCTCCCTGTCCCTGCCTCCGTCCCCGTCCCCGTCTCTGTCCCTGTCTCTGCTGCTGCAGCAGGACATACTGTCCCTCCTGGCCCGGTTCTGTCTGGAGCTGGTTTCAGGTCAGGGCGGGGTGTGGTGGGTCCTGGTGGACCGGGACCAGCCTGGACAGGCGGTCTGAAAATGCCAAGTGTGCTGGTGAACCCCTGAAAACCTCCGAACTTTATTGAGCTGTGCGCGTTGACGGCGCCGCTGGTCACAGCAGTGGGAGTGGTCACTATACAGTTATCCACTGAGGCAACTGTCAGAAAACTTTTAGAAGGGCCCGGCAGTGGTAACGGTGGCGGAAAGGAAACAAACTGCTCCTGCAGCTGCTTGTGCTTGCTTTGGATGTGTGTGCTGTCAGAACTGATTTGCAGCAGCGACTGAATGAACCATAGCTGGAACACAATCATCCCTGACTGCAGAAAACGCCACGTTTCACATCAACAGAGCAGTTTCAGGCAGAACCTTGCTGGAAAGTCTGTTGAGCCAGTGAATGAAGGCAGAAGCCTCCGCGCCGGCTGACAGCACCTGAACTATGCAGGGTCTGGCCAGGTTGGTTCTGAGCTACACAGGCTCCACCCAGGAGGAGGATGAGTGGCGTCCGGTGGGGTAGGATGAAGTACTGGTCAGGAAACGTTTAATACACCCTATGGGATGCAGTGCCATGGCACACTGACAGGGCTGAGACGCTGAAAAACAGGACTAAACACTGCTGTTAACCAAAGTAGAGGAAATCACACTCAGCAGGATGGAGATGCACAGAACAACAAATGGGACGCGTTGTCTGCAGACATCAGCGCCATCATGGAAGTGAAAAGCACGACGTGGAGAGCTGACAATGCGTCAAGCTTTTAACCTTGAGACACGGCATGACAGGGCTGGACACACACTCACTGTTAAAGCGCTTCTTCCAGGATGAGGACGAGACGCCACAGAATGAAGGACGGACCGCCTCCAGCCTTCAGCCAGCATGGCCCGACACGAGAAATCTCTACTGCCTGTTCACAAGCAGGAACCACGGCTGAGGACTGGAGACTCAACTCTGCCTCTTGGCTCACAGCGGACTGGCTGATGTCCTGTGCTGGATGTCTGTCAAAGCGGCTCCACCCCTCGCTCCATCAGTCCGTCTTTCTTCAGTCCAGTCCGTCCCAGAGAACGCCGGCTGCAGTGAGACCAGGGTTTGTTCCAGTAGTCCAACTGGGTGGAAACTAGGGATGTGCCAATTTACGATATAATCGCGATTTACGATATTGCACAGCCGAGATTATCATATCACATCATTTACAACATATCGTCTGTTTCATTTGGAGACGAGCCCGTTAAACAAACAGCTATTGGTCTTACCCAAGGTGTCAAAGCCTCTGCAGCAAAGTGTAGTACAAACCACCACAAGAGTCCCACATCCATAGAAAACCCCTAAAGTAAGTCATTTTATGCCAGGATGATAAAAATGAGGCATTAACGCGTTCGGCCCGACGGACACTGTACTGCCCCCCTCAGCGCACATCCCGACACAAAACGCAACAGAACCAGAGATCCGTCTGCTCCATCCCAACATACTGGGCCTCGTATGAAACTAGAAAAGCTGCACTTCAGGAGACACCAGGCAGGATATTCTCTGACCCGACCGCCTCCCCTCAGCGGCAAAACAAACCCAAAACCCAGCTTCACATTTCACAGCCAGAACCTCAGATCGCATGTTTCTCACACACTTCTTCACCAAATCTCAAAGCTATTCACACTAAAAACAACATGTTTTATTTCCTTACCGTTTTGTGGTCATTTTCCATCTATCCACGCTCTCCTCTCACCAAAACTAAACTTATAATCCTCTGGAGTAGTGAAAGAGCGCCATGCACCTGAATGTTATTGTCGCCATCTTGTGGGCTTGTCGTTAATCTTGGGAGTTTAAATAAAGTTTGTTGACGTTCTGCGTCTGGCGAGCATTCAAACGTTACACATGACTGAGGCATCATCCAGCTGGGAGACTTCATTGAACGTAAACCACACTAGCGCCGCCGCCATCTTGGTTCTATGACGCAGTGGTGCGCACTGCAGGGCGAGACACACACAAATGGCAATCAGTGATTGTTTGTGTGATTTATTTGGCAATTTTTACCTCCGCCAGGAGGTTATGGAATCACGTTGGTTTGTTGGTTTGTTGGTTGGTCTGTTAGCAACATTATGGAAAAAGTAATGGACGGATTGCAATGAAACTTAGTGGAAAGGTGGGTCTTGGGCTAACTTAGAATCCATTAAATTTTGGTGATGATCCGGATCACTGTCTGGATCCAGGAGTTTTTTTTAAAGGATTCTTTATCATTGAGAGATAGGGAGTCTTTCACATGGTTGGGCAGGCCCGCCGACAGGGGGCCTGTACGGCATGGGTGCGCCGCGCCGCGTACAGCCGTGGCACGCCGCACCGCAACGCGTGCCGCACGAACCGCTACGCGCACCGTACGCACAGCGCTTGTGCTCTGCACGCCACAGCGCTCTGCTCCGATCAAACCCCCGATCACAATGTTGTTTTATTATACGAGGGGGGACCGGAAAGAAACCGGACTGTGTTTATAAAATTAAAACAAGAATGATTCCAGAGTTTTGGCTGTTAAACTCGCTACAGCATATTCTTGTGCAGATCTCTGCAAAGTATCATCTCACAAAGTTCCACAGGGAAAGCACACACAGCGCCGACGTCAGCACAGCAGGACCCCCGTCTTCGGAAAAGCACAAAATGGCGGAACACATCACTAAACGCGATCAGCGCGCAAGCATCAGATTCTGTTTTCTGCTGGGAAAAACAGCTTGCGCGCTTTCAGGGACTACTGTGCTAAAGCACAGACGCACAAGCATCTGGCTTGGTCTGCCGCGGCTTCCATAGTTCAGGGAGCGCGTGCAGACGAGCACTGCGGAAGTATCGCACTGTTTAAAACTGTACTTAATGACCTCGTTTAGAATTAATTATGGATGTTACCCACTCAGGACACTTGGGTTACAGCAGACGAGCAGTATGAAGGAAAATAGGCATGTTTTGTGGACTTTATGGACCGTTTTTTCTGTCGGGCTCTGTCGGTCCCTGTTTGTGGAAAACGAAAATCCCCCAGGACCTCCAGCTGCATTTGAGACATCAAAACAGTGCTCCAGAGTGTTTCTCAGCATGAGGGTGAGTAGAAAATGAGGCCAAATCGTTTTTTGGGTGGAGTATTCCTTTAACATGCACAGTGTTGTTGACAGATGTTGTTGATAGATTTCACAGTGTTTTGGGGCATTTTCAATAGTATTAAAAGCAACGCGCCAATATCGTGATAATATTGTGAATATTTTGGGCCGCCAATATGGTGATATCAATTTTTCATATTGGCGCATGCCTAGTGGAAACGCCCCGGCCAGCCAGGAGGGGGCGCTCCGGCACGCCGGCCCTCAGGAGGAGGGTCACCAGCTGGCTGAAGGCACACGGACGGGAAACCACCAGAAAGGAGTCCTCAGCCCAGCGCTGGGCCCCTTCTCGAGACCACCCACAGACAAGCTGACGATGGACACCTGCACAGGAAGAACACAGCCAGCGCCGTTTAGATGGATTTGGGATGTCGCAGCATGAAGAGAGCCGTGTGAAAACACTAACACAAACAACAGCTGCGAAACAAAATGGCGCGCAGCTTCTGCTCTCCCCGCTACAGAATGCATGGCTAACAAGACAAATGTCCCCGTGCTCTGCCATGAATTATGCATGGAGGCAGCGTTTCTAACGCCAGAGAGCGTTTCATCTGTGGAGGGATCTGCTGCTCGAGACGCTGCTGAATGCTGGGATGGAAACGTTAACAGGAGGAAGGTGGGGGCGGTGCTCACATCGCGTGGAACTAATTCACCTGGTCTGAAGCCCCACTCTAGCTCTTTGACTTCTGAGCTTTGACTTGTCAAACTGAGCAAGTGTACGGACAAAGTGGACTACAGGCGAGGCATCTGGACCGGAGTGAAACCATAAAACCAGCCGAGACTCTTCTGTCATGTGTTGACAGTTTGTTTTCCAGTGTGATGAATAATCCAGAACCTGACTCCGGCGACCATCCTGGACAGACTTACACGTGCAGCTGAAGCCTGTTCTGCTCACACACTTAAACAGGTCTGGGTTGTGTGTCTCCAGGTGTGTGTAATAATTCAAGACTCGAGACTCTTGGAGAAACTTCATGAAAATGACAAACTTCCTCCTCTCTGAATGCGGATGAAGTGGAAGCGAGGGGGCTGCAGACGAGCTTAATGGAACATGGGAATCCTTTCAGAGCCATTTGTCAATTCAAAATAAGGACCTGTCTTAATTCTCACTGTATGTCTGCAAGATGTGATGGAATAACAAAGGACCCTTCGAGGGCAATTTTCCACCGCCAAGAGAACCATTTCGTCTGGCAAATTAGCCCCTCATTTGAGAGCTGATGGAGACGGAGGGAAATGGACGCGTGTGAGCCGGCTTCCTCCCTGAGAGTCTAAACTCAGCCTTGGCTTTAGCATGTCCTCACAACACGTTTCTTTTGTCTGTGTCTCTGCAGACCTTCCAGGGCTGTGATGCTGAGAGCGTGTCCTCGCTCACAGGTTGACTGGTTCGGCCAATCTTTGAAATCTGGCTTCACGTCAACAAAAGACACCAATTTTGCCCCTGTGTGTGTTTCTTTGTGTGTTTCTGTGAGTGCAGTGATTGCCATGCATGCTGAAGTGATGTATGGCCACTCACTGCCTCTCATCTAGCTCTGCTTCTCTGCTCTGTTTTTCTTCCAGTGGCCATTATGTTGAAAGATGATTACTTTGTTCGGGGAGCCGGGCTACCTGGGAGGTTTAAAGCTGAGAAAGTGGAGTTTCACTGGGGACCCAGCAACGGATCTGAAGGTTCTGAACACGGCGTCAACGGCCGGCGTTACCCAGTGGAGGTAAGCTCCGTCCACCGGACGTCACACAGCCTGTTCTAGTGAAACACACTGCACTACATATTCAGTGTGTGAGTATTCTCACATCGGCGGTAAATCACACTCCTGTGAGCTGCTCACCCGTCAGCAGCAGCTCGAGAGTCCGTTTCTGATTCAAGCACACTTTGGCCAGTGTAACTGCAAGACCTGCACCTCAACCACTTCAGTCCCGACTCAGCGACCATGGTGCTGATCACCTGCAAACGGTGCTCCTCATGGTCCCATACCGCCTCCACATCTCCTCACTGGCTTCTGTTCCATTTGAGATAGAATGAGACGATCCAGCTCCTCCTGGCAGCAGTGAGCTCCTGACTGACTGCCGTGAAAACTCAGAATGTTCAGCTCCTCAAGTTGCTCTGTGCCAGCTGTCAACCAGGGAGTTTTACTGTTGGCTGTGGGAATTAGCTGCTAGCATTAGTGTTTGCTATGAGAATTAGCTGTTAGCATTAGCTGTGAGAATAGCTGTTAGCGTTATAGGTTAGCATTAGTGTTAGCTGTGAGAATTAGCTGTTAGCATTAGCTTTGAGAATTAGCTGTTAGTGTTAGAGGTTAGCATTAGTGTTAGCTGTGAGAATTAGCTGTTAGCATTAGCTTTGAGAATTAGCTGTTAACGTTACAGGTTAGCATTAGTGTGAGCTGTGAGAATTAGCTGTTAGCATTAGCTTTGAGAATTAACTGTTAGCATTAGAGGTTAGCATTTGAGAATTAGCTGTTTGCATTAGCTTTGAGAATTAGCTGTTAGCGTTACAGGTTAGCATTAGTGTTAGCTGTGAGAATTGGTGACTAAAATGTCTGCGGGTGTCTGCATGCCGTCAGAAGCAGTGTGACGATGCTTCAAACAGGAGCCCGTCGTGTTTCAGCTGCCTAAACAGCTTCAGTCCCAGCGTCTCTGGGCGTTTCTGCACATGTGTGAATGTTCCTGTTGTTTCTGTGTCTGTCGTTCTCCCGGATGCTGAAATGTCAGCCGTCTCCATCTGGGCGCTCCAAGAGAAATACCTCTTTGCTCCAAACGGCCAAACAAATGAATATGTATAGTTTGACATTTGGTAGATCGGCTGACGGTTCAGCTTGATATTGTAATTTCTCCTTCTCTTCTACTTTTCTTTTGTTCTTTTGCTTCTTTTAAGCCTTTCAACAAAGTTGGATGAAGGCGTGTTGTGTCAGCAGTTGAGAGTCCTGCATGGGAATGATGCATTCTGGGTTTGAGACCGTCACTTGCCGCCCGCCTCAGAGAGCGACTCCGAGCTTTCAGGAGCTCCGCTTCTCATGTCCTGGATTTATAAGTGCAGTCACAACCCATCTAGCTTCGGCATGGAAGCATTTCTGGGTTCCAGTGGAAGTTTTCTCCTGCGCACACCTACAAACCGACACGCACACAGACACACTGACACACACTGACGCACACTGACGCACACTGACGCACACATTGTTTCTGTGGGGATTTTTAGGGTCAACAATTAGACTCAAAGGATGTTTGTTTAGCTGAGAGAGGACCTGGGAGTCCCTGGAAGAACCATACAATGATCTTCTCTACCCGTTTTATCTTGTTGTGGGTCACAGTGGGCTGGAGCCAATCGCATCCCTGTTTCTATGACAACAATGCAAGTGAGAACTCATCGTCTCTGCATTGTTTCAGTCAACTGTCATGTTAACACAGCAGCGCTCAGAAAAGGATGTGTGTCTTTCCTTACACACTGAACAAGACGTAGTTTTCATGCTTGTCCACAAGTTATGCTAGGTGCTGGCATATGTTTTTGTGTGTGTGTGCGTGTGTGTGTGTGTGTGTGTGTGTGTGTGTGTGTGTGTGTGTGTGTGTGTGTGTGTGGTTTGAATCCAGGTTGGGACTGTCTCTCCTCACATGCTAAGCGTTATTGATCTGGACGTCTTCTGACACTAGAACATATTCATCTGGGTCAGACGTCACACGTGCTTCAACTTCCATCCAGGCTGCCTGCAGCCACGGAAAATGTCCTCAAAATGTCTCCCAGAATGCTTCACGGAAGCTGTCTTCCCGCAGTATGTGATTTGAAGTGGTGGTGGTGGTTTGTGTGTGGCAGTGTGCTCAGAATGTGCGGCGTGAGCGGCGGCGTTTCAGATCGTCCGGCTCACACGCTCTCCCAGCATCGGCCCAGTGACGGGAACACAGTTTGATTGCCGTGCAGCTGCAGTTTGACTTCATTGCTTGCTAACAGTGCACAGCGTTAGCGCTGCTGGACGAGAAGGGAACGCTGATATACCAAATGCATGCGCACGTGTGGACACACAGCACACCGCAACAAGGAGCGCAAGAACTGGTGAAACCACATTTCTTCCCTTCATTGGTGGAAATCACTCCAGACAGTCATCTTTAAAATGGTTCCTTTCAGAACGCTACTGAAAAACAAGCCCAGTTACTGTCTTTGTTTCGTAGTAACTGTAATGTATTCAGAGACAAACTAAGACACAAAGAGTCAGCCAGGGAGGAAACACAATGCAGCCAGGAGCATCCAGAGATCACAGCTCAGAGATGTCAGATCAGACAGACAGCACAGCTGAGGTGAGAACATGAGTCAGTCAGCTCTGCCATGATGGCGGCTGGTTTCAGAGCCAGTCCCCAGGGGGTCCTGGTCTGCAGTGGTCCCTGCCCAAAGGACAACTGTGGAATACATGATTCAGAAGAGTCGACTTATCAGTATGGAGTGAAGCTCCAGATCCAGCAGAACGGAAACACAGGTGTCAGGACAGAAGAGCCTCTCAGCACTGGTGGCCAGCAGACACTAATCAATGAAGTTTCTGCAGGAAGTCTGCTCTGAGTCTGGTTCTACAGGAAGTCTGCTCTGAGTCTGGTTCTGCAGGAAGTCTGCTCTGAGTCTGGTTCTGCAGGAAGTCTGCTCTGAGTCTGGTTCTGCAGGAAGTCTGCTCTGAGTCTGGTTCTACAGGAAGTCTCCTCTGAGCCTGGTTCTACAGGAAGTCTGCTCTGAGTCTGGTTCTGCAGGAAGTCTGCTCTGAGTCTGGTTCTGCAGGAAGTCTGCTCAGAGTCTGGTTCTACAGGAAGTCTCCTCTGAGCCTGGTTCTACAGGAAGTCTGCTCAGAGTCTGGTTCTGCAGGAAGTCTGCTCTGAGTCTGGTTCTGCAGGAAGTCTGCTCTGAGTCTGGTTCTACAGGAAGTCTCCTCTGAGCCTGGTTCTACAGGAAGTCTGCTCTGAGTCTGGTTCTGCAGGAAGTCTGCTCTGAGTCTGGTTCTACAGGAAGTCTGCTCAGAGTCTGGTTCTACAGGAAGTCTACTCTGAGTCTGGCTCTACAGGAAGTCTCCTCTGATTCTGGTTCTACAGGAAGTCTGCTCTGAGTCTGGTTCTACAGGAAGTCTACTCTGAGTCTGGTTCTACAGGAAGTCTGCTCTGAGTCTGGTTCTACAGGAAGTCTGCTCTGAGTCTGGTTCTACAGGAAGTCTGCTCTGAGTCTGGTTCTACAGGAAGTCTGCTCAGAGTCTGGTTCTACAGGAAGTCTACTCTGAGTCTGGCTCTACAGGAAGTCTCCTCTGATTCTGGTTCTACAGGAAGTCTGCTCTGAGTCTGGTTCTGCAGGAAGTCTACTCTGAGTCTGGTTCTACAGGAAGTCTGCTCTGAGTCTGGTTCTACAGGAAGTCTGCTCTGAGTCTGATTCTGCAGGAAGTCTGCTCTGAGTCTGGTTCTGCAGGAAGTCTGCTCTGAGTCTGGTTCTACAGGAAGTCTGCTCTGAGTCTGGTTCTGCAGGAAGTCTGCTCTGAGTCTGGTTCTACAGGAAGTCTGCTCTGAGTCTGGTTCTGCAGGAAGTCTGCTCTGAGTCTGGTTCTACAGGAAGTCTGCTCTGAGTCTGGTTCTGCAGGAAGTCTGCTCTGAGTCTGGTTCTACAGGAAGTCTGCTCTGAGTCTGGTTCTACAGGAAGTCTACTCTGAGTCTGGCTCTACAGGAAGTCTCCTCTGATTCTGGTTCTACAGGAAGTCTGCTCTGAGTCTGGTTCTACAGGAAGTCTACTCTGAGTCTGGTTCTACAGGAAGTCTGCTCTGAGTCTGGTTCTACAGGAAGTCTGCTCTGAGTCTGGTTCTACACAGGATTCGTACGTTTTGAAAAAACCTGGAAAAGTCATGGAATTTTAAAATGTCGTTTTCCAGGCCTGGAAAAGTTTTGGAAACATAAGTTCACCTCAAAAGTTTTGGAAAAGTCATGGATTTTTTTCCCATCAAATGATAAAATTTAGTAATAATGACCTATGAGGTTGATTTAAAATTGATCAATAAATAATAAGTATCGCGCATTAATCTGATCAGCCTCGGTTCTCGTCTGGTCACGTGACGTTTAGCAAAGTGCTGATTGGATCGAGCGATAGCATGCTACAACAGTTAGCCTCGCAAGTATGCCGGGAAAGTGCTCGTTCAGCAATATTTGGCTGTACACAGAGAAATATAAATCGTAGCTGGACAAGACGGAGGACAAAGGCAAAGCTAAATATGTCGTATGCAGTCAGAAGTTTGATATCTCCGATATGGGGAGACGAGCCATGCTGAAGAAGCAAAGCACCAAGCTGCTGTGGCTGGCCGCGAAGCTAGCGCCATCACGAGCTGTCCCCCAGAGGACAGGCAGGCCCGGAGCGGCTCATCGGGAGAACCGGGACAATTTCCGGTGGGCCGGTCTGATGCTAGGGCCGCAAGGGCCGGTGTTCACTTTTTTCGTTGTGCCGGTGTTGAGCTGTCAAGCTGCGATTGACTGCGTGTATGTGCTTTTATGTTGAAGTGGCGCTCTTATTGTTGAAGACGTCCGCTTTTCTTTCCTGCTTCTGTTCAGCTGCTGGTGGATCATGGTGATGGAGCAGTCAGTGACGATGATGTTAAATAAATGTCTATATACCATAAGCATCTTCTGTTAGTGTTGTGCAGCTCCTGGGTTGTATTTATGTTGCTTAAAATGTCCGTTTTTGCTTGTTAGCATTATCGCGAGTTAGCATCTTGAAGCTAACAGTGGGGTGTTGGCTGTCAGTGTCAGGTTATCTGCTTCGTATGTTAATGAGTTCAGGTTGAGTCCCTGCGGAGGTTTGAGCTGAGAATTTAGATCGTTATTAAAATATGCACACACCAAGAAGGTCCTGGGTTCAAATCCCGGCCGGGGCTCGGGGCCTTTCTGTGTGGAGTTTGCATGTTCTCCCTGTGTGTGCGTGGGTTCTCTCCGGGTACTCCAGCTTCCTCCCACGGTCCAAAAACATGCATGTCAGGTTGATTGGTCACCCTAAACTGCCCCGAGGTGTGAGTGTGAGTGTGAATGGTTGTTTGCCGTATGTGTCAGCCCTGCGACAGACCGGCGACCTGCCCAGGGTGGACCCCGCCCTCGCCCGCAGAAGCTGGGATCGGCTCCAGCCACCCACGACCCTGAAAAGGAGAATCGGTTTAGAAAATGGATGGATGGGTGGATATTAAAATATGACTTAAGCAGAGCAGGAGCCAGTGGTGGTGAGGGATGATCCTGTCAGGATGGAGGAACAGCTGAGCTGTCAGAACAGTGTGTGAACAAGCAGCATTGCTTCCAATAATACCACTTTCTATACCTGAACGGCAGGAGTGACCAGTGATATCTTTTTTTAATCATTAAAAGTAAGATTGTAAATACACAAAGTCCACTGTTGAAAAGCAAATGGGATGAAAGTAACGTCATTGTGCTCTCCTCATTCTCTCTCTTTCTGCTCACTGATGTCTGTTACTGAACTGGCCTACAAGCTGCTGCTAACACTGTCCATCACACAAGTTTCCTCTGAGAGGAGTTTCTGATCGGCAAAAATAATTAAGAACAGACTTCGGAGCCCTCTGACCCAAAAAAATTTAAGTCATCTGTGTTCATGAGCACTGAGAATGAGATCCTCTGTCTTTGGACGATGATCTTCTCATAAACAAAGAGGCCGAGGCCAGAGCTCGGCTCAGGAGCTCATTAATGTTTAAAGGGCAACTTCGGTTTTTTGACACCTGGACCTTATTTCTAGGTGTGTCATGCTCATATACTCACTCAGACAAACATGGTGCAGCTCGGAGTCCTTCAGAAGTTATTTAGATCCAACCGATTTAGCCGCACTTAGCGGGGGCCACGGCAATGGAGCTTCAGCGCGGGACATCATCTCTGCAAAGTCGCTCATTTCGGCTGTATTTTTTCCTCCATCGGCGCTGGGTTGCCTTTCGGTCGGAAGGGGGGCCTCCGGCGGTGTCCCGTGGCCTGGCTCGGAGCGCGCATCCGCCGGGCGGCGGAGATCTGGATTCTCCCGCTGAAGAGAGAGCTCCGCGCCGCGGCCGGCCCAGAGCGCGCATCCACCGGGAAGCGGAGATACGCTTCCTCCCGGCGAGGAGAGACATCCAGCGGCCGCGCGCGAGCCGTGCGTCTTCGCCGGTGTCCGGAGCCTCCGTGGAGCAGCTGAGGCCATTTTCCAACTCGGCTCCTGGAAGTCAGACGCCGGGGCGCCGTGACAGCCGAGGCCGACTCAAAGTGCCTCTCTGCTGGGGAGAGGAGCTCCGCAACGTTCCCATCCGAGCTAATTGTGGCTAAGTTAGCGAAAACTGTCAGCTGACTCACCTGAAGACGGTAGACAAGCTGACTTTATGATAAGACTGGCGATGGATGAAAAAATACAGCCAAAATGAGCAACTTTGCAGAGATTATGTCCCGCGTTGAAGCTCCATTGCCGTGGCCCCCGCTAAGTGCGGCTACATCGGTTGGATCTAAATAACTTCTGAAGGACGCCGAGCTGCACGATGTTTGTCTGAGTGAGTATATGAGCATGACACACCTAGAAATAAGGTCCAGATGTCAAAAAACCGAAGTTGCCCTTTAAGGGTCGGCCATGTTCCTTTGAAAAACAGATGATAGTGTTATGAGAAACCACATTCTCGTATTTTATCGAATATTTAATGTTTTTTATTGCATTTTTAAGGTTTGGACATCTGTTAATCTATATTTAAAATATAGATTCTGAAATGATTGAGAAATATGTGTAGTATAATATTTTAATGCACTTGTGTTGAAATAAATTTGCATTATAAAGCAACCCTTACTTGGAATGAATTTGAAATGTTTTAGAAAAGCTTTACAGAACATTGGTATTGTAGATTTCATATGTAAGATTATAAATCATGATTTCAGTTGATTTCAAATCGAAAGTGTCCCGGTCTGAGGTCTGAAACTCCAGGGCTGAAAATTAGAGCCAGTCCAGGTTCCATAGCAGCGGCACACCAGACAAATTTACCAGTAATTTTTTTAAGTTAGTTGGGACTGAGTTGGTCGGGAGTCACGGCCAAGTTGATCGGGGGCTGAGTCGAGTTGGTCGGGGGCCGTCTTCGCTTGGGACCGACGAGGTCAGGGACGACTGGGATTGGGGCCGGTGCGACTGGTTACCGACGACCGGCTGTTTGCAGCAGCGGTGCCGCCACCTTGATGTTGAAACAAGGGACTTTCCCAAATGCTGTCACCAGGAATGAAGTGCGAACTGCAGAAGCTTTATGGGCGCTAAAGGGAGCCAATGCTCACTTTTCATACAAGTCATGTGAGGTGGAAAATGCAAACGTTTCAGAGAGGATTGCGGTTTGGCCGCATGTCAATAACTGGTGGGGATGGTGGGGAGAGGCGAGCTTCCCAACAACATTACATATCTTTCCTTATGTAAACATATTGCTGGTATATCAGTGTTAGTTTGAACATTTATTCTGTATGAAGCCATGATTGTCAGATCTATCTTTTGACAGTTCCACTGTGGTGATTTATTATTATTGCATAATTTTTTTTCCGATATTTCATTCATACATTGATGTTTTCGAGGTCAGGTATGGAAACATGCTGCCAAGTCATGGAAAAGTCATGGAAATTTGTTGGTTTAAATGTGTATGAACCCTGTCTACAGGACGTCTGCTCTGAGTCTGGTTCTGCAGGAATTCGGCTCTGAGTCTGGTTCTGTAGAACTTCCTGTTGAGCTTTCCTTCAGATAGAAATATTTGGTCTGTCTGTTGCATCAATTTCATGTTTCTATAGTGGACTTTTTGTTTTGTTTTGTTTTGGTTTTTTTTTACATTTTAATCAACAAAAAATGTTAGATATTGTTCTGTCTGAGCATGAAGTGTTTCTGATGAAGAGGAGGAAGTCTCAGAGGAAGACCTTTCCTCTGGCCAAAACCACGTTTATTCCCGCTAATTAACCAGGTCGTCATGGCAGTGTGAAGCGTTCACTCGGCTTTAGACCCGGGTTTTTCAACCCTGCCATCGACGCGGGTTTTTAGCGGGTTGCTGCTATCGGCTTTTAGTGGGAGAGGCAGGGAGTGTGAAAGGCAGACGCGAGTCAACGCAGCGCGGCTACGTTAGCGTGCTAGTTGTTGTTTCTGGACACAGCGTGATATTTCCCTCATCAAGATGACCCAGTATTGGCAGGACAGCGAGACCAGAGAGCTGCTCTGGATCTGTGGGGAAGAGGAGATTCGTCTACAGGAAACGGGGACTGAGCTCTAGTCCGTTGTTTACTTTCGCTTTGCTCCGTCGCGCTGATGATGTCATCAATGCGGGACACTATCGGCGCAGGAAAACACAGCGACTCGGCTCGCCAGCAGGCGGGTCTGCAGGCAGTGTGAAAGAACTCAAAAGGCGATTATTAGCGGGTGGAGAACACAGGTCGACCTGCTAGTTGCAGTGTGAAGGGGTATGAGACTGACAGCAGCAGTTTGAGGCTTTCCAAAAGTTCTTGATGGAGTTTATTTATTTTGGAGCATCAATTGGAAGTATTTTGAAGACATTTTCACAACTTAAGCCCACATGTCAGTTTCAAGATAACATGTTTTTCCCTTTTCAGCTGGCCTGAATTCAGTGTTTTAGTGATGTGTGGCACAGTTTTCCCTGCTGACACAAAAAGAACTCTGATTGTTAATGAAATGATGGCAGACAGCGGCCCTCATCGCATCTGTCTAGACAGACTTTATTAAGAACAACATGTTTTTGTCCTCCCTTTGTCTTATTGCTGAAATTAATTTCTCTAATAGTGTATAATAACGGGACCTCAGGGCAGGACTGTAAGTCCGAGGGTGAAAGGAGGCCCTCTGTTCTCATACCAAGGACCTTGTGCTGCATTCTAATGTTTGCAGTGTGCTCCACAAACAATGATATGTATGTATATATATGTATATGTATATGTATATGTGTATATATATGTATATGTACGTATGTATATATATATATATATATATATATATATATATGTATGTATATGTATATGTATATGTGTATATATATGTATATGTACGTATGTATATATATATATATATATATATATATATATATATATGTACACATATATTTATATATATTAGGGTTGTCAAAAATAATGTGTTAATTGCGTTAATTAATTTATGTAATCAATCTCGTTAAAAATTTTAACGCAGTTTAACGCATGCGCATCATGACAAGCCTCACCTCTACCAGCGGGTAGCAGTAGTGCACCCGCGTGGAATGCAAGCTGCCAGCAAGCTGCCAGCAACCGAAGAAGAAGAAGAAGCCTCACCTCAGCCTCGGCTGATCGAGAAGCTTTTCCGGCACTACAGACTGTTTATTTGTTCCTTTATTACGGATTATTTAGAGGAAATTAAGCACATACACTGTCAGTACATTATCATTAAGTATTAAAGTTTATTTAGCCTTTTTTTCTGTTTCTGAATCGCGGGGGCGGCGGCGGAGCGATTAGTTACTTTCACTTCTGTCTGCAGACCTTCTCCTCCCTCCAGACAGAGTCTCTCTCTCTTTCCACCAGTTTTTCACTCTATCGGTGTCTTTCAGTGGAGCCATCAGGCTGGAGCTCCGTCTACTTTCACTTTTACCGTCATGTTTTGTCTGCTGCGTGGACGTCCGCAGATCGGTCCGCGCGGAAACTAGAGGACAGGAATTCATGACAATTTTTACGTCACGCAGACCAACGCGCAGCGCACACCCACGTGGACATGTGAAGCTGGACGGGCAGCAGACAGGAGGCAGAGGAGGCCTGGTGTCAACTCATTTATCAGAACAGAAGAAGAAAGCAATATGGAGGGAGAGAAGCTGCTGGCCCCATGGATTCTACTTGTTTGATTAACAAATGTTGAAGCAGTTTTCTGTTTTCCGTACAAAAAGGAACACTGGCTAAGAATGCCCTGTTTAATTGTCAAGAATAAAGTGTGGTATCTCTTAGTTTTACTTTTCTTGTGCTACTACATTTGTTACAGACCTAAAAATGTAACTCCTGCCAAAAGCCAACTTTAGAGAGGGAGCACTGCACACACACAGACATTATGTTATGGTGTGCATGTTTTAGTTTTTTGAATATTTATTTTATTTGGAGCCTTAAATATAAAACACATCACGTGTTACATATATATAATCATATCCTGTCATTTTTTTGTTAATGCAATACAGGAAAAAAGGGTATATTTCAGACATAGTTGGATAGTTGGACATTGCGATTATTTGGGATTAATCATGATTAATTAATTTGTAAACTGTGATTAATCTGATTAAAAATTTTAATCATTTGACAGCCCTAATATACACACACACACATATATATATATATATATGTGTACATATATATACATACACACACATATATATATATATATATATATATATATATATATATATATATATATATATATATATATATGTATTACACCTCTAAATCCAACAGTGTTTCCTGCAGGAAAAACAGTTTGGCCTTGGGGGGGGGGGGGGGCTAACGGCTAACGCTGCCGGTGTTCGACTGTCAGAGAGTTTCTTGTTTGTTTTTTTTTCTCCTCTCCGTTGTCCGGGCGCTGCACAGTTTAGCGCAGGCGGAAACCCTGCAACAGATCTCAGTGAAATCCAGGATTTGTGAGATGTGCTGGGTAAAACTAGTCTTTCTGGACACCAACAGAGGTCAGAGGTCCGAGTCGGAGCCTCCTCGGGTCGGAGCAGGACCGACAGCTCAGCATCACTTACAGATCGGTGCTTTGTCATTTGTCTTTGTTTACTTTATTTTCCCATAAGACGGAGGGCCTTGCTCAGGGAGCAGACAGTGGTGGCCTGTCAGCTGTGGGATTTCAACCTGCAGTCCCTCTCTCTCCGGGAGGCCATCCCGCCCCCCAGCCCTTCTGCTGACCCTGCTCTCCAGCCCTCCCTCATGGGAACAGAAGGAAGAGCCTTCAACCCCGGGTCTGCACAGAGTCTCCGCCCCTCATCCCGGGCTGGTCCAGAGCCTCAGCTGTGTTTGAAAGACGCCTTCTTCATGGAATCAAGGAGACCTGCCTTTATCGGATCACTGCTCAGTGCTGAGAGTTCGGCCACAACCCTGAACCAGCAGTTCTAGTCTGTCAAGCGCTGATTTTCCAGAAGGCTGATTGAATCTCACCGTGATCCCTGATAGATGACAGGTCAGCACTGGATCCCTCCTGCGGCAGATCCCATCACATCTCATCCACATCTCCTCCCGCTCCGTCCTCTCTCTCTCCACCCATTACCGGCATTCCGCCGGGCGGTGCTGAGGAGGAGTGGTGTTGTGTGTTCTCCAAGTGCTCCACATGAATGATGCATGATTTACCAGCCCTGCATTTAGTAAGTGTAGGCTGATAGGGCTGCTGAGTGGCGTGATGAAGAGGACCTGCTGCTCCCGGCCCGCTGCTCAAACCTAATGTTCTGCTTAATATGGCCAGCACAGCACTGCCAGGCCACGGCCTCACCTGGCGTCAGGGTGTGTGCGTGCGTGCGTGCGTTCCTTCCATTGTTATTCCCATATTTTGCACGCGTTCCGTCTGAAGTGGAACAGGTGTGAGTGCGTCCACAGGTTTTCCTCGCCAGCCTCTTTGTGTGACTGCTTCCTGTTCGTGTCTCCTGGAAAGTGTCTTCCTCTTCAGTGTGTACGTGACATCCAGAACCCGGCAGTCCTGACTGGCAGAGCCTGCGCCGTGTCCACAGCGCGTCCTGTCTGTCGCCTGGACTCCCATCAACCCAGACTCTGCATGTCTGTGCATCACTTTTACACATTTCCTCACATTCAGCACAGAACTGGTTCCTGCTCCAGTCGTCGCCCACCGCTGTGTTTCCCATCCAAACTCAGGCATGCATGAAAATGTGTTTTCAGCTCTGTTCAGTCTGCTCACAGAGGAAAGCAACCTAGTTTAGGGAAGCCAGCGTGGCAGCAGTTAACCAGAAGCACTGATATCTGTCCACAAAGAATCATCTGTCTTCTACAGCATTTCACCCAGCCGAGGGTCCAGAGGGTCTGGAGGCACCGGGTACAAATCCAGACCACCTCACGAATCCACAGAGAAACCAAAGCGTCACACGCGCTCCATAATGACGATATGGCAGCAGCGTGAACATTGCTCCAGACTCAGTGCCTCTGCTCTGATCAGTCCCAGCAGGTGTGTGATTACATTCATTCCTACAGCAGAGCATCTTAAATCGGATCAGCTGGACGGGAAGACACTCCAGCCAGCGCGGGGCTGTGAACAGCCTGGACCGATGGAGCCGGAGGGGTTAGAAGTGGAATGTTTCCCATGCACATGACGGAGTTGATCAGTTCGATCTGATATATTTTGCTTTGTTTCGTGTTTTTTCAGGCTTGAGATGAACACGTTTCCTCTGCAAGACTTACAAACCACGTCCTGCACATCCTACTGCATTAAAAGAGGCTGTGAGCCAAACTGAGATCTACAATCCACGGCTGACAGCTAATGACAATTTATCAACACATGCTTGATGACCAGGAAAAAAGAGACGTCTACATGGGCAATGCACTTCTTATTTCAAGCAATGAGGAGAAAAACTTTATCATTATTTTCCCCAAATTTACACAGTTGAAAGCCTGAAGCGGACACTGCTGTGTAGTTCAGCCCTCAGATGGTGGCTGTGAAGCATGCGAGGGAACTGCAGGTACTGCTGGAATATATCTACAGTCACCGCTTGTACAGTTCAGCATCTGACCAAATGAGAGCATATGACGTTCACATATAATATTTTGTAGTAACAGAGACATTCATTAAGACAGACCAGACTCCAAACTGCACATCCCGGTGTTGACAGAGGGACCGTCTGCCGTTTGACATCGTTCAGTGTGAAGCTGGAAACTGTGGGGACTGAAAACTGATTGATCCTCTTTCTCCCTTCTCCACTCTTCTCCTATTTACAATTTGCCCAAAATATCCCGTCAGTGGTCTGAGTGCCTTGTAAAAAGTCCCTGAAGCACCAAGTTAAGCTCGCTGTGTGGTTTCCCAGAGAGCAGTGAGTCAGGACGCTGGGAGGGTCTTCATCTCACCACTGACCGTTGGTCAGGGGGATGGGCCTTTCTGTACCATTTGCAACCTTGCTTTGTGTGCAGCGAGGCTGTGGACGGCTGCACTCTCACGTGAACCTAAACTCAGCAGTCACGGCCCACTGTGCTTCAGTCCAGCCAGACTCCTGAGGCCAGTGCTGTGTATCTGCGAGGCTGCCTCCTGCTCTGTTCCCCCCAGACCGAGCCGCCACCCTCCTCCTATCAGCTCCGCCATCCATTCTGCCTCACCGCCTCTTGCCAAGGTTCATTTTTAGCCCCCCCCTCTCAGACATGATAAACGAGAGGAGCGAAGGATGAAAAGATGGAGAGGGGAAAGGACGAGTGTGTGTGTGGCTCCAGAAGTTGCTCTGCCAGCTTTTACCCACCTGCCAAGATAAGAGAGGCGCTGTAAATTAACACACGATAGGGGGCCGAGAGCACGGCTGGTGTGTGTGTGTGGGGACGAGATAGGGGGAGGGGAAGCACACACACACACACACACACACACACACACACACACACACACACATTTCCTCTCTTTGCTTTGCCGCAGGTATCACAGATAAAGATGTGTCATTGATGAATGGGATTTTATTTCCCATCAACCTTTGCTGCGTGGGAAATGGAAAGCGCATCCCTGCTCCTAAATCATCAGATGAATAATGATAACACTGGCTAGCAGTTTTCATTTCTCCACACAATTTGTCTGCAAAGCACAGCGTGCAAACTGCTTGTTTCTGTCAGCTCCTCTAGTGTGTGTGTGTGTGTGTGTGTGTATGTATGTGTGTGTGTGTGTGTGTTTGTGGGTTTTTCTATGCTTGTGGGGACCAAATGTCCCCACAAGTATAGGAAAACCTGCACGATGTGCCTTGTGGACCTTCTTCCGGTCCTAATGAGGGAAACAGTGTTTTCTTGACCATGTTGTTGTTACTGAAAACAGTCAAAGGTCAAAAACATTTTTTTAGGGCTACGCATTGTTTTGGTGTGGGTTAGGGTTAGGGTATATGTAAATATGTGTGTGTCCTTACAGCTAAGCGCGAAGCACTGCTGAGCTTCCACACACTCTGGTGCAGGCGTTTGAGCTGGTGTTTGCGTGGCGTTGAATCAGCAGAGATTCCAGAGGCGAGCAGCCATTGACTCACTGCGTGATTTGCTTTAGTGGTGGTGGAATTCTGCCGCTCAGAAATACAATCAGACAGTCCACATGATGGGCAGTTCAATGGAACGATGCACAGACTACTAGAACAATATGTCTATGAATACTACTTCAGTAATTTGTCTGGACCACCCAGTCCCTCATCCTTCCAGCTTCCAGCCGTTCATATGGCAGAACGTCATCAGAAGGTCCAGGAACCCCAGTCCATCTGACACCAGACTACACCTGGTACCTACACCTGCCGACTCCCAGAGACATGCACAGTATGGGATCAGGACTCTGTATTAGCAGACATAGAACATCTAATGGTTTTGGACCATAAGGAACTAATAAGTCTTGTCCATGTTTTGGTGGAAGAACATTCAGTGAGTAGATCAGCAGTGAGACCTAAAACCTCTTCTTCACTCACAGGAAGCCAGTGTCGAATCCTGAGGACCGTTTGATGTGGTCCAGGTTCTGGGTGTTCTGAGGACCGTTCTGATGTGGTCCAGGTTCTGGGTGTTCTGAGGACCGTTCTGATGTGGTCCAGGTTCTGGGGGTTCTGAGGACCGGCCTGCTGTGGTCCAGGTTCTGGGGGTTTGTTGGGACTCTGGCAGCAGGGTCCAGGTTCTGAGGCTGCCTGGTTCCTGTAAACTCAGCGTCCCAGTGGTCTGACCTCCTGACCCTGGGAGCAGGAACACGTTTCTGAGTCTTTTAGACAGAAGACTGTATTCTGGCAGTTTGCCAGCTGGTGGCAGACTTTCTGAACAAATTCAGCTCTGAGGCGATAATTCCATCTAGGTTTCTGGCTCATCGTTCAGTGAGGCTGGAATTTGTATCTTAGACTGGATGGTCCTGGTCAGTCTGGCTAGCAGTTAGAGATGCGTGGATTGCGGTTGCACCCGCGGAGGCCGCGGATAACCGCGGATCGGGTGGATGGCGTGTTGAAAAATTAAGATTTTAATGACATTCGGGCGGGTTGCGGTTGAAGCACTCACATAAAAAAAAGCAACATTTTAATAGCCAAAACACTATTCTGCGGATGGCGGCGGGTTCGGTTTTGAAAATTGATAAAAAAATCTTTGGTGCGGGCGGATAGCGGGCGGATGGAGATTTTTAGAAGCGGTTGCGGATGGAAAAATGAGCCATCCACGCATCTCTGCTAGCAGTGATGATTAACGATTATCTGAAATGGTTATTATTTGTTGAAAGAATGGGGATGTGATGTACATCAGATTGCCTCCAGGCACCCCCTGCTGAGCAAGAAACCACATCCAGTTCGTTGATATCAGCCTCATGCAACAGACTGATGGATGATAATGAAATTATTACCAGTTACCAACATTAATAGTAAAGCCAGAAGAGGTCTTGACACAGAAACGATGGCATTTCATTCATATGTGTGAAACATCAGTAAAGCAACACTGTCCTGTCTTCACTTCCCTCATCTGTGGCAACAAAAAGATTAAGAAAGAAAGAATGCAGATCCCTGCTTGGCTGTGGAGAAAAACTACGATGATGGCATGGACTGGCTTCAGACCAGCTTGTCTCCCGTGTGCTGATTGTCTTGTTTGTGGAAGGGGTCGTCTTGGGTAATCGTTTTCTTCACTCATTTATACAAGCGGGCCTGTACCGTTTTCCTCTCCGAGCCTCGTTTCCACGCACAGTGAAGCATTTTGAAGGAGCTCAAACCGACAGTTGAGACCAGGTGGGAAGTCCTCCACTTCGCCAGTAACGTCACTGAAACGAAATGTAACGGCAGCGCTGTAACGTCTCCTGGTGGAAACCACCGTGACTTGTTAATGGCGTGAGAAACTGCCTCAGTGTGAAGACTTCCCCTGTCAGAGTCCAAGTCGTTCAGGCCTGCTCTTTTATTGCAGTTTATTAACAGAAAATGAAGCACGTGCACTGTTATTGTGTTTTAATGCAGAGCCTGTGTCTGTCTGTTCCTGAGGCGTGTGTTTCGCTGTAGCGCTGTTCACAGGAGTAGATTTGGACGCCACACAGGTCAGGTCATGCAGATCAGTCTTCAAGTGGTTGTGCAATAAAACCATGAGGAACAGAAGGAGAGGACTGAGTAAAGCGAGAGAACAGCTTCCTCCCTGCTGCCTCTGCCGCCGCTTTGTGGCGTCCGTCCCACGTCCAAACGAGACACGAGCTTCAGACATCAGACACGGATCTGATTTGGCAGCTGGTATGAACGAGGCCTGGGTCTGATGTGAAAGCATCAGAAGTGAGCCTCATCTGCCTGCAGTGTGGACGCAGCCTTCTTCATGAAACGGGCTGGTGTTGCGCTACGGATGGAAAATGCAAACTCATTTCAACTGAATAGTTAATGTGATGATGAGAAGAAAGTAATGATACTTCCTTCAAGAGTCTGATCAATAGCTTTCCATTCTATCAGTTTTGTTCATTAGAAATGCCTAACTGAAATGGCATGGGTTTAATTAGAGGGCATTAACTGTACATGACAACACTAAAATGAATAAAGAAGCGTCACATGACCAGCACACAAAGCATGCTGATGTCCACTGATTCACATCCAGCTGACTCTGGACAAGGACGAAGTAGAAAACAGGATTCAGAAATGGGACTAGATCATATAATCCAATCCTAGTTTTAATCTGGATCAAAAATTTTTCATTTCAGTAGGATCTGGATGACTTTGATCCAAAAACCAGGATCGTCCTGATCCCAGCAGGGACTTCAGTGTTGACTGGGATGAAGGTTCAGACTGTGGGAGCTCAGCTGGTGGATGATGATCTGGCTGGAGGTCCAGAGCTGCCAGGAAGCAGTTGCAGTTACAGAAGGACGATGTTGGTTCCTAGGTACAGTACACGTCCTGATGTCTCTCAGGAAAATCAGTACAACCTTGCAGCTGAAAGCCGGTGAACCTTAAAGGTTAGCCACTGCATCGATTGTGACAGCAATGTTTTGTGCAGATCTGTGGGTGAGAGTCAGGTTCATACAAGCTGGATATTGATCTGTTTACATCAAGAGACGAGCTGGGCTGGGTAGCAGCACCATCTTTTAAACGACAGAACAACGAAAGCAACGATGAGCTCGTCTGGAGGGTGCAAGCTTCTCACTTTTCAGCAAGGAAATTAAAAAAAACAATCATGAAAGTGCTAGCCTTTGTTCGGGAATAACCACATTCAAAGTACTTTGCAGTGAGTCAGTAGAGCACGTGTCAACACTGAGGACATATGTGAACCAGAAAAAAGAAAAAATCCTCGAACATAGAAAACTTCTATCGACTCAGTGAGTTCTAATGACTATTCCTTTTTCTCTCTCAGCTCTACAAACTGGACCAGTTGCATGAAGCCACATGAAACTGCAGTTTGTCAGTCATTTCAATTAAATATCAATCCTTAAAGCTCGTGCCTGGAGTTTTGAAAGAGAGAGGTTTTTTTTTAATCCAACGTCTCGAGGTTCCGCCCTCCCTCTGTTTTCATGAGCGATCAAGCCACGCCCCCCTTAATTGTGCACGCTATTATCCGTCGGGTGAAAAAGAGAGCCTCTGAGTCCTGCAGCATCCTCCATGTTCAGCTGTTTCCGGTGGATGTTCAGCAGACAGTGGATATATCTGCTGCAGAGCTAACTCTCCTCTGCTGGGCGAGCGGCCGTGCTCTCTGGCTGCTCCACACTTTGATTGACAGCGCGACAAGGCGGAAGCTCGAAGTCTATTGGCTGAAGCTGACCGGCGCTTTTTCGGATAACATGGGGGTCTATGAGACGAAGGCGGGGCTCATAAATACATTTTTATATTGCTTTATGCTGATATTATATTGTAGTATGGAACCAGACTGACACATTGAAGCTCTGTTGAAAAATGATACATACGTTGGAAACGAACGGAAACTCCGGACACCAGCTTTAACTCCACTGAAAGAAGGAGCTTGTTGGTAAATACCAGGCACTGTAGCCACGGACCGCTTCAGACACCCGGACTGGTGGGAAGACATGGAACTGCAAACTCCTCCTGAAAACAGGACAGAGTTTAAACGCTGGCGCTCATTTAAACTTGGATGCTGTGGAATCATCTCATATGAAAACAACCCACACCGATGCCAAAAGACTGAAGAGTCAGAACCAGAATGCAGGTCAATGCAGACACGACGAATGTTACAAGTATACAATGTGAATATCACACAGGATAAACACAAAAATACAGAGTTGTAAAGCACAGTGATGTGTTGCGCTGTAAAAAGGCGTGTTTGTATTGCACAGGGTGAGTGGAGTGAGCGGAGTGAGCGGAGTGAGCGGACAGCCATGTGGAGGCAGTTTCCTTGTTGCTTACTGGCTTGTTTCATGAGAGGCGGGGATGGGATGTGTTTCAGTCTGCTGGTCCTCACTTCAAAACATCTGTAGCACCTCCCAGAGGTCTGCAGGTCACCAGCTGAGGACTGAGGCGTGAACCAGTCTCCCACGCTCTTTTAGAGCAGGCTGGGTGGTTGTGGGGGACGTTGGTGGTCTGGGGATGACTGGTGGATTCCAGGCAGGTGGGGGTGACTGCTTGTTCCAGGGAGAACCTGATGTGGGCCGCTGCTGAGCACAGGCTCTGAGCACCTTTCCCGGGACTCCGTCTGGACCGGCAGCCTCCGTGGTTCAGTGCCAGGAGCACAGCTCCCTTCAGGGAGCACCCCCCTACTGGAGTCTGGCCGGGGCAGACGGGTGTCCCTGTGGTGATTCCAATGGTCCAAAGCAGGGACTGCCTCCGGTGTCCCGCCGCCGGCCCCTCGCTCCCTGCCTGTGTCTTGATGCTGGGCTCGTTCATCAGTCACAGCAGAACAGTCTTAATCCTGTTTCCTCTTTGCTAGAGAAACTCCGGCAGGCCCTGCTTCCTGCTTCCTGCTTCCGCTTCCTGCTTCCTGCAGGGCCACAAATGTCTTTTGCTCAGGGTGACAATGAAAGCACGTAAGTGAAGCAGAACTAAATGTGAATCTTTCTCTATTTTTCTGATTTGGTTTGCATTCTGCTCAACTGAAAATCCTCTTTTCAATCAAAACAAACCTGACAAGAGGACCAGCGCACCGGAAACCGTCACTGATGGAGAACAGGACGCACAGCAGGTCACCGGCTGCCTGGTTCGAACGCTCCCTCTGTCAGGACGCCTTGTTGACATGGGTTCCAGAAAAGAAGCAGCGTCTCAGCAGAACTGAAGCGCTTCATCACTGTCTGAATGGTTTCGGTCCGGCGATCCTCCAGGGGGCTCGCTGCAGCGCTCGCAGCGCTCGCAGCACACTGCTCCACCGCTGACGATGGATGCTAGACTAAAAGTTTAAATATGAACGAGGGGGATCACCTGTCTGATGGAAGTGAGAGGCGGCCAGGGCTTCAGTTCATCCATCTCACACACACACACACACGCTCAGTCTTGTATTTCTATCCTTGTGGGGACCGTCCATTGACTCCCATTCATGTCTAGCCCCTAACCCTGACCCTTACCCTAACCCTAACCCACACCACAACAAAGCCTAACCCTAAAGAAATGTTTTTGCACTTTAACTTTTTTCAGTAACAACAACATGGTCAAGAAAACACTGTTTCTCCTACTTAGGACCGGAAAAAGGTCCCACAAGGCACGTCGTTCCACGTTTTGCTATCCTTGTGGGGACATTTGGCCCCGACAAGGATAGAAATACGAGAACACACACACACACACACACACACACACCTTGACCACGTCCCACTGCAGTGCATCCACACTAACATTTCTGTCAGAACTGTTTCCATTTTGTTCTGAGCAGCATGAGCGATGCCTTGCTCATGTGTGGCATCCTCCTGTAATTTGACAGAAACAAGCTAACGCTGCCGAAACGAGAGCCTGCGGTGTGAAGCGTCAGCTGCTGAGCCCGCTGGGGGAGGCGCCGCCGTCCGTCCAGCTGTGGCTCTGCTCTCCGGGGCGGACCAGCCGGGTGGGCGGGGTCCGCTACCTGCTCTGTACCAAACAGACCATGGCAGTGGCCAGTGCAGAGCTGCTGCTCTGTGGTGTGGCGTCCTTCTCTCCTCCTGCTCTGTCTCTTCCTCTCTCAGCCGTCTTCCCGTAACCCTTCAGTAGGGCTGCACAATTAATCGAATTTTGATCACGATCATGATTTTGGCTACCGCGATTAAATTTAGATGATCGTCGCCATTTTAAAATTGAAAAAAACAGCTCTGTTGTGTGTCAAAAAAAGCACTTTCTAAATCCAACAGTCAGCCAACCACCAGGGGGCGACAGAGGTCAGGGCCTCATCATCACGCTGCCTAAACAGCAGCGAGGAACCCGCGGCAGCGTCAGATGAAAGAACTATGAGACAGACTGGAGAGCAGCAGGCGGCGACGGAGCTGAGGCTTCTGGAGGGGAGGAGCCGCTAGCGCCTCGTAAAGGAGCAACATCTACTGCAGCGCTCGGCAACTGGCGGCACGTGGGCCACTTTTGGCCCGTGAACAACAATATCTGGCCCACCAGGTGATTTTGAGAATCTGAGGCTCCTGCTTCACGGAGGCAGGAACTCCGTCCATTCACCTGTCAGTATGCAGCTCCTCCTGAACCTCCTTCTGTACCTGTGGAACACCTGAACCCTCTGATTCACTGAACAACCTGAGCTGCAGCTCCTGCTGCCTTCAGGGACACTCTGTAAAAGTAGCCTCCTGATGGACGCCACTGGTGTCTCGGTCAGCTGTTAGCTTAGCTGTTAGCCACCGAGGAACTAGCTGGCTTTGAAGGATTCCTTTGTGCTCCAACATCAGACGGGACGCATCTCAACTTCTGTATCGGTGGAAATAAGATCTAAACGCTGAGCGTCTCGGACAGAACGGGAAAAGTTGTTATTGACGGACAGTTCAGGATGTGAGCGGCGTAGCGGCGGCTTGGAGAGAACGAGGGAAACATTGTTCTGGTAGGTTTAATTTCTGGGTTTAGCGTGGCTGTTTACTGTTCTCTTGTTGTTTTATCTTGTTCAGTGACCATCGTGTTGCTCTCAGGATGCAGCAGGTGACGGTCGCTCCGCTGTGAGGCGTTCAGGTTCCAAAGTCATAATCCGGCTCTTTTCAGATCAGAGGTCTTGTTCGTTTCTCAGGAAAAGCGACATCCGACTCCACTGAAGTGCTGAAGACGCACGTCTTCAATTTGAAGACTTGTTTGTTTATAAAAAATGTGCAATAAAAAGGTATGTTTTGCCTAACATAATGAATAATTGTGATTAATAATCGTGATTACAGTATTGACAAAAATAATCGTGGCTATCATTTTGGCCATAATCGTGCAGGCGTACCCTTCAGAGGAAACTGATGGCTGCCAGCATGCGCTCTGGTTTCTGTTCGTCCTCATGGGGACACGCTCTGTCCTGACATCCCGTCCTCCCTGACAGAGAAGTTCCAGTCATCTTCTGAAAGTCCGAGCTGCCTGGAGGGTGAACAGAGGCAGCTCCATAGCATTTTTCATGAACCACGGCTCGCTGATCGTTTGGTTCGGAGGTTTCTTTGTGGGGCATTTCTCCCGTTTTGTCAGCAGACACATTATTTTGCCCTCGTTGCTTCTGTGAAAAAATAACACTCACAAATTGAACAAGTCACAGCTGGCTCTCCAAGCCATTCCTCAGCAGGGATTCCCAGACAGACTCAGCTCGCAGCATGCTCCAAACGACTCTCTGAACCCTCATGGAGGCCCCGCCCACCATCCGCCTGGCCCCTCCCTCTCCGTGGCTTCAGCAGCATGACCTTCCTTGATGGACGCCCGTGGATTCAGGACGCCCGAGAGAGACGTCCCCCCCACCGTCCTCTCGGCAAGGACGAGCGCTCCGTGCAGCACTTCCTTCTGTCGTCTGGTTTCACACGTGGCCTCAGCCCGGCGCTCCCTCGGGGGTGTCAGGGTGAGGGTCTGGGGTCGGGGGCGGGGCCGGGGCCGGGGCCGGGGCCGGGGTCGGGGTCGGGGCCGGGGCCGGGGCCGGGGCCGGGGCCGGGGCCGGGGCCGGGGCCGGGGCCGGGGCCGGGGGCCGGGGCCGGGGCCGGGGCTGGGGTCGCGGTCGGGGCCGGGGGCGGGCCGGGGCCGGGGCCGGGGGCCGGGGCCGGGGCCGGGGCCGGGGCTGGGGCCGGGGCCGGGGCCGGGGCCGGCCTCGGCCTCCTCAGGTGGAGGGGAACGGAACGCCGCTCCGCTCTGTACGGCAGCGGCGCTGTCCCAGGAGACACTGGAAGGTGGACGGAGGACTGAAGGGAGCTCTCAGAAGTTTCTCTCAGGACGCGGTTCTGAACTGCTGGGCTGTTTGGAAACAGAGGAGAGACACTTCCTCTGGGTGTGCTTTTTTTCTTTTCTTTTTGCCGCAGAGATGAAAATCCGTCCTACTCCAGTGAGTTATCATGACTGCTGAGCCGCTGACATTCTTCATCAGCATGCTGCTGCCGGCTGCCTCTGCGTCACTCCTTCACTCCCTAGCACTCCCGGTGTGGGGCAGACGGTCCGCTCACCCTTCCACAGCATTTCTTCAGATGCAGGTTGATTTCATGTGAGAAATGCACATGTTCAAAAAGAAAAACAGATTGCAGCTGAAATAACGTCCATCCATTCATCTGCTTCCATCCTGCACTCTGTCTCAGAGGCAGCCAAATCTGGAGTGTGTCCCAGCAAGTCAGCACACACACACACACACACACACACACACACACACACACACACACAACATTTAACCTCAGCATGTAGAGAACAGCTCCTGTCCGTGGAGAAATGGCAGCAGGCCCGTCTCCCTGGCTCGACAGCAGGTCCTGGTTCTGCCTGTGTGCAGTTTGCATGTTGACGCTCATGTGAATTTACAGTTACAAAGGACTTTTAGAAACAATGACTATATCTGAACTAAAATCATCATACCTGTATTTATGTCAAATTTCACAGAGAAAGAACAAATCTAGATCAACTCAGATGACATTGAGCTCGGTTCCAGACATGGTCACACTTCCTTCCTGTTTCAGCTCACGCTGCCTCTGTGTTTGTCAGGAAAAGCTTGATTTGATTCTTCTCTTAGCAGTGATTTGGCCTGACAGTGCTTCTGCTGTCAGCTGAACTTCTGAGAAACTCATTTCTTCTTCCAGACGTCTGTTTCACACCACAGCACCATGGTTTAGATCACTCGGACCCAGCAGCAGTGCAGAGAGACCTGAAACAGCCTGTTGGTTGGGCTGGGTGTGGAGGAGGTGAACTCGGCTGGCAGGACGCTCAGACACCGAGCGCTGTCTCTCACTCCTGTCTCCTGTCCACGCTCTCTGTCCTCTGAATGATCTTCTTCTGTTTTCTCTCAAGATTTATGTCCTTTTTAGTCTTACAATCTCTGCTGTGTGTGTGTGTGTGTGTGTGTGTGTGTGTGTGTGATCTCTTGACCATTGTTTCATGTATTACTACATATCTTCAGCTCACATTTGAACTACAAAGTTGTACATTTCCACAGCAGTAGAGGAAATGCAGTCGGGAATATTGTGTGAAATTATAAAAGTGAAAAGTTGCCGGACTGCTGTGAGATTGATATGTTGGCAGTGAAAGAAGCCGTTGATGGAATATTAAATGTAAAACCTGCATCTGTCCCTCCACTGGAGTGTGTCCGTCCCCCCACAGCGCTCAGGGACCGGCGCCAGCTTCAAGCATTACTCAGAAACGAAACCCGTCCACATCCGAGGCTCTAACGGAGTCAGAGGAGGAATTAACAACTCACGTTGACAATAACAAAGAAAGAATATGCACTTGGACTATGTATTGGTTTAAAAGCAGTATTTGACACCATAAATCGTGACATACCAATGAATGAATGGAATCGGAGCAGTGGCATGAACTGGCTCAAAGGCTTTGTTCAGAGAGAGGACCACAAGTCCCCGAGACTGGAGTCCCTCAGGGATCAGTACCGGGACCTACATGTTTCATACTGTACTCAGATGGTCCTCCAGAAGTTCAAAACTTTAGATATTGGTTTTGTTTGCAAATTATACAAGGTTTATTTTGTTAAGGAGAAAAATTGCAGCAGCTTTTGGAGGTAGTTACAAGGGATGGGAATTTCGACTAATTTCCCCACCGACTAATCAGAACTACCGCGACTAATAACAGCGGCGCGGAGCAGTGCCTGCATGCGATGCCCAACGGGCGGGGAGCGGTGTGGTGCCTGTGTTGTGCCGAATTATGCATGCCCACCACATAACTAGGCACAACACCGGCGTGCGGTGTTGGACGGGGGGACAGCTGTGGAGCGGTGCAGCGCGGTGACCAACGCGCAACGCACACCCGCGCGAACATGTGAAGCATGGACGGGCCAGGCAGCGTTCAGCCGAATAGTAAAATACTAAACGTTTAATAAATGAGTAAGCGGTTAAACAATTAAACGATTAGCCGTGCACATCCCTAGTAGTTACAGCAAAGATGAAAAATCAACAAACTCACTCAAATTGTTTGGAAACTTGAACAAAGCTAAACTTCTGTTATTTATCAATCTTAAAAGAAGGGGGAAGAGGAAAGCCTGGTGGATAATGCTGAAATTTAGCAGATCTATGAAAATAAGCTTTTAGATGAGAATAGATGGAGGAGTGGACTGTTGTTTAGTCTCAACATGCAGGGCATGAAATTCGTCAAAATTTTAACAGGCCCTCCAAATTTTTTCAGCAGGTCCTCAGAAAATTTTAACAGGTCCTCACAAGTTTTCACAGGTCCTTAATTTTCAATTTTGTAAAATGTTGATCAAAAACAGGATCCAACAATATTTTTTTTAAATTAAACTGTTGTATTTTGTTGTGCTTGTTTAGTTCTGTTTCTATCTATCTGCTGCTCTGTGTCTGGGATGGTAGATCTTCTATATGGCCCACCCTAAGCTGCAAATGTATAAAATGATTTTTATTTATTTTGCTGCAGGTATGCATGTTGCTAATTGCTGATTGAAGCATCCCAGCTTTGACTAGTTCCTTTGGTGGTGGCGGCACATTAACCCTAGAATCCATACCAGCACAGATCACATTTCAGATCATGTCGTTGCTCCCAGTTGAAACTAAATATTTCAGCTAAGATCCTGCTGATGGCTGTGAATGTTAGTGTAGATTCTGGTTCTGTTCAGGTCTTAATCTGACCAGGTTTTGTCTGTGTATGTATCAGACCCTGGAGGACCAGTAGACCCTGGAGGACCAGTAGACCCTGGAGGACCAGTAGACCCTGGAGGACCTCTCTCACTGAGAGGGGTGGACAACTGTAGTATCGCAGTAAATCATGAACTGTTTGGCAGATTTGCATATTTACAGTTACTACTGTTTACACCCACTGCTGTCCTTGTGTTCTGAAGTATTTGTTGTTTGGAGTTCACAGCAGCGCCGGAATCAAGCAGTACCTCCTTCAATCCAGCAGAGGGCGCATTGTGGTCGTTAGATGCATGGTGCAGCGTGAAGCACAGAGAAGAAGAATGCAAAAATGGAATCCCAGAGTTACGAGGCGTGTTGGTTATGATCGATTCATTAACAGAGAAGCGACGCAATGTCATGATAAAAAAAGCCAGCAGGCGGTACGGACCTGCTTATGTGGACCTAAACCGGCGGAGATTCCATCTCAATCGGTCCTGCCGCCATTTTATAGGGAGTTTCGCGCCCTGGCGTGATTAAGTTATTGAACAGCAATATGGGGACACGCCTACAAAACCAGCCTGCAACAGTTTAACTTCCTTCAAACAGAGCTATGAGGAGTTTAAACTCTGGGATGCTGGGAACACAGCAGCGACCTGAGCTTCAACCAGCTGGAACATTCAGAAGTGCACAAGTTAAAAAAGCAGAGATATGGCCATCAAGGCAAGCTGCTTCTTCGTACTGCTTTTCAATATTCAACCTTTTAGTTTGAAACCTCTGAGAACATCTGTTAAAATTCAGCCAATCTAAATCCCAGATGCCAGACTTCCACCATTCCCAGCGGGTCCTGACCCGAAGCCTGCACGACGTGCCCGGGCGCCACGCCCCCTGCTGATGAGTTTACAGCCATCATTCACTGAATCTCTTCATTCTTTTGCTTGCAGCTACTGTTAATAGATAGTTTCCAGATCCTGTTCCCATGTGTCCGCCAGCAGAGAAGAAGCAGCTTGACTGCATCTCGAACACCTCATGTGTTCTTGTGAAAGAACAGCTCTGTTCTTCTGTTCCGTTCCCTTCGACAGTCTCTGCGACAGTAAACAAGACTGCAAGGTCAGCAGGATGAGAGTCTGAAGCCCGTTTCATGGCGAACTGAGAGCGTTGAAATGAGACGAGTTGTTTATCTCAGGAGGACGAAGCTGATGCTGTCGCAGTGGAAATAATTCCAGATGACCATGAAACCAAAACATTATCTTCAATTAGCCTCATTGATTCTGTGAGAAATGTTGAAAAAAAGATGTGCTTTTCATTTCAGGATGATGGGAAATAGTTAGATTTGAATTTCCTTGAAAGAAAGTGTTTCCGTCACCAAAGAAAAGACTCTAGTTTACAAAATACACTCAATAAGAACGATCAATGGAGCAAACCGTGAGCCTTCCTCTGCATTGATTCCTGCTAGCATGGCAATAAAAGCATTATCAAGTAAATATACAGTACCCAAACTGATGTTTGTTGTCCTGACCGCTGGATGTCAGGAAACAGATGCCTCCGGGAGGTTTCCAATATATTACAGTTTGCGGTTGTGTTGGAGGAAATGTGTTCTTTTCATCTTACAGAGCTTCTCCACCATCTCACACTGAATCCTTGGAGGGACATGGAGATTTATTTTGTCCATTTTTAAAAGACTATTGTTGAGAGAAAGCTGATGTGAAACACCTGCAGAGTCAGTACAGGATACGGCGTGTTTTAATGTAATATCAGCATTAGAGTAAACCTATCGTGGCCTATCAGGATGGGATTCCCCTTTTTAAAAGGATGAAATGGTCTGAAAGTCTGACGTACATAAGCCTTTAAGAATCTGACTTTCAGTCCCTTTGAGAGCCGACTCCCCTGCACCGCCAGCAGAACAAGTAACATTAACGATAATGCCGTTTCCAAAGTTAGACCTATAAATAGGGATGTGTGTGTGCGTGTGTGTGCGTGTGTGTCTCGTCCTGGGCCGTCCTCATGCATCCTGTTGTCTTTATGAATCCGCTGCTGCTGTGCTGCATGTCGTCCTCTGTCCGTTCCCCGGCGGCAGGGTGGGCAGGCAGTGAAGGCTGGGGGCCGCGGGGCGGCGTGCCGCTGACTGAGCTTCCTCATCACCTTCAGCCTGGCCACCTGTAACCGCTGGAGCTGGAGCTGGAGACACAACTGTGAAATGAAGTTAGCTCGGCGTGCCGCGGGCCTCTTCCTCCTCCTCCTCCTCCTCCTCTTCCTGTTCCTCTTCCTCCTCCTCCTCTTTCACCTCCTTCCTCCTCCTCCTCCTCCTCCTCTTCCTCCTCCTCCTCTTCCTCCTCTTCCTCCTCCTCCTCTTCCTCCTCCTCCTCTTTCTCCTCCTCCTCCTCCTCCTCTTCCTCCTCCTCCTCCTCCTCCTCCTCCTCCTCTTCCTGTTCCTCTTCCTCCTCCTCTTCCTCCTCTTCCTCCTCCTCCTCTTCCTCCTCCTCCTCCTCCTCCTCCTCCTCCGCTCCTCGTCTCTCAAGTTTGAAGAATTTCTGCCTCACAGGAACTCATTGCTATGTACAACAGTAAGTGTTAGAAGAAGGCCCAGACGGCGGCTCTGCCGAGCCAGTAAACCGCCGGCGTCCCACAGGCCCCTCCTTTCTCCAGTGTGGAGAACTTTGAACCCGGCGCCGTGCGAGCCGGCCTGTGATGTGATCAGAGCTAACAAGGCGGCGCTCTACTGCCTCCAGGCTGTCGTCATGCTGCTTTTAAAAGCTTCAAAAGGAGCTTTTCTCTTTGCTTTCCACAAAAAAAAAAAAACGTCTCCAGACAAAATGAGAGACAGCCATTTAATTAAAACTAGCCAAATGTCACACTGAACACTGAAAGCAAAGGACTGTGGCTGTGGGTGAAGCGAAGCGTCCAGTGAGGTCTCTCATCGCCACACAGCATGCTCCCACCCCCACCTTCTGGATGCTCCAGGCTCTCCCTGCAGACTGGAACAATACCAAAGATATGAGACAGTTAATGCACTTATTTTCACTGTTCCTCAGAAGGTTTGAATCACACCACAACAAAGGCAGGAAGGTCTGGATGGAAATCCAGCTACATGAAATGAAATCAGCATCAACGCCACAGCACTTTCAAGAAAGAACACAAAAGAACTTGTGCTGTTTATGAGAGATGCTAATAGAGACAGATCTGAATCTTTTTGAGGAAGCTCTTGTCTTTTTGCTCAGCAGAGAGCACCAGAGGTTGTGTGTGTGAGTTCTCAGTGGACAGCAGCGGTGTGTATTTGGTGGACAGGCCTGTCTCTTAGCTAAATGACTGACGCTCTGTCAGAACTGGAAGGACGTTTACAGCGACATGCAGACAGAAGGAGGCTGAAGAGATCATGGAAGTGTCAGGGTGTTTGTTCCAAACTACTGGAAGCAATGTATGCAAAGAGATTCTACTGACTCGAACATCTAAGAACATTTGCATCATTTATGACCAAGTCTATTTTTGATTCGGTTAAACAGCGTTGCTCCCTGTCTCAGGTCTTGCAGCCTCTTTTAAAGAGATGATGTTCCTCTTCTCTTTCACTCACTTCAATGTTTAGTGTTTCTTTTTTCTTGCTGACTTCAGCTCCAGTTTCAGGTGCTGCTCCAACATGATTGATAACTTCACGTCACATTTGTCTTTGCGCCCGGTACGGTGACATGGCTTCATAAAACCTAGGTCTAATCTGTTGACATTGGCATGCAGTCTCTCCTAAAGCTGGCATTTCAGGAAACGTTGCACTCCAAAAGGATTTCGTTGTCCAGAGTTGGCGTTGTGATGCCTGCTGCAGCTGAACTGAATGTTTCTGTATCGCAGGTTGTGTGGTGAAAGTGAGCGCGGCAGCCTGTTGAGATGGAGCGTTTGTGTGTTTTGGTCCAGACGTGAGTGATGAGGGCTCCGTCCCCGGAGCTCCAGCTGCTGCAGAGCCACTTACACCGCCGTAACATCGCAGAACCAATGTGTGTACATTTAGTTTTCAGGTGGGCTGTTAGCTTTAAATCAGCTCATCCTCCCCCTTCCCTCAGAAACCACTTAGAACATCTATAATAATGATGCATTAAGGTGTCAGCGGAGCAGGCGGCCTGATTCATCACCGCAGACTGCTCATACTGAGACACTGTCTCCTGTGCTTAGCTTCCCTCATATTAATGCTCCATTGAGTACTCTACACTACATCGCGCCTGTGTTTGATGAGGATTACACACACACACACACACACACCATAAAATAATACTTGTTTAGAACATTTTCCAAACAACAGTGCATTATTCTGGTAGCAGAACAGCTCAGATTTATCCAGCACCTGTACTCCCTGCACTGAGATATATTTCAGAGCCGCAGTTCTAAATGTGTAACAGCCCATCACAGACGTGATATAAAGCCAAATAATACACTAACATCACACTCTCCTCCAGAGAAAAAACACCCAGTTTCTCTCAGTCAAAGTTTTGATAAACTGATAATTATTTCCAGACCTTGAAGGGACAACAAGGAAGTATAACCCCTCCCTGCTCTCACTTGTTTTTGAAAGAGAAGCCTTTGAGAGCATGCTGGTGAAAAGCAGAACCTGTACCTGATGTATACTTGGCTGCTGTCCTCAAAGTCACCTTGTGCCGCTCCCAGCTGCCTCTCTGGAAACGCTCCCTCTTCAGGCGTGTCGGCGCTGGATCTCCTCCACCGCCTCCTGTCAGGACTGCCACCGACAGTGGAGACGGTCCCACTTGGAGGAGAGCAGGAACTCACTGGGACTCCAACCTAGCGAGCCGGCCTGGTGCGAGGCTTCAGTCATGAAACTGTTCCACCACCATTCGACGGAAGCCTTCATCAGGAGTATCTGCACAGATCGGATCTTGTAAATGAAATCACCTAGCATGCTTCAGGTGATTTTGGGAAGTGAATCTTTAGATTCTCTAACGTTTCCAGGACTAAAGCGACGACTGACCTGCAGCACTGGTGTTGTTCCTCAGTCGACGGCCATGAGCCCAAACAGGAGTGTAAACTTCCAGGTGTCTCCCTACAGTAACTTAAAGGGGACGTTGATCAGTGGACCTCTTTTTTAAACCTGTAAACACTATTAAATAGTCTGATACCAATGTGAAACGACACCAAAGTGTCGAGTAATGCGGTTCATGTCTTTGCCCGCAAGCCCTGAAAACAGTTCTGCCTGGCTGTGAAGGCTCTGGTTCACTGAGGGTTTTCAAGCCGGACCGTTGAGACGTAGATGTGATCCAGACTTCCTTATATGGTCATGCTGAGACCCGGCCCAGGCTTCTCTGTGCCTGGTGTGGTGTGTTGGTGTTAGATCCAGAGAACATGGCTCCCAGAAAATCTTTATTTGGACATCCTGGAAAGGCAGTTTTATTTGGCTTTCCTGAAGACGAAGTCGCCAGGCAGCAGTGGAAATTATTTCTTTTTCCGGGTCAGAAGAAGACAAATCCTCCAGTCTCTGTCTGCCGACGGCATTTTGCACGGCACTGTTTTGCAGAAGCGGTGAGTTAGAACTTTTCAGTGTCCTGTGTTTATTTTGTGTTAGCTACAAAAGTTATTTCAGATGGTAAGGTTGGGTGCTCGAAGAAATCATCAGCTGATAGGGGAATAGCGCAAAAAGGTTAGAATTACCACCAACGTCCGACATTAACAGCCGCAAACGGCAGATGAATTTTCTGTTTGGCGAGTAACTAGCGGGGTTATCTGCCACACGGGGCAAGGGGTGAATGTTTTCTACCATAATAATAATAATAGTAAGCGTTTTGGGACGCAAAGTGTGGGATCACTACAAGCTGAAACGTAAACATAGTGCAGCAGGTCTGTGGTGCATCGGAGTTATCCTAGCATGACAGCACATCGTATGCTACACCAAGACGTAGCAGGTTTCCTATCAGAGCAGCGTCGCTGCAGCAGGTCAGTGAAAATACAATCGTCCCATAAATAAGAGGCAAATAAATATTTTTACAATCAGCTGTTTACACGTCTGAGTCCCAGAGGAGAGCCAGCAGTCGTCACCAACTGTCTTTGAATGCGCCACACCGCCGAGGAGGTCCTTGAACGCAACACGAAATGAAATGGAAGTGATTCCACAGAAGAGGCACAACATGTTCAAAAGTTCAGGCTGGATTTCTGAGGAATGTTCCGTTTCACAAACAGCTGATATGGCAACGCTTGTCAGTTATCTCCACTTCCATACCGGCAAGGTGGGTGTGACCAATCACAGCGAGTGGGATGTGCACATGGATGAGACTGGGATGGAGTCAACTGAACAGAGCGTTTTCGGAGGAAGGAGGAAAAGCAAGGAAGCGGCGCAGTAAAAGACACAGATCTAAGAAGCTTTCACTGCCGGTTATCCTGTATAGGCCCTCTAGGGGGGGCTAGAAATGAAATACGAATGAGCAAAACCGGCCGATCAACATCCCCTTTAAGACAGCTGCGGCCTCCTTGGTTGTGAAGTGGCTTTCACTTCACCTCAGAGCAAGCCTGTTCTGACTTTCTCTGCTAGTTTTACATCATGCAGATGAATCGTGCTTATTGCTGTTTCTGTAAAGCCAGAGTATTTTTGAGAGCGCCTCAGGAAACGTGGTGATACCCTGGTTGACATATCTCTGCAGTATCTCATGGACCTCGGGTGCAGTACCTTCAGACTGGCGCCGGGTTGGTCAGCCCATTTCTAAATAGGGGAGCTTGAGAGTGTGTGCCAATTATAGGGGTGTCACACTTCTCAGCCTCTCTCGGAAGGTCTATGTGAGTTCAGGAGACTCTGACAGTCGGACCTCGGAGACAGGAGGACCATGTGGACAGTGGAACAGAGGACCAGCTCTCTCACACATAACTCAGCGGAGTTTTCCGCTCCAGTCTACATAGTTTTTCCACTCGGTCCTACGCTGCCTTACTCAACTCGCCTCGCATTGGTTCTTGTGCATTTCCGTTACATATTTGTAGCTCATACCAGGTACTTCCTTGTCCCCACTCAGAGTACAGAGTGAGCTGAGTCGAAGTGAGAATGTGGCGTCAGCAGGCGGCTGGCCAGTGATTGGCTGGAGCTTTGCTTCAGTAGCTGAGCCGTTAGAGCAGCATCAGTCTGACTAAGCCCCACCATTTTTAAAACCTTGCAACAACAATCAAGGTGAAACCTGCTCACAAACAGACCCCTTGGAGCAATGAGGAGGTGCGCATGTTTCTTTGTGTGGTGGCTGAGGAGAAGATTCAGTGGGAAGTAGATGGAGCGACGCTCACCGATGAAGTGTAGCTTGACGCCTCTGAGCTGACGGCCACTGATGGATACCGTCAGACAGTGAGACCGTCCTGGCGAAGCTAGAGAAGCTGCAGTGTGAGTCCCAGACCATAAAAGATCACCACAGCAGTGGGTCGAACTGAAAAATACCACAAGTGGTTCAGTCAAATGATCGGAATCGGACCGGAAGCAGCAGGAGGGAGGTTGGCGGCGACTCAGCCACGGCTTTGGACAGTGACTGAGGCCGGTCAGCAAACCCACATAATGAGCAAGCAACGTAACGGTCTAACAGCACAGGTTAGTTTCACCCTACAGATGATGAGTTGTTGCTGTAGTAATGGCCGGCGTGTGACCCAGTCCTCACACTCCATGTTTTCCCTCAGTCCTCTGCTCTGGGGGCGGTGGAAATAGCCCTGTAAGTAATGTGGACTGTTCAATAAGCATTTTTGTGATTGTGGACAAATGCATCATGATTGAATTTTGACCATTAATACACTGACAGGGAAACAGTCATTCTTTGTCACTGATACAATGATTTGAAGAGAAGTAATATCAGGTTTTAATCTTATTCAGTCATGGAAACCTTCCCCAATACGACTGTCCAATAAAAGGAGACATTTCTGTCTAGAGTACAACCACTTATTGGCCAAAGTGACATATGCAGTTCTCAGAAATGTGTGCAATATTTTCATTGAAACGTGAGGTTTTACCAGCCAGAATAATGACTTTACACAGACGACATTGTCATCTCACCTCTAACAATCCAGGAACAACGATATCCTCCGCTGTGAGGCTCCGATGGCTTGCAGCATTCTTGTGATTAAAGACTGACCTGAAAAAAACACACACACAGGATGCACAACCATTCAGCCTGTTGAGGAACAGGGAGACAGTGACAGACGCTCAGCATCAGTCCTATGAATGAACACAAAGATGAAAACGAGGCTACAGGAAGCTGCAACTCTTATGCCTGAGAGAAAAACATCACCGTCATCAGAGCTAACATTTCCAGCCAGGTGTGCAGTGACTGCCACGTTGAGTGGTTTGTTTTGTTTTGGGGTTTTTTTTCAAGAGTGCCAGGGACAATATAGTATGTTTTCATTGATTTGGTGTTCCTAAAATCACTTTGTGACAGCATACATGGCAATAAACAATAGGTCATCAATTTTTTGTGTAGGTAAAGATGTAATTGTTGGACAGACTGACGACCTGTCCGGGGTGGACCCGCCCCCACCCACAGCAGCTGGGATCAGCTCGACCCTGAGAAGGACCAGGCGGGTTAGATGTGACGGATGTTGGATGAACGTACTGAAAGAAACCGTTGTCCCAGTTTTCAGTTCCTGTATATTCATTTATAAAGAGAAGCAGGTGTCAAAGCCTTTAGGATGTGTTGGTGCTCCTCTTCAACCCGTCTCGGGACAGTTCAGACAATCCAACCTTCTGACTGGTTCCGGCTCCTTCAGTCAGGTGGAGGTGATGTTGCTGCTGAAGCCTGGAGCCAGCCACCAGCCGTCCTCGGGCTGTGATTGCAGGTTGCAGCTTCATGGTGTGACAGGTCTGGGTGGGAATGTCTCCTGACCTGATGGGAGATGTAAAGCAGACGAGGACCCTCGGCGCCTCGGGAGGACGGGCTTCTCCTCTCCTCTCAAAGAGTTTTTCTGAGAAGAAGAAAATAAACAAGTTGTTTGGTGTCGATTTCCCTCCAGGCGGAGCGGCATGTCGAGCTCAGACTCGGGCTTTGAACTCCAGGAAGAGGGAAAGGTGCAGTTACACACCTCCTGAGGCTGATCGCCGAAGGAGGCCAGCTTTCCCTTTGCTGCTCCTCCCAGAGCTCTATTTACCCACATCTTTCTGCTCTTTGTCTCCCTCTCCCCTTCACTCTGCTGCTGCTGCAAATTACAGGTTTGCCTCCCTCCTCTTATTGATAAGAGTCCCCCGCATGCACAATATCTCCCAAGATCACAGACATCATATGGAGGAGGATGCAGAGGAACAGCACTCCCACAGCTGACACATGCATTATGCTGCCAGCAGGAAGTATTGACATTCAAAGACATTCAGTCCAAAGACTTTCCAAAGACAAACATCAACACAAAGCAGTCATTTCTTCCATTTGGACATGATAACGATGTGGAAGGGGCTGTTCACAGACCCGGGAGTCAGAATGTCTGTCTGCAGCCTGCACCCACTGCAGTTACGTTCAGAAACAAAACCAAAGTATTCCTACGGTTTTACAGCAGATAACATGATGCTGACCATGATTTATTCACACCTAAACTGAACCAGAAGTTCTCCCCAGGTTTACCTCGCTCTGCTCATGTTCAGTATAAATACCTCAAGTCCAAACTTACGACCTGTATTTCATATTGTTGGAGCCCCCTGCCTCTGAATTCACCAAACAGACTGAATCAGGCGACTGTCTACTGCAGGCAGAGGAACAGTGATGCACGGAGCTCTTCACGCCAGGATTACTGAGCTGCAGGAAAGAAGCACAACTGATTTTGACAGAGTTGATCTCGGCGAGGAAAAAGCCCAAACAACTGCTTTTGGCATGCAGGAGCATGTTCTCCATCGCTACAAACCCTGTAAACACACATGCACATGAACACACTGTCTACACACGCTGTGCCACACACACATTTACTGAGCGCCTTAATGCGTCATGCCTCCATATCGCCATGACAACAAGTAGTGCCTGACTGTTTGGCCAGTTTCTGTGTGTGTGTTTGTGTGTCTGTTCTGATTGGTTTTACTGAACAACAGCCATCATCCCAGTCAATTTCACAGAATTATTGACTTCAGGCTGCAGCCTGGTTTGTCTCTTAAACACAGAAAGACGTGTGAAAATGTGCCGTTTGCTTGTGGTGTACGAACAGCTTTCTGGGAATCAACATCGGCATGGAAACAGCACTGAAATATGATAATGGTCTGAATAAAATCCCCCATCCAGACAGCAGCATCTACAGTAGAAGAGTTGTGGGATTACTTTTAAATATCAACTGTATTTGCAACTCATTTATTTATGTTGAGACTTCGGGTTGCTAAAAATCAATGGGTTTGGATAATTTTATTTATATTAAATAGTTGTGGGTTAAAGTAGAAGTAAGTAATGCTAAATAAGAGAGAAATAAGTTCTTTGGATGTTTATGTATTTTCTATTTAAGTGTTACAATATGGCGCACTGCAGGATACTTTTATTTTGAAAGGGTCTTATCTTCGCCATGCCAGGAGCACGCAGCCCGTCTGCATGTTGCAGCTACTGTTTTGATTTTAGAACAGTGTTAATGTTTACTTATGTGCTTCGACGTGCGCCTCGCTCGTGTTGGTTGCCGCTTGTAGCGCGGTAGAAAACCTGGCGTTGTGGGTTCAGCCACGCGGACAGTGTTAGCATTTGGCTAGCGGCGGCCCGAACTTGTTTGCTGCCGTCGCTCGGCGACTGACAGCAGTGGCGGCGGCGCGGTGTGCGGTGTGGGTCTGCTGTCAATGCTGCGCTTCACTGATGTTAGTTTACGTTTGCTTTATGGGCACGTGAGGCTTGTTTACATTTAACTCGTGGTCGTGCGGCTTGAACTGCGCATGCCCAGTAGGTACAAGGCATTCTGGGAAATGTAGTTTTTGATTGATTTCAGCCAACTTTGTTATTTAGATTGCTGTTGCAGGCTTTCTTTGCTTGAGTAATGGTGGCATTGAAAGAATATATTTAGATGGTTTATTTTACTGTGTTTCGGGTCCGTGGCCTGTGGTCTTTGATCGGGTAACTAAAACAGACACGAGTCAAACCTTCGTGTGCTTCCTGGCAAGCTTCTTTGAAGGCCTCAGCACAAAATACGTGAACAATTTATTTGAAGCCGTTTCCACACCGCAGCAGGTGAATCCTGTCGATCACAGTCTTCTTCAGTGGAAATATGCTGACAGGCCGCCTGCAGGGTAATCGCCGGTCTGATTTAAGGTCATTCTACAGAATCAAGCCACACGCTGGTAGGACCAGAAAACACCTGCACCGCCCCGGTGAAGCATGCGGGCCTCATGTTGGCTCCGGGTGTGAAGTCTGTTGTGTGTGGGTGTAGAGATGGAAGGCGTGGTGGATGAGAGCCGCTCAGGAAGGACGAAGGCTGCCCCCCTCCTCCCCCCAGCCTCTGGACTCTGCTTCGCCCCTTTGACCGGATGTTCGGTGCTGGAAGCCAGAAGTCTGCGCTCTGACCGACCTGCTGCCAGATTTCACCAACATAGCAGCATGTTTACGTTCTACAGCAGCTGTTTCCCAGCAACGGGAGTTCATGTCTTAGAAGCAGACAAAGTGTGAACATGTCCTCACAAATGAGAGTAATTAATCAGTTAATTGTATGCTCGAAGCCAGAGTTCTCCCATCCTTCGTGTCAGGATGTGAACTTTGACCTCCTCTTGTTGTTGCAGGTATGAACGGGCTCATGTTGTGAGCGCCACGCAGTGTTGCCTGATGCGTGTGTTTTCCAGCCTGAGGTGGAGTTAGCATGCTAACGCCGGTGTTTGTGTCTCCCACAGATGCAGATCTACATGTACAACTCAGACGACTTCGACAGTCTGAGCGCGGCGCTCAGGGAGAAGCGGATCATTGCTGCCATGGCCGTGTTTTTCCAGGTAGCAGGATTTCCTCTTCAAAATGCTGCATTGTGCTTAAATGATCGAAATGGTGATTATAGGCTTGACTTTGTCTCTTCTGTCTCTTTTTCCCTTTTTGTTGTTGTAAAGATCCGTCATGCAGCTCTGTTTGACAGTGCATGAATACTTTGAGCAAAATGAAAAACCACATATTCTTTATCTGTTATCATCGCTTTGCAAGGAAATAATAAAAATTAGCAGATATCAGAAAAACGAAACCCAGAAATATACGTTCTGAACTGTCACTATCATTATCAGGATTATTCATTGAGAAAAATGCTTTTCCTGATGAGGAAAAGCATTTTTCTCTACTATTCAATTCTATTTTATTCTACTGGAGTCTTCTAGAAGCCCCTTGTTCCTGTTTCATGCAGCGAACAACACAGCAACCAGTCCTGAATGATCACCAAACTCCTGCCTGTACGAGAGGAGCTGTGAATATCTTCTTTGAAAAGAAAGGTCAACAGTGCTGAACATGAAGGCAGGAGACTGTGTCCTCGTCTCTTCACTGCCATTGATAGTGTGTGTGTGGGTGTGTGTGGGAGTGTGTGTGGCAGCGTTCTGGAGTTGGAACAGGTGCCTCAGACTGACCTCTGTTCAGGTCAGAGAAATTGTTTTACTGCAGAGTTAAAATAATAGTTTTATTCTTTAAACATTGTGAAAACCTACTCAGACCAAGACTCCTGCATGGCCGGCTCGTCTCGGCCGGGCTGCAGGTTCCTGCAGCGTTCAGACGGTCACACCGTTCAGCGCTGGGTCATGTTTAGGACAAACAGAGACCTCTCAGGAGGGAAGAGCGGCGAGCGCTGGCTGTTTCAGGTTCTGCTTCCTGATGTCTGGAGCTGTCCGGTCTAAGGCCTGGGGAGAAATGCATGGCGGTCGTTGATGTGACATCTCAACCGCTGTTTTTGATTATCGTGGGTCATTTTTAAACTTTGGAAACTAAACTTAACGGGACCGCAGGTCTGAGTGACTGAGCAGTGTTCAGGGAAAAGTCCAAGGCTTGATCTCATTGCTGTAAATGTCTGAATAGCCGCCAAAAGAGTGAGCGAGCCGTGACTGAATGGATGTGGTGTCAAAGAGAGAGAAGCAGATGAAGAAAGTGCTGACCTCAGACCAGCCGGCCTGCACGGCTCCAAACGCTCACCCTTTTAGAGGAAGTGTCCAAAGCTGCTCCCTTCACCGGCAGGCGTGTTCAGTCCTCCTCCGACCGGTGCTCGTCTCATATCTGCACTCTTCCTTCACTGCGCCTGATTTATGACACGGAGCACATTTCCTCTGAAGCGCTGATATTATGCAGCTGCAGCTCCCAAGCCCAGACTGATCTGAACCCTAACCTGCCCTCAACAACGCCGCTCTGCAGATAAAACGCAACAGGTTGTGTCTGTGTGTTTGTTTCTGACAGAACCAGGCCTGTGTGTGTGTGTGTGTGTGTGTGTATGAGGTATTTTTTCTTTGTTTATCCATGCCCTTTGCTGTCTTGTTCACAGGGTTCAGTTTGTCATTGGTAACCTGAAAAAGAAAATTCAAAGCATTTCACATTCAGTGGTTTGTTTGATCTGTGTGTGTGTGTGTGTGTGTGTGTGTGTGTGTGTGTGTGTGTGTGTGTGTGTGTGCGTGTGTGCGCGTGTGTGTCCAGCACAATGCAGCGTCTCAGCAGGTGGTCTGGTAAAGTTTACATCAAGTAATAAACTAAACCTTTAGGAGGTGTCAATGAATGATTAAGACACACCCTCAACCTCAGAAAGTCTCCATTCAGCCCATCCTGAGGCGTCATCTTTAACATGAACCCTGTTTTATTAGGCGTTATTTTCCAGTTGTTGTCACTCATGCACTGTGTATGAAGTGTGCTTCCTGCTTTCACTTCCTCACACTGCTGTCAGACTGAAGCTGACTGATCACCACAGAATGCATGTGAGCCTCACATCACGAGCCCGCTGAGTTTCAGGAGCCAGGACCTGTCAGAGGGGTTTCTTTGCCGTCCTCAGAGCGGCGGTCTGCAGTCCTTCACTGTTCCAGTGGTGGCAGACGTTGGGATCGGGATCAGTGACCCACTGAGAGGCGGATGCTGAGGGCTTGATTTCACTTGCTGTAGAGGTTTCAGAACTCAAACTAACCCCGATGAGAACACTTTCAGATTCCGTGGATTGGTTTTGCAGTAGTATCATAAACAGCGTCTAAACGGTGAAGGAAATGAGCCGACTGTCTGCAGTGACGGCTGAAAATACAGCTTCAATCACGACGGCGGGACCGGCAGTGTTTCCTCCGCGGACGGCACTTCCTCATATTACCAGCAGATTGTGAATCCAAGTCTCTGGACCAGGGGCGTTTTATCAGATTGGACGAGGTCTGAGGCAACACAAGGACCACCTGGGACCCCGGCTGCTCTGCCAGGACCAGGACCACCTGAATTTCATTAAAGCAGCGCCTGCAGTCTGGACCTGTCATCCCTGAAAACACTGGAAACAGAAGTATGTGGCTCAGGAGAAGCTGAGAGGATGCCAGGAGAGACTGGGAAAGGTTCACTAACGTCTCTGTCAAGACTTTATGCAACTATTTTCTTTGGAAAACTTGTTGTGATGTGGACGTGACTGACAGAACAGTTATCTGTAAAACTTATCAAGGCAATAACGTCAACAGCGGCAAAGCAAAACCAGCATGAAGGCTGAGCATTTCATGGAGTGGGTTGATCACCCAGTGGAACGATGTGATCGTAGCTGCGTCTCGTTCATCTTGGCGAGGTAGTAAAACGTCTCCAGACAGCGGTTGGTGAAGGGACACCTGGTATTGACCGTGTGTCCATTATTACCAGGCTGCATGTAACCTCTGATGCTCTGATGGTCTGTTTCCACCATCCACACGGAGACATCCAGACCAGTATCAGACAGCTGCTGACCCTGTTCCTGCAGCTCAACAAAGGTTTCCAAGCATTGCTCTGGTGTCTCACGTCCTGTTGCCTTCAGCCTGCAGGCAGCAGTGCCACGCCATGCCAGTGTGTTTAGGATGAATCCAGAAGGATTTTGAAGCTGCTGTTACTAAGATCCCCACTAACATGCCTGCTTCACCTGCCTTGTGAAACAATCGCTTGGCTTCAGGCCGTGCTCCCTCCTGTCAGTCACTGTTTATTCAGCTTTAAAAGCAACATATTTTTTACCCATCATACTATGTTAATGACATTTGGGGACATTTCTTTACCAGTTCGGCCCAGGTGCGTTCTGTCCTCGCTGGGAAGTTGGTTTGATTCTGTTCTGTGCATTACCAGACCATTCAGTGATGGTTTCTGCTTGTGCATTACCAGAACATTTGCACCACATCACTTTGCAGTGTACCGTGGGGAACAGCTCCAGGGTCCATGAGCCTCTGTCTGTCTGTCCCAGATGATCGTAGACAGACACAAGACAAGTCTTTGTAGGGTAATTAAGCATGGACTGTGGAGTGAGACGTTTGTCCTGTTTGGACCAGTGAGCCATTGGAGAGCTCTGTGCATCGTCTGCATGCCCTCCTTCCTGTCCCCAGGCCGCTCCATGCTGCTGGTTATTGGTTGGCTGCAGCTGAAGACATGTGGGCTTCTGCGCTGTGCCCTGGACCAATCAGCTTCAGGAGTGCGTTGGTATTCTCAGCCAGTCGAAGTCACTGAGTGCATTTATTCTGAGACAACCTGGAGGCTCCTCTGAACCTGGTCCCATCGTTCAGATGGGGGTTTCCTCTTCACTGTAAAGGTGGAGACGTGTTGGCGTGCTCGGCCGGGATAAGAACGGCGCTATGAAGACACATTAGAGCTCGTAGCTCTTCATGCCGCTCCACACCCAGCACCCCTGAAGACAGTCATTAGGCAGGATCCGCCGCCGCCGAGCGGCTCGCCGCGCTCTACAGGAGGGATTAGCCTCCGCAGTTATGCAGTGAAAAAGAATTCATCACCTGTAATTTACTTTGGGCCACAGTTGAGCAATTTTCCAGGAATTTGAGAGGATATCTCCACACCCTAATACTCTCATTACTGATGTTTAAATCTGCAAAGTTTTAGTTCTTGGCTGCTGAGGAAAGGCAGCTCCGCAGTGCTTCGTCTCCGTCGTCCCGTCTCGGTGTGACCGCTGCCCTACTTATTATACTCCATCACTCAGCCGCCGGCAGGGACTCCTCCCTCCAACCACGGCGCCAGGACCACTCCGAAGGATCATCACTTCACTGCAGGGACGGAACATAAAAAAACTCTGAATTTTGCCCAGAAGCCGTGGAATGATTAAAAGTGAAGGAAAGTTTTAGTTCAGAAAGGTTTGTGATTGCTTGAAGGCAGACAGAAGGTGAGAATCCAGCTCATTCCCAGCTTTGTGTTGTCCTGTTGGAAGAAAGGAGGCTGATTAAAGGTGGGAGAGTCAGATTCTCTCCATGAATGGAATCAGGTTTGTAAAGCTCTCCGCTCCAGAGGAGCTGTAACGTCTCCACTGCTTTATTTCTCATGACAGTTGAAAGTGATGTTGTTTAAAATCCAGGAAGATGACTTGCTGTTCACCAGAGATACCTGAGCCTAGGCCTGGGCGATTATGTGATCGTGATTGGTGATCGTGATTAATTTCCAGTTGATCACGGTGATCAGCTGTGAGCACATTTACTCGATCAGACATGGCAGAAATGTGTGTGACACAGCCAATCACAGTCGACTTTTTCCTGCTCAACTTCCGCCTGTAAGCTGTCTGAGAAGTAAACAGAGATGGAGCTGAGTGGAGCCGAGGGCAGCGAAGCAGAGGAAGTCAGCCATGGCTCGGCGTTTTCCTCTGAAGATGAGGCTGCTGCTGACAGGAAAGCCTGCTCCACCCGCACTGCTGCTAGCTCACTGCTGCTAGCTCACCGCCGCTAGCACACCGCCGCTAACACACCGCCGCTAACACACCGCCGCTAGCTCACCGCCGCTAGCACACCGCCGCTAGCACACCGCCGCTAGCACACCGCCGCTAGCACACAGCTGCTAACACACCGATCCGCAAGGAATCTGGTCTTTTGAGTACAGAAGCTACTTGTGATCCAGTTTAACTGACGACGGCTCAGTTCTTCTCTTTTACTGAAAATGACGGTGCATCGCATCATTGAACATGTCACCACTTCTTGCTGCTAACACTCTTCTTCTAACAACATGCAGAGAGCCTGTGGCGCCGTTCTTCTTCTGTAGTGTCTGTAAAATAAGGTTGAACATGCAAACAGCACACCTAGTGGCATGAAGTGCAAATGCAGTCATGGCGTCGCCTGTGCACCGTGGTCTGAATGGGGCTCTCCCTGCGGTTATTCTAAACCAGAATATTTATTCTGAAACCAGAATATTTATCTTAACACGAATATTGACTGCATGTAAACGCAGCCAGTGTCGTCTTTTCAGGCCACTGCGCCAAACGAGCAACATTCTAAGAGTATAAAAATTATTAATTTTGTCTATTTTTTTTTTATATTATTGTAGTTTTGTACTGTTACATTTTAAGTCTAATCTGTCCAGTCTAGATTATTTAAATGTTGTACATTTGATGCAAGCATTAATGATGGCAGCAGCATATTTAGCATCATAACTTGAAAATAATGTTTCCATTCTAAAGCACCTTCATTATCCCCAGGCCGTTTCTTTAGTTTTTTAATCTTTTATACCAACAAAAATCCTCAGGGCTGGAAACTGTTACGCTTTAACTAACAATTGTTCAGTTCTTCTCTTTCACTGAAAAAACGGTGCATCGCAAGATTTTATTATCTTGGTGCTAGATTTTTTTTCCATTTACTGCACTGTTCAGTGAGATTGTTCTTATATTTTTCTTTGTTTATATTATTTAATTTGCATTGCTATTTACTTGGTTTGTTAATAAAATGTTAAACTATTCTATAGTTCTAGTTTTCAGTGCAGATGATTTAAAACTGGTTTAAAAACAATATAAACACATCGTGATTATAATCGAGATCGAATATGAAAAAAAATCGTGATTTTTTTTTTTTTTTTTTGCCATATCGCCCAGCCCTACCTGAGCCTCGAGAACACTAAACACACTCTCTTTTTACACCCATTTATTCATCAATTTGTTTTATTTTGCTTCCTAGTTTCTTCTGTTTATTTCTTCACTAATTTATGTTTTGGCGCTGACCGGGCCTCAAGTGAACAATGTCAATTCCTCGACATGTAACACCACACGGTGTGTGTCAGGAGCAGTTTACAGGTAGTGAATTACAATAGATTCAGATATCCACAATACACAGGCACATATTCTCACAGTACGCAGAGAAACTTCTCCATTTCTCCTGATCAGTGCCGGAGAAAGAACCTGAAAGTCATATCTGAGTTAAAGTTAAATCACTATGCTGAAAATACGTAGCAGGATTACTACTGCAACAACACATCTTCAGCAGGGTAAAACTAACCTGTCTCACGACGGTCTAATCCCAGCTCACGTTCCCTATTAGTGGGTGAACAATCCAACGCTTGGTGAATTCTGCTTCACAATGACAGGAAGAGCCGACATCCAAGGATCAAAAAGCGACGTCGCTATGAACGCTGGGCCGCCACGAGCCAGTAACAGAAGCAACATTCTTAGGAGTGATGATTGATGACGATCTAAAGTGGAAATCTCACATTAATTACACCAAAGGGAAAGTTGGGAAAGCCATTTCTGTGTTACACAGAGTCAAGTTTTTTTTGAACAGTTGTGCTTTGTTAACATTGTATAACGCCATGATTTTGCCTCATCTCATGTATTGTGTTGAAGTGTGGGGCACGACATGTAAAACTTATTTACAGACAATTGTCATTCTACAAAAAAGGGCTATAAGGATAATAACAAATAGTCACTATCGAGAGCCGTCTAACCCATTATTTATTAAACTGAAAGTTTTGAAATTTCCCGATATTGTTGATTTAAGCATCCTAAAAATAATGTATAAGGCAAAGTGGAATCTATTGCCTGTAAACCTTCAGAATATATTTGAAATAAGAACCAGTATATACAATCTTAAAGGAATAGACGTGTTCAAGAAACCCAGATTCAGAACCAAATCAAAGAAAGAAACATCGTGGTAAAAGGAGGGAACTTATGGAATGCTCTGAAACAGGAAATCAAAGAGTGTAAAACAATGATGACATTTAAGAAACATAAAAAATTCCACACTGGAAAAATATGAAAATGAAAACTAAGTTGTTGCATGTGAAAACATTTTTTTTTTTTATTTAATGAATATGAGTTTTTGAGTATTGTTAATTTGTATTTGTTCAAATACTGTATGTAAAGGGGCAGATGTAATAAGATTGTTCTTCTTTCTGCTCCTTTTCTTTCGTTTGTTTGGTGTCTAGACTGATGACATTGATGTATTTTCATCTTTTTTGTTTTTTTGTCTTTGTGTTGTTTTAAACGAAAGAAACAAATAAACTAAACTAAACAAAGTCACCCATGAATTACCGTATCGGCCCGAATATAGTACGACTCTGATTATAAGACGACCCCTATTTTTCAAATATCATTTTGTGAAAATAAAAATATGTTGAAGACAACTCATAAGAGAATTTTTTTTGTAAAATTATTCTAAACTCAAAAACTCACAACAGAGATAACATTTCACCTGATTTAAGATCAAGAAATATTACTGCAGTATTAAATAAAAAAATATATATTCTCGTTCGCAAAATAAGCAACAATTAAGAACCTCAAAGGTTCAATAACTGCATTAATGATGTAAATAACTTTATAACCATCAAATTCCAGTTCTGTTCAGCTTCATGAACATGAATAATTCAGCCTCCTGGATGCTGGGTTCAGTCTGGCCTGTAGAGAACAGTTCTTCAGAGAGGAAGCAGCAGGTTTCAGCTGCTCTGAGCTTTTATTACTTTCTCCTGAAGGCTGTAAACTGAAACCAACCAGATAAACATAGAAGTGAACAAATACACAAGATGGATCACAAATAAGGATGCAAAATATCGAGTAATTCATTAATTGATAGTTGATTCATCTTATCGATCGATTATTGATTAATTGATAAGCGGCAATTTTCTCTGAATTTCCCTCTGAATTAATAGGTTCATTTCCACAAAAATGCTGTGTTTCTTATGAAAGAGAAAATGCTAATCATATCCCTTAACAAAAGATTTATTCTCAACAGCAGGGAACAACACATTCACAAATGGAACAGTGCTTTAACAAGGCTAATGTAAGGCTAGTTGAAACATGAATCATAAGTGCACTGTCTGTTAGAAGCAAAACAAATAGAACAAAAATGAAGGTGACTAACTTGAAAATGAATCTGTGCACTTTCTCTGATTTAGCAGTGTAATAAAATACTTAAATTATGCAAAGAAATTAAGTCACGATTGGACTGTTAGCACCATTAATAATCCTCCTTTACATTAAAAAACAGGCTGCCTGGAAACAACTAAAAACATGGTGGTCCTCATTGCAAAGTGTGAGACTTCTCTATTTTTGCTTAAAAATATGAGCACTTTATTACCTCTCTAAACCCCTGTCATCAACCACATGTACTGGCAGCATGTCTGCAGTAGCCATGTCCCATAATGCCCTCTGCCTTCGTGCAGTCACTCGTCGTCCCAGCGCTGCGGTGATGCAGGCTGAGCTCCTCGCTCCTCGCAGCTCGGCTGAATGTCACGTACTGAGGTGATGATTTAGCGAAGTCGTGTAGGAGCTGTACTTTAAAATACTTCCACAGATTGTGCATTTGGCGTCTTTGTTGTCATTAACCAACTGAAAGTGGCTCCGTACCGAACTCCGTCTTGTCCCCTCATCCTGCCAGCCCACCGCTTCATGTCTGTCTCGTTGTTGTCGTCAGACGCTGACTTCTTCTATGTTGCCGCGTACGTGTCGAGGACGTCTATCGTCAAGCGCGCCCTCATGCGGGCTTGCGGGGAATTACAGGTTCAAAACGCAATTCATTGCAAGTAATTTATTTTAATCGAGGAATTTCTTATCAACAATTAATCGATAATCGATTAATTGTTTGCATCCCTGGAACCATCTTTTCAGTGGGAGATTCCAGTGATGCAGTGATATGGAAGCCCACATGCAGCAGCAGTCAGTCTCATCACCAGGCACTCACACACCCATTACTGTTAGTAGCAGTACTACTAATCTGGAGCCCTTTTGTCTCTCAGTATTTTTAATTTTGTTCAGTAATTACCATATTGGCCCGAATATAAGACGATGCATTTTCATTAAACCGGGGAAAGTGTCAGTAAAGAAAGATTGATATAACCTTGGCTAAAATAAGCCAAGAAAAGAACTTTTAGCTTACCTTGATGTGTTTCTGCAGATTTTAAGGAGGATTTTTTTGTAAACGGAGGGGTATTATGCAAAATCCACTTTTTTGAGCTTTTTATAAAGCTATAGTTTCATTTACTGATTAAAAAGACACATGGAGTTGTTTCCTGAACCATTCACGCATATTTGAGCAATCCCTGAATCTCCCCCTGGCAGCCATGTTCAGGCTTCGCCCATAATGCACAGCTCCGCCCGTAATGCACAGCTCTGCCCATAACACACAACTCCACCCATAATGCATAGCTCCGCCCCAGCTCTGATGTAGTCTGCACAACTCCTCCTGCACAGCTCTGACTGTGACACAGCAGATTTCACATTTTCACATGTTCCAGGGGAAATACAGTGTTGTAAAAATGCCTTTTATTGCCCCTATTGTTATTGGCGGAGCAGTGCAGAACCGAGCGTTTCAGCCTCAACATGGCTGCCACGGGGAGATTCAGGGATTGCTCAAATATACGTGAATGGTTCAGGAAACAACTCCATGCATCTTTTTAATGGGGAAATGACTCTATAGCTTTATACAAAGCTCAAAACAGTGGACTTTGCATAATACCCCTCCTTTAAGTTGTTTTTGACACATGCAGCTTTCACCATCCAACTTTGGGCAAAGCTGTAGCTTGAGTGCTGTAGACTGATGCTAAAGGGCTAAAACAACACGTAACACCCCCCCTTTAGAGTCGGTACTTCTTTTTTTTGAGGCAAACAGCTGAAACATTAGATTTTACATAAATCGTTCTCAGAGTTTATATGTTTAAACATTTCCCTTTTGTTTTTTTGTTGGTCTTTTTTTTGTTGGTTTTTTTTTTGGGTTAGAACACACTAAAAGAACACCCTTCTTTTAGTAGCTTTTACAAAGTAATTCATATTAATGAAAATAGAGTGTGAAGAAGTGAGGAGTCCTACAAGTCAATAGTTTTGCCAAATCAGTGTGTCAAACAGTATTTGAAACAGTGCCTCCGCCTCGAAGCTCGTTCTTGTACTGTCAGATTTCTCTTCATTAAAACAACACTGCACAATCTGGTGATCTTAGTCAAAGTACAGACATACGGTACTTGGTCTCCTACAGAGGACCAGATGGAGAAATATCTGCTGGACATTAGCTGTGAAGTTTGGTCCATATTCATTAGAGTAATCTGTGCGTGTAATGAACAACACTGTGAGGATGGCAGAGCTAAAGTCGTACAGGAGAGCAGGTCTGGACAGACCAGGTTCAGGTCAAAAACACCATCGGCCTCATTCTGAGAGCTCCTCACAAACCTCCTCCTGCCTCCGTCTCGCTGCAGCAGTCAGAAGATCCATGAAAGAATGAAAGAGTATCCTTGAAAGAGGTTTTCTTTCATTGGACTAAAAACCTCAAAGGTAAAGAAGGCAGAGTGATTGCAGCGTTTGCCCCCCCCCCCATTCATGTGCCATGAATGATGAAGTGGTCAGTAAAGTAATTAGTAGCTCTGTGCTCCGATGTGTCTGAGCTTTACGTCCATGAAACCTTGATTCAACCACAGTTTGTGCTGCCAAAGACAAGAGGAGGAGATCATCTCTGTAAGACACGAGTCGAGGAAGACGATACATAGCGAGGGATCAGAGAGAGGGAGAGAGAGAGAGAGAGAGAGAGAGAGAGAGAGAGAGAGAGCGGTGCAGGAAAGAAATATGACATGTCAGACTCCACTACTTTCTCTTTTCCCTGATTTGTGGCTGCAGTAGCCTGTCCCCGGAGAGAAAGAAGGAGATGGAGCTGTAGGGAAGAATGAAGCGAGAGGAGGGCTGGAGGACGGCAGGGGGGAGAGCTGGAGGAGGAGGAGGAGGGAGGGGGCTGGAGGAGGAGGAGGGTGGGAGGCTGGAGGAGGAGGAGGGAGGGGGCTGGAGGAGGAGGAGGGTGGGGGGCTGGAGGAGGAGGAGGGAGGCGGCTGGAGGAGGAGGAGGGAGGGGGCTGGAGGAGGAGGAGGGTGGGGGGCTGGAGGAGGAGGAGGGTGGAGGAGGAGGGTGGGGGGCTGGAGGAGGAGGAGGGTGGGGGGCTGGAGGAGGAGGGTGGGGGGCTGGAGGAGGAGGAGGGTGGGAGGCTGGAGGAGGAGGAGGGTGGGGGGCTGGAGGAGGAGGAGGGTGGGGGGCTGGAGGAGGAGGAGGGTGGAGGAGGAGGGTGGGGGGCTGGAGGAGGAGGAGGGTGGGGGGCTGGAGGAGGAGGGTGGGGGGCTGGAGGAGGAGGAGGGTGGGAGGCTGGAGGAGGAGGAGGGTGGGGGGCTGGAGGAGGAGGAGGGTGGGGGGCTGGAGGAGGAGGAGGGTGGGAGGCTGGAGGAGGAGGGTGGGGGGCTGGAGGAGGAGGAGGGTGGGAGGCTGGCGTTTGGCGGGCCCCGTGGCCGAGGCTCTCCGGGACGAGCCGATGGGCTTCCACAGACAAACATTAATAATGAAACGCTAATTCCCTCTGTCCCCCTTTCTTTCTCCCCTCCTCGCTGCCCCCCTGTCCATCGTTTTGTCTGTCTTCTTTATTTCTCTTCATCTCCCTGCCTCCTCTGTCTCACCCACTCCCCGTCTCGCTTTGTAATGAAGACAGGCTCTTTGTTGCATTTCCACGTATTAATACCTTCACTGGTTTGAGTGATGACACCGTGTGTGTGTGTGTGTGTGTGTGTGTGTGTGTGTGTGTGTGTGTGTGTGTGTGCGCGGGGGGGCTGAGAGTTTCAAACCATCCACCATCTAATAGACTGCCTCTCTGCAGTTATTATTTTATTTCTTTATCAGTGTTTGAAACATGTGATTTCCACCAAGAGGCAATCGCTTCCTTGCAGATACCTGAACTTCCTCAGCTCAATTCCACACAGTGTCAGTATCTGACAACAAACAGACACCGCTACATTCTCACCTGGATTAAATAAAAGTATATTAAATAAACGGGGAGGCGGAGGCGAGCTGCATGGAGCCACACTAAGAGCATCCAGCTTGGAGAAAGACGAATCATTTCCATAGTGAATGAACTGCGTTATGAACACCAATTCCCATGGTTTTGGAATACAGATTGAAATTAATCAGCAAATGTGTGAAGCCAATAGAATGGTGCACATCATAAAACAATAGGTGGAGTCAAAGCACACTAATGGATTTACAAACAAACAGTAAGAATCTTTCCAGGTACACACACCGTTCACGTTATAATCACTGACTGGTAGAGAGAACCATACTGCTGATGTTCTCTATGAACACTGACGTCTCAAAACGTCACAACATGCTGATGAACACATTTTTCCAGCCTTGTTTCCTTGAGATTTGGATGATTGTGGCTCACAGATGTGTCTCAGAACGTTAAAATATCGCTGTTATCGTGTGGACCAGAAGCTCAAGTGCAGATTGCAGGATTAAATGAAGGAAGAGTTCATAAAACACACTTTGTTAGTTTCACGGGAGTGATCAGAGGTAGGGCTGGGCGGTATAAACAGTATAAACCGTATGCGATATAAATTTGGCCCACGGTAGGGATTTTGGTCATACCACCCAACCGCAATAGCACATTACGTCCTCTAGGTGGCAGTAATGCAGCTTTTTAGATGCCCGCTTCCCTGAAGAAGAAGAACACAACAGCGATGGCGGCGAGCGTAGAGCAGACAGCAGAAGAGCTTGTGAAAAAAAGATTGGTGCAAAATCTAAAACGGCGATCTGTAACTGGCGGCCCACCGCAGAACAATAATATCTGGCTGCCAGACAATTTTGAGAATCTGAAGCAGCTGCTTCACGGAGGCAGTAACACCGTCCTTTAACCTGTGAGTATCCAGCTGCTGCTAAACCGCCTTCATTACCTGTGAAACACCTGAAACCCTCTGATTCAGTGAACAACCTGCAGCTCCTGCTGCCTTCAGGGACGCTTTGTAAAAGTAGCTGCTGATAGATGCTACTGGAGCCTCAGTCAGCTGTTAGCTTAGCTGTCAGCCACGACAAATTGGGATCAGTCAAAAAAAAGAATTGCCTCAATGCCAAATCAAGTTGCAGACCCCTGATCTGTAATCTGGACCTGGTTTGGATTCAAAATAACTTGACTTCTGTGATTTAATAGTTTAAAAACTATTTCCTGCTTCCATGCTTTCACCATGTGCCATGGTAACCATTACAAGACTGTTATGCTGAAATGTATATATCAAATTATACCGTGATATACAATTTAGGCCATATCGCCCACCCCTAATCAGAGGTCTGGGGAATCCACAGGGACACTGAGGAGAGCTGGGCCGGTATGTCAGTCCAGCTGGGCCAGGCAGGGAGGCCGGCTGGGCTCGTCCTCAGACTGGACAGAGACACACAATCTAACGGGGGACGGGTTGCTGGAAACAAACATGAGCACACCACACTCACTGTAGTTGGAGCTATGCTCCACCGACGTGGAGTCAGAGATCAGCTTGAATAGATGCTCTCATCAACAGGAAGTAGCAGCTGAAGGCGATTCCCGTGATCAGCCAGTCCTGACTTCACCCAGCGCCGCCCACCTCAACAGACAGAGACAAAACAGACCCTGAGCGCCCCTATGTGGCCAGAGAGGTACACAGGGTGACAATCATATCAGGTCAAAAAACATTGTTTTAAACTGAAATTCAGGCTTTAAAAAGGATGTTCGTCTCTGGGTGCTCAATACCTTGTTCAGCTCCTTTTGCATGAATCCAGCTTCAGGAAGCCTGGAGGCCACGGAGCTTTGAAGCAGGCTCTGATGGACAGCAGCCGTCAGCTCATCTGGTGCCTCTGATCCGGTCCAGAGATCCTGTACCAGGTTCAGATCAGGACAGTCTGCAGGACTACCATGGTAACCGAACCAGCTGTTGTTGCCTTTGGCAGTGTGGCCAAGAGCCAAGTCCTGCTGGGAAAAAACCCACCGTCTTCATGAAGCTGATCAACAGCAGGAAGCAGGAAGTGCTGTAGATTGTCCTGGTAGCTGCTGCATGACAACAAAACTCAGTGGACCAACAGTAGCAGAGGACACAGCAGCAAAAACCCTGATACTGAGCCTGTCCAGTCTTCCTCCACACTCCGGGACCTGGGTTTCTGGATTCTGGGTCTCTCTAGTGTTCTTTCAGACTCTGAGATCTGAATTTACAATGTACTTTCATCTGAAAAGAGGACTTTGGACCACTGATTAATGGACCAGTTCTGTTTCTCCACAGCCCAGCTGAGACTCTGCTGATCTCAGTCCTGCCTTTTCCAGCTACTGGAATGTTGTGCAGAAGATGTGGGCTGTGAAGGCAGCAGTAGTGCCAGTAGTGATGGGGGCACTAGGGGCAATAACCCCCAAGCTGGATGCATGGCTCCAGGAAAGACCCGGAACAACATCTGAGATCTCTGTTCAAAAGAGCGCAGTGCTCGAACAGCTAAGATCCTGCAGAACCCTCAAGGTCCAAGGTCTGTGGTGGTGTGGACCCGATCTGATCTTGAAGGACAACATAACACCCAGAAAGGGCGAGAACACGTTTATATATACATACATAAAGAGTTGAATTGCCTGAAGGGAACATAACAGATGTGCAGGACAGCAGGACAAGTACCTGGGGATCCCACAGGCAAATGGTAACCATGAGGAGGCAGCTGGAAAGTCAGCCACAGCCAAATACCTACAGAGAGTAAGACAAGTCCTGAAGAGCCAGCTGAATGGCAAAAATAAGATCCAGGCCATAAACACCTACGCCCTACCAGTAATCAGATACCCTGCTGGCATAATATCCTGGCCACTGGAAGAAATGCAAGCCACTGATATCAAGACAAGAAAGCTCCTTACAATGCACGGAGGGTTCCACCCTAAGTCCAGCATACTGAGGCTGTACACCAAGAGAAAGGAGGGAGGCCGAGGACTAGTGAGCGTCAGAGCCACGATCCAGGAGGATAGTGGCTCTGTGACCCGAGACACAATACCGCCGGGGTGGCGAGAACACAGTTCATATGTATGTGTATGTATATATATATATATATATATATATATACATATATGTATATATATATATATATATATATATATATATATATATATATATATATATATATATATATATATATATATATGTGTGTGTGTGTGTGTGTATGTGTGTGTGTATACACACACACACACACACACACACACACACACACACACACACACACAGGAATTATTTCAGAGGAAGTATGAGGGCCAGCCCTGAAGACGATACTCGTCCTGACCGTCCCAGACGACAGGTTAACAGATTGTGAGAGAATCTTGGCGATGGTCTTGGTCCCTTCAGCAGGAAGCAGGAAGTCAACAGGGAATCAACAGAACACTGATAAAAATGAGTCTACATACCTTAAAAATGTATTTCAACAATAATACAGTAAATGTGTTTTAAGCTGTTTCATAACACAAAAAAGGTGACTAGTCACCTCCACCACCTGATGACTTTGAAAGAATGTCGAAAATGGGCTGTAATCTGTCATTTTGTTATTTATCTATTTTAAGGAGATAAAAGTTTATATCTTTGGATGAAAAGCTGAACTTTCTGAAGGCTACCAGCCTGATATGATCTCAGGCTTTTACAGCTTTCGTGCCAGACAGATAGCAGAGGACTTTGACTCAGAAGGCAGATTTCAGTCTGGTTGTGTTTGTGTGGGAGAAGTCACAGGACATGGAGGTGTTTTCAGCAATGATTTGACTCATTGCAGGTTTGTAGGGGACAAGGACAGGTAAAGCTGTGTCAGCACAGTGATTGTAGGAAGTGAAAGAAAACTGTCTGTGCTGCACAACAGTGGGATGCTGAGCCAAAAACCCCAGTGCACTTCTCAACCCCGTCATTTCAGACGCTCAGGGGCTGCCGCCAAGCCCTCTGAAGAGATGCAGTGATAAACCTCATGTTTACTGTAAAACTGAACAAAAACAACATTATTTGTTTAATTCATTAGAAAAATGAATGAAAAACTGAATGTAAGGTATGAGCTGAACCTCAAAGCCGAGTGTGAGAACAGTGACCTGACCTTACCACCGCAGCTCCGGTGACAGCCGGTTCAAAGTGTTGCTTCTGTCTGGATGCCAGAACCTCCACACTGAGCTGAACTCCGTCAGGCTCAAAGCAGCTGAGACAAAAGGAAGACATGTCTTTCCACATGACTCGTCCTTGTTGCTGTGAATGCTCCAGATTGCTCTTTTGACGGGTTTTGGATGTTTCCGCCCTCCAGTGAAACCTGTTTCTTCTTCAGTTTCAGACTCCTGCTTTGGTTTGAAATGTGACAGTCAGCTTTATGACTTGCTGTTTCCTTTGAGGACTGTGTGCATTCAGCGTCAAAGAAACTGTGAGAAAGGCGGTATGTCCGTGAAAGACGTCCACCCTTTGTGTTGGACGTGTTGGACACATTTTCTACATTCTTCTGTGACCCTTCAAGGGAAATACACTGAAATACTGAGACAGCTTACAATCAAACTTTGACGAATCACATTTTATCACAGCAGTACAGTACAAAGCAACTTTGAACAACAAACATGATAATAGCAACAACAGTATATTTTAAATAGGCGTCACTGTACGCATTCGGGCTGTCCACATTCTGAGCAGCACACTGTAAATCCTTTCCAGGCCACACCCGCCTCAGGGTTTCATGTATTCTGCAATTAGCATTGACTTAGCATTGTGTAACTGCTGACGATGCATTACTCGATTACTCTACGGTCTGCCCTATAGTGCATATATTTAGGTTTCATTACTGATGTAGAACACAGTACTGTTTAGTTTTTGGCAGTTATGATAATGAATGTGTTTGCGTGTTCCTACCTGTGCTTGTTTCTGGGGGACTGGTCGAAGTGGCACTCAGAGGAGCTTCTTGTATTGATTATCATTATTTGTCCAAGCTGTGAACGCAGCGTCAGGTTTGTAGCTGCAGACAGAACCGGAGAGATGACCTGATATGGAGAAGTGCTGAAATAAAGACGTATTCTTCACCTGTTTTGACAGAGACTAATGAACTGTGAGATGACAGATGTGAATCCACGGCTCCACGTGGAGTTATTTAGTTTTCCCATTGATTTCCAGCATCCGCGACAACAGTGCGGCTGTAATTAAAGACAATGAGAAGAGCGGGTGTAGAGTGACTCAGCCGACTGTGAGTTCAGATGGAGAGCACCTCTGAGGGCCGACTGCTGTGGTTTGTTCATCCTAATTACTCCACTCTTGGTTTCCGTGTTCTCTGATCTGTGTTGTGCTTTTCAAACCTCTCTCTCTCTCTCTCTCCCTCTCTCTCTCTTGCTCTCTCTCTCTCTCTCTCTCTCTCTCTCTCTCTCTCTCTCTCTCTCTCTCTCTCTCTCTCTCTCGCACGGTTATTTCTTTGCTCAGTGGATTAAAAATAAACGTGGTTCAGCGTGGTTTCTTTTCCAGCCAGTGTGTCTGTCAGGCGATCCATGCAGATGGAGGTGTGTGTTATTGTCAGGTTCTTTTCTTTAAAGAAAATTAGGGCACGAATACAGAATGAATCAGGCAGAGTCAAATATACTTGCAAGGAGAACCTGCAAGGAGAGAAACAGCTCACCCGTATGGTAGCTTTCTTTTCTCTGCCTATGCAAGTTTGTCTCTCAGCTTTTACTGAGAACCACAGGGTGGGGCTTACAGGTGTTTGTTGGGATAACATTGGTTTCAACATCCTGCTTGAATGGAAACAGTGCAACAGATGCAACAGGACACACTCAGTCAGCATAGAGCAGACTGCAGGCAGGTCACTCATCCTGCTGAGTCAACCTTCAGATTCCTGTGCAGTTCAAGACAACATTTAACAAAGAATATTTCCAACAGTTATGTCAGCTGGGGTTATGGCTGCAGGGAGCTGCGTCACAGCAGCAGCACTGCAGACACACCACACCACACACACCCATCACACCCATGACACACCTAGAAATAAGGTCCAGATGTCAAAAAACCAAAGTTGCCCTTTAACGAGCCGGCGATGCTTCATGGACCCGGATCTCCAGATGGGTGTCCCTGGAGACAAGGGACCATTTTCCAACTTATGGACGCCACATACCAAGGACAACAAAGCTGTCAGAACTAAAGCTCAAATGATGTTTTTTACATGAGTGACAAAACCAGCACAGGTCCGGGTAAATGTTCTGTGAAGCGAGGTTCACGTTTGTTTCTGCAGTGTTTTCTGTGATGAGCGTGGAGCGAGGAGCCGATTGGACGCTCTCCCCTGCCTCAGCTGACAGTGTGCTCTTCCATGTCTCCTCAGGTGGGAGGGAAGGACAACCCCGCCGTCGACCCCATAATCCACGGCTTGAAGGGCGTGGTTCATCACGGTGAGCGTTTGAGAACATGTCCCATCTTCTCCCACCTCTCTCTGTCCCTCTGGACCATGGACATTTCAGACATCCTTTGCTTTGCTCTGTCCAGCCCACTGCACTCTCATCATCCTTTTCGAACTCTTCTAATGCTTTAAATGCTGCTCTGTGTGTTTTGCCCCCTGTGGACAAAAAAAAGTTTTTTTGAATTGAAAAATTTTATTTGAAATGAGTTTAACCCAGCAGAAGAGGCACATATCAGTCAACAGATACTTTAAAGCAATGGTCAGCAACTGGCGGCAGTGTCTGGCCCGCCAGATGATTTTAAGAATCTGAGGCAGCTGCTTCACGGAGGCAGGAACTCCGTCCATTAACCTGTCAGTACTATCTCCTCCTAAACCGCCTTCATTACCTGTGAAACACCTGAAACCCTCTGATTCAGAGAACAACCTGAGCCGCGCAGCTCAGTGCAGCACCGTGCTGCGTTCAGGGACACTTTGAAAAGCATCCTGCTGCTAAACGTTTCAGTCAGCTGTTAGCTTAGCTGTTAGCCACCGACGAACTAGCTGGATTTGAACGATTCCTTCGTGCTAAAACATCAGTCGACGGGACGCATCTCAACTTCTGAGACGGTGGAAAGAAGATTTAAAGCAGAACTATGCAAGATTTGCTGTAGCGCTCCCCCTACTGGTCTCCTGTGAAAGCTCACTGTCGTAAACGTCCTCTGCATCAGCCAACCAATCAACACATCATGCAAAGATCGTCTATTGCAACACAATGACAGATATCGCACTCCAACAGGTTTTATCCTTGTCCTCCCGTATGAGCGCCGTAAAGCAGGTTTGTTCTCTCAGATGTAGTCGGGTCGCTCCTCTGAAGTTGCAAGCTCTGTTTTCAGGACCCAGACCCCGGGGGGAGTGGAGGGACCGGAGAATCACCGTGAAAAGTCTTTGTTTACCCCCACAGGGATTCTGAAACACATTTATTGAGGTAAAAAAGTTGCAAAGTTCTGCTTTAAAAGCTGAGCGTTTGTGACTGACGGACAGTTCAGTTCTGAGAGGAAGTATCTGAGCGGCGTAGCGGCGGCTTGGAGGGAACGAGGGAAACATTGTTCTTGTACGTTTAATTTCTGGTTTAGCAGCTGTTTACTGTTCCATTGTTGTTTTCTCATCATCTTCATGTTCAGTGATCATGAGGAGTGAAGCTGCAGCTGTGAGGCGTTCAGGTTCCTCAGGCTCTGCTCAGATCAGAGGTCTTATCAAACACTTGTAAAAACTCACAGTCGGCACTTCTATATGTTCGTTTCTAAGGAAAAGCGATTGTTCACAACATTGAAATTAGCAGGGTGTGAAACTCCCTATAAAATGGCGGCGGGACCGATTGAGATGGAATCTCCGCCGGTTTAGGTCTACATAAGCAGGTCCGTACCACCTGTTGGCTTTTTTTATCATGACATTGCGTCGCTTCTCTGTTAATGAATCGATCATAACCAACACTCCTCGTAACTCTGGGATTCCATTTTTGCATTCTTCTTCTCTGTGCTTCACTCTGCACCATGCATCTAACGACCACAATGCGCCCTCTGCTGGATTGAAGGAGGTACTGCTTGATTCCGGCGCTGCTGTGAACTCCAAACAACAAATACTTCAGAACACAATGACAGCAGTGGGTGTAAACAGTAGTAACTGTAAATATGCAAATCTGCCAAACAGTTCATGATTTACTGCGATACTACAGTTCTCCACTCCTGAATGAGGCAATCACAGCTGCAGGCAATACAGAACGACATCAGTGGACATCAGTGAGAGAGGTCCTCCAGGGTCTACTGGTCCTCCAGGGTCTACTGGTCCTCCAGGGTCTACTGGTCCTCCAGGGTCTGATACATACACAGACAAAACCTGGTCAGATTAAGACCTGAACAGAACCAGAATCTACACCAACATTCACAGCCATCAGCAGGATCTTAGCTGAAATATTTAGTTTCAACTGGGAGCAACGACATGATCTGAAATGTGATTTGTGCTGGTATGGATTCTAGGGTGAATGTGCCGCCACCACCAAAGGAACTAGTCAAAGCTGGGATGCTTCAATCAGCAACTAGCAACATGCATACCTGCAGCAAAATAAATAAAAATCATTTTATACATTTGCAACTTAGGGTGGGCCATATAGAAGATCTCCCATCCCAGACACAGAGCAGCAGATAGATAGAAACAGAACTAAACAAGCACAACAAAATACAGCAGTTTAATTAAATTATTGTTGGATCCTGTTTTTGATCAACATTTTACAAAATTGAAAATGAAGGACCTGTGAAAACTTGTGAGGACCTGTTAAAATTTTCTGAGGACCTGCTGAAAAAATTTGGAGGGCCTGTTAAAATTTGGACGACTTTCATGCCCTGAATTAGGCTGTCTCCACATTTTACCCCGGTATCCGGTATCACCGTGACAAATTAACAAATTATAACTCAAGGCTCAGACAGCGTCACCAAACTGCTGGCTTGTCCCTACACCGTTCAGAAACTGAAAACCAAGCACTGATAATGAAACAATAACAACATAATGTGCAAAATATTAACAACTTTTATCAGCAACAGCTTAAAAAGTGCAAATGCAACAAACAATTAGCATAATAATCCAGAGCAGTTTTTGTGCAGAATGCGCCGCGCACACATCAGTTAAATTAAAATCACAACCTGAACAACTTTGAATAACAAAAAAGAGCAGCTTCTAAAAAGGTGTAAATACAACAGTCAAACAGTTAAATGAACCTGACATCCAGAACAGTTTTTGCGCAGAATGCGCCGCGCACACATCAATTAAATTCAATCACCTTCGTATTGCACAATTTACAAACTGCCTGGTCAGCACACCGCTCTCCCTTCTCGTTAGCTCAGAACCAGAAATACTGCCGGTCCGCTGCAGTCCTGGTCTGCTTTGGGACCAGGTCACTGCGTGACTCGCCATCTTTCTCCTGCTCTCTCTGTCTGTCTCTCGCTCTGTCTCTCGCTCTGTCTCTCTCTGTCTGTCTCTCGCTCTGTCTCTGTCTGTCTCTCGCTCTGTCTCTCGCTCTGTCTCTCTCTGTCTGTCTCTCGCTCTGTCTCTGTCTGTCTCTCGCTCTGTCTCTCGCTCTGTCTCTCTCTGTCTGTCTCTCGCTCTGTCTCTGTCTGTCTCTCGCTCTGTCTCTCGCTCTGTCTCTCTCTCTCTGTCTCTCGCTCTGTCTCTCTCTGTCTGTCTCTCGCTCTGTCTCTCTCTGTCTGTCTCTCTGTCTGTCTCTCGCTCTGTCTCTCTCTGTCTGTCTCTCGCTCTGTCTCTCTCTGTCTGTCTCTCGCTCTGTCTCTCTCTGTCTGTCTCTCGCTCTGTCTCTCTCTCTCTCCCTCACTGTCACGTGATGACGTCATATTCATAAACTTCATCAAAAGTCTCCAAAGTTAAACTACTGTGAAAGTAGAACTGAAAATTCAACCACATATAAGTGCTGCTGGACAAAGAATCATTTTTAGGCATTGAATAAATTCTATTTTATATTTAATCCTTATCTTCTATATAAGTGCACTGCCATTTTTTTCAATGACGGTATTGAAACTGATACCGTTGCTTTTGAAAGACACCGCCGGTTTACCTTATTACCTTATTACCGCCCAGCCCTAATTGAAATGGTCCTAAACTGTTGGCAATACAGAATTATAATTATTTATTAAAATGTACTTTCCACATTTCACACACATTCTTGTCTTAAAATACAGTTTATTTAACAAGTTGGTGACTGAAGACAGCAGCCGCAGTAATCCAGGCTGCTGTTGTCCGGTGTTTCATAATTCAGCTTATTGTTGTTTTGTTTTATTGACTTTACTGAGTGAAGCAGCCGCCTGGAACAAATACAAGCTACTTTTTTAAACCACCAAATTTCTGACATCATTGTTTTAATGTTCAAGATTGGATCGTTGTTTAGATTGGAAAAAAAATATCTTCGATTAAATGTGCGCTCGCAAGCAGCTGAGCTAAGCTAACTACGATGCTAACAGCTGGGAGCCAGCCACTGGACGCACAGACACACAAAAGGTATTTATGAGCTTATCTCACTTTGTAAATGATAGGGATAGGGCGTGGGTCCAACATCTTCGGAGTATTGTTTTAAAGTATATCCTGGGAATTATCAGAGGCCTGTTTAGTCGATGTCATGCATGCTTTTTTGTTCTTTTTACCTCCTCTTTGGCTAGCTAGGATCTACTCACACACGCTGTGGTCTGATTAACAAATCATTGTCAAATAGTTCATGTTTTGGTACGTTTACACACAGATGTTTTCACAGTACTTCAAGTTTTCCTCCGGTTTCATGAAACACAAGTGATTTGGAGGAAATAAACATGTGACTGAACCTTCTTCACCAGGAGACCAAAGAACACTCAGCCATTTGAAGACAGCCCGGACTAAACAGTAGAAGTATTATTTAGGAAAACATCTAAAAGCATGACAGTGGGGCACACAGAGCCAAGACACAGACAAATCCACTCGTGCTTGCTCATGTTTTCACAAATAAGATCACTTCTGAGTCCAGATGAAAAGCTTCTGCACTTCATTTAACCTGAGCTGCAAAGTTTACCTGGAGTCAGACTGGAGTTGATGCATGAGCAGCTCGGCGTTTTAACACTGGATTTTACTTTACACTTTATTTCCACAATCAAGAAGAAGAATCAAGAAGCTTCTACTGTCATCAACAGTACAGTTACAGTTACAGTTGCAGTTACAGTTACAGTTACAGTTACAGTACAGTAACGAGACAGCGTTTACTGAGTGGGAGCATCGGCACGCTGCCGAGTCCGAAAGAAGTCTTCACAAAAAAAAGAAAAGGTGTTCGATGAGAAGTGTTTGGTGTCAGGATGATCACGTGATGGTCGCTGCTGGTTGTTGTGGGCGTCTGGACCGCCGTGGGCAGGGCAAACGCTGCTGGCGCCATCTTCCTGAACTGGCCTTGACGTCCTGCTTCCTGTGTAGAAACTGTGATAAACCTGATCAGTGGTGGAGGTGGAACCACAGCCTGGACTGCCCGGTCCGTCTCTGTCCGTCCTCTGAACGGGGCCGCTGCTGGGATCCCGGCGCTGTGAGGACTTCACATTCATCCAGCTGAACAAACTCAAGAAGTCCTGCGTCTGCGTCCGTCTTCTGTCTCCTCAGCAGGACGCTGCTGCCGCCCTGATCGGGGACCTGTTGGAAATCCCAACAAGTCCAGAGGAGCTTCTCACTCTGGAACTGTAATTATGGCTTATTGGAACTGTAAATTTGCTTTGCTGATTTGCTCTCCTCACTCATGAGAAATGTGGAATTAGCATAGTGTGTTAGCGCTGCTAACAGAGTTCTGACGGCTGTGAGCTGGGCCGATGGCTGCCGGAGCTTTTATTGACTGATGGGAAATGGGAGCGATGCCTTCGAGCTTGTAATAAAAACACTGAAGATAACCTGTCTGAGCACAGCATGCACAATCCCAGCATATGGAGGCAGTAAACAGCAGGCTTTATTTATAAAACACTTTTCACAGATAAAATCACAAATTGCTGGACAGGGTAAGAGACAGGTACACACATTACTGATCTCTCCGGTGAGTCTTCCACCAGGCGCTTCCTTGAGTAAGAGTCTTCCAGTGTTTTTTGAAAGAGTCCATGTGTCCATGCATGGCTCTGTTTCTCCACATTCACCTGCTTTATGGTTCATGACTGGCGACGACTCGCCAGCCGCTCATGAAGGGAGGTTTTCTGATGAGAGCCGAGCCGGGAGAAGTTCTGGTCAGACCTCCGCTGTCGTGTCTCGTGTCTGGGACCTCAGTCGGCGTGGGTCAGAGCCTTACAGTCTGGTAATGAAGTCCGATCAGACACATAAACCTTCCACCACGTGATGCTGTCACTCTGCTCCTCTCAGCGGTCCTGGAGAAACTCCTCTGCCTCCATAATTCATGGAGCACAAAGCCCACTCTGGTTCAGCCGAGGCCGGGCCGTCGGGACGCTGGTTAGCTCATTTCCCCGCCGCCGGGCTGCAGGAGGTTCAATCTCTCACGGCGCTCATCTCACAGCTCTGACTTCCCTGTCTTTGTTCCTCACGCTTTGTCGCATTTTCCATGAAACCTCGCTGGAACAAATGGCCTCTGACGAGCCGGCCGGCCGGCAGCACGGCGCCGGCGCGGGGAATCAGAACGCTGAGAGGAGGCGCCATTTACATAGAGGAAGAGGAGGAGGAGGAAGAGAATGGTCTTCCTTGTTTTCTGTCTTCCATGTGAATTGTTTGAGTGAAACGTTGTCTGGAAACATTGTCTTTCTGTCCTTCAGCAACGCAGTGAAAGCATTCCAAACCATACTGCTCATCGTCGTTATCCTCATTTATTGGTTTAATGGTTTAAACCCGGCTACTAAAACAGCCGTGAAGCAATGCAACAGTATATGAAACTATTCTATGAAAAAGAGTTTGTAATTTAAATTCATTCTTAAGATCAGAGATAGAGTGTAGAATCCACAGCCTCACAGTGGGGCTGTTTGATCACTGCAGCAGAGGTCAAACTCCAGCAGAGGTCAAACTGTCAGAGAGGGGGTCCAGTATAAGAACTGACCAGGAGAAACGAAGAGATAGAATTTGTTTATTTACATGTTTTATCAGAAATCACTCATACAGAATCTTGATTTTTTGGGGGAGAATTTGAGATGATGTGACGTAATGCTCGCTCCGGATGGCCTGATATCCTTAAGTTTTGTTTTGTCCGCCATTACTCCGCTTAGCGAGCAACAACTGAGCAGCACTGAGGATGGAGCTTCCAGAAAGTAAGAACAGACCGGCTTCTAGCACTGCCACAGACCCCGCCAGGCAAAAGAAACTCAAATTTTACTCGAGCGCTGCTTAAAGCTGGTGTCCGGAGTTTCCGTTCGTTTCCAACGTATGTATCATTTTTCAACAGAGCTTCAATGTGTCAGTCTGGTTCCATACTACAATATAATATCAGCATAAATCAATATAAAAATGTATTTATGAGCCCCGCCTTCGTCTCATAGACCCCATGTTATCAGAAAAAGCGCCGGTCAGCGTCAGCCAATAGATTTCAAGCTTCCGCATTCTCGTGCTGTCAATCAAAGTGTGGAGCAGCCAGAGAGCACGGCCGCTCGCCCAGCAGAGGAGAGTTAGCTCTGCAGCAGCCGCCGCGCTCACCTCGGATATATCCACTGTCTGCTGAACATCCACCGTAAACAGCTCAACATGGAGGATGCTGCAGGACTCAGAGGCTCTCATTTTCACCCCACAGATTATGCGCATGCACAATTAAAGGGGCGTGGCTTGGTCGACATGAAAGCAGAGGGAGGGGGAACCTCCAGACATTGGATTAAAAAAACCTCTCTCTTTCAAAACTCCGGACACGAGCTTTAAAGAGCAAGGAAGGAGTTCCCCTCTTCCGTGCACGTACATGGACGGAAGCCACAGGCTCGAGCATTTCACTAAGCTGACCAAGGCCTGCAGGGGCCGATGTTTCGCATGAAGCGTACAAACTCCTTAATGCACCTTTAACTTTTTCTATGTCATAAATCATAGTAAAGTATTCAGAAAAAAAGACAGTCTTACTGATTAAACAAGTAATGAAAACTAATCTTGCTCAACAACACATCAGTGGCCTTTCAGTGTTACTGTCTGTCTGATGGTTTTTGCTCTTATTTCAAATGACAATCTTTGTTTCTTACAAATTAAACAAATAAATCAATGTTAAAAATGAAATAAATAATAAAACTTGAAACAAATATTCAAAAAATACCAATAATATTTCTAAACTTACAGCAGTGTGTCCTGTGATTACAGAGGAAAACACACACACACAAAAAGTCTTCTGTTCCCTCCAGTGTGACGAGTCCAGACCAGCTCTGAGACGTCTGCACTGAGGCTGTGGGCTGTGCAGGTTCTCAGCACCGCTGTCAGACCAGGCTGGGATGGTTTGCTGGTTGCTCTCACAGGTGAGCAGCATGCAGGTGGAGGTGGGAGTGAAACAGGACTGCAGCACCAGAGCTGTGCTCTGATGGGGTGTGGATCATGAACACAGACGCTGCTGCACTGCTGCTGAGGAAACGGCCCTCGCTCCCGCAGCGCATGAGGAAGGACATGTTTTCACCATGAAGGTGATCATAAATCGATCAATTCCCAAATTATATTCAAGCTTGTTGCAAAGCGCAGTCAGTAGTTAATGCAGTTAATGTATTTTAGTCAAAATAAAGTCTGGAAACCGTTATTTCACCAGAACGCAGCTGCGTTACATGTGGAATAATGTTCTTATATGATGGAACGAAGCTGAGGCGGAGCGGAGGGTGGAGCTCAGTATTGAACATCCAGCTGGATCCATGTTGTTCTGCCGACTCCTGACCAGGGAACACCGGTTCTGCAGGTCTGGGTTGCTTCTCCTCCTCATGAGAATATCTATAAGTGAGACAAAAGTTCAGCATCTTTTCCACTTATATTGTATATTTCATGGTGAAACAGGCATTTTAAAACTTCCCAGCATCCTGTGTGGCTGCACAGCTGGTGTTTGGAAAAAAGCAGATCATTTGGATTTCTGTGGAAAATTCAGTGAATAATTTTACTTTAGGACGCAGGAGAACTTCTTACCTTCACTGTCTTTCTCTGGTCCTGACGTGTCTCCAGCACTGCAGACAGAGCACGCTGACCAGGTGTTCTGGGTCTATGGTCAGTCGGCTGAGAAGCTGCTTCCTGATTGGCTCCATTTCGTTCCTCCTGACATTTCTCTGAGCGATCTCTCAGGAGCTGGATTGTCAGGACAAATTCATTCTTAACACACCACAGACATGAAGACACTCCTATAAGAGCGTCTCTTAAGAGCAAAGACGACCGGCCCTTGTCCAGGCGAGGCCGGGCCCAAACCAGCCTGATTCTCTCTAAGTGTGGCCGGCTTCAGTTTTCTGGGCCTCAGAGTGAGAACTCCGTGCTCCTTGTACCCAGTTTTTCAAGGAATTGTGTGTTTGTGGACACGGTGGGTGAGACCTGCTGCGACAGAAAGTGGGCGAGGTTTCCTTCTGCCTGTCAATGAACAGTGTGTGGATCTATCACACTGGAAGATCAGAAGAAGGAAATCTGGGGCGATCCGTCTTCTGTTGTCTTCAAGAGTGTGTCTCTGAACGGGGGACGACTGGAGAAGTCCTGCAGTGGGGACCAGGCTTGTGTAAAAGCACCGGCAATCCAGTGCAGCATGAGGAAGGAAAATAAGAAACAAGTTGAAGTGGAGGCTCATCAGATTAGATGGGAAGAGAAAGCTTTGGGATTAGACCCCCATCAGGAAAGGAATGGTGGAGGAACTGCTTGAACTGATGGAGGGAACTCAGACATGTCTTCTCTGGATTCCTGTCGAGGTCAGCAGCTCCTCCAGGCTCATGGAGTCGCACTGCTGTCTACATGCTTTAGAAGTTAATGGACAATCAGTGAGATGGCGCAGACGGAGTGACAGAGTGAATTATTGAGTTTAATTCATGGCAGAGATGTGGCTGGTGGCATGAGAACAGCAGAGCGTCCAGTCGGTAAACAGGAAACAGCTGCTGAATGAAGAGCCTCAAAGCGACTCAGCAGACCCTTCCCCCTGGACACACTCCCAACACACCCTGAGGCTGGAATCCTGCAAGTGCTGCACCGTCCCCCTCTCTCCACTCCACCACACCAACCATCAGGACACTTGTGGACCAGTTCTTCAAACTGCACCGGCTCGGACAGACCCCGATCAGACCTTCAGCTCTGATCTGAGTCAGCGGATCACTCAGATTATCACCAGCTTCTCACATGAGACCAGTCCTGCTTCGGATTACGGCTGTTGGCTCGTTGGACCTCTGTGAAGACTTCTTCGCTTTTTCCAGCCATCCCAAATCAAGCTTTTGTGGACTGGAGCATCCCAGCTGATTCTGAGCAGGTTCCAAAAACCACACGTTGCCCACCAGACCACAACAAGACACACACATTCCTCCAGAGCCAGAGAGAATCACCCAGTAATACAATCATATCTTCAGTTGAGACGACATGAAAACTCATCAACACATTTGGAGTCAGTCCCATTGTACGGTTGTATTGCTCTAGCGCACCTAGACTGATAACTCCCACCGTAAAGGGTGTGCTGACCTGATGACACAGTGTCTACTCACGCCTCGGACACTCCAGAACTGTTCCTTCATCGTATTTATTAAAGAAAAACACAGTTTGTCCAGCCAGTGGTAGAAATCAACTCAGCGTCACCGGTCAACATCGCCGTCTGATTGCAAGTAGATCCGGCACGTAATGCAGGCGCGGATGCGTCACAGCGTGCCCTATTTTTTTCAGTATATTTATACAGAAATATAGAAGCATAACAAAAATTCAACATAAACACAGGGAGGAAACACCAGCAAAGATTAAATATAAATTAAACAATGATAATATAGCAAGAAATTCCACACACCCATGTCTGTCACTGCCTTTACCAGTGCCAACCACTGCACCACCATGCCGTCCCGTCCAGTCATGTACTGAAAGACTCCATTTGAACATGTCACAGCTGTGATGAACTTCAGCAGAAAACCTTGAATCTCCATTATAATTAGAATCTACTCTGAATGGAGCTTTTAGTGATCTTTTTCTGTGCTGCTACTCCATCCTCCTGCTGCTGCTGCTGCTGCTGCAACTTAACCAAACCTTCCATGCAGTATTTTGGCATGAAATTGTCCCTGCATCAAGCTGAATCTGCAGACGCCTCCCCTGCTGTGCAGCCATGCCCATCTCGGCGCAGCCCTGTCTGCGCAGGGCGTACCATGCTACCACGCTCGGCCACCCTGTGCTGCGCCACAAAATTAGAGCCCAAGGAGAGGCAGTGATTTGACTGATGAAGATTACAGTCAGCTATGTTAAACCCAGCCACACCTCCGTCCTCCCTTTTCCAACCTGCACTGGTGGGTGGGACAGAGGCATGGGGCTCTGCACTAACATTGCTAAATGCCGTGGACACGCCTGTATGGCATGGCACAGGTGACCTGCAGGACAGGGGCACCGAGCCTGAGCCTGGTCTACCAATACAGAGCCCATTGTGTTGGATAAACCTCAAACACTGTAGTGGTAATAACAGAAAACAAGCCACGGAGCACTGGAGGAGCAGTTTTCTGGCTTTTTTTTTCAGCTGATTTGTAAGTATTTAAAGGGCAACTCCGGTTATTTGACACCTGGACCTTATTTGCAGGTGTGTCATGCTCATATACTCACTCAGACAAACATCGTGCAGCTCGGAGTCCTTCAGAAGTTATTTAGATCCAACCGATTTAGTGGGGGCCACGGCAAGGGAGCTTCAGCACGGGACATCATCTCTGCAAAATCGCTCATTTCGGCTATATTTTTTCATCCATTGCCAGTGTTATCATAAAGTCAGCTCGTCTACTGTCTTCAGGTGGGTCAGCTGACAGTTTTCGCTAACTTAGCCACAATTAGGTCGGATGGGAACGTTGGAGCTCCTCTCCCCAGCAGAGAGGCACTCTGAGTCGGCCTCGGCTGTCACGGCGCCCGGGCGTCTGACTCGCTGGGAGGCTGCGGAGCTCCGGTGCCCAGCGGAGGCGCACTGCGTGCGGGCTGCGGGGCGCTCCTGGAAGTCTCTCCTCACCGAGAGTCTCTGGAGGTCCCCCAGCCGGGCGAGGAGCGCTGTATGCGGGCCGCGGGGCGGCTGACGGGAGAGGCTCCAGCATCCGAGCTAATTGTGGCTAAGTTAGCACGGTGTCAGAGAAGAGGGAAGCGCAGCAGATCCCATCAGAGCAGGGCAGAACAGAGCCGAGTCAGAGTGCCTCTCTGCTGGGGAGAGGAGCTCCAACGTTCCCATCCGACCTAATTGTGGCTACGTTAGCGAAAACTGTCAGCTGACCCACCTGAAGACGGTAGACGAGCTGACTTTATGATAACACTGGCGTGGTCGTGGTTAAAGATCATTTTTTCATACATTGACGCCTGTTTGTAGACGTTACACAGCTTTATAGGGATTTTGGACTCTTCAAAATCACATTTAAGCAGGAAGACTGTCCATATGTTATCCAACAGCTCATTATGGGTCTAGAAACACAGTCTTTCAACCGTTTGATTCTAAATGCTGCAATAAGAGATTCAGGTTCCATGGCTCCTAAACCCCTACTTCAATGTAGCAGGACGGTCGGTGTGCAGAGGGCAGGACGAATGCTGCTCCAGCCTCTTCTGTTGCTTTGCCTTGTGGATCCGGAGCAGTTCTGCTCACAGCTTCCTCCATCAAATTCAGTTCTCCTCCACCTTTCTCAGGGTTTCTTGTCCAGTTCTGCTGGTTTTGTTTTGACGCCCCTCATTTCTGTTTTCTGCCGTCATTACATGACTCTCCGTACGAGGCACTCATGAGCAGAACAATCTGCTTCTCCAACAGAATTAGCTGTCTTCAGATGCTTATATGAGGCATAAAGTGGATTATCAGTCAGGGTAGACCACCTCTGACAATCGGATCCAAAACTTAATCCGATCCAAGTGACTGGGACGCACTTCAGCATTAATATGAGACATTTACAATCTCTTTACCTCTCAATCCAGTGATAAGGAGGATTTCGGGATCCATGTAAACGGTATTACTGAGGAGTTTAACTAGCAGAAGTGAGTTATCCCCTTAGTTTTATCAGCTAATGAAGACTTCTCTGATAAGCTGGACGGCCAAAACAAGCTAGAGACTAAAACTGAAGACAGCAGGCATTGAGGGACTATCAGACATGCGATAAAAAAATACAATATAGAGTTTGATCCTCAATGCATGTTATCCTCAATGAAATGTTTCCACACAGAACTGGATGAGCAGACATTCCAACTTGCTTCTATCAGGATTTTCTCTTCACTCTTCGTTTACCGTGTTTTGGAAATACCATATATTGGCCCGAATATAAGACGACCCCTATTTTTCAAATATCATTTTGTGAAAATAAAAATATGTTGAAGACAATAAGGTTATAAGATAACTTTTTATTGTACAATTATTCTAAACCCAAAAACTCAACAGAAATAACATTTCACATGATTTAAGATCAAGAAATATTACTGCAGTAAACCATCAAATTCAAGTTCTATTCAATAGGGCTGAAACGATTCATCGAATAAATCGAATAATTCGATTATAAAAAAGCTTCAAATTAAATTCTGTTGCTTCGAGGATTCGTTTATTAATTGTGTACAATGAAACTACCGTGAAACCGCTAGCGTGTAGCGCCCGGAACTAAAGCACAGCATGTTTCCGCACGAGAGTGTAAGACGCACGGACATGTTGGAGCAAGCAGGTGGAGCACGGCGAGGTGAAACGACGCGAGAAATGGATAATAAAGCTGCGTTCACACCGCCAAGTGCTTTCCGCGATTGCGTCAATTGAAAACAAATGGGAACGCGCGTTCCACCAGCAACAATACGCGGACGCGTCGGACGCGGCACATTGTCGCGACGCGTCAGACGCGTTTTCGCGGCGATCGGGGCGTTGAAGAGCAGAATGAAGAAAATGCTGGCGAAAAGGAGGAAGCACGACAAAGAAAACGCCAGAAAATGTCAAAAGTTTGGGACAACTTTAAATGAAAAAAAGGGAAGAGCTCGGTGCAAAGTTTGCGCTGCCAAGCGGAGCTGCCGTATTATAACAGCACCATGTCGATGCTTAAAAAAAAAAAAAAAGTGACTGTATTCTGAAATTGATGTTTTGCACTCCTTTGAATGCACTTTAAAATTTTAGGGCAGCTGTCAGTTTAAAAAGGTGAATGTGCTGTTTTGGACTCAGCCTGAGTAGTTTGTTTTTTGTCGGTTTTTTGCAGAAGACAGATGGCAAATTAATATCAGTAGGAATTGTTTGATAATACTGAATATTGCCTGCTGTACTTGAGTTCTTTAATAATCAGCTTTCATGTGCATTCTTATTTTATAATGAAGGTAAGGCCTTAGCCCTCTCTCAGGTATTTTATTTATCTTTTATTTAAATAATTTGTGAATTTAAAGTGCAATGTTCATCCTAGCAATGAGTGTTCCTGTGCAGTTTAATACATGTTACTGCAAGCATTAATAGTAGTCCATTTTTTTGTCCATGGTGAGTTTTATGCTTGCCAAAATAAAAAGAAATGTAAAAAAAAAAACATATATACATATATATAAAATCCGATTCATCGATTAATCGACCAAAAGAATCGATAGATTAATCAATTACTAAAATAATCGATAGCTGCAGCCCTACTATTCAACGTCATGAACATGAATAATTCAGCCTCCTGGATGTTGGGTTCAGTTTGGCCTGTAGAGAACAGTTCTTCAGAAAGAAAGCAGCAGATTCCAGCTGCTCTGAGCTTTTATTACTTTCTCCTGAAGGATGTAAAACTGAAACAAACCAGATAAAAATAGAAGTGAACAAACACACAAGATGTACCACAACATACATCACTGTCTAGAAACAAAACCAGTCAGTATTTAAAATCAAAGCCGCTAGCTCAATGATAACCATTAATGGAAACGCCATTGACATGCTAACGGAATTAGCATCTGCATTGAAACTTCAAAACAAACGGACAAACTCACAAGTATCAGTTTCACCTCCATCCTGAACATCAGCTAAGTATACTCCAGTACTGACAGGCAGATATTTTCGATGATGTTTGAAATGTACCTTAGAAAAACCACCAGCAGCCACACTGCTCAGTCTTCTTCTCTCACTGCTGCAGGCTGACACTCTGTCCAGCTCACTAGCTCCCCCTAATGGGGCGGCGGTGCCACTGCATGGAGCAGAGGCAGGACAGCTCCCCGGGACTCTGGCTCCATCCAGTCCTCCATTAGAGCACCACCCCGCTTTTTAGAATACCATTCCTAGAAAAAAATATCGTCTTATATTCGGGCCAATACGGGTACTTGAAAGGAAATATTCGCTCATTCTTCATGTTGTGGTTTGAACAGCCAATGGTAGCAGATTTAGAGACATTCTTTCTCTCTGTCATCATGTTCTTGATCTGATCGGTGCATTGTGTCCCTCCTGTGTGTGTTTTCACTGAGTACACACCATAAAGCAGCTGTGATGTCCAGGACAGCGCCACCCGCTGTATTGGAGTATGTTTACTAGCTCTGCATCATTCCATTATCTGGGATTGAACTGCCTTGCCTTGATGTCCAGGGTAACTAATCAAATGTAAAGATCTGCAGCCTGACTTTGATGAAACTGTAACAGCAGACCATGAAATGATTATTTAGTGAATAATTATAAGGGATTTTTACATTAAATGGTTTGGTATTTTAATAAATTCATTACACATTACTCGCTGTCATACCAGTTTTCAGTCTTAATGACACATGTGTGAGTGTGCTGCAGTCTTACAGAGAGTGATTTCAGTGACGCCCGGACTCTGCTTCAGGTTCAGATTATGCTTCACTTCACTACATTTGAGCCAAACTCAGGCACGTTGTCACTGACCTGCACGACTTTTATCCTCATAACTTTATTTCCACCTGCAGGTTTAGCATTGAATCAGCTTGCCTTAGTTGTGAGTTCACCTTCTTCATATTTGACTGAAGTGCTTGTTGGCTTCCCTTGGAGCCTCTGTGACTTGTGGTTACCCATAATACCCTTCTCTGAATCAGTCTGCCAAGAAATTCAGTGAGAAGTGTAAATCTGTGTACAGACGGGTGTTTGTTTGCCCAGAATTCCTCTTCTGCTGACTGCGATAAGACTTCAGAAAGTTTCATCAAATCATTTTCACAATTCCAGCACAAAAGGCTGAAAACTCTCAGCATTATGATTGTTCTTGACAATCTGCTCACTGCGGCTCAGTACCTGACATACAGGCCTGGCGAGGGCTGCAAACAGCACTATTACCTTTTAGAAGCATGCATGTTCTGCCAGAGACTCTGTCTCTGTTCTAGAGACTCTGTTGGAGAGACAGCGTCTTTCACCTGACAGCTGGATTCCTCAGGATTGTTTTCTGGTTGCTTGTCAGCAGAATCTGCTAATACGAAGTTGACTTGCTGCTTGATTTCTTCTAAGGATGAAATTCTTGTAGACAACGCAGTTAACTGCCCCCTAGTGGCCAATGTGAGGTTTGAAAGCCGCTTTTCTATTTCATCCCGACTGACCACCAGGAGGCAGTGCTTGACGACCTGAATATTCCCTTTGCACATGCACAGGTTCAGTACGGGTACCAGCCAATGTCCTTTGTGACCCTTGGATGCCCCAGGGAGGGTAGTAACCTCCGGTATCAAACCCAGGCTCGGCCCCTCATTTCTTCTCGCATGCAGTTTGCATATCGTTGATTTGTGGGTCGTAACCGTTGCCAGTTTGGCCCATGGTGTTCCATGGTTTCCCCCGGCTGTGGGGGTCGACCGTGGCTGTTGGCCGTACGGGTGGTGTTAGCTTTAGCTGTGGTTGGTGAGGGCCCCATTGGTGCCCCCGCAGGAGAGACAGGAAGTCGCCATGCGGCTGTCCCCCACCCCACCCCCTTGACATAGCTACAGCTAAACCTTGTCGGTCCTGCAGTCGTGCGTCTGCTGTGTAGGTGGCGCCCCCTTCCCTCAGTTTATTGCACCAACCATGTCTGTTGAACTACTGAGCGATGTTGTTAGGGCCAGCTTGGAGCCCCTGACCGGTGAGCGCGGTGTGCGACCCCCTCACCCCCTCACTGTGGTATCTGCAGAGGGGGTGGCTGATCCCTCTCTTGGAAGTAGCTTCAGCTGAGCTACTGGCCTGGTGGCATTGCTTGTGCTGTTGGGCGGCATAAGTGCCCCCCTCCCTCAGCTTAATGTACCGGCCCTGTCATCCAGGATTCATAGGACCATAGTTACATTTGTAACTGTCGTTTTTGTTTGTGGATACAAAACTTTGGAATGTGAAATGAAGACAGTTCGACCCATTCATCTCTTCCCCACTGACTGCTGTGAGGCTCAGCTAATTACCAAACTACAAGACCGATTCAAGAAAGGCATCCGGAGAAATGTGGGCTCAGAAAGTCAAGCCTCAAGAAATCCTGGGGAACTGAAGAGAAACAAGGAATAATTAAAAAAAAAAACACACCTATCTTTATCTTTGTTATATTGGACTCCTGGGTTGGATTCAAACATAAAATATGTTTCTAAAATAAGACTGGAACAGCGATCCATGTCAAATCGTCCTCAGCTCTCGCTCCCTGCTGGTGGGAGAACAATCCAGTGCTTGGTCACAATGAGCAATGTTGGGGGCTCCAGGCAAAACCAGTCCACGGCCGGAACTGTGGATCAGGTGCTGGAACTGTGGATCAGGCGCTGGAACTGTGGATCAGGTGCTGTGGATCAGGTGCTGTGGATCAGGCGCTGGAACTGTGGATCAGGTGCTGGAACTGTGGATCAGGCGCTGGAACTGTGGATCAGGTGCTGGAACTGTGTTTTTGTCAGTTGCAGCTGCTACACCTTGTGTTCCACATCAGTCCTCACTCCTCTGTGTCAGATTCATGCTCCAGATGAGGATTAACCAGCAGCAGCTCCCTGTGACCCAAACGTCTGTGTTTTTTATTTTTGTTTTTTTGTTTTTTTTTTGGGGGGGGTGGGGTTTAGTGTCCTTTTGCCATTTGACATGCCTCTTGAATTCTCTTGTTATTCGTTTCTGTTGAAAGTCAGGTAAACAGAAGAGCACATTTAAACTGCCATCATTCCACATATTAAGTAACATTCCAGTCTTTTCCAAGGCGATCTTATCACAACGCAGCAAATAAGGTCACAGGCGGAATACACCTGTCACTGATTAACAGACAGACATGGAGCTGAGCCGGCGGCCGGTTACTGCTGCTGTCCCTGGTCCCTGATGCTGATCCACTCCGCCCCGGCAGCCCCGGCAGTGAAGAATCCAGTGAGCCCAGAGGAACAAAAACTTAGAATCCAAATTGGAAACGATCCAGCACTCCAAAGCTCCATGGCTTCACCCTTCTGGCAGGTGTCCTCTGGATGGTGTGTAACGTCACTGCTATCCGCCCCGACGTGTGCGCTGCACCCCCTTAAAGGAGTCATATTTTGCAAAATTCACTTTAAAAGGTGTCTTTACAGTCGTATCACCTCCCAGAGCCTCTGTATGATCCCCCAGAAGTGAAACATTCAGTCACCTCCCTCAATTGCACACTCCACTTTTAAGGAAATATACACTCAAACACGTGATTCTGAAATCTTCCTCATGTCGACATCATCAAGAGGAACACCACTCCCCCCCCGGAAGAGGATCCAGCCTTTGGGGGCCCCGGATAGGTGCTTATAGCTGTATGAGTTGCCGTAGCCTCATTAAGACGTTCAAATTTGAAAACTGTCTGTTTCCTCCTTGTCTTGCTACACCACATTTTTGAAAATGAAACTGAAACTTAAGCTGAAACGGTCGAGGGGACGTGCCTGACTGTGACCCCGTGTGTGAGAGAGTGGGCGTGGCCAGATGCGTTCAAGTGCATCCCGTTAAGTAGGCTGTGAAAATCAGGCTGTTCTGAGGAGGGCTCCTCAGAGCCACTTTTTAGACCCTCCAACTCCAAACATAAGATGAACTTGGGGCAAACAAACTTATATCCTATGTTTTTGGGCTTCTGTGACCGAGATGACGTGACTGAGAAATAGCATATTAGGTCCGCTTTAAACAACATCTCCCACCAGATAATAATGTCTCCAGATTATTTCTCCACCCACAGTAACTTGAGTGCAGATTATTTCACGCCCAAGCTTGGTATCAACAACGGCAGCCAAGGATGGCTTTGTTCACCCCTGCTGGGAGAAAGCTGTCGGGACCCACCTGGTCTTTACAGGGGGATCTAGGTTCTAGGTTAGAAGAATGATGGTGCTCTCTGAGCTCGTTCTGGGTTGTGTTGCTCATTGGTGGTTGGCATGAAGGCTGCAGTGCCTTACATGTGTCCTAGATTATGCCGGGAGGGAGCAGATCGTTCTGCTGTGAATGTAGGTTAGATCAAGGTGTGAGAGCAGGTCTGGACAAGGTCTGCCAGAGCAAAGAGATTCTTCTTACAGTCCATTCCAGGCATTCAGCTGCCCTGAAAAAGAAAGAAACTTCCTGAACCTCACTTCACCCCCATGCTGAGACAAGTTCTGTACATTCACATTTACAGACCAGCCCCAGAAATAGAAAAGCTGATGCCGTTGCTCATGCTGTGAGTAATGACGTTCACCACCATAAACCACTCAAATTAATCTAAACATTATCATCTAGTGTTTTACAACAGAAACACAGTAAAAACCTGCATTAAAACCCTCGTAAATTCACACAATAAATCCTAACACTCACCATCTGTTGATAAGACTGGAGAGGGAGTCACAGGCTCAGTGTTTTCTACTAAAAATCCACTTATCACTGTGAAATACAAAGTTCTCATCCAGGCATAAAATGCCACCTCATTTCATGTGCAAATGAAGCAATCTAACTGCAGAACAGATAAATGAGTCCCCGCTTTTTTATTCGTTAATACTGTCCTCAGACACTCCAGGATTTAGCACTGGAACTTCTCTGCTTTGAAAAAAGATGTGTGTCCCTGGATGACTTTCCGGAGACCCACTTTCCTCACAGAGCAGCAGCGCTCAGCAGCCGGAGAACTTCTGAGAGAGCGTGGCTTCACTCTCCACTCTGACACCTGCTGCTGAGATATGAACCACACATGGAAGAGTTGGAGTTCCAAGAGAAAGGTCACATCGAGAGAAGTCAACATCCTGCAAGCTCTTCCAGTCACAGCCTTCCCACCATTTCACTGAGGAGCTGCTATCATCCATGTGACGGCTTCTTTCCACCAAACATTTCAACAAATACGACGTAGTCAAACAAAAAAGTGTTTATTACTGGAACTGGAAATGTGAGCTCTGAAGAGAAGGAGCAGGACCGTCCACTGACCCACAGCGGTCAGGAGGAACCATGGAGGGGGTTTAGCAAGTGGTGGAGGGGTGGGTGGGTGTGTGTGTGTGTGTGTGTGTGTGTGTGTGTGTGTGTGTGTGTGTGTGTAGATAGATAGATAGATAGATAAAACTTTATTAATCTCCCAAACGGAGAAATTCAGGTGTCCAGCAGCACACACAAATAAATAACAAAAGTACAATAAAATAGTGCTAAAGTGCTCATAATGTACTCAGTTCGGCTCAGGCACATCTGTTAAACAGCCTGATTGCTGAGGGGATGAACGACCTCTTGAAGCCTCAGTTCTGCAGCACAGTGACAGCAGCCTGTTACTCCGGTCACTCTTCTGAGCTGCGACTGTGGTGCAGTGGATGTTTGGGGTTCCTCCAGATACTCTGCATTAGAGCCTCATCCTCCTCTCCAGGAATGCTCCAGCAGAGTCCACCTTCCTCCCCATCACAGATGCACGCTTCCTGATCAGTCTGTCCAGCCGATTGCTGTCTCTGTTTGTCATGCTGCCACCCCAAAAGACAACCCCAAAGAAAACAGCACCTGCCACAACAGACTGGTAGGAAATGTACAGCATGTCACCACACACGTCAAAGGATTTAAGTCTCCTCAGGAGAAACAGCCTGCTCTGTCCTTTCTTATCCAGAACCCGAGCTGCTCTGACCAGTCCAGTTTGTGGTCAAGGTGCACACCCAAGTATTTGTAGGTGTGAACAACCTCAATACTCTCTCCGCTGATGATGACAGGTTGATGAGAGGCTTCCTGCCAAAGTCAATGATCAACTCCTTCGTCTTAGAGGTGTTCAGAATAAGACCATTGTCCCTGCTCCAGGTGGTGAATCCCGCGATGAGCTCCCTGTACTCTTTTTCATCCCTACCCTTCACATATGCGACAACTGCAGTGTCATCTGAATACTTCTGCACTCGACACTCAGCAGATCTATGAGCAAAGTCAGCAGTGTACAGTGTGAAGAGAAAGGGAGATAGTACAGTCCCCTTTCGGTGCACCAGTGTTGCTTATCAGAGTCCCAGATCCCCCCCCCCCTCCCCTCCAAGCCGGACGTATTGTCACCTCAGAGTCAGGTAGTAGTGGATCCAGCGAACAAAGAGAGGATCCACTCCCATCCTCTCAAGCTTCTGCTTCAGTAGCTGAGGCTGGATGGTGTCAAAGGCGCTTGTAGAGTCGAAAAACATCAACCTCACAGCCTCCAGCTCCCTCCATAAAGGAGAGCGCCCGATGGACCATAAACAAGACCGCATCGTCCACTCCCATGCTGTCCTGATAGGCGAACTGAAGGGGGTCCAGCCCCCCCTCCACTTGAGGTTTGAGCAGCTGGAGCAGCAGCCTCTCAAAAGTCTTCATTACCACGGATGTTAGGGCCACTGGTCTGTAGTCCTTCATCCCTGCAGGCCTTGCCACCTTGGGCACTGGGACAAGGCATGAGGTCTTCCACAATGCAGAGACACGTCCAGTGTGAAGACTCCGATTGAAGATGGTTCGGAGAGGCACAGCCAACTCTGACGCACACTCCTTCAGCAGCCGTGGTGATATCCCATCAGGCCCTGCAGCTTTCCATCCAGGAGCCTCCTCAGCTCCACACGCACCTCCTCCACAGTGAAGGCCGGCGCATCAGCAGAGGTGGAGCAGCCGCTGGGTGGAGAAGAGGAGCAGGTCACAGCAGCAGAGGTGGAGTGGCCGCCGGGTGGACACCTGTTAGTGTGTGTGTGTGTTTGTGCAGAGTCAAACCGGTTGTAAAAGCGGTTAAACTCATCCGCCATGTCCACATCACCAGGAGCTACACATCCCTCCTCCTTGAAACCAGTAATGGTTCTCATGCCCTATCCAGACCTCTCGGGAGCTCTTATCCTGCAGCTTCCTCTCGAGCCCTGCTTTGTCCTCCCTCCTGGCCCGTCTCATAGCCCTCCTCAGGTCATGCTGAGCAGTCCTCATTCTCTGTCGATCACCAGACTTAAAAGCCTCCTTCTTGCAGTTCAGCAGATGTTTTGTGCCACTTTTGATCCATGGCTTGTTGTTTGGGAAGCAGCGCAGTTTTCAGGGGCACTACTACATCCGTGCAGAAATGTATGTAATCTGTGACACAGACCACACTCTCATCGATGTCATTGTCCATGTCTGAACCCACAAGCAGATTCCAATCTGTGGATTCAAAACAGTCCCTCAGCCTGCCTGTTGTCTCAGGGGTCCACTGCCTAAAAGACCTCCTGACTGTAGGCAGTCTCATCACAGATGGTTTGTATGCTGGTCTGAGGTGTATGAGATTGTGGTCGGACTTTCCGAGGGGAGGCAGAGGCACGACAGAGTAAGCAGATCTTACATTCACATAACACAGGTTCAGAGTGTTGTTATGTCTGGTTGGACGCTGCACATATTGAGTGAAGCCCCTAAATGAGGGCTCACATCAACATGGCTGAAGTCCCCTGAAATAATGATGAGCGCCTCTGGATGTGAGGACTGGATCTTGGACACCGCCTCCTGGATGACGTCACACGCTGACGTCGCGTCCGCACGCGGCGGGATGTAAACAATAATGGTGACGACCAGGTGGAACTCCCTCGGGAGATAATATGATCTCAATCCAACCACCAGGAGCTCTACATCACGGGTACAGATTTGATTTTCCACCGTGATGTGACTGGGATGGCACCACTTGTTGTTGACCAGCGCGGCAAGTCCACCACCCCTCGCTTTCCCGCAGGATTCCGCCGCTCTGTCCGCTTGGATGAGTGTGAAGCCGGGGATGCTAACAGCAGAGTCCGGCAGGGTCTCATTCATCCAGGTCTCCGTAAGCAGATATAACGAAGCTTCCCGGTAAGCACTCTCACACTTCATCAGGGCTTCCAGCTCATCGCGCTTGTTGGGCATAGAGTTTACATTACCCATTATAATAGATGGCACAAAGGACTTGTACCTCCACCTTTTAGCTTTCAGCCTAGCGCCGGCTCGGCATCCTCGGAAGGGCTTCTTGATCTCGCGCGGGATCGGATGCTTGATTCCCCTCGATGTGCGCCTCAACTCAAGGAGCTCATCCCTCGAGTACTTGTACCAGCACATTCCAAACAAAACAGTCACCAAAAACACAAAAACACTAGCGCTGCTCGGACTTGCTGCTACCGCAGTTGGCGCATGCTCAGAATCTACAGCCTTGATATTCATCCAGTGTGTGTGTGTGTGTGTGTGTGTGTGTGTGTGTGTGTGTGTGTGTGTGTGTGTGTCCTCCTCCATGTCCTGTCGTGTGTGCGTGTGTGTGTGTGTGTGTGTGTGTGTGTGTGTGTGTGTGTGTGTGTGTGTGTGTGTGTGTGTGTGTGGAGGCTGATCGGTCACAATCCATCTGTTAGCACCAGGTTGAACTGGTTTCAGTATCACGACGTCCTGCAGGACGAGGAACTGTCCGTGGTCCTGAACCGCTGTGATCAGAGGAACTCTGCAGGGGCATCAGTGTGAACACAACACAACGAGAACCAGAGAGGCTGGGTGGGTGTGCGGTAGCGTGTGTGTGAGTGTGTGTGTTAGCCTGTGTGTGAGTGTGTGCTGCATTTGTGTCTGTGTGCTTTTAAAATGTCTCTTCACTTCATGTTTCCGTGTGTTTTTAATGAAGTGATTATTTGTAAATGTACATCTAGTTATCAGACTGTGTCAAGACTCCTTATCGGAGCCTGAGCTCTGTCTAGGTGGAGGAGAGCCATGACTCCGTCAGTTGGCTCCAGGTGGAGGCCAGGCAGCACTTGAACCCACAGCCAGCCTCCATCCTGTGGACGTCCAGCAGGACTCACGGTGTCAGAGAGTGAGGTAGACGGAGGACAGCAGTGAAGTCTGTTCATTGAATGGACCATATCTTTCGGGCTTCACCTCTAGCTATTGAGCTAAGCTAACTATGATGCTAACAGCTGATTGCCAGCCAGTGGATGCAGAGAGACAATAAAGGTATCTATGATCTTGTCTCACTATAAAAATGATAGGGATAGGGCGTGGGTCCAAAATCTTCGGAGTATTCCTTTAAAATCGCTCCATTCACCTTTTTATTGATTCACATACTCATCATTGTGGCGTCTTTGCTGGAGCTGTTATTTCTTACCGCTACATTGAGTTCTGTGAGTTCCTATGTTTTCAAGTCACCTGAATGCACCGCTGTGGCATGAGTGGCTGAGAGGGAGCAAGGGGCGGGGCCAGGGGGCGGGGCCAGGCAGCGAGGCATGCCTCTGTCAGAGGAGCAGAGAGAGCAGCCTGTCAGCTGGGTTCTCTTCAGGCTGGACTGTTGTTTCGTGTGGTGTTGGTGTGGGTACGGCTCAGTCACCTCTAGAGCTGACTAAACCAGCATGAAGAATCCGACTGGTCTTCCTTTCACCCGGACCGCTGGACTTTACATTTTTATTTTCTGGTGCACCTTGTCTATGAACGCAGGGCCAATATTAACACGTTCATTGGTTTTGAAATCAATGAAATCAGAGATGAGCTCTTTAACATTGTTTCATGTATTTTTAATAAACATTAAAGCCCACCTGTAAAACCATCAGTGCACAATGTTCTGATATCAAGATATTGAAGGAACGGAGTAAAAACCTCATGAGGGAGGCAGCAGTCCGCAGTCTGATTCACAGGCTGCTCTCCATATAACACAGTTTCAGTTAGATATTGTTGCACTTTAAGCGGCAGGTGGAATGAAACATGACATTGTTAAGACAGCTAAAAGGGTGAGTGTTTGCAGTTTGTGCAGGTGTTGAGCAGCCTGCTCAGTTCCAGACTGCTCTGTAGTTTTCTTCCCACTGCCTGTGTGCTGACGGTGACATTTGCAGATGTGCAGCTCACTGACAGGAGCTTTTTCAGGGTCGATGAGTGCAGACCGACTCCACAACACAACAAAATCTGTCAGTCTCAGCTTCATATTAATTCATACCTCATTCAGTCTCTTTTGCTTCACTCATCCAGAGCACTCAATAGTCAGAACTGCTTTCTTTAACACTAGAACTTCGGCAGTGGGGCCATTTTGCCTTTTGGTGCATCTCTTCTACAGCGGGGCCAAATGACCCCAAGGAAGGTGTGAAGAGATGCTTTTGTCATGAAAACAAGGCTCTTCAGCAGAGGACAATGGGGACATGCAGAGCCACTGCAAGGACACTTCTTTTGTTAGACTGACTGACCAGAGTGTGTGGGGGAGGGAGGCAAACTTCACTTCCTGCTCTACTGCGCATGTTGTCTGCAGAAAGTTAGGAGGAAGAGCAGCGATCCTGTAGCCTGGCATGCCAGACTGACTTCATGTGTTACACACGGAGTCAGTCTGGTACGGCGCCATTGGGGCAGCATTTCAAACAGGCTGACGAGAGGCGGGATATTGAGTGGAGAGAACCAATCCAAGAAACGAGGCTGTGACGCAACAACGATGCGACGTACACAGCGCTCCGTTCTACACTCTAAAAAATGATTCACAGGGTTAGTTAGTTGAGCTTAACATTATGAGCTTTTTCGGCATAAAAGAATAAGGTTGTCACATGGACTTATTATAACAAGGTGGTAATTTGTTTTAAGAGGTTAGTCCGGCTGAAAATATTGGGTTAGCTAGTTGAGCTTAAAATCAAGAGCTTTGTCAACATAACATTCTAAATTTGATACATGGACTTATTATAACAAGATGGTGACTTACTTTAAGAAGTTGGTCCAGCTTGAAATCGGAAACTGTGTCAACTTAAATATGTATGTATATTTTCAACAAAACCTGTCAAATTCCAATTGAAAAAAGTTAATTTTTCCCCAAGGGCAATTCAAAGGCCAGACCTGAAATCAACTAAACCTCAATCATTGTCTGAGCTGAATCAGGGACTGAAATTTTGCTGTATATTGAGTTTTCCCATCAGTTTGCCCAAATCTCAGACGGCAGATGACAAATAACTGAAAAACATAAATATAAAAAATAAACTTTAAATAAGTAAGACAAAACAAACAAAAGTTTTCATAAATATTTTACGGCTGAGTTTATGTAAGATGGGCACACGGTGGTGCAGTGGTTAGTGCTTAAGCCTCACAGCAAGAAGGTCCTGGGTTCAAATACCAGCCAGGGCTCAGGCCTTTCTGTGTGGAGTTTGCATGTTCTCTCTGGGTTTTCTGGCTTCCTCCCTTGATCCAAAAACATGCATGTCAGGTTAATCGGTTGATGCCCCTAGGTGTGAATGGTTGTATGTCAGCCCTGTGGCAGACTGGTGAACTGTCCAGGGTGACCCCGCCTTCGCCCACAGCAGCTGGGTTCGGCTCCAGCTACCCGTGACCCCGGAAGGGAAAAGCTGAAGAGAATGAATGAGTTTATGGAAGATTTTCAAATCATGTTTTAAGGTGAGGTAACCTCACCTCTTTCATACGTTGCTTCACCTTAATTTTACATAAACCGTTTCACTGAAATCAAGTTGCTTCACCTAAATTTGACATGGACCAGTTTATTGACATTATGTTTATTATGCTTTGTTATGCTTTATTATGCTTTGTATTATGCTATGTTTATTATGTTTATTGACATTATGCTAATTAACTGTTTGCAGGTTGAAGTAAATTATGTTGGTTGTCCTTAAATAACCGAGTTTCCACCATTAAAAGTCCTGTTGGATTTATTGAAACGTTTTAGTTGGAATTTCTTAAAAAGGTTGATGCAAATTGTTACCTTAATTGAATTAAGCTGAGCTGTTATATTATTTCTTAGAGTGTAGTAGTTTTGTAGTCCAAAACATGGGATCATGGCATGGAGTGTTACGTCTGTTTTACCCTCAAATTCCACCGGACGCTTAAGCGATGCATCGCGTCTTGTTCCTGAAGTCAACGCACACCGGGAGCGTGGCGCAGCACCACGCTGTTTAGAAGGGGCGACCTAGCAAATCACCAGCGCCGTGGCGCGCGCCTCCGTTCTGGTGATCCGTTGTTTCTGGGACGCGGCGCGGCGCTTTTGCGTCCGGTGAAATTTGGGGTTAAAGAAAAGCCTTCAGAGCAGATTCTTGCTGTGGTGTCAGCGCCAAATTCAGTTTGTTCAAAACTGCAGACAGAGCCGTGATAAAACCTCGCTGTGTTGCGGCCGCCACCATTGTTTTGAGGGGGTTATAATATGACGCATCGCTAACTCCCGCCTCTCGTGGGCTGTGATTGGCCCGGCAGAAGCCAGATTCAATTGGCGCGGTACCAGACTGTTTCCCCATGAAGCCCTGAGCATGGAGAGACAGTCTGGCGTGCCAGGCTAGCGATCCTCTGTCAGTGTGCTGCCAGTGACACAAACTGTTTTTAGAAAAACAAAAAAACGGGCAAGTTTTATAGAATACCATCGACTCGCACCCCTTTATACATTATCATGGAGTCGTAATACCAGTAGTGGTTTTACTATTTTAAATATTTTCATGTCTTTTATTTTGGCTCCACCAGCTGTTTATCTGCTCTTTTATTACACATTATTTTGAGAAAATGAGGCATATACATTCTTAGTTTATCATTATTTAGTATGAAGAGCTTTTTTTTTTTCCTTTTGTTTGTGTGTATGTGTGTGTGTGTGTGGGGGGGGGGGGGGGGGGGGCATGCAGCACATCATATTTAATCAATGAGTAATCTATACACACACATATGCATACAGTCAAGTTACCGGTTGAGTGGTCTTCTACGGTACAAAACAGTCTTTCATTTATGAGCAACATAACTCTAAACCACAGATTTGCAAAATGATAAAGACACAGAAATCAGCCTCCTGTCCTCTGTCTGTGGGCCGTGGCAACAAAGCATGTCGTTCACAGCAAAATGTAGGAAAAAGGAGTTAATCATATCTGCATAGTAAAAAATGTATTACAACAGTATTTTGACCAGAATTTGTCCTGAAATGCATCTTTTTGGAAAAGGATCCATCTGATATGGATGCACTAACATTTTAATATTAGTATTTTTAGTGCTTCCTGGTAATGGGCCTAAAAATTTAACAATTCTGCTGAATAAATATATGATACAACAGTATTTTGACCAGAATGGACCGGTCAATCCGGGATCGTATCTCACTGTCTGTAAATTCAAGTAAAACTCAGAGTTTGCTTGAGAATGCACTGAAAGAAACAGACATGTTGAGCCACCGGCCACTGAAATGTGAGCCGTTTCTTCCCCTTCTTTATCCGTATGGCTCATTAAAACATTTCCCAGTTACAAATGTTAATTTAGCACCATAAGTTATTTTATCACAACATTGCCAGCTGACAATGCAAAATCAGGACAAACACAACAACAGGTCAGTGAGGCTCTGCAGTCAGGTTCATGTATCCGCTGTGTTGGTAAATTAATTATTCCTCTATAGGTAGAGGAGAAAAATCTGAGTCTTGCAGTTTACCAAAACTAGTGTTGGTAATGCTTTCTGTCCCAACAAAAGTAAAAGGAAGGTGATTATCTCTCATTGCAAAACGATGGTTTACGTATGTAAACTCGGTTCTATGAATGAAAGTGAACCTGTAACTATGTGACTTACATCCCCTCAGGTCAGGAGCATTATGCCAAATTAACAACACATTAACAACACCTGTGGGTGCGCAACACAGTATATAATGCCGCGCGTGCACACACTCACCCTCTTTTGAACGACTGGACATAACCAGGCAACGCCGAACGAGTGACTACGAAGGTTACAGGTTCACTTTCATTCATAGAACCGAGTTTACATACGTAAACCATCGTTCTATTTCATTTCAGTGAACCTGTAACCATGTGACAACAGTATGCCAAAGAAGTCACGAGAAAAAGGTGTGCATAAACCCCACAGGGACACCAGAGACAAAAACAGATCACAAAAGCACAGTTGACAATGGTCAAACAGTCTTTATTGCTGAACGGTAACAGAAAGTGGGCATCAATCAATGAGAAGCAACGTAAGACAAAGTGTCATCCATCCATCGCAGCCCCCAACACAGAGGAGGGGATGGTGGAAGCAGGCACATCCAACCTGTAGAATCTGGCAAATGTTGAGGAAGATGCCCATCCAGCAGCACTGCACACGTCCTCCAATGGGGCACCTCTGAACAGTGCCCAGGAGGCCGCCATGCCCCGCGTGGAGTGAGTGACAACCCCACGTGGGGGGGCATGTCCCGAATTTTCATATGCCAGCGCAATAAGGTTGATAAGCCAATGCGCCAGGCGCTGTTTCGAAACAGGCCTGCCCTGAGCAGCCACACCATAACACAAAAAAAGATTGTCCACTGAGCAAAATGCACTAGTTCGGGTCACATAAGCCCTCAGGGCCCTCACAGGACACACAAACAGTGAATCCTCGTCGCCTCCTCTGAAGAATGAGGTGGGGGAAAGAAGGCCTCAGTCACCAATGGCCTGGCCACAAAGCCTCTAGGCAACACCTTCGGCAGAAAACAGGGTTCGGCAGAAGATGAACCACCCTGTCCTCACTACCAAAACGAAGGCAACCCGCTCCAACAGAGAGAGCCGCAAGCTCACCCACTCGTTTGGCTGACGAGATGGCAAGCAGAAAAACCGCCTTCATGGTGAGGAGCCGCAGATCCAAAACAGACAGAGGCTCGATCGGGGGAAGACACAGAGCACGGAGTACCACTTGCAGATCCCATGACGGAAGCAAGCGACTCTTGGGGGGACGCTGCCGCCTAACTCCCTTCAAAAACCTAGTTGCAAGAGGATGAGCCCCGGGCGACCACCCCTCATGATGCACATGAGCGGCAGAAATGGCAGCGAGATAACCTCTCAGCGTAGATTCAGACCGACCTTTGTACAAGAGGTGCTGAAGAAAGGACAGCACCACTGTCATGTCACAGGTCACAGGGTCTACAGCAGAACCGCGGCACCACTCACGAAACACCGTCCACCGGCAAGCATAAAGGTGTCTGGTGGAGGGAGCCCGCGAGGCCTCCAAAGTGTCAATGACAGGCCCACTCAGTCCAAGAGAGCTCCAGTGTTGCCTTTCAGGGGCCACACATGAAGGCTGAGCACCTCGGGTCTCGGATGCCAAATCCTGCCCTGCCCCTGAGACAGCAGATCCGGTCTGGTTGGAATCTGCCAGGGGTCCCCCTCCAACATCTCGTAAACCTCGGACATCCACGGTCTCTGAGGCCAGTTCGGGGCCACCAAGAGCACCTGGGCCTGCAACAACCTCACTCTGCCGAGCAGAGCAGGGAGAAGAGGCAAGGGAGGGAACGCATAAAGAAGCACCCGTGGCCAGAGATTGCTCAGTGCATCCGCCCCCAACGTCCCCAGTGGGCCGATCATCGAAAACCAGAGGGGACAATGAGCGTTGTCCGCTGTGGCAAAGAGATCCACTTCGGCCTGACCAAAGTGGCGCCAGATCTGGTTGACCACCTGCGGATGCAGGTGCCACTCTCCGGGATGAGGGGCACCCCGCGACTGAAGATCTGCGGCGACATTCAGAGTTCCCGGAAGGTAGAAAGCCCTCAAGGACATCCCCTCCGACTGGGCCCACAAAAGGAGATGACGTGCCCTGGCATGCATCGACAGAGATCTCAGGCCGCCCTGGCGATTGATGGAGGACACCACTGCTGTATTGTCCATTCTCACCATCACCTCCCTGCCTCTCACAACTGGCAGGAAATGCTGCAAGGCCAAATGGACTGCCTCCATCTCCAGCAGATTGATATGCCAAGTCGAACACACAGGATCCCAGGTCCCCTTGGCATACCGTCCTTCCCACACAGCGCCCCATCCTGTCAGGGAGGCGTCCGTGGTCACAGTCACCCTGAGTGGCCCGAGGCCCAAGGGGGGCCCATGACCGCTGGAGAGGTCATCCACCAGGCAAGAACCCGCCAACCTTTCATGGGCAAAATCAGCATTTTGAATCGGTCTCTAGGCATGGTTCCGGGTCACAAACCAACGCTGAAGTGGCCGCGTGTGCAACAGCCCTAAAGGCACAGCTGGAGCACCAGCTGCCATGAGGCCCAGCAGCCTCTGACACAACCGAGCAGGAACAGCGCGGCGGGCCAGACAGCTCATTGCGCAGTCCCTGATGGCAGACACCCGCTTGGGCGTCAGAGACGCCGTCATTGAGACAGAGTCCAGGACCAGCCCCAGATACACCACGGACCTGCCGGGCACCAGGTTGCTCTTGTCCACTTTGAGCTGTAGACCCAGGGAGGCCATATGGGGCAGAACAACAGAAGTGTGCCTGTGAGCGAGCTCTAGGAAAGGAGCACACACCAACCAATCGTCCAGACAGTTGAGGATGCGTATTCCCTGTGTCCTGAGTGGCGAAAGTGCAGCGTCGACGCACTTTGTGAAAGTCTGAGGCGACAGGGACAGGCCAAACGGCAGCACATTGTACTCGTAGGCCACACCTTGGAACGCGAACCGCAGGTATCGCCGATGATCGGGATGAATGGGCACGTGGAAATAAGCATCTCGAAGATCCACGGTTGTGAACCAATCTCCCTGGCGAGTGACCTGAAACAGGGTTCGCACTTTGAGCATTTTGAAGGGAAGCACCTTCAGATATTTGTTCAATTGCCTCAAATCCAGAATGGGCCGGAAGCCCCCGGTGCGCTTCGGGACAAGGAAGTAGGGGGAGTAAAACCCACCCTGCACCTCCTGTGGAATCAGAGGACGTATCGCCCCTTTGGACAGCAAGGTTGAGATTTCATCGGCCAGAATGGCAGAGAGAGAGCCATCGCCCACCTTCGTTAGCAAAACGCCCCGAAAGCGCGGAGTACGAAGTCTGAACTGTAGGCGGTAGCCGCTCCCTAGAGTAGAAAGCCCCCATGGGCATGAGGTGCACTGGCGCCAGGCGTGAAGATGGGTGCTGGAAAACCCTGATGCCAGTGTGGGAACGGGGTCAGGAACGCTGACCGGGTACAGACGGACCCCGACGAGCACGGTCCCTGGAGCGACCACGCACCTGCCGTCGGTCAGGTGGGCGAAAAAAAGGTCGGCCACCCCGAGAATCCTGAGATGAGCCCTGACCTTGTGAGAAGGATCTCTGAAAGCCCACACGTCTCTCCGGGGCAAGCCGAGAGCCAGGTCTGGACAGCTGCTGGTGACGCATAGACTGGGTCCGCTGTCTCACTTTCTGGGCTTCATCCAATGCAGCCTCAGCAGCAGGGCCAAACACCTGACCAGGCGAAACACTCAACCCCATAACAGCTGCACGCTCAGCATCTGACAGATTGGTCTGACTCAGCCAGATGTGCCGTCGAGCGAGGGTCATCTGGGCCATGGAGGTACCAAGGGCCCTGGCCTGTGCACCCACTCCCTGAATAACTGTATCCACGACAGTGGACAGCTCAGGGAGCAATTCAGATGGGCTCTTGGAATCCAGATCCCGGATGAGGCCCTCCAAATACACAAGCAAAAGAGCATTAGTATTTGCCAGCCTCGCAGCCACAGCAGTGGATTGGTAAGCCTTAGCCACCAAGCCATCAATAAGCACTTCTTATTAGGGTGGCGAACAGCCCTGCCACCAGGAGACACCCCAGCGAGGAGTGCAAATGACAAACCCACATGTAGGGCCCCATCCAAGCCATGCTCAGCGGCACCATGGAGCACACCAAGTGCAGAGCGCGGGGTCAAAGCATCCTGTGGCCGTGCCCACGACTCCCGGAGACGGGACACAAAATCCGAATAAACAGGAGACCAGGGCCTCTATCCAAAGCCGAAGCCCTGGGTGGAGAGGGCAGAGCAGGGAGACCCGCAGCACCAGCAGCACATGTCAGCAGGGCTTTCACAGAGAAATCCCCAGTCACTGACGAATGCCCGTCACCAGGAAAGTCGTCCAGTAAAACACCCTGTTCGTCGTCGCCATAATCGTCCATCAGGGCCGAGGAGCCACAGCCCGAGCTGTTGGTCTTACCCATCCTGCCGGAAGCAGCCAGAGAGATCAGGATGAGGGCCGGCCTGAAAGGGGGCCTGGGCATCCAGAAAACACTGTTGTGCAGCAGCCATGGTGTCCATGGTCTTACACATAGCATCCAACTGAGCTTGGAGAGAGTCCACCCTGGGGTCACAGACCTGGTCCACCTTCCGCTTAGTCCCAGACTTCCGTGCCGCCTTACGAGGAGGAGGGTCCTGAGCGGGTGGGAAGGAGTCCTCAGGAGCACAATCCATGTGGTCCTCCTCAGAAGTCATGATGCAGCAGGAGACTCTCAGAGACAGCACAAATAAAACACACTGAATACAGCAGTAGCCAGGACTGAACAGAAGCCAGAACAATCAAACAAACAAGGAGAGCAGATCTTAATAAGAGCCGCAATACCTCTCCAAGCCACGAGGCGGTGAAAGCGCGCCCTTGAGACATGCACACTACACCTGCTGCAAGCAGAGTAACATTAGCACAACAAGGCTAAGTGCCACGGAACATATTGAGTCGGCCAAAGCAGCCGACAGCAGATAGCAACCACTCACCAAACAGTAACACACGACCCGTAGAACGCTTGATGGGTGCGAGGGAAACAGCAGCCAAAACAGCGATGAGTCGCGGTGGGAGCACGAGGAAACACCGGCACAAGCTCACCGACCAGGAGGAAGAAAAGAGGGTGAGTGTGTGCACGCGCGTCATTATATACTGTGTAGCGCGCACCCACAGGTGTTGTTAATTTGGCATAATGCTCCTGACCCGAGGGGATGTAAGTCACATGGTTACAGGTTCACTAAAATTAAATAGAACAGGATATCTGTACAATATTTCTGTGGCTCTGCAAACTCTAACCACTCAAACCACACATGTTCAAAGCCGAATCACAGGTGTGGAGAATATGTTAGAAACAGTCAATAGTTTTTTAGACTATTTCTGATGACTAAAAAAGTTCACTGTGTTTGGAAAGAATCTTCTCTGCATCCTCAAGAGGAAAGCTCTCAGTAGTTCCTGGCTCTTTTCATTCCAAGCCTCCCCCTCCCCCTCAGAGCTCTGCATGAACCAACAAGCTGGAAGGTATCGGCTGCATTTACAAGTGAAAAGAAGGGCCAACAGTGGCCGCTGAGCTGCACATTTAAAATCAGGGGCCATTTGGCCCCTCTCTAGAATGAATAGGTAGGCAAGAAAAACCTGGAAGTTAATCCATAAAGGCTCTCTCTGTTGATCAATTAGTCACAGTAAATACATGACTGAACTACATCTCTGAGCTTTGCAGTTGTTTTAATGTGAAACGCTGTGACACATGTTTCAGTAACCTGACTGAGTTCAGAGTGATACATCACCACAGAACCAGAAATCTGGAATCCAGAATAGAAACCATCTGAAAACATGCATGTGCCTGAACTGCCCCAGGGGGGTATGAGGACATGGCTGTCTGTCTCTATGCTTTGGTCCTGAGACAGACTGGAGACCCGTCCAGGTGGACCCTGTGTGTGGGTGAGTGGGTGAGTGGGTGAGTGGGTGATGAGAGCTAATGAATGAGGGCAGTTGCTCAGAGGCCTTTCAGGAGACTCTCAGCTTCAGACCTTGCTGTGTCACAGCCCCATGTTGCTCCCCCTAGTGGCAGACTTTGCAGGCCTGCTGCCGGTGCTGATGGGGGAAGAAGCAGACCCCGAGCAGAGCAGACCTTTAGACCTTGTCTTTTCTCAAGTAGTGCGTGTTTGCGGAGGTTAGTCTCTTCTGTTCAACCTTTTCTCAGAGCTTCCCATTTGAGGCGAGACGCTCCAGGTGTCTGTTCGGCTCTTCAAGGCTCTAATTCAAACGCATCAGTCTTGGTGTTGGCCTGTTCCGTCATCCTCCATCCCCCAAGCACTCCAACCCACACCCCCACCCCCACCCCTCCCCCACCACTATCAGCATCCCCTCCTCTCATCCTCCCGGCTGAGCCTTCCTCTTTCCTCGTCTGGCTCGCTCTGACGCTCGGATTTGACGAAGCTGAAAAAACGTCTCTGAAGACGGCGCTGGGAGGCAGCAGGAGGCGGGGCGTCAGCAGGACGGACAGAGGGAGAGAGGGAGGGAGGAGGAGGGGGGCTGCCGTTCTATTGGCCTCCATCCTTCGCCCTCAACTGACCCTCCATGTAGCATTTGTCCCAAACACTACTCCACCTTTCATTTCCTCCGTCCTGTCTCTCCCTTCTCTTTCCTTCCCCCTCTCCTCTGCTGACACCACTCCTCCTGCCACACAATCTCCTTCCTCCCCCCTCTTCTTCTCCTCCTTCCTCCCCTCCTCCTCTCCTCCTCCTTGTCCACAGTGGTGTGTATTGTCTGGACCTGTGAGGCAGGTGAAGCTGTTTCAGGTCGTGGCGCCCCCTGGTGGTCTGACTCCTCACAGCTCTCATCCACAGTGAAGAAGCCTTCGCTCATGTTCTTGCTCATGAGGAGAACCTGCTCAGTTCCAGTCGGCAGTGACGTCTCCAGGTTGAAGAATCTTTACGGTGGTAGAGCGTGGGATCCTCAGCAGACTCCAGTCCTCTTCTTTTGGATGGAAGTCAGCTCTGAACTGTCCGTCCACATTTCTGACCAACTGACTTTGAACCACGTCTCTTCACATGGTTTACTTTGCAGTTCTTTACCCCTGTGTATATAAAAGAGATTGCTGTGGTCATGCAGTCAGTTTCTGTCAGGAGGAATATTGCTTTCCATGGCTGAGTCAGCATCAGACTGGAGGTCTGAAGATCTCTAAATAAAGACTGGGTCTCCACTGCACAGCGTGAAACCAGAGCCTTTATTTCATGAGCATTTAAAGGATCTCTCATATAATATTCACTGTAAGAGTATCAGATAAAGAGACAGGAAGCTATCATCTGCTCTGATTGGTCCTCTGTCCTCCAGCTGGCGTCCAACGGCCATGGCGTCTCTGAGTGTGGACGTGGCCACTCATGTACGACACGTGGAGACATTTTGCTTTACTGACGTCAGTATTTGAAGGATTGATGACAGAGAAAACTGTTTCCCTGTCAGAGGATTTGAGCTCATCAGCAGTGTGTCAGTTCATCAGTGGCACTTTCAGTATTCAGAAGCTAGATGAAGGTGTGTGCGCTTCACCTCCAGAGTGGGCGGTCTCTGTCCACAGCGGACACCGCCGTGCACGGTTCCAGTTCTTAGTGTCTGGATTCTTTAGTGTTCACCAAGGCCAGGATTCTCCCAGCACTGAAGGAGTCTTAGCAGTATCCTGTATGTCAAGGTGAGAGGTTACACTGCCCTGGGAGAGGTCAAACAAGAAGAAGAAACTACCTTCATACTTCATCTCACAGTTCACCTGACCTGCTGAATGCATGAAATAATTTATCTGGTGTGTTTGCACTGAACTCTGGACATGCTGTTAAATAGCTGCAGTGCTGACGGCTTCCATCGGATGATGACTTCTAATTTGTTCTGTTTATTACGTTTAAGGATTACACTTCACTATCATTCTTATAATGTGATGTTCGTCCTTCGCTGGCGAAGACGACCACAACTTCTTGAATCACTGGGTCTTGTGAGTGCGAAGATGGCTGATCAGTCCGATCCTTGCTTGAAAAAGTCTGGCCCAATGTGGACACGCAAGTGCTGGGGGGGAGCCAGGCTTAGAGGTGGTGCTCGCTCTGCATTTGCGTCGCTGGCGTTTCTGCTCCTGCTCCTCCACACGCCTCTGTTCATAGTCTGACACACCAGAGCTGACCACGGTGCGCCATGCACAGCGGTCTTGTGCCGTTGCTTCCCAGGTGTCAGGGTTGATACTGCAGCACTTCAGGGAAGCTTTCAGGGTGTCCTTGGAGCGCTTCCTCTGACCTCCTTGGCAGCGCTTGCCTTCTTTCAGTTCGCCGTACAGCAGTCTCTTTGGCAGACGCTCGTCGGGCATACGAACAACATGCCCTGCCCATCTGAGCTGGGAGCGCCTGAGCATCGCATGAACGCTCTCCATCTGGGCTCTCTGGAGTACCTCTGTGTCATTCTTATAATACACTGACAGTGAAGACAGTGTGATTCTGATGTTTGCTGCTACAGAAAAGCTGCACTGTAAGAAGTTCATTGACAGGCAACTCTGTTGGGTTAAATGCAGACGTATCTGATAGGAGAAGGGGCGCTAAATGAGGCCAGCGCCATGCAAGTGGAATCAATAGCGTGAGCCTAAAGGCTGCGAATCAGTAGCATTCGGATGGGCTCCAGACGGCTTGCCGCTCCTCATTTGCAGAGGAAAAAGCCGACCTTGTACGGATCATGTCATATTGATCAGAACTCTTTGCCGGCTCTCTGTTCCACAGAAAAGGAGACTTTCCTGGAACCGTTCGTCCTGAAGGACCTTCTGCCATCCTCACTGGGAAGTTACTACCGTTACACCGGCTCCCTCACCACCCCCCCCTGCAGTAAGGTGGTGGAGTGGATCGTCTTCAGCAGACCCATCTACGTCTCCTACAAACAGGTACGAAGCCATGCACTCTGGACCACTGCTGATTTTAGTTTTAGTTTCAGTCTCATGTCCGTGTCAAACGGACTCTTTTTCGTCAAATCAAGTTTTCGTTGAGCATTTGAGTCTTCTTCTGGTCAGAACGCCCAGGACTACAATAGTCTCGTTTTAGTCGACAAAAACTGATTATATGTTAGTCTAGTTTTAGTCCATGGAAATTGCATTTTGCTCTCTTTTAAGTAATGAAATCAATTTAACCAATCGCTAGAGTATAATTTCCTAGTACTGTGCAGTATAGACAAAACATTTTTTCCCTGTGGTCAACCCTATTTCACATCTTACTATTTTATTATCGTTCCCTTCTAATCTCAAGAAGTCACCATTCCAGACATGCAAGGTCCTCCGATTAACATATTAGTTTACCAACCAAAGCTGGAGGGACACACACACACATTTAAATAAAATAAGTAAATAAATACAATAGCAAAAAAATGGTTTGTCTATAGAGCAGCACAGCAGGTGAGACTGACTGCATCCAGCAGCAGCGACTTCCTGTTTATCACCTGGAACCTCCTGGAGTCTGCTGGTAGAACGGGCCGCCACACAGGAAAACAGAAGTGTCTCTGTCACCGTCAAACACAATACGATTTCCATGAGAGCCTCATGAGTGAAACGGGGTGGAGCCACCCTGGTCCTTCCTGCACCGAGAGCAGCTGAGGTCATGTGACCAGAGAGAAGCTGGGACCAGACTGACGGGGTCAGACTGGAGGTCAGCTCTCAGAGAGAAGCTGCCAGCTGGAGCAGATCGTTCAGATGTTCCTCATCTGTCGACAAATATGAAGAGGCATTTTACCAGAGATTTTACTTTATAAACCACATCTCGTCTCTTTTCTTTTCGTCAACAATACTGCATGATATATTTGACATATATTTTATGGTACTTCTCCTCATCGTGTACGTCACATGCCTGCTTATCAGTGATGTGGTGAAGCTGCAGCCTGGCCACGCCTCTGACTTCTGCTGCGTGGAAAATGTTGGAACAGATAAGACCGGAGGCAGAAAACACTGCTTTCATTTACCAAAGGTGGTAACACTGGATTATACAGTTGGTTCATCCATTCACCCGTCTACAGTCATGGCCAAAAGTTTTGAGAATGACACAACTGTTAAGTTTACACAAAGTCTGCTGCTTCAGGGTTGCTCGGCGTTTTGTCAGATGTTTCTATGGTATGATGAAATACAAATAGAAGCATTTCATGAGTATAAAAAGCTTTTATTGAGAATTAAACAGAATTCATGCAATAAGTCAATATTTGCAGTGGTGACCTTTCTTTTTTAAGACCTCTGCAGTCCTCCCTGGCTGCTGTCAATCAACTTCTGGACCAAATCCTGACTGACGGCAGTCCATTCTTGCGTAATCAATGCTTGGAGTTTGTCAGAATTTGTGGGTTTTTGGTTGTCCACCTGCCTCTTGAGGACTGACCACGAATTCTCGATGGGATTAAGATCTGGGGAGTTTCCTGGCCAAGGGCTCAAAATCTTAATGTTATGTTCCTCGAGCCATTTTGTTATGACTTTTGCTTTATGGCACGGTGCTCCATCATGCTGGAAAAGGCATTCTTCGTCACCAAAGTGCCCTCGGATGGTTGGGAGAAGTTGCTCTTGGAGGACGTTCTGGTGCCATTCTTTATTCATGGCTGTGTTTTTAGGCAGGATTGTGAGCGAGCCCAGCCCCCTAACTGAAAAGCAGCCCCACACATGAATGGTTCAGGATGCTTCACTGCTGGCCTCACGCAGGACCGATGGCAGCGCTCACCTCGTCTTCTAAGAACAAGCCTTCTTCCAGATGCTCCAAACAATCGGAAAGGGGATTCATCGGAGAAAGTGACTTTACCCCAGTCCTCAGCAGTCCAGCCTCTGTGTCTTCTGCAGAATACCAGTCTGTCCTGCATGTTTTTCTTGGAGAGAAGTGGCTTCCTTGCCGCCCTCCTTGACACCAGGCCTTCCTCCAGAAGTCTTCACTTCACTGTGATGCAGATGCACTCACACCAGCTTGCTGCCCTTCCTGAGCGAGCTCTGCACTGGTGGTGGTCCGATCCCGCAGCTGAAGCGTCTTCAGGAGGCGGTCCTGGCGCTTGCTGGACTTTCTTGGGTGCCCAGGAGCCTGTGTGGCAACAAGTGAACCTCTCTCCCTGAAGTTCCTGATAATGTGAAAGACAGCTGACTGAGGTGCAATCTTACTTGCTGCTATGGACTTCCCTGTTAGGTCCTTTTTATGCAGTGCAATGATGGTTGCACGTGTTTATTTGCAGGTAACCATGGCAACAGATGAGGAGCAATGGTGTCATGCACTGTCTTCCATTTAAAGTGTCCAGTCATGACAGAATGATCTCCAGCCTTGTCCTCATCAACACCCACACCTGTGTTCATATGTGTGACATTAAAATTAGGTGAATTGGTCCTTTTGTGGCCGGGCTGAAATGCAGTGGAAATGGCTTTTTGGTAATAAAGTTCATTTTCAAAGTGAAGAGGGACTTTGCACTGAATTACAGTTGAGCTGATTCCTCCTCATAACATTCTGGGGGATATGCAAACTGCCATTACAAAAATGAATACCACAGACTTTGTGAAAAATAATAGTTGTGTCATTCTCAAAACATTTGGCCATGACTGTATTCATCCATGTTGGAGGGGTTCGTGGCTCTGGGGGACTCCAGGTCTGGTGAGACAGACAGCAGACGGTGTTGTTAGGGTGTCCCTCCTGTTGTGTTGGACTGCAGCGCTCTTCAAACCTCCAGGTAGCAAATACTGACACATCCTGCAAAACTGAAGCTCTTCCTTGTTTTTGCGAGTAATCCATAGAAACAAAAGCCATTGCGCTTCATAAATATAGGATTTCCAGTGTCATGTTTTTGATGACATTTAGGCTGGTACAATACTTCACATGGACAGACGTGGCTGTAAAGTCTTGATTGTCTTAAAGTTTATTTTCATAACATGAAATGTCAACTTTCAAAGTGATATTTTTGTTTTTGCTGGGATACGGTGAGTTTAGTGAAGCTCTTCTTTTGGATGGAATTATACCTGACAGGCTATTTAAAATGAAAATAAATCACAACATTCAAAGAGCTGTTTCATATTGTAATTAAAATGTGTATTTATTGGGTATAAAAGCTCATACATATCAGGCCAGCTAAAGCGTTTTGCGTTTATTCCATTTATTGGGCTTTTGCTTTGTTTAATTGTGTTTGTGTTTATTGAGAGTGCAAGGAGACGTGCGCGGCGGAGCTGTTTGCCTTTCATGTGGCGCCCCGGCCTCTGGCTGGAGGACGTGTTTGAATGGGCGTGGACAAAGCCGTCCATTACGGCGCCGCTTTACCTTCAGCCGCTCGGCTCTGGAAACCTCTGTCCAAACGTGTCCCCAGTAATTAGTCAGCAGCAGGTGGCGGTTTGCTCAGACGACAAACACTCTGACACCAACCACCAATTACCTCATTCCAAATTCATACTGAAAACAAAAAGCAATTTGTCCGAGCGTTAAGGCCCAGTCACACCAAAACGTTCCTCAGCCTGCTGGAGGAGCAGGGAGGCGAAGTGGCTGGTTGTGTGTGTCTGCTGTCCTGGATGTCTGGTGCTGCTGGGTCACACAGTATGATTCCACATCAACATGTTCAGAGAACAAAGGGAGACTCGTGTTCATGCCAAAAACATTTTCAGATACAAGCAGCTGGCATTAAAAGATGAGAGAAATTCATCATTTGTGGATTTTTCCAGCCTTCTCAGCAGTCCTACTTTGAATGAATCTCAGAAGATGTGTTCAGGGTTTATGGCAGGTGAAGAGTCTGCTTCAGACTGAAGCAGGGATGTCTTCCAAAAGTCTCCCATCATGCATGAAGTGCATCGTGTCTGAGGTCGTCCTGCAGTCTGACGAGTGTTCAGCGGTCTAAAGCTGAAAGAAAGTCTGGTTAATGCTCTGTTTTTAGGGTTCAGCACATATGAAAATAAACTCTGGTAACTGTACCATGTAACTGTAACTGCAACATGTTTTACACTAAATACTAAAATCCAAACTGACTTGAAATGAGAGTTTTGACCCAACACTGAGGTCCTGATTCACTCAGACTCTGCATAAAGCTCCCTCGTGGTCAAGTAGATTCAGCGTTCAGTTGGTGAGCACGCCTCACAGAGGGTGGCTGAGAGCAGGCTTTACTGCACATCAGGCCCTTTACAGGAATCAGCTGATGAATCAGCTGTTGCTTAGCTTGCAGTCCCCACGGAGTGACTGAGGGGAGCAGCACGTCACAAAATCCAAATTCAATGTCATGCCATGCAGAGACCTAAGACGGAGCAAACAACAGAGAATTCTGATCACAAAGTTGGTGAATAAAAGCTGTGGGGAGCCAGCTGACCACGGCTTCAGGCCGAGCTGATTCACCTGCTTGACAAACTCCTTCAAAACACACAACCACAAACAGCACACCCACCAACATATGGACGGAGGCGGATTGAATCCTCCACACAGTGCCCCCTGGTGTTTGTGGGGATGACGCTATAAGCTGCTTCACAGCCTCATTCAGCCTTTACAGCTGATCAGGTCCATGAGTTTGATCAAATCCCAGACTCATGATCTTTCCCTTTCCACTTATCAGCCATAAGCAAAGACAAACATCAACCAACGAGGGGTTAAATGATGGAAAGCTTCTTTTTTTAATTTGCTGCTGATATTAAATAAAAACTCTGTAGAGACCATTTGATGATTTTCTGCATCAAAATAGAATTTTTTATTATTTTTATTGAAGGGAAAACACCGTCACAGTGTCACTGACTGATGAAGCATCCGCACCGCGACGCCCAGCGGAGTCCAGCCTCACCACTCACAGTGAAGATAATGCGCCTAAATGGTCTGTGTGGTAGACATGTTGGACCAGTGACCACCAAGCACTTCTGTTAGGAAGAAGTCTGTGACCACGAAACCAATGTCCGGAATTAAAGAGAAGCTCAGAGTTACTCATCATTACAGGACGGCCAACACAGGTCTGGACGGCCAACCTAATGACACACAATTTCACCTCAGTCATTTAATTGGTTCATCAGTGATTGGTGAACTCTCCACTAAGACCCGCCTCCTCGGGGCGACTCTCCAGCACCAGACGCTGCTATCTGCTCGTTTAGTTAATAGTCCTGTCAGTCCTGAACAGCACTCAGCAGTCAGTCCTCAGACAGTGTAGAATCAGAGTCCTGCAGCCGCCACTCATCTCAACATTTCCAGCGATTCAGACAGAAGACCTGCTGTCTCTGGTGCTGAGCCTGGAGATGAAGACAGTCTCATATTCATACCGAGCAGCTGAACCCAGCAGGGTGCCAATGTTCCGCAACTCATGCAAGATGGAAAAAAACTATTTTGTTTTTGGTCTCAGTCTTGAGCTGAACCTGTCTTGGTCTTGACTTGGTCTGTCCTGATCTTGATTCTGTCTGGTCTTGGTAGTGCCTGGGTCTCGGTTTAGACGGTCTGGACTACAAGTCTATTCAACACCGATGAGGAGGCTGAAGTGTGTGTCCATCATTTCAATACATCGTCTCATGGAGAAAAACGAATGCCTGCTGCTGTGCATCAGTGATGATGGCTGGAGTTCCTCTTTGAAGGAGAGCTGAAGAGATTATGCAATCTCAAATATCTGGTGTGCCAGTCCAACAGCTGTGTTGTGTCACCAATTCCTGAGGCTGAAAGTAGAATCAGTAAAATTAATAAATTAGTTGGAAATTAAAGCAAGAAAATTGCATCTAAAGGATCAGTTATGAAACACTTTGTTTGATTGTGACATTGCTCATCTGGTGTGGTTCAGTGGTGGTTTTCCAATAGGGCTTGGGATCACGCTTTGCATTGTGGGGAGTGGCGGACATGTTGGCCGCTCACGAGTGTAAACAAACACATAACAAACCCAGACAGGAGCAGGAGAAGACGTACGAGTAGAGCTGCAGAAAGCAAGAAAACATGCTGAAATGCCGAAAAGGGTCGGATATATGTCAACGTACGCTTAATGAGGAAGCCAGGAGCCGTTATCTTGAAAAAAATCGCTGTTATTAACGGTTTGAACGGTTATCAACTTACTGTGTTTTCTTCAGTTGTGTTGTAGCTGAGTTTATAGGATACATTTAGAAATTTTCTCCTTTTATATTTATATTTCCTCCTTTTATTCTGTTTTTCTGTTTGCACTACTGTTATTTGTGTTCATTTTGAGAGTATTTTTACAAATAACATTGTCTTAATATGCACATTTTTTTCATGTCAAACATTTTGCAAGTTTTACACTCACCCTTTTATGTAGTTTTGAAAAACTACTCTGTAGCCATAACTTTATTTTCTCCTCTTAACATTATGTTTAAATGTTTTGTTTGCACTGCGGTCATTTTGTTCATTTTGACAGAATATATTTATGACTGCAGGCTGCATGTGTTACGAGACACTTCATTTCAATAAACATAAAAAAAAAACAAAAACAAAAAAAACATCTGAAATACATTTCAGTGTGTTTATTTAAAAAATAGTAGGTAAGGACACCACAGACACTTATAGCTCCACTTAACAGGTATTCATTTCAGCAGCTTGGGCTCGTGTTCGTCAGCGCACAACATACAGTAACTATCTTATAAAGGAAAGTCAGATCCTCATCCTTGCAGGGCAGAACCATGTGAATCGTTGCTTTCACAGATAACAGTGTATTTGTTGCAGATGGTTCCGATTACCCTTTCGACGTGAATGAGGAGGTGGGCAATTTTTCTGGTGCTCTCCACATCTCTTGCATCCAGCTGACAGCGGAATGTCGTGAAGACAGGAATCTTTACCTCCGCGCATAGAAGTCCCACATTGGAATGCAATGAAAGGTTAAGTTTGGTCGTCTTACAGCCGCGATCCAAGCGAGACGGCGAGATTTAGTCAGTGCAGAAACTTGTTCTCCTTGATGGCGCTTCCAAGCAGGAAAATGACAAACACAAAGTCCGTTTTGGATCTTATTGACCTGGCGATTGTGTGTTCTGCTGTCACAACCGACAACACAACTTGGAATTGTAGATTGAAAAAATAGTGAAAGTGTCCACACGAGCGATGACAGCATGTCTGGACACAGTGCGTTCGCGGTCCAAGTAAACAACGGGAGAGATCGGCCAATATTCCAAGTGATGACGTCACGATCCCAAGCCCTATAGCTGAGTGACTGTTCAGTCCTGTAGAGGGCGCATGCTGGAATCCCAGTCAGAATCTGGTTCTGTTGCCAGGTTCAGCTACCCATACGGACATTTTGTTTTGGTGGCTCGGTGCAGCAATAGAAAATACAGATCTAAAGGACACGAGCATAAAATCTAAACAGATTGGGTATTGAGAAAGACAGAAATATGTGCCAGTGGTGGACTGAGGCTGTGTTCATGAGAGAGGTGGCTGATGGGAAGAAACTGTTCTTGTGTCGTGAGGTTCTGGTCCTGGTGGAACTGAACCTCCTTCCAGAGAGGAGTTTTAAAAGAGTTGATGACCAGAATGGGAGGGGTCTGACCAGGGTGGGAGGAGTCTGACCAGGGTGGGAGGGGTCCAACCAGGGTGGGAGGAGTCTGACCAGGGTGGGAGGGGTCCAACCAGGGTGGGAGGAGTCTGACCAGGGTGGGAGGGGTCCGACCAGGGTGGGAGGAGTCTGACCAGGGTGGGAGGGGTCCAACCAGGGTGGGAGGAGTCTGACCAGGGTGGGAGGGGTCCGACCAGGGTGGGAGGAGTCTGACCAGGGTGGGAGGGGTCCAACCAGGGTGGGAGGGGTCCAACCAGGGTGGGAGGAGTCTGACCAGGGTGGGAGGGGTCCAACCAGGGTGGGAGGAGTCTGACCAGGGTGGGAGGGGTCCAACCAGGGTGGGAGGGGTCTGACCAGGGTGGGAGGGGTCCAACCAGGGTAGGAGGAGTCTGACCAGGGTGGGAGGGGTCCAACCAGGGTGGGAGGAGTCTGACCAGGGTGGGAGGGGTCCAACCAGGGTGGGAGGAGTCTGACCAGGGTGGGAGGGGTCCAACCAGGGTGGGAGGAGTCTGACCAGGGTGGGAGGGGTCTGACTCTCTACAGTCTGTCCTGGTCTCTGGACTCTCTGTGGTCTGTCCTGGTCTCTGGACTCTCTGCAGTCTGTCCTGGTCTCTGGACTCTCTTCAGTCTGTCCTGGTCTCTGGACTCTCTGCAGTCTGTCCTGGTCTCTGGACTCTCTGCAGTCTGTCCTGGTCTCTGGACTCTCTGCAGTCTGTCCTGGTCTCTGGACTCTCTGCAGTCTGTCCTGTCTCTGGACTCTCTGCAGTCTGTCCTGGTCTCTGGACTCTCTTCAGTCTGTCCTGGTCTCTGGACTCTCTACAGTCTGTCCTGGTCTCTGGACTCTCTGCAGTCTGTCCTGGTCTCTGGACTCTCTGCAGTCTGTCCTGGTCTCTGGACTCTCTTCAGTCTGTCCTGGTCTCTGGACTCTCTACAGTCTGTCCTGGTCTCTGGACTCTCTGCAGTCTGTCCTGGTCTCTGGACTCTCTTCAGTCTGTCCTGGTCTCTGGACTCTCTGCAGTCTGTCCTGGTCTCTGGACTCTCTACAGTCTGTCCTTGTCTCTGGACTCTCTGCAGTCTGTCCTGGTCTCTGGACTCTCTGCAGTCTGTCCTGGTCTCTGGACTCTCTACAGTCTGTCCTTGTCTCTGGACTCTCTGTGGTCTGTCCTGGTCTCTGGACTCTCTGCAGTCTGTCCTGGTCTCTGGACTCTCTTCAGTCTGTCCTGGTCTCTGGACTCTCTGCAGTCTGTCCTGGTCTCTGGACTCTCTGTGGTCTGTCCTGGTCTCTGGACTCTCTGCAGTCTGTCCTGGTCTCTGGACTCTCTTCAGTCTGTCCTGGTCTCTGGACTCTCTGCAGTCTGTCCTGGTCTCTGGACTCTCTGCAGTCTGTCCTGGTCTCTGGACTCTCTTCAGTCTGTCCTGGTCTCTGGACTCTCTGCAGTCTGTCCTGGTCTCTGGACTCTCTGCAGTCTGTCCTGGTCTCTGGACTCTCTTCAGTCTGTCCTGGTCTCTGGACTCTCTGCAGTCTGTCCTGGTCTCTGGACTCTCTACAGTCTGTCCTTGTCTCTGGACTCTCTGCAGTCTGTCCTGGTCTCTGGACTCTCTGCAGTCTGTCCTGGTCTCTGGACTCTCTGCAGTCTGTCCTGTCTCTGGACTCTCTGCAGTCTGTCCTGTCTCTGGACTCTCTGCGGTCTGTCCTGGTCTCTGGACTCTCTGCAGTCTGTCCTGGTCTCTGGACTCTCTGCGGTCTGTCCTGGTCTCTGCCGTGGCTGCAGTGAATCAGACGGTGATGCAGGAGTAGAACTGCACCGTCATCTTCGCTGGCAGGATGAACTTCATCCTCTGCTGGGCTTTTTGACGAGGAGCTGATGTTCAGCTGGAGGTCCTGGTGATGATGGAGCCCAGGAAGCAGGAGGACTCAACAGTGTCTGCTGGGGAGTCTCTCAGGGTGATGGAGGTGTCTGCTGTCTAATGAAAGTTATCTATCTTATTTTGAAAGTTGAAAGTTGTGGATGTTTGTTTTGTAGGGCTGTAGTCATGTGATGCACCACACTGTTTAGGCAGGCTGGTGTATATCAAATCAGGAAGTGGTTGATTTGACCTCATTCAGCAAATCTACCCACTGAGAGCCAAGAGTGTTTCTGATCCCTCAGTTTTACTTTGCAAACAGTTTATCTGAGAAGGTCACGGGAAAGATCTTTTGAAGCACTCAGACATTCTTAATCACACAGCTGATAAGACGAAACTTAGTGAGAACTGTTGTTTCAGAGCAAACAGGAGCCTGTGGCTGCTGATTGGAGTCTCAGTACCACAACATTTATTCTCATCCTCCCTCCCCCAGTCCTGAGATCTCCTGGCAGACTCGTCTCCGAATAAGCCCCAAGTTTTCTTCAGAGCGGGACAGGAGCGAGCCAAACATGGAGGAAGTATTGGCTCGTCTGTCGAGCAGTTAAAGGAGCAGGTCGATGTAAAGCAGGTGGTGCGACGGCATTACGAAGACTGATGAGACAGAGGAAGGAGGGAGCGGAGCTGGGAGACAAGGAGGAGTACAGGAGCTGATGTTCAGAGAGGAGCAAACAGCCAAGTATACTCGAGTCCAGAGAAAACAGTCAGTCACTGTTGAAGCGTTGAATCGGCACTTCTTCACGCCGGACGCCACAGCATTATACAGTGATCCGTCGTCACAGTCTGCTTTTACTGCTCGAACAGCCCTGACCTGTGAGCGCATGAACTCCTACCGTAGTGTCTGCAGAGTTGATAATGGCTCCGGGGTCGTGTGTGGGTGACCCGCGTGAACGTGCACTAACACTTCAGCCATGAGTGAGTTGTTCATGAGGAAGGATAGAAGGGTCACGTCATGTTGCAGTCTGCTCAAAGGAACTAAATAATCCTCATCTGGGGAGAATGGCACGGAGGATCGATAGTCTGTTTTAGTTTATCTGAGTTCAGTCCAGTGAAAAGCTCAATGTTTGTCTCCATTTTTCTCTGATGCACACTGATTCATTTCAAACCAAAGGACATCTTCTCATCGGTCCAACAAGACAGCTTAGCTCGGTTGTACTAAAGTTGCTTTTATGAACCTTTTCAGTGTCATTTTTCAAATGAAAAGCTAAAGGTCATTCCAAGTGACTGCGTTGCGTTGTGTGCCATAGTTGTCTGATTGGACATGAGAGAAATTAGTCCATTTTGAAAAGTCCTGTGGACAGGAAGATGGGTCAGAGTATCTGTAGTGGCAGTACCTGTCCAGTGTGTTCCCACCCAAAACAGAGGAACTGTGAGCTCCGAGTCCCAGTTCACAGCACTCAGAGCTCCACCTCCAGGCACCTCCGGGTACTGCTAGTCTGCTTTTTATCTATCAAAACAACCTTGTCTTGTTTTCAGCTGCAGTTTGACAAAAGAAAGAACATTTTTACTGTGACCACAATGTGTGACACCAGAGAGAGCAATGAAGACCACCCAAAGACAGGAACCACCAGAGAGAGAGCAGGGAAGACCACCCAAAGCCAGGAACCACCAGAGAGAGAGCAATGAAGACCACCCAAAGCCAGGAACCACCAGAGAGAGAGCAGGGAAGACCACCCAAAGCCAGGAACCACCAGAGAGAGAGCAATGAAGACCACCCAAAGCCAGGAAGAGTCAGAGAGAGAGCAGGGAAGACCACCCAAAGCCAAAGTTTTTCCAGAATTTTTGAAAACTGTGGCAACAGTGAGATTGGTCTATAGTTTGTAAAGTGGTGTTTATTTCCCTGTTTATATAGCGGGATTACTTTTGCGATTTTCATTTTTTCTGGAAAACAACCAGTTTGAAATGACAAGTTAAAGATGTAGGTCAAGGGTTTGACAATATTCAAAATAACTTGTTTTATTATTATCATACTAATGTTGTGACAATCAACAGATGACTTACTTTTACACTTTTGAACAGTTTTCATAACTTCTTGCTCATTTGTAGCAGACAGAAAAAAAGACATGGAATTATGTTTAATATATGCACCATAGTCATCACTTCCTTGGTCAGGAATTTGTGCTGACAGTTCAGGGCCAACATTTACAAAGAACTGATTGAATTTATTTACAATATCCCTCATGTTATAATTTTCACCCTTTCCGTTGATAAAATATTCCGGATAAGATGACTTAAATGATCCTTGTTTAATTAAACTATTGAGTGTATCCCAGGTCCCTTTCATATAATTTTTGTTTTCATACAGTTTATTTCTATAATACAATTGTTTACTACTTCTTATGATGTCGGTTAATTTATTTTTGTACTGTTTATACTGTTGCTCAGCTTCATTAGTTTTCAGTTGAATAAAATTTCTATAAAGTTTATTCTTTTTCTTACATGCCTTGATTATGCCTTTTGTGAGCCAAGGACTTTTCAACTTTTTTTTTTTTTTCATGGAATAATTGATCAGCAGACAGTGTTTATCATACAAGGAGGTAAATAAATCCAGAAATGTATTATATGCAATGTCCACATTTGGTTCACTGAGGACTGTAGTCCAATCTTGATATGCAAGACTAGAATTTAAGGAGTGTATAGATTCTTGAGTTATCAGTCTTTTGGAGAAAGTTGTATCTTGGATTTCTGTTTTTTTTAAATGGTAGTCATATACAGTGAACACAGGTAGATGGTTTGTGATATCACAAACAAGCAGGCCACTAGTGATTTTGTTTTCTATAATGTTAGTAAAGATATTGTCAATAATTGTCGCACTGTGTGCAGTTATTCTACTCGGTTTTGTTATAGTTGGATAAAGGCTTAAAGTGTACATAGTATCAGTGAAGTCATCAATAGTTTTAAGCTTTGAGGGATTCAACAAATCAATGTTAAAATCCCCGCAGACAAACAATGGTTTATGGTTGACAGTGGAAAACAATTTTTCGATGTAATCATTAAATGTAACTATACATGATCCAGGCATCCGGTACATACAACTGATAATTATATTTTTCCTTTTATCATTAAGTATTTCCACTGTTAGACATTGCATTAAACCATCGATGGTGAGTGTCATGCTTGGTACAACTTTAAATTTAATAGATTTATGAATGAACATAGCAACCCGCCCTCCAGCTTTATTTACTCTATCCATATGTGTTAATTCATATCCATCAAGACTAAAGAGTGCACCTTTTTCACAGTTAATCCAGGTTTCAGTTACAGCAATAATTTAAAATGGTTCAGAAAATGTTTCTAGGTACTGTTTGATCGGCTCAAAGTTTGTGTACAAACTTCTGGAGTTGAAGTGTATGATTGACAGTTTGGTATCTGGTTTTACGTTGTTCTCAAATTGTTCATGTGTAAAATAGTTGCAGTTATTGGTAAGAGAAACAAGGAAATTATTGTCCGGGTCTCTTTCTGCATCATATTTAGCGTTTTCATGATATTCGTCGGTTTCCAATTCCATTTGTTCGTCAACGTTAATAGTGTGCATCATGTCCATGTCCATTATAGGCCATACTATAGAAGTAGTGTTGAGTATTTTGAATAATTGAGTACAGTTACCTCAATATTTGTCCAGGTCCTCGATGTTTTTGACCACCAAAACTTTGGCATCCTCTGGCGTCCCGTTCAGTTTGATGAAGATTTTGCAGTTGTTAATCCATGTATGCTGAATTTTGCCTTGTTTCTTTAGTTGTCGAGCTTTCCGTGGGATGTCCGAATTCCATCGTGTCAAGTGTTCATTGATGAAAAAGTCTGTTCCTTTCAATTTGCGTCCTTGTTTGAGAAGAGCTATTTTTATCTTTCGATTTGTGAATCTCTTTGTGAGATTTGTGAGCCCGGCCGGGCTCAGCCCGAAGGGACGACGTGGGCCTGACCTCCGGTGGGCTCACCACCCACCGAGGGAACCGTAGGGGCCGGGTGCAGTGTGGATTGGGTGGCAGCCGACGGCAGGGTGCCCGGCGACCCGATCCCCAGACACAGAGACTGGCTCTAGGGACATGGAATGTCACCTCGTTGGCGGGGAAGGAGCCTGAGCTTGTGAGGGAGGTTGAGAGGTACCGGCTAGATGTAGTCGGACTCACCTCCACACATAGCCTGGGCTCTGGAACCCAACCTCTCGAGAAGGGCTGGACTCTCCACTTTTCTGGCGTTGCCCGCGGTGAGAGGCGGCGGGCTGGTGTGGGTTTGCTTATAGCCCCACAGCTCAGCCGCCATGTGTTGGAGTTCACCCCAGTGAACGAGAGGGTTGCATCCCTGCACCTTCGGGTCGGGGATAGGTGCCTCACTGTTGTCTCGGCTTACGGGCCGAACAGCAGTGCAGAGTACCCGGCCTTCTTGGAGTCCCTGGGAGGGGTGCTGGACAGTGCTCCGACTGGGGACTCCATTGTTCTACTGGGGGACTTCAACGCCCACGTGGGCAGCGACAGTGAGACCTGGAGGGGGTGATTGGATCGCACGGCCTCCCCGATCTGAACCCGAGTGGTGTTCTGTTATTGGACTTCTGTGCTAGTCACAGTTTGTCCATAACGAACACCATGTTCGAGCACAGGGGGGTCCATAAGTGCACTTGGCACCAGGACACCCTAGGTCGGAGGTCGATGATCGACTTTGTTGTCGTGTCATCTGACCTCCGGCCGCGTGTTTTGGACACTCGGGTGAAGAGAGGGGCAGAGCTGTCGACCGATCACCACCTGGTGGTGAGTTGGATTCGCTGGCGGAGGAGGAAACCAGACAGACTTGGCAGACCCAAACGTGTTGTGAGGGTCTGCTGGGAACGTCTGGCGGAACCCTCTGTCAGCAGGGTTTTCAACTCCCACCTCCGGGAGAGCTTCTCTCATGTCCCGAGGGAGGCTGGGGACATTGAGTCCGAGTGGACCATGTTCTCCACCTCCATTGTCGAAGCAGCTGCTTGGAGCTGTGGTCGTAAGGTCTCCGGTGCCTGTCGTGGCGGCAACCCCCGAACCCGGTGGTGGACACCGGAAGTAAGGGCTGCCGTCAAGCTGAAGAAGGAGTCCTATCGAGCCTTGCTGGCTCATGGGACTCCCGAAGCAGCTGACGGGTACCGGCAGGCCAAGCGAACTGCAGCCCGAGCAGTTGTGGAGGCAAAAGCTCGGGTCTGGGAGGAGTTCGGGGAGGCCATGGAGGAGGACTATCGGTCGGCCTCGAAGAAATTCTGGCAAACCGTCCGGCGCCTCAGGAGGGGAAAGCAGGTCTCCGCCAACACTGTTTACAGTGGAGGTGGGGAGCTGCTGACCTCAACTGGGGATATTGTTGGACGGTGGAAGGAATACTTTGAGGACCTCCTCAATCCCGTCGCCACGTCTTCCGTGGAGGAAGCAGAGGCTGAGGTCTCAGAGGTGGACTCGTCCATCACCCAAGCTGAAGTCACTGAGGTGGTTGGCAAGCTCCTCGGTGGCAAGGCACCGGGGATAGACGAGATTCGGCCTGAGTACCTTAAGTCTCTGGATGTGCAGGGACTGTCTTGGTTGACACGTCTCTGCAACATCGCGTGGCGGTCGGGGACGGTGCCTCTGGATTGGCAGACCGGGGTGGTGGTCCCCCTGTTTAAAAAGGGGGACCGGAGGGTGTGCTCCAACTATAGGGGGATCACACTCCTCAGCCTCCCCGGGAAAGTCTATTCCAGGGTACTGGAGAGGAGGATCCGACCGATAGTCGAACCTCGGATCCAGGAGGAACAATGCGGTTTTCGTCCTGGTCGTGGAACAGTGGACCAGCTCTATACCCTCCATAGGGTGCTCGAGGGTTCGTGGGAGTTTGCCCAACCAGTCCACATGTGATTTGTGGATTTGGAGAAGGCATTCGACCGTGTCCCTCGTGGTGTCTTGTGGGGGGTGCTCCGGGAATACGGAGTCCGGGGCCCCTTGTTAAGGGCCGTCCGGTCTTTGTATGACCGGAGTAGGAGTCTGGTCCGCATTGCCGGCAGTAAGTCGGACCTGTTCCCGGTGCATGTGGACTCCGGCAGGGCTGTCCTTTGTCACCGGTTCTGTTCATAATCTTCATGGACAGAATTCTAGGTGCAGCCAGGGGCCGGAGGGGGTCCGGTTCGGGAACCACAGGATTTCATCTCTGCTTTTTGCAGATGATGTTGTCCTGTTGGCTTCATCGAACCCGGACCTACAGCATGCACTGGGGCGGTTCGCAGCTGAGTGTGAAGCGGCAGGGATGAGGATCAGCACCTCCAAATCCGAGGCCATGGTCCTCGACCGGAGGAAGGTGGTTTGCCCCCTCCAGGTTGGTGGAGAGACCCTAGCCCAAGTGGAGGAGTTCAAGTATCTTGGGGTCTTGTTCACGAGTGGGGGACGGATGGAGCGTGAGATTGACAGGCGGATCGGTGCAGCGGCTGCAGTGATGCAGTCGTTGTATCGGTCCGTCGTGGTGAAGAAGGAGCTGAGCCGAAAGGCGAAGCTCTCGATTTACCGGTCAATCTACGTTCCCACCCTCACCTATGGTCATGAGCTTTGGGTCATGACCAAAAGGACAAGATCCCAGATACAAGCGGCCGAAATGAGCTTCCTCCGTAGGGTGGCTGGGCGCTCCCTTAGAGATAGGGTGAGGAGCTCAGTCACCAGGGAGGAGCTCGGAGTAGAGCCGCTACTCCTCCACATCGAGAGGAACCAGCTGAGGTGGCTCGGACATCTGTTTAGGATGCCTCCTGGACGCCTCCCTAGGAGGTGTTCCGGGCATGTCCCACTGGGAGGAGACCCCGGGGAAGACCCAGGACACGCTGGAGAGACTATGTCTCTCGGCTGGCCTGGGAACGCCTTGGGATCCTCCCAGAGGAGCTGAGGAAGTGTCTGGGGACAGGAAGTCTGGGCATTCCTGCTGAGACTGCTGCCCCCGCGACCGGCCCCGGATAAGCGGTAGAAATGGATGGATGGATGGATTGTGAATCTCATTATTACGACGGGCGGTCTCCCGGTCTCGTAGGCAGGGGATGACGAGCCTCGATGTGCTCCAGGTCCAGCTCTATCCCCTTATTTTGGAGCAAGGCAGCCACCTGTTGCTCCACCGAGCTCGCCTCCAGGTCACTCGGCTCCCTGCTCTGCTTGGCCACAGCCCGAGCGTACGAGCTTGGCCGGATCTTAATGCCAGTGACGACCACATCATTAACACAGGAGTACTGCTCCAGCTCGTCCACGCGCCGCTCAGATCCACAATCCTCCGCTCCTTCTCGGCGTTTTTGGAGGCGTAGTTGTTTGACCTCGTCCAACAGCTCCAGGAGCTGTTCCTGTTGCGCTCTGACCACACTCACGCTACCGCTAAGGAAGTCGAGGGAGTTTTTAATTTCCTCAAACTCCTCCGGTGCCGGGCCCTTTTTTGGTGGCATTATCTGTGCATCCAGGCCAGGGGCAGGTCGCGATATTCTCGTGACAGATCGTTGAAAATAGGATTAATCCAACAGCAAGAAATTAATCCAAACAGCAAAAAAGTCCATCAGCAGCACAGCTCAGCAGTGTTCCCTCCAGTGACACAGGGTTGCCAGTTTCTGTGACACAGGGTTGGGTCTTCCACCCAAACGACTGCTTGAATGTGAACATAGTACCGTATTGGCCCGAATATAAGACGATACTTTTTTCCACAAGCTATTTTCTCCAAAATGGGGTCGTACTATAATGGAGGACTAGATTGTTGTTACACATCCACACTGCTAGATACAGCCAAAGTACCGGTGACCAGGAAGCCAATGGAGCATCACAGTGAGGGGTCAGCTTACAATCAGAGTCGTCTTATATTCGGGCCAATACGGTATATGGCTTCTGTTTTTGCACAGTCGGGGTGACCCTCCATGACCCTCCACCCTGATGCCCCAGGCTTTCACTTCAAGCTCCTCCTGAGTTTCCAGCAGCATCACTATTGCAACACATTCTCAGTAGGGTAAAACTAGCCTGTCTCACAGCGGTCTGCATGTCAGCGGGAGCCGGCATTAATGTGTCTGTGGTCTTGCTGTTGTAGGTCTGAACAGTCTTGGTACCGTCTCTCCACCTGGTACAAAAAGTGGGGTCCACCTGGACAGTTCTTCAGTCCATCACAGGGCCAACGTAGAGACAGACATCCACACACACTCATGTTCTCGCCAGTTAGAATGACATACAGGTGTGTGGACTGAGAGGAACCTGGCCAGTGAAGGTCGTGACCTTGTCTTCTTCCAGGGTGTTTCTGTGGCTGATTAATGGATGGTTTGCATGACCCCTGCCTTCGCTGCAGTAGTAGTCTTGTAGTTAGGGACTGGAGGTTGCAGGTTCAATTCCCACACTGGACAGGACACTGTGGGTCCTTGAGCAAGGCTCTTGACCCCCAGTGACTACGCACCAGGTTCTTTAAATAGGAAGGCTGAAGGGGATGAAGGAACTCACACCACGAGTGCTCTGATATTCACAGTGAAGTCAGAGTGGGGTGGACGTCTTCAATAATGAAGTGTGTGTGTGTGTGTGTGTGTGTGTGTGTGTTGTGTGTGTGTGTGTGTTGTGTGTGTGTGTGTGTGTGTGTGTGTGTGTGTGTGTGTGTGTGTGTGTGTGTGTGTGTGGGTGTGCTGTTAAACAAAAACACACTACATTTCCTGTGTAGGTCCTGGCAGCAGCAGTGAGGATGTCAGGTTGTAGATGTTGCCTCGACTCAGTATTTTGAAGTCGGGTCATTTTTCTTGAGGAACGGCATTCTCAGTGTTTTGCTAATGAACTTTTCAGCTGCATTCCTCACTGCCAAACTGAAGTCAAGCATAAGAGACCTCTCAAGAATAACCAGAGAAAACAGAATGCAGCTAAAATCAATGCGAGCACTCTGAGCCGACGGTCTGTGTGTAAATGAGACGACTCGGCTGAAACACCAGCTCTGCCTGCAGTCAGGTTGGAATTCACATTCCCTGACACGACATTGACACTTGTTATGTGTCCAGCGATCAGCAGTCCACCAGTCATGTGTTCTGAAGACATAATGATGGTCTCCTTCACAGCCAGGCGGCTGTGCAGGCCCCGTCCCTCACTCAGGTCTCGGTCTTTGGCCGTCAGCCGTTGTGTCCAGGCCAGAGGAGTCCATGGTACAGCAGGGGTCGTCTGAGGCTCTGAGGGGTCACCATGGTTACAGCAGGGGTCGTCTGACGCTCTGAGGGGTCACCATGGTACAGCAGGGGTCACCATGGTACAGCAGGGGTCGTCTGTAACTCTGAGGGGTCACCATGGTACAGCAGGGGTCACCATGGTACAGCAGGGGTCACCATGGTACAGCAGGGGTCACCATGGTACAGCAGGGGTCGTCTGTAACTCTGAGGGGTCACCATGGTACAGCAGGGGTCACCATGGTACAACAGGGGTCGTCTGCAGCTCAACACAAACTGTCACGCCACTCTTCAGCTACTCTGCAGATTTTTTCAAGGTGAAATTAAAGTTGCTTGAATGCAAGTTTGGTATGATTTGGTTTGTTTTTCAGTGCAGCTGCAAAGCTGAAGAGAAAAAGGTTCAAAGTTCACACGAGGGAAACGATGCAAGAGCAGAGGAGTTAATCAACAGTCAACCAGGAAGCGGCGGGGCAGGGCTCGTCCTTCCGGCTCTCCGTCTGCTGGTTCCTAACCATGAAGGTTTCTTTTGAAGTCCTTTTGTTCCTCCTTGCTTTTCGCCATTTGACTCTCTGGAGAAAGCATGATGGGAGAAAGATGAAACGAGGATTTTGGAGGGAGAATTAACACCGATGGCCACTGCAGTGATTGTCTCCTCTGTGCCTCGCAGTGTTTTCTTTCTGTTTTGGACGGAGCTGGAAGTAGGTCAGCTGGAGTGACGGCCGCCGCTTCAGGCCTGTTCAGTGGATCGATGCTCTGCCTCGCACACAGCAGCTCCCTGGACTGCTTCCTTCAAACACACTGGTGGACCAGCCAGGCTTCTGTTTCAGCAGCCCACATGGACATGTTGGAGAGAGAGAGAGACAGAGAGACAGGGGGAGGGAGAGAGAGACAGAGAGACAGGGGGAGGGAGAGACAGGGGAGGGAGAGAGAGACAGAGAGACAGGGGGAGGGGGAGAGAGAGAGAGACAGGGGGAGGGAGAGACAGGGGAGGGAAAGAGAGACAGGGGGAGGGAGAGAGAGAGAGACACGGGGGAGGGAGAGAGAGAGACAGGGGAGGGAGGGAGAGAGAGAGAGACAGGGGAGGGAGGGAGAGAGAGACAGTGAGAGAGAGAGAGAGATGGGGCTCTGTTTTTGAGGTTTTGTTTTCAGACTGAGGTTGTCACATGTTGGCAGACAGCAGGGATGCAGTGTTCTTGACTCCTCATGAGACAGGGTAAAACGTCAGACGGTGAACTGATGCTCAAGGTGCAGCTCATCTTCATCACTACCAGACACGGCGTCTCCACAGCGCCCCTTCTGTTGGCAGGATAAAAGGTGAAACTTGAACCCCAGACGGACTCTGGTCTGAAGCAGTGCATTATGGTCACGTTAGTTTTCAACTTTCCTGCATCTGCTCTCGTGAATGTCCAGTTTAGCTTCACCTGATAGAGAGCTGAGCAGCCGGCTTTTGATCGGTTTTGTACTTTGGTACCAAGCAACAGGAGATTCAACATGATTAAAGTTTTTTTTTATTTATTTTTTTATTTATTTTTTTATTTTTTTATTTTTTTATTTTTTTTGGTAAAAACGTAAAAACGTGTTTTAATCACCACAATGCTGAACAACAAGGGCTGAAAGGACTGAAGGGGCTGACAAGTCTTTACACTCATTAAAATGGTGAAAAACAGTCTGAGGCGCTTCACAAGAAGGACATTATTCAACATGGAGGATAAGAATGGATGTCAAAGTGTTGGACGCAGTGGCTCCATGGACACCCTCCACTGGAGGGGGCAGTCCGTCACTGTGGCGTCCTCCCAGCTGCTGCTCTGCCTCCCGTGGAGGCTCTGCCGCTCCGTCCTCAGAGACATTTCACAGTGTCCCTGCAGACAGGCTTTTGGCCGTTCCTGGAGGCTGGGTGTCTCTGTCTGGTCCAGTCAGCCCTGGAGGGGGGCTGGTGTTTGAGTCAGAGGTTCCTCCACGGCTCCTCCTCACAGCCCTGGTCTCCAGAGCTCCAGGACCCCTGGAGACACACTGGCTGATGGCTAGCGTTCAGTGGCTGATGGCTAGCGTTCAGTGGCTGATGGCTAGCGTTCAGTGGCTGATGGCTAGCGTTCAGTGGCTGATGGCTAGCGTTCACTGGCTGATGGCTAGCGTTCAGTGGCTGATGGCTAGCGTTCACTGGCTGATGGCTAGCAGTGGCTGATGGCTAGCGTTCAGTGGCTGATGGCTAGCGTTCAGTGGCTGATGGCTAGCAGTGGCTGATGGCTAGCGTTCACTGGCTGATGGCTAGCGTTCAGTGGCTGATGGCTAGCGTTCAGTGAAGGTGTGTGCTGGCTGTATGGACCTGCTGTTTGTTTCACTGTGGCTGGTCAGTGGGACCCTGTGGCTCAGCTGGTCTGCATTGCTGGAAGTGACACTAAGGCTACGTTCACACTGCAGGCTGAAGTGACCCAAATCCGATTTTTTTGCCCCTATCGACCTGTATCGGATCTTTTCCTGACAGTCTGAACGACACAGATCCGATTTTTTCAAATGCGACCCAGGCCCACTTGGACATGTGGTCCTAAATCCGATACGTATCGGATCTTTTGCCATGCAACTTCAGTCTGAACGGCCAGGTCGCATTTATCCGACCTGCACGTCACAATAGGGGCTGAAGACATGTGTCTTACCGTGAGTGTTAAAAAAAAGGTGCTCGCAGACGCACATTAGGGAGTTCTTGTCATCCGAAAATTATTATTGAACTCCGTATCATTAAAGCCTCTCATCTCTGCCCCCACCTCTCCTGACTGCGTCTCTCTGTTGCTGCCGCTGCCCCACAAAACGCCATGGCCAAAAACTTGGCTCTCTTCCTTCTCATTCGCTAATTCTGCAGCGCCAGGACAACGGAGAGTGAAAAATAATAATAATATCCACTACGCGCGCCTCATCCCTCTCTCCCTCTCCCTCTCTCTCTCTCTCTCTCTCTCTCTCTCACACACACACACAGAAGGAGCTCAGCGCGGCTGATAAGAAGCGCTGCGCTCAAATGATTGCTCACTATTCAATTGTAAGAATACGTGTTTGATCAGTTCTTAAATAAATCATCGACGTTTGAAAAGCTGCAGATTCTGTATGTTGTTTGTTGGTTCCGCAAACACTGAAGCGCTGCTGCGTGACGTCGTTATGTCCTCTTCTGCGCATGCGGGACACTTTTGGGTGGTATTCCGTTCAGACGGGAGATCACATACAAGTCGCATTTTATTGTAAATGTGAACGAACTCGCAGAAAAATCGGATTTCACAAAAAAATCCGAATTGAGCATTAAGCCCGCAGTGTGAACGTAGCCTAAGAGACTGCAGACTGTTGAACCTGTGAACTTCAGCTCTGTACAGGAAGTCCTGATGGAACTGCTCTCTTTCCAGACCAGAGAAAGTTCCTTTTCTTTGTCTCAAAGACATTAGAGGAGAATCGCCAAATCAGCTCTGGCTCCTGTTAAATGCTGGAACTGTATGACTGCACCCCCACATCTCCACTTAGGATGTCAAACAGTCCGAGTTTCCTCCTGATCCTGCAGCGCTCGACGAGTCCTGGCTGCAGCGTTGCTTTGGAAATCTGAGAGAACCTCGAGCTGAAGGACGAGAACATAAGGTGTCTGAAAGAAGGCAAGTAGAGCTCGTTATCAGACCTAGATTGAGAAGAAGCCTTATTTACCACCTCCCAAAAGAGAAAAACAGCTTTGGCTGCAGGGCACCGGTGACTCAGAGCGGAGAAAAACATTGTGAATTCTTCCCTGCCGCCCTGATGGATTCTGTTCTCCCCACGGCAACAGAGACGCAGCCGCTAATGTGCTGCACGAGCAGAGCTGGTTCTGGTAGTGTGTGTGTGTGTGTGTGTGTGTGGTGTGTGTGTGTGTGTCCAGAGCCTTGAAGCCCATCGTGACAGTGAGTGACCCGGGAGGGAAGGGCCATGTGGAGCAAAGGTCAGCTCTGACACAGGTCAGAGGTCACAGTCTGACCTGGCAGGAGTCGACCCTGCTCTGTCTGCACACGGGGCTGGATCAGGGACTCCAGGGGCCCCTGGCACTGAGGCTCACAGGGCCCCTCCTACTCTGACCTAGCGCTCACACCAATTATACGTACGAGCGCTGTTTGTGCATGTGGGTGTCGTTTCATGATCCCACAATGAACGAAGCACAAAATACTTCTTACATTTTGTAATTTGCATAATGTTGCTGCAAAACAACATTTCTGCCAGCAGAGGGCGCCTCGGAGCCCAGATTGCCCATATGGTGGATCCGAGCCAGTAATACCCGTTTCCTTCAGAAACTGACCTATTCAATAGAATTATTAGGTGGACTTATGCACTGTGACAAATATGGACAACATTATACACAATATCTATAACAGCAATAGCTGAGGTTGCTGAGACAGGAATGTGGATTATCAAGCTGCCAAGCAATCTAGTCTTCTGTCTAGAACACACATATAGTCCCTGTGCTTCTGTTGTGTCTTCCAGACTTGTAGCTTTCTCTGAGATGACTGACAGACAGGAAGCCAGCAGGCGGCCTCTCAGAGTCCCTCTGCATATGGAGGCTTCACAGTGTCAAGCTCGGAGAAAATCACATTTCACACATTTCATGAGGGCAAATATATAAAGATTCATTATTTGGTTTGCTTGCATTATGCCCATCTTTTGAGTTTCTGTGCTGCTAAACCCCGAGGGTTTGGATGAAAGGCGAGTCACTCTGAGGCTCTGTTGTTGACCTTTGACACCTGGCGTGGGCGCTGTGGTGCAGTGTGCAGTTGTGTTGTCTAGAGATCAACGGTCAGGTGAAATGTTGTTCAAGCTTCTCTTGTCCCGTCCCCAGGCCAGGCAGCAGCGCTTTCCTCCAAGGTATCGTCAAACTCTGCTGTCTTTGATGGTTTTGTTGGTTTGATGAGAGCTGAATGGATGTAATGATACCCCTTTCCCACCGGCCAAAAAAACCCGTTTCAACCCGCTAACACCGGCTCCTCCTGGCAGTGGGAAAGGGTTTAATCGGCATTTTGACTCGGGTCGTTGACCCTGCAATCGACCCGGGAATTTACCGGGTCAGCTTTCTACTAGCTTTTAGTGGGAGGGACACATCCGGGAACTTACGTGATGACGTCGACGCAGCGGCTACGTGTAGCATGCTAGTTGTTGTTTCTGGACGCAGCGTGAGATTTCCTTCAGGATGACCAGCACTGCAGGACAGGAGACCAGAGAGCTGCTCCTGATCCAGGAAGAGGAGACTCGTCTACAGGTAACAGGGACGGTGTTCCGCTGCATTGTTTACTGTCGTTGTGCTCCGCGCGCTGATGTCATCAACGTGCGACACCATCAGCGCAGGAAAACGCAGCGACGCAGCTCGCCAGCAGGCGGCTCCCCCCGGGTCTGCAGGCGGTGGGAAAGGAGTCTAAAGCTGATCGTTAGTGGGTCGGAAAGACAGGTCGACCTGCTAGTGCAGGGGGAACGGGGGGATAGAAAACATCTTTCCTTCTGTCAGGTTGTCTTGATATCGCCTTACTTTCATATCTGCATTTTTAGTGCAGAAATGCTCAAACATGTTTGATCATTTGTCTTTGTGTTGGAGGAGTCAGTTTGTCGGGCTCCTCTTGAAGAGTTGTTCAGAGATGACTGAATAAACGGCTTCGACGGATGTTCAGTAGTCATAAACAGAGAGGGCACAAAGTCGCTTTTTATTCAGAGTCCAGCTGACAGCAAGAAGTAAATAGAAGCAGTCCGTCCATCGGCTGTTTCCCCAGTTCAGCTTGTGTTCTGTTTTCAGGAAAGCAGTTTCAGCTCTGCTGTTTTCAGACATCCACTCGCTGAGTCGTTTACCTTCATGAAACTAAATCTGCCTTTCAACACCGCTTCCCCTCCGCCGCCTCTTTCTAACACTCCCATGCACGCAAGCTGTTTGTCTGCTTCCAAACACATTGCACGAAGTATCCATCTGCCAGCACAGACCAGAACGATGACACTTCCTTCACACAGTGCAGATCTCTGTCTGCTCTGCGTCTTGCCGCCCAGCATGCGCTTGACAAATGGCAGCATGCAGGAAGAGGCCAACTTCAACACCAACCCAAAGCAGTACAAAATGTTCACAGCTTGAAGCGTGGCAGCTAAATTCAGATTAAAACTCCTCGAGGAACTGACCGCTCCGAGCGCTCCGCGTAACAGCAACTCAGTGCTGGAGTGTCGCAGACTTTCTGTTGACGCTGCACTGTGCCTGCAGATTTAGAACGCTGACCATGTCTTGCTCCTACACTCTGAACCAGAACCAGTCTTCTTTACTGATGTTCTGCTGATCCAGTCTAAAGCGGTCCAGGATCCTCCAGACAGCTCTGGTGGAATGGACAGTTCTTGAGTCAGCACTGACCCCCCTTTGGGTCCTCCATCAGATCTCTTCACAGGCGTCTTCCCAGTGAGACTGCGGTGATAGAAATGTAGCACAGCAATATTCTGACTCCAGTTTGTCCTGAAAAGCATACTTTTACATCAGGCAGTGAGCTAACCGTCGTCTCAATGAGAAGATTCCTCAGCCGTCTCACTGAATGTGTCCACCTGAGACTAAACCGCACCTGATTCATCTTTCATCCGGGGCCGGCAGCATTGGCTCCAGTGTGGGCCGGACTTGGCTGGCCCTTTCAGCCTCTGCAGAGGATGTGTGTGAACTCTGTGTTTCAGCGTGTTCATCACTGCACTCACAGGCAGACTTGACCAACTCCTCCGTTAGCGGGAGACCTGCGGTCTGGATCGAGTGCGGCCCTCTCCTCTGTGCTGCGTTGGCCTGACTGGTTTATAGTCCGCACTCTGGGCAGCTTATAGGCTGGAAAGACCCATTTCTGCCGTGTGATTGGCTGAATACAGTTGCTTTTTTTCCACTCGTCCTTTCACTCAACTCTGCTGAATTTGACTGTATATTTAATGTTTTTTCTTCATTTCTTTAAGAGAGGAAGTAAAAATAATGGCCCTCATTTATCAATCCATCTTTCAAACGGTGTATATCTGAGCGGTGAGCTCATCGTACGACGGGGCTCGCGCAGCATTACAGAAACTCCCGTACCTCGCTGATCTCAGCGTTTGAGTGATCGGGTGTTGATAAATGCCGCAGCTGAATTTGATCGTCATTAACACGTTACGCCCTGAAATATTCATAGTTCCCAAGCCGCGCCCAGTGAGGTCAAACACGGAAAAGGAGCGATTTTGGCGAAAAAAGAAAGTTTTGGGAGCTGGAAATGGATCCTGTCAGGTCTGAGGTGGAGGTGAATCAGGAGGAGCTCTTTGGAAGAATAAAAACTGAAATTAAAGGAGAAAAGAAAAACAGTCTGGAGGACGCTGTTCACGGCAGCAGTGAGCAGCGTCGCCTGGATGAACGGACACCGGCTGAGGTCTGAAGAGATTATAGTCCGTTAATTTAACCCTGATATTCCAAATAATGAAGCCGACTCATGTTGTACAGCTCAGAGTTTTATTGTTTTGTTTCATGATGTCTCAGAGTCAGACAGCGCGGCACCGCGGCCCGGTCTCCTCCCCACAGCGGGGACGGTCCCACCGAGACACACCTCGGACCGAACGGGACACAGCACAGGACCGAACAGGACCCGGGACTCAGGCCACGAGGGCGGCGCGTCCCCCCGCTGCTGGTGCTGCTTCAATTAAAGACAATTTATAGAAGTCTTAATAAAATGTTTGACTAAACGTCCTCTGTCTGTATTTAATCTCCCTTTAGTTCATATGTTATTTTCTAGGCTGCTGGCATCACATCACTGATTAAATAAATAATTTTCTATACTTTAGAGTTTATTTCCATTTCAGTAGTGGTTCTTCAGGTCCTGTCTCCTCCGTCCAGACCCGTGGAGGCTCTGCTGGTTCCCACATCCTCTTGTGGCACAAGCGCATCAAACTAACTCTATCGGCCAGTGCCATATTGTGTAAAACTACCTAAATAAAGTCACACACCTTTTCGGGGATGAACAGGAACAGCAGCGTTTCCCCCGCTGGATCTGAGCGTCTGAAGCTGCTCCGCAGCAGCAGCTGTTCGTCTTCGCGCACTGTTAAAACAGCTCCTCTCCGTGGCAGGATGGACCAGCGGAGTTATTGAAAGTTAAAAATCCTTTATTAATCCCAAGAGGAAGAATTTTATTAGCTATTCCGTAAGGGCATCATTTTATTTATTTTAATTTTTTTTAAATCTGTAATGAATGTGTGCTGCTTGTGCTTTATGGCGTGTTTGAGATGTGCTTTATAGTTATTTTCACGCTCCGCCAGGTTCTTCTGCGCTGCACCGTAAGTCTGCACTGACTGAAACTTGCTACACGATGTCCGACCTGTCGTGAGATTTCATCTTTCTGAACGGTCACGACCAAATTGATAAATAACCAACCCGTCTTTCATATGGACGTACGACGGGCGTACACCCATATATGGTCGTACTACCATTTGATAAATGAGGGCCAATAAGAATAAAAAAGATCATGACTGTTGAAGATACCATAAGACATTCACAGAGCGCTCCTCCTCATCCAGACTCACCTTCAGCTCAGTTTGTTTGTTTTTCCAATGATCAAATGATATATTTTCTAAATGTATTTACATGCCTTATTAAACCAGGTGAAGTGTCGTTGACATTACTGTGAACGTCAGTTATTCGTCTTTGTAGGTTTTCCGTCTTTGGAGCCAGGGCCATACGAAGGAGGGACCACTCAGAAGCCAAGGCTTTTCCCTATGGGGCTGACAACAGCTTTTAAAGCCACAGCTAACTTTAACTTGATCATGAAACTCCTTCATTTCTTTTACATGAGGTTGACGTAACATTAACCTGAACCCCTTAATGATAACATGCAGCCGGAAATTCATGAAAATAGCTCAGAATAGCTCAGTTCCTTTGATGACTCCACTTTTCCAACCAAGGCTCCATCTAGTGGCCACATTGCTTTGTGACAGAAACAACTGAGGAGACATCCCAGAGTGTGTGGAATTCATGAAGAGCGTCAGATTACTGCAAACAGGCGGTGTGTGAAAACACCTGTCTCTGAAAAGGTCACATTCTTCTCTGGAGTTCAGAAATGAATCAGAATAAAGCACATCTTTAGAACGTGGGACATTTGCCCCAGTCTGTCCTCACTGCTGGAAAAGCACAGCAGCTAGTCAGACTCCGCTTCCTCTGAAGACGTGGTTTCACTGTCGACTCAGCAGCCGTGCTCCAGGATTCCCCTCTGGACTCCGTGCAGCAGCGTGCAGCAGTGTGTTGCAGTGTGTTGCAGTGTGTTGCAGTGTGTTTCTCTGTGTTGCAGTGCGTTGCAGTGTGTTTCTCTGTGTTGCAGTGCGTTGCAGTGTGTTTCTCTGTGTTGCAGTGCGTTGCAGTGTGTTGCGTGGTTGCAGTGTGTTTCTCTGTGTTGCAGTGTGTTTCTCTGTGTTGCAGTGTGTTCTCTGTGTTGCAGTGCGTTGCAGTGTGTTTCTCTGTGTTGCAGTGTGTTGCAGTGTGTTGCAGTGTGTTGCAGTGTGTTTCTCTGTGTTGCAGTGTGTTTCTCTGTGTTGCAGTGTGTTTCTCTGTGTTGCAGTGTGTTTCTCTGTGTTGCAGTGTATTGCTGTGTGTTGCAGTGTGTTTCTCTGTGTTGCAGTGTGTTTCTCTGTGTTGCAGTGTGTTTCTCTGTGTTGCAGTGTGTTTCTCTGTGTTGCACTGCGTTGCAGTGTGTTGCAGTGTGTTTCTCTGTGTTGCAGTGTGTTGCAGTGTGTTGCAGTGTTTCTCTGTGTTGCAGTGTGTTTCTCTGTGTTGCAGTGTGTTGCAGTGTGTTGCAGCGTGCAGCAGCGATTAGTTATGTAGGACTAGATGTTATTATCCCTCAGTAGATACCTATGGCACTGATGAGACACTGTGGCAGGCAAATGAGTGACAGCATCCTTTGGGTTGTCAAGTGGGCGCCCTCCTTCTTAGGTGTTTCGCTGACAAGCCCACGACACCTCCAGAGGGTTCAGCAGTGAATCCCAGCGTCCCAGGTTCACCCCCATCAGCCATCAGACGTTTGGAGGCCCAGGTCAAGTCCTTCCTCTTGCTCCACAGCCACTGACTCCCCTTCTCAGCAGCCCTGGAGAGGTCCCTGACAGCCTGCCTGTGAGCCTTACCCCGCACTCCCATCTCCCTAAGTAGCCTAGATGTTGACGTGGCTACGAAGCCTCTGCAGACTACTTCCACTGGGCATACTTTCAGACTCCAGCCTTGATCCTTGGAGTCTGCTGCGAGATTGGAATACCTCAGCATCTTCCGCTCATAGGCCTCCTCCACTGCATTCCCCCGGGGTACAGTAAGCTCAAAGATATAAGCGAGCTTATGCGAGGATAGGGCTGGGTACCGTTTAACGGTACCTCAGTGGTACCGACTGACAAACTTGGGTATATACTGGTACCGAACCAGAGGTGTGCGTACGGGCATCAGTTTCGGTTCTTAAAGTGGCTGAGCGGTTGATAAACATGTGTGGAAACGATCATTCAGTTCTTCTCTTTTACTGGAAAAACGCTGCATCGCATCAATGAACATTTACCACGTCTTGCCGGCTCACATTCTTTTTCTAACAACATGCAGAGAGAGCCTGCAGCCTGCAGCCCTTCTTCCTCTGGGTGTCTGTGTAAAATAAGGTTGAACATGCAAACAGCACACCTAGTGGCATGAAGTGCAAATGCAGTCATGGCATGTCTGTGCGCCGTGAAGGAAGGAACCGGTACCGTACGTGAGGTATCGAAAAAGTACTTGTACCCGAAAAATATCTTACGGTACCCAGCCCTATGCGAGGATGACCACAGAACGAGGTCTGGACGCAGATTGGTGGACGCAATCTCCGGTGGAAAGCAAAGTTTTTTTGTCCAGGTCTGCCAGCAACATCCAGTCCCCAGAATGTTGGCTGCCGATGTGATGGTGGCTGAGGAAGGGCGTTCGTTCTGGTGCGTTGGTTTTCCAGCTCTGCTGTAAGACACCTTAGCACCTGACTGTGTCGCCAGGTGTACCAGCCTTGGCTTAGGCTGGTCTTGCATCCCATTAAGATGTGTTTTAGTGTTGCTGGACATTGGCATAGAGAGCATATGGGGTCTTCACTAGGGCTGCCACGATTAGTCAATTAATCACGATTATGTCGACTATTAAAATAATTGACGACTAATTTAATAGTTGACGAGTTTTTTTTTTTTTAATTTTTTTTGTCTCGAAACTGCTGCGGCACCTTCCACTGCCGCGTCTGCCTCTCTGTATTTAACACACATGCGCAGTCGTGTCAGCCACGACGACACCGGACTGGTGTCATGGCCGCCCGGCGGCAGCGGAGCTCCAAGTGTGGGAGCATGACAAGAAAACGTCAGAGAAAAGTGCAATGCAGCATCTGCAGGACAGAACCTGCCTTCCACGGCAGCACAACTGCGATGGATGAGCAGCCGAAACAGAAGCACGTCATGGCTCGGGACAACGATGAAGACTGACCGTCGTCTAGGTAAGCCAATAATAATAATAATATTAGCATAGAAGGCTAACTTGCTATTTACTCATAGCTGTTAACATTAGTGGTGACGATTTGATTCATTAGCTGCCTTTAGCACACATTTCATGTTTTCTGTAACGCTCTGACAGTGATGTGTTTTAATAAGAAGTGACGTCGCGCTGATGTTTCTGACATTATGTTTCAGAGCTTCACCCCATCGGAGCAGATTCTCTCTGCAGCAGAACATCTGCTCCCAGAGAGAGCAGCCTGTCTCCAACATGCAGAAATGCTGACTGTCCTGGCGGTGAACCAGAGCCCTGTGTTTGGGATTATGTAGAGTCAGAGTGGAATAAAGTTGAATACAGTTGAGCACTGAACACAAAATGCACTTTGTTTTATTTGAGTCAGTGAGACGAAAACTTCAATTAATAATAATGTTACAGGTGCCTGCCTCATTGTTGCTGTGCTTGATGTCAAACACAACTTAAGGAATAAAAAATTAACATGAAGGATTAATTTTTGTGTTGTTTAGGCAAGTGCCTTTTCCTTATTTACTCAAGTATTTACACTTCATGGTACACAGTTAAACAAGTGTTTGTTGCATATTTCAATAAAGGTTTTATGAACTATCATCTGAATCGTCTTTATTTTTAGTTAGAATATACCTTAAAGCTGAAAATCTAATAAGAGCAGCTTCATGGTGGTGCGATAAACTATGTTTTACTTAATTTATACAAGATGCGATTAGTCGACTAATCGAAAAAATAACTGGTGATTAGGTCGACTACCAAAATAATCGTTTGTGGCAGCCTAGTCTTCACCATACCACTGGCTCAGGTTTGCAGGGGAGGTAAAACATTGTGAGCAGCCTGATTATAAAGCTTGCCCTGAATGCCATCCACCCATAGATCTTTCCAGGAGAGTTTTTTTCTCTCTTCCATTCCCAAGTCATCCACTGCCCTTGCTTTGCCTGTGCCACGGCTTTGATCGCCTTCCAGCTTACTTCTTCCGGTCACCTCCTGGAACCACTAGCTTGCGCCTCTCGGCTGGATTGGCTTTTTTCCAGGGGTGTGCCAGTAGAGAGACGGGACCACTCCTCCCTCCTGAAATGCCCATGAGTCCTGTGTCTGACCGCTGCCTTTGCCTGCTCAGCTGCTGCCAGCGGGCTCCACTCTGGTCAGTGGCACAGGATGGGTGCTGCTTGGGCCACGAGTGGATCACAGGTAACCGCAAGGGTCATCTCCACCTGACCTTGGCGCACTTATATCTTACCAGGCTGGAGAGGAAGTTCCAGCATCCCCTTCCTAAAGCCCAATGCTGCTAAGGCACCTGGGAAGGCAAGCCACTTTCTGACACCGGCGTTGACCATCCTCTCCAGCTTTCCACCTTTGACAGCGGAATTCATAGAGGGTCAGCGGCCAAGGAGACGTGTGTTGCAGTGTGTTGTTTTGTGGCCTGAGCCAAAGCGGCGTCCGCTGGCATGATGGGTCAACGAAAAATCGGTGATTTGAAGTAATCCTGGTGTTGCTTGCTGCGCCTGACTGTGAACTCTGTGTCCGTCCTCGTCTCCTCCTCCTCTCCCCGCCGGCCAGTGGAGGCGTTACTCCATCTTCACCACGGAGCGCAGGACCACGTCAAGTCGGTGGAGTCTGCGCAGCAACTTCAGGCCCACGCAGAGTCTGGACAAACCGCCACGTTTTCAAGTCGGCCGTCAAAGACTGGATGCCGACTGACGGACGGCGGCGGCGGGCCGTACGGCACCGAAGCGCTCCAAAGGTAGGCCTGCGGCTCTGGCAAACACACAGAATCCGACACCAGTCAGAGCAGGTGTGTCTCAGGGGCGTATCCAGGACATTTTCACTGGGGTGGCCAGGATGGGACACAGTTAGTCTGGGGTGGCCATGGTATAACGGAATTATACTCTCGCTCACACACACACATATATTCTATGTGTATGTGTGTTGTGTGTGTTGTGTGTGTGTGTAGGGAGAGAAAGAGAGATAGGGGTAGTAACTCATTCTGGAGTAATCAGTCAGCTGTCACATACCAATTGAGGTGCCACCTTGTGGTTAAATAAAAACAGTGATGCAGGTCACAGACTTTATTGAAGTTAAATTGTTGAGGGCATCACACAAACACAAACTATATACAATCAAGAAATGCAAATGCAACATCAAAACACATCGCAAATTCTGGGTTCATCCATTTTACATCAGATGGATTCTTCGGTTTTGATGGTTGGTGGCAAAAACTTTAATAAACTTGTCCATCTCTAGTGACTTTGCTCTTCTTGATTCAATGCTGAGGACACCCAGGTTGCTCAGTCTGTCATCGGTCATTGTTGTGCGCACATGGGTTTTGATGAGTTTCAGAGAGAGAAGCTCCGCTCACATGCTGCACTGCTCACTGGGAGGGCTATGGCGATCCGTAACAGACGGAAAGCTCCTGAAAAACGTCTTCATGAGGTTCAAGGAAGACTGCAAGTTCAACAATACTAGACAAATTCGGCATGCCACTTTGTTGTTTCCTTTGCAAAAGCCTTCTTGTTTGGTGGAGTTCATAACCCAGATCTTCAGAATCACTTGCATAAATTTCTCCCAAGCGAAAGACTGCTGCCTCTTGAAGAAAAGTTTTGCTTTTGGGGTCCAGAGCTTGTATTCCTCTCATGATGTCACAATTGTCTTTGAGAAGCGTCTGTCTAACTCTCCAAGTATGGTGTCCACAATAGGGTAGAAGATTGTTCTCCTAAAGGCATCCTTGTCTGCATCCTTGTCTCCCTCCATGCATTTGCGCTGACCCCATATAGAAGTTCTTTCAAACCCACCAAGTCTGGAACTAACTGTTTGAGACCTCTTTTTCTCTGCACTTTGAATGGCTATACTGCACTCTGTGGCAGTTTCTACAATGCTTCCCCACAGATTGTCAACAAATGTCTCACTTCTGTACTCCTGAAGAGAGTCTTTGAGTGCATTGACTAAATCCACTGCCATGGCAAGGTCAAGTGAAGGAGACTGGAGCATGTCAGACAGGACTTTGCATCCACAAGGAGCCTTTGAAAAGTTGCAAGAAGACTGATGAAGCTTAAGTCTAGCTGAGTCAGCAAACCTCGAGCATCTACAGATCTTTCCCCACTATTTTCAGTTGCAATGTCATGCAGAACACGAATCACAGCAGGTACATTAGATTTCTGCAGGCCAGGTATCGACATGCCCATCTAGTGTCACTTAGCTTCTGTAACTCCCGTGGTGGACCCTCATACATTTCCTTTTGCACATCGAGCCATTTATGATGGACATATGATCCAGACATGTACACATACAGTTTCTGCAACAGTGCAAAAAAGCAGTCAGCCTCTGGGACTGCCTTCACAGTGTCAACAAGCGCCAAGCTCAGACAATGTGCATTGCAGTGTACGTAAACTGCATGTTTGGCGTCACTCTTTATTCTGGCTGCCACTCCAGAGTGTCTTCCACTCATAACGGACGCGCCATCATAGCCTTGTCCAACAAGATTGGATCTGTACTCAAGTCCATATCTCTCCAGGCAGTGGATGACTTTGTCCTTGAGTCCCTCTGCATCCAATCGCGTGGCTTGTTGAAAGTCGAGAAAACTTTCGTAATAGTACCGAAGTACCAGTGAGAGCTGCTCCTTTTTTTCAAGTCTTTGGTTTCATCAGCAATAACAGAGAAAACTTCACTTTCCTTCACTTCCTGAATGATCTCCTCGCGAACCATGTTTGCTCAGCAATCCAAGATTTCATTTTGTATCACACTTCTTGTGTACTTTGCATTCTGCTTTCCTTTCATTTTTTTCTCTACCACTGGGTCATGCTTTGCAATCATTTGTAATATTTCTAAGAAGTTCCCTCTGTTTGCTGCCTCCTCTGTTTCACGGTGACCTCGTTGTGCAATGTTTGTGTTGCAGTCAAAAGGAGTACTTCAGCCACTGTTTTAATGTATTTTCGATTCTCTTGTACTTTCTGGTTATATGCTTCATTAAGGGCATCACGTATGGAAGTATCTGTTAGGGCTGCCTTCTTGTGCTCACCCCATGCAAACATGGCATTGACATGACCCTCTGACTTTTCATGTCCTTTAAATCCACCATCTTTAAACATTGCCTTTTTCCAATGAGAGAATCCCAGAGATGATGTAAATGCAGATGCCTGAGTGTTTGGCAAAAAAAATGTCTGCACGCAAAACAGTACGAAGAGTTTTGACTTTGTGAGTACTCAAGCCATGGGTATGGTTTGTACCACTCGCTCTTGAAGGACCTCTTCCTGTCGCCTTGCATGGTTTGCGGGAAAACGCTGAGATGAGGCTGTGTAGGACCTGCTGCTCTGGACTGTGAAATGTCTGTAAAATATAAAGAATCATGATGAGGACTTACTTCAGTTTTTACTAGGTTTTATTCAAAATGGCAAGTTGCAAAGTCAATATGTGATCCGTATTCCAATGTTACTGAAATAGAAGGAAGTCATAATGGTCTGTGAACTGAAAGATAAAATGTCACAACATACCGTGAGGTCCAGGCGGAGCGGCGTGTACAACATTAGGAGGTTCTCTGTCATCAGTGTCACCTCTTGACTTGCTAGTACCTGAAGCAGTAAAACCAGTAACCATTACACACAGAGACTGAATGTGGACAACGTAGTGTCACATATTTCCCTTGATTTAGTATTGAGATTGTCTATGTTTAGGTCTGGGGTTTTCTACAACTAATATACACAATTGGACAATCTTTTTTTTTTTTTTTGTTTTTACAGTAAATTCACTCAAGTATGCGAGAGTACACAACAACTTAAAGTAACATGTTCATGAATGACCTCTGAACCTGACATACCATGCTGAGTAGCTGGAGTTCCACACAACGCTGCTTCAGTCACTCTCCTCCTCCTCTCAGTGTGGCAGGTCAACTGTGGGAATACAAGGATAGTTTAAAATGACAGACAGACAGACAGACAGACAGGCAAGTGTGCACGCACGACCACACACACACACACACACACACACACACACACACTCACACACACATAATACAAATCTTATGACCTATGACTTACCATGCTGGTCTGGGGGAGTGACTGCTCATCCTCACTGTCACTGGGTTGTTGGCTTGTGTGGGCCTTTTCACTGCTGCTGGTAGATGCTGTGGCTGACTCTGACTCTTTCCTTCTTTTAAGGAAGAAGCTCTGAATATCTTTGCTTCTCTTCATATTCTTTTAATATCCCTGGAGGAAATGCAATTCAATCAGTCATTCATGCAACCAATCAATCATTTCATCAACCGGCCATTCAATTCACTTCTAAGTATAGCTATAACTACAATATCGAAGTGTCAACAGTCTTTAAAATTATATTTTTTATTCATAATAGCACAATAAACACACATTGGATCTCTAACATTTGTGGCATTTGAATGCAAGTTGATCTGCGTATTGTAAAAAATATGTGAGCTGTGAAAATGAGGCAAGTCCTCAATCCCTAAGAGGAAAAAAAAATCTCTTAACAGCATTTAAAACACAGCAAATACGGTGCTGGCATGGAAAAAAGTGCTGAGACAACCCTATCTGGCGCTATGAAACATGATACAATTCACACAAACAGCCTCTCAGAAGAGAGCTGAGACTCGGCTGGTTACAACCATACCACTCAAAGCCCTCTAAAACCACGGAATCTGCCAGAAAATGCCACTAAAACAGCCAACAGCAAGATCGCGTTTTCAAACTGCGGTATAAAAATCGCCACTTACCTTCACTTCTGGCCATATAAACTCCAAGTTGTGTGTTTATCGTCCAGCGGGATCGCTTAGCACAGCCACCTAGCCACCTCTGACGTCAATCGGGGCGTAAAAATGAGCCCTAGTTAGCCTCAAGGAGCTCTGTGATTGGTCTGCGCCACACGTTATTCTTCGCCATGACGGTGTTTACTTGTTCTGATTGGCTAACAGAGTTGTCGATCTCATGTTGGTGACCCCCGCTGTATTCTATTGGCTCAGACGGATCTAACGATGCTGTCTGTATTGATGAAGCCGCTACGGAGGAGGGCGCCTGCATAACAAAGGAGGCTTAGCGCAGCAGCGCGTCCTGCAGAGCGTGACAGACGCTCTCTGTGAATTTCCACTGGGGTGCCCAAAGGGGTGGCCAATGAGATTTCAGGGGTGGCACGGGCCACCCCAGGCCACCCCCTAAAATTGCCACTGCCAGGAAGGTTGGCTCTTTCTCCTCTCCAGTGCAGAGTCCTGGGTTGCTGCGGACCCACTGCACAGCCAGGTGGAGGTCCTTGACAAGTCTGGGCTCCTCCTTCAAAAAACATAAATACCTGAGACTGTGATCACCTACAACATCAACAACTGGTATTTCCATTTCCATTTATGAAAAACCAGCACAGATAGAAAAGTCGATACACACAGCAAAAACAACATGATGGATGGAAAACTGAACATAGCAGTCCTGTGAATATTGGCCATACCTTCAGTGGATTCAAAGACTTTCGGGGCACCCTAAAAACTGGCTCCAGCTGCCCAGCCAATAGTGCCTCTGCCTCCTCCGTCCACACTGCAAAGCGCTGTCCATGCCTTTAGAACAATTAAAGTATATGAAATGGAATCCATTACGATTTCCTTAGTCTTTAAAATGATTAATAGGAGTCACTGACAGCCTTTCATCAGATCCCTATATTGAGATTCCTGTCCATTCCTGATACAAGTTACAACAAAGTGTCATCCCAGTATTTGTTACACAGCATCTTACTTACAACAGCCTTCAAACCAGATCAATGTATTCCTGTAAAAAGTTTTTTTTTTGTTTACCCTTCAATGGAGAACCTCTGCAGGAGCTGAATACACCACCACCTGTGCATTGATGGCATGTCTCTCTGTAATATATAAGGAATAATTGTGAATTTCAGATCAGTTTTTTGTTAACCTGAGTCATGGATAGAGCAGAAGTCAAATGGAGAGCCAGTGCAGATGCAGAGAGCATACTGTGAAATACAGAGAAGATCATTTTTACATTTACCATATACAAATGTATGAACATTGTGTATAGAATTAATAAACTTACCATGAGCATGAAGACTCCACGGCAGGTCCCATCCTCTGTCTGAAAGGGAAATGCCTGGGGAGAAAGTCACACTCATTCAAACATGATGAATGTCAAATCTTGGACAATGTAGTGATGGTTAGGGATGAGTATCGAATTTCGGTAATTTTTTGGTACCGACCGAATTCCCGCTGAAGTACCGAGTATCGATTCACGGGAAATCCGTCGGTACCACATTTCGGTACCTGAACGCACTTTTTTTTTTTTTTTTGACCCTGAACGCACCTTGACATTATGCATCGGCAAGAGCGGAGGACACGGTGACGCGGTTACGTGGGTCCAAAATCTTCGGAGTATTTTGACTCGCAGACCGGGAGCAAATATATAACATACCGGGAGAGCGGACAGCACACGGGCCGTGAGAGCGGGGGGGGGGGGGGGGGGGGGGGGGGGGGGGGGGCGCTTGTGGCTGCCGCTTGTGGCTGCTGCTTGTGGCTGCCGGCCGGAATAGACCCCACTGGCCTGGAACACACCGGCCGTTCGGGAAACCTCCCGATGGCCACCCCATAGAATATCAATCAATTCAATCAATCAATTATTTTTGTATAGCCCAGTATCACAACAACAGCTGCCTCAGAGGGCTTCAAGATGTTACATTTGTCGGTAAAAGTAAAAACAGTGAATAAGCATAAATGGTAATATGTCAATATTTACAGTAACGAGACAGAACGAAGCAACCACCGCCTTCGACCCTCACATCCGGAAGAAAAAACTCCAAAAACCCAGTGGAAAAGAAGAAATCTGGGGAGAACCACAGTATGGAGGGATCCCTCTCCCAGGGACGGACAGCTTTGGCAACAGCTAGCATGAGACAATAAGAAGTAAAGCCTAGGACTATGTTGAGGACAGTCCGTTGGACGGTCCAGCACAAGAACCACGGATCCAGCAGTAGAACCGAAGCCAGTCCGCGGGCAGGACCGACAGGGGTGTCCTCCCGGTCCGGACGGAGCTTGTTCATAGGCCTTCGTAATAGTGGAGTCAGCAACTGAAACTGGAGAAGACTCCCCCTCGAAGGGGGGGACAGCAGGTGAAAAGCAATGAACGGACTAAAGGGAATACATTCAGACATTAGAGGACAGGGCTCAGTGCACCGTACTTCCCACCAGCATTCTAGCTCCTGGGCGCTTTGTGGATACTTAACTGTTTAAACTGTATTTAGTTAGTAGTTAGTTTAGTTTAATTAGTTTGGTTTAGTTTAATTTTGTTTAGTGTAATTTGGTTTGGTTTGGTTTAGTTTAATTTAATTTAATTTAATTTAATTTAGTTTAGTTTAGTTTAGTTTAGTTTAGTTTACTTTGGTTTACTGTAGTTTGGTTTGGTTTACTTTAGTTTGGTTTGGTTTGTTTTAGTTTAGTTTAGTTTAGTTTAGTTTAGTTTGGTTTACTGTAGTTTGGTTTGGTTTGTTTTAGTTTAGTTTAGTTTAGTTTGGTTTACTTTAGTTTGGTTTGGTTTGTTTTAGTTTAGTTAGTTTAGTTTGGTTACTTTTTGGTTTGGTTGTTTTAGTTTAGTTTAGTTTAGTTTAGTTTAGTTTAGTTTAGAATCCCTAGCTGACCTGATCATAGGCTGCATCGAAGAGAAACGTCTTGAGCCTAACCTAAATGTGGAGACGTGTCTGCCTCTTTGACACCACTGGAAGCTGGTTCCATAAAATGGTGCCTGATAGCTAAAGGCTCCTTCAACCTAGTGTCCATTTTAGAGACTCTAGGAGTCACCAGTAACCCTGCATTTTGAGAGCGAAGTGCTCTGATTGGTTGATAAGGCGTTAAAGCATTTGGAGATAGGTTGGAGCATCCCATTTAGGATTTTGTAAGTGAGGAGAAGGATTTTAAATCTAACTCTAAACTCGAATGGAAGCCAGTGAAGAGATTTTAGAACGGGAGTAATGTGTTCACGTCTTCTAGTTCCAGTTAATAATCTGGCGGCTGCATTTTGAAACCAACTGAAAGTTTTTTAATACACTTTTTGGGCAGGCTGCGAGAAGGGAGTTGCAGTAGTCCAATCTCGCAGAAACAAATGCATGGATGAGTTTTTCTGCATCGCTTCTAGGTAGAATGTTTCTTATTTTAGCTATGTTGCGCAAGTGGAAATATGCTGTTTTACAAGCCAGGTTGATGTGTGCTTTAAATGAGATATCCTGATCAAATAAGACCCCGAGGTTCCTCACAGTAGAGGAGGAGGATACACTGACGTTATCTAAGGTACTAATCTGTTTGGATTAGACACTCTCTCAGTTTATGGGGGCCTAGTAATGACCTCTGTTTTGCCAGGATTCAGACGGAGATATGTTCGTAGTCATCCAGGATTTAATTTCTTGATACAGTCACTGAGTCTGTCTATTTGATTAGTTTGATCAGGTTTCATACGATAAATACAGTGTGTGTCATCTGCATAGCAATGAAAATTGATATCGTGACTTCTAATTATGTTCCCTAAGGAAGCATATATAACAGAAATAAAATGGCCCGAGCACGGGACCCTTGAGGCCCCCATAAACTGACCTGGGAGCACGGTGAGGACTGTTGGTTAACGTGAACAAATTGGTACCTATTAGATAAATAGGATTTGAACCAGCAGAGGGCTTTTCCTCTGATGCCAACCTCACATTCTAACCTCTGCAGGAGAATATTGTGGTCGATTGTATCAAAAGCTGCACTGAGGTCTAAGAGAACCAGGACTGAGACTAGACCTGCGTCAGCCGCCAATAGCAAGTCATTAGTGACTTTAACTAACGCAGTCTCAGTGCTGTGATAAGCTCTATATCCTGACTGACATTTCTCAAATAAACTATTGTCCTGTAGGTGGCGGTAAAGCTGTTTAACCACGACTTTTTCCAGGACTTTTGAAATAAAAGGCAGATTTGATATCGGTCTGTAGTTAGCTAGAATATCAGGATCGAGATTAGGTTTTTTCAGCAGTGGTTTGATTACTGCGAATTTAAATGGACTGTGGCACATAGCCATTTTCTAGAGAGGTATTATTATAGTTATGATCGTATTTAAGATAACTGGAAGGATATCTTTGAAAAACTTAGTTGGAATGGATCTAGGAGACAGGTTGAGGTTTTAGAAGACATTACAATGAAGTAATCTCAGCCCCATTTACTAATGAGAAAACTATCTAGTATTTCAGGTATTTCAGGTGGAGGCAGTGGCTGGATTCCCTGAGCTTGATCTGAGGAAAGCGCTTCACTGATTTTACCTCTAATGGTTATGATTTTATCATTAACGAATTTAAGAAAGTCATGGCAGTTTAAAGATTCTGGGATTACTGGTTTCCACTACAGTATGACTGTTTGTCAGTCTGGCTACAGTGCTGAACAGAAACCGAGGGTTATTTTGTTTATTTCTATTAAACGAGAGTAATATAATGTCTTGGCTTTAAAGAGAATTTGTTTATAGCTTAGCAAGCTACATTTCCAGGCCTTCAGAGATTGTTCTGATTTAGATTTACGCCACAGTCTTTCTAATTGCCGAGTTTTTTGTTTGAGAACACGGGTTTCAGAATTAAACCATGGAGCAACGCGCCTGGGTCGATTGGTTTTCAGCTGCAACGGGGCCACTACGTCAAGGGCAGATTTTAGTGAGTGCATAGCACTGTCAACAAACTGATCACTATTATCACCACTGGTCAATAAGCTCATTTCTGTGAGTTCACAAGATAATGCAGCAAATGCAGGCTGGATCAATTCTTTGTACCGAGCCACAGATTTTTCAGATAATGTCCGTATCAGCTGAATTTTATCTTTTTGAGCACAGTAGTCTTCAATCAAAACCTGAAAAGTAATTTAAAAAATGGTCTGAGAGTATGGGGTTCTGAGGGAGAACATTTAGGTCACTGACTTCTATCCCATCTGTTAAGACCAGATCCAGGGTGTGCTTGTGACTATGAGTGGATTCATCAACATTTTGAGTGAAACCGATACTATCTAATACTGCAATAAACGCATTACTCAAACTATCACCAGAATCATCCACATGGATGTTAAAGTCACCTATTATAAGGATCTTGTTATGAGTCAATACTATATTGCTTAAAAACTCTGAGAACTCAGTTTAAAAAGTCAGAGTAAGGACCAGGAGGTCGATACACAATAATTAATAGCACAGCTTTTTGATTCTTCCAATTTGGACAAGTAAGTGTTAGTATTAAGCTTTCAAAAGAGTTGAATTTAACATTAGTTTTGGGTTTAAGAAGAAGACTGGAGTGCGATATCACTGCCACACCTCCACCTCGACCTGTTGATCTAGCTGTTTGGAAATTAACATAGGTTGGAGGGGTACATTCATTGAGCCTCACATAGTCATCTTGCTGGAGCCAAGTTTCTGTTAGAGCAAGGAGATCAATGTTATTGTCACCGATAAGGTCATTAACTAACAGAGATTTAGTGGAGATTGCTCTAATGTTTAGTAGACCACATTTTATGTATTCCTACTGGAAAGTTATTCTGTCTCGTACAGGTGTTAAGCTTTTTACCCCATTGACTTTTTTTTAATGCTTTGAGCACTTTGGACAGACTCAGTCTCTGTTAGCCTAGGTAAACCTCCATGCTTGACTTGTAAAAATCCGGGAGCAGGATTAGTGACGGGATCAACAAGATCAACAGAGGAGCGTTCTACACGACTGCTCTGCGCCCGGGGCTCATAGCTGGACATATGGCCACCCCGCCCCTGTTCGGAGTTGTTCGCGGGAGGAACAAGCCGCTTCTGCGGCTTCTGCTTCTGCTTCGGTCGCTCCCGCTGCATGTCACTTCCTAAACAATGCTCTGCGCATGTGCGGCTCGAAACAAGAGCGCGCATCGAGGCGGCGACTCGACATGAATATGTCATCACGCAAAGCGATCCGACGTGGCTTTGATGGCATTATGACTGCCCAATCACGAGTTGGGAACCATACAATTCTGATCCTCCAGTATACCTTTGAGTGTTTACTGTAGAGGTGCCTGGTGCTGCTAATGTGAAACATTTTATAGAGTTATTTATTTTGAAAGTTGTTTGTTACTGTATGGGCAGCAGGTGCAAATGTGAAACATTTCATACAGCTATTTATTTTGAGTCTATTTTATTATGTTATTTATTATTGTTATTTATTTAAATTTTTTACTTTATCCCCACACACATTTTTCTCAAGTTCTATGTTGGAGTTATTTCAGTTGATGTTATTGAAGCATAAATGTTGAAAATTCTGAAGTTTTGACTATTTTTTTAAATATACAAAATAACTTTAATTACCAAATGCATATTTCCCCCCCCCAAAAAAAAAAAAAAAAAAAAAGTATCGAAAACAGGTACCGAAAAATACCGGTATCGATTCGCAGGTACCGAGTATCGGTATCGTATCGATTCAGATGTGAAAGGTACCCATCCTAGTGATGGTGCATATTCTATGTGGCTAGGCATTGCATTTTAGTGTGAAATCAGGGATTTTTTAAACGCAATCACATTGAAATCCATGCCAGTCTTCTCTGTCCAGGGTCCAGGGGAAATGTTCTCTGCAAGTTGTCTGAAAACCACAATAATATTTATTACATTTATGTCGCAAATGATAAATAGCATCACCAAAAGCCATAGAACAAGGCTTTAGAACATGACTTCTGCGGAAATGTAGAAGCCAAAGAACTTTACAATAGAAGCCTAGGGCAGAAACAATATGAAGCAGCTCTCATGAGCAAAACTCAGCTTCGGCGTATGTATATTTTGTCAAATATAAGTTCTGACAGGTTCATCATTGGCATAAGAGTAGATTGAAATAAAGCCACATTCAATGTAACTAGATTTTTGTGACTAGTGGCTTATTCTGATATTAAGTGTTTGTACCAAATGCATCAAATACCTACATGTGTACTTGACACTGTAGGCCAACATACTGTTCCTCCCTTAAGCAATCATACGTGTAAGAGAACAACGCCGCAGGACAAGGCCATAGAACAAGGCCAACCAAGTCTGTTGTCTGACCCAACCTGAATATGTCCTGTAAGACTCATCACCAAAGCCTTGTGGACAAAGAGAGTCTCTTTGGCTCACTAATATCACCTGCAGCAGACATATTTTGTAATTGTCACAGAATCAAGTGTAGAGCTATCTCAGATGTAACTGTGAATGTGTGAGATAATAGTGATATAAGTGAAACGGTCCACAGAGCATGTCGTGATCTACTGCCCCGCCCTGCCTGCTCCATGCTGGGATCACAATTGCATCTTTGCAGCCTAGGTTTTCCTGGAGACAGATCATTTTGCAGATCAATAAATTGTAAAAAGTACAACGGAACTGCTTTAAAACCATTGACAAAAGTGATGATGATAATAATAGTCATACTGGTAATAATAAAAAAAAACAACAACAACAATAATAATGCATTGAACTTAAGGCTCCTACCGGCATTTGGATGTTGCCCATTTTCCATGTGGGAACCACATGTAAATCCATGACATGGATATCCATCCCCTAATTGTTATGTAAAGAAATAAATTAAGGTTTAGAGTTAGAAAAAATACCAAAAAATATCTTATGAAATTATGGGTGATATACATGTCTGGTGGCAGCCTCCTGAATTAATAGGGAGCAGGCATTTCCAATCTGAAAAGAAACAATACAAAGCAAATTCAAAACTCAACAAACTGCAAAAAACCCCAAAAGACACTGAAGGCTCTAATGTGACGGCGCAACTTGGCGATGATCAGCGGCGGAGGCAGCGCATTCCTATTTTCGACAGGCGCAGAAGAGGGTTTCTGGCCGGTCCGCTGCACTTGCGCCGAGATGGGCGTGGCAGCGCACCAGGGGGAGGGGTCGACAGAATCAGCTGGGCGCAGTGAGAGTTTAGTGCAGAAGGTGTGAGCAGGCTGGGGAGGAGGATCTGATGACACTGACAACTTGTCAGTGTCATGAAAGATACACAGAATCACTCATGAAGCACATAATTGTTTTTATTATCTTCTTTAGCACTAGAACAGCCAAAATGGTCTGACAGACCATTTGGGTTTTTGGAATTCAAATAAATCTGTTAAAAATAATTCCCCTGTCCTCTAATTCTTTGACTTTTCCTAAATATGTGTCTTGTATGTTTTTCTGAAGCAAATAAGGTCCTAACAATGACACAAATAATATTGCAAAGCATTTATACCTCCAAATGCCAACAGCGTCTCACAGACTGCTGATAAAAAGAAAGACACACTTCACAGGGCTTTTTTTTTCTGCCATTGATTTGTTTTGGTTCATGCGCGCATCTGAACAGGGGGCTAGCTCTGACAGCAGACAATCAGACAGACTGCCAAAAATATCAAGCAAATCCCAAAAGAAAGACAATAAAAACAGGCATAAATAAGAGATATAAGGTGGAAGAAGCTTTAGCAATGATACAGGACGTAAGTGAGGGGGAATCGATGGCGCAGACAAGTCGGACATCAGCGATCTTGACTGGAGTGAAGAGGAGGAACGTTCTGAATCAGAGTCAGAACAGCCGCGGGCCAAACAGCGAAACAAATGTAATCCTGCTGCCCCAAAAATGCCCGATCGACCTCCGGCTGCTGTACAGTCCAGCAGAACCTGCAGTGATGCATGGAAGCACTCATACGTCACCTCCAGGTATAGAGAATTACTGTAGGCTACTGTCAGGTTACAACTAAATAATTATAACATAAAATGGTGTTAAAAAAAAACAAACTAATGTAATAAAATTAAACACAACAGTGAACACGGTAGTTGACAGCAGGAGCACTGGCCCAGCGACTCCAGATGTGCCAATTACAGATTCAGGTAAAATATTATATCCTCCATCAAAGTGCAGCAAACCATGTATTTTTCGTTTCCAAAAATTAATTTTAGAACGAATATATTTTCTAAATAAAAACCTTTGTCCTGTCGAGCCTGTAGTCCCAGAATCAAATGAGCAGGGTGAGGACAGACCGTGTGGGAAGTTGTCCGTCCTGGTGCGCAGCCGGGGAGACTTATTTTACAAATTTTAATATGCTTTTGATTATTATTGACGGTTAATAATACAACTTTTTTAAGTGTGTTGGTGTGTGTGTGTGCGTGTTTATCAGGGACACGAGTGCGCGGAGTGTGAGTGAGAGGTAACGCTGCGCAAATGCACACTGTAAAAAGTTAAATACATTTTGAAACCTGATTTGAGGCATTGATAAAGCAGACATGAGGCATTAAAAGGTTTGCTGATCCTCTTGACTTAATATTTTGTTTATTTATCTTATTTTCGCGCTAGGTTTCCACCGCTGTCGATCTTCCTCCAGCAAAGAACCAACAAAAAAAAACACACAAAAAAAAAGAGAAAGAAAGAAAGAAAAGACAAAAGAAAAACAAACCACACGCGAAAATGGTTTCAAGTGGGTCAATGTACAATTCGGCCGGGCCCAGAGCAGGATACGTTGTCTCTACAGAGCTGTGACACCAACTCTGTCATCATGAATGAGTCGAAAATGAGGGACTCTCCGCTTTGCGTCGCCTCATTCATGCATGAACAGTCTCTATTTTGTGCTCGGAAGATCTCTCAGGTCATTTTGAACCGGCTTAAAGGAAATCCTTCATATGGACAACCAGTCCGTTTGTCACTAGAGCTGACCAACACACTCCACGCAGTGACAGCGGCTTCATTCAGTTGACTGATCTGATTTAAAAAATAAAATGAACATATTGCAGGCGCGGAAACTATGTGGATCCCGCACGGCTGTATATGCATGCGTTGAACAGCGTAAAAAGCAGGTGAATCATCATTTGTACCTGTGATTTTGAGGAGGAAACCTGCAGGATGTCAGAAGTTATTTCACACCATCGGACCAAAACACGGTTCGGACAGTCTTGGGCAGGCTCTTAGTGTGTTTTATTGATCTTGCATCTTGTCACGACGCATTTGCTACAGCCATGCACCTGTCAGTTTGCCTTGTCTTTCTTTGTGAATGAATAGTGCCGTGCGTAAAAGCGCGCACTGTATGTAAAGACCTCGGCGGAGCCGATCGGCGCTCTGAAAGAAGTATTAGCCTGTAAATGTGTCTGCATTGTTATTTCATTTGTCTGGTTCCCCAAGCTCTTCAAGAGATTATTTATTTTAAAATACCTTCATACACATTGTTGCTTCACTATGGTTTAGTATTGAGGCCAGGAAATAAAATGTAGTTCATCATGTTGATGAAGCAGTGTCCTTTGCTGCAGTGCATTTGAAAAAAAAGGAGAGGTGTTCATTTGATTGGTCAAATTACTCTCAGATGGGTTAAACCCACTTTCTCTCCTCCCTCTTGTGCCACCTGCGCCAGTGGGCGGGATGGAGGCGTGACTGCGCCTGGTTCACGAAATTAGGACAATTTTCTGGACACGCCCCACTGACTTTATCCGCTGACGGCGCACTTTGCGCTCCGCTGACAGCGGGCGGACTCGGCGGAGTCTACGAAGCTAGAGCCCTGAATGTTTCAAAAATATCTGTATGAACTTGCGTTGCTCTCCATAAACTGCTTTAACCCCAGGCTCCACAAGTCCTCCCTTGTCAGGCAAGTCTTTCCGTCCAGGACAATCAGCTCGAGCGCTGGACAGCTGCGATCCAGCACATCGTCCAGCTAAAAATGAATGTGTGACACTAATGATGACAAAACTAAAGTGATCGTGATTTGGGTCTGTGAAGCAGGCTAACCAACCATGCATGAAAAATGATGATGGAATTTGACATACCAGCTCATTCTGGACAGGACCATCAACTTTAAACCACTGTGGACCAGGACAGGTGTGCTGGTGCTCCGCCAAGGTGGCACTGGCTGCATAGCTGTGGTCCACAAGGTTCTTAGCTTTTGGTCCATTTTCTGAAACAAGATAAAACAGTTCAGTTATTAGAATAAAAGCCACAAAACAACAGTGAGAACAGTGACAAGCCTGACCTTTTGGCTCATAGTATGGCCGAAGCCGTGACACGGTGATTGTTTGGAGTTTCCCATCCCCCTTACTGAGCGTTCCCACTCCTTTGGCTGACACTGCAGTCAGGGTAAATGGGCCTTCATGTCTGGTCTGAAGCGTCGGTCCTAATTTTCTTTTCTTGGGGGACTGTTCAATGAGGACTTTGTCCCCAGCTGCCAGGTGGCAAAGTCGTTGACGCTTCCTTTTCCTCCCAGAGAATGTTTTCTGTTGTTGTTCCTGTGCCCTCTCAATATTGCTACGGACCTAAAAGATCAGTACACATATATAGCATGACAGAGTACATGAAAAAGCCAGTAACTTTCACAAATGTACCAACCTTTGTATTGAGGGCTTTCACAGCTGTCAGCGTTCTCTCAAGGTCATCTTCTGGGTCACTGACTTCCATGGTGTCCTCCTTGGGACATGAATTCATCACTTCTGGAAGTCTTGGGTGTCGGTGGAAAAGGAGGTAATGTGGACTGTAGCCTGTAGATCTCTATTTTGAAAGAGTTATTGAAAGCAAAATAAATTACCCTTTGAAAAACAGCAGCAGTTAGGATTATGTTAGAAAATATCCATTGTGATAATGAAATATTACATACAGCACAAAAAGGGACTCAAATATAGTTGCAGGTTGTCTCCTGCAGTGGCCCAATGAGGTCCATCCCCACCGCTTCCCATGGTTCATTAACCTGGACAGAAAACAGAAATTAACACATTATTTCCCAAAAGTGTTTTAATCCCAAATGTAAATATGACCGTACACATTACCTTTATGGGATGCAGTGCTGGAGATGCTGTTTTTATGGGGTCATTAAGTTGGCACTGATGACAACGTTTGACCTGACGTACAGAGATTCACTGTATAATTACTGTAGCATCATTTAGAAAAAGTAAGACTGAAGATGAAGAAAGATGGTGGACAATAATTTGGTGTCACAAGTTTTCATAGCAAGACAATTGAGTGATAACCATTCAGTCAAATTCTATGAAATATGCTTTACCCAGTCTTTGACATCTTCTGAAATTGTGGACCAGTAACAGCCAGCGATCACCCTGTCTCTGGTCCCACGGACACCACTGTGGTTGCCTGTACCAGGGTCGCCATGGCACTCCTGCAGCACAGCCTGCCTCTGCTTCTCCGACTGGACAACCAGTCTCAAGTACCGCCTGCTCGGGCCAGTGTAGAACAGCTGCCCATCTGTTTGGTGAACGAATTAAAACAATTTCACTGTGTTAATGATACTTATATTTGAACACAACATTACCATTACGATAGTAACATTGATATTTAAATTAATTACCCAACTCCAATGCACAGAGCACAGAGTGAGAGTGAAGTTCAAGTTAACAAAAACTAAATCTCTCAATATTTCTGGAAAACAAGAGTAATGGCTCTGAGCAAATCATTCACACTTCACTCTCATCCAGCCAGAAAGCTCACCTGTGGCACGATAACGTTAGAAACCCCGCCATGATAGCAGGGATGCTACCTGCCTACACAGACGCCACATAAATCATAAATCATGAGTAGCATAGCAGATTCTGTACCTTTTAAGATGAAGTTCCCCTCAATTCGAAAGAGTCTTTTCCGCTCATGTTTCCTTAGGTCCACCGTGATTTTCTGAAAAGTTTTAAATTGCTGGAGGGCTTCATAAAACAAAGTTGTGGCCGCCATTTTTCTCTCTGACGTAAGGCAGAGAGAGACGCGGAGAGTCGTAAAATAGGTTTGCTTCTGCGCATTGTCCCCATGTTGTTTCTCCTTTGGACTTCACATCCATGAGTTTAAAAAAGGTTTTTCTCAGTCTGAAGCAGTGATGTTTATGTAGAGGGTGAAATGGAGTAAGTCAAATGAATTAATTAAACATCATCATAACTTAGGGAAGAGGCAGAAGTCGCTGGAGAGTCTCAGACATTCAGCTGCACTGCTGACAGCAGCTGAAGTTGTATATGTTATGACATGAAGGCAGTGCATGCCCCTCACAGCGTGCTCGTCAGGCTGTGAGGACACCATGCCCACGTCCTTTACAGTGATTGCTTGTGGTTGTATTTATTTGAAGCTTCCAGCTCGCCTCTGCTCCCTTTAAGCTGATTCCATGAGGAAGTTCCGGCCTGTCGGCGTCTGCGCTGCTCACGCTGCTGAGCATGTCCCTCAGGTTTCCTTTTTCCCTCTGCTTCTTATGCACCTCCTGTGGATGAGCCGGATGTAAGAGGTGATGATAGCAGTGGTGTCACTGTTATCCAGTGTGTCTCTGAGCAGCAGGGGAGTGGGCGGGGCTTACCGGCCATTCATTAGTTCAATGATCTGAGCTGATACAGTGAAACACTGTCTATAGAGGACGCCTGTCTCCTCCTTGTCTCCCACCACGTCTGAGGAACCATCAGTCCTCTGAGGACAGGACAGCTGCCCCCACGCTGCCGTTGGCTGGTTTGTCTTTCAGTAGTGACTCCTCTGTCTCCAGTAAAGACCGTGTTCCTCCTCCTCCTCCTCTTCAGGCTAATGGGGAACGCCAGCTGCAGCGTCTTCGAGGTGTGTGTGGACATTGTATCAGAGAATCTAGCTTGATGTCCAGTCCACAACTCCTTCCTGCTGCTTCCACAATCATTTGTTTTCCACTACTGACTGATCTTTAATCCTGAAGATATACGTCTCAGCATCTGTCCTTCATCTGTCCTCTGGGTTGTTTCCAGATCCTACAGTCCCAGACCATGTTTCCAGGTTGACTCCGTGTCTGTGCTGTCTGTCCTGTGATGCACAGCTAGCCTGTGCAGAGCGTACTTCCCTCCACCGGTGGCATGTCCTGTGTGGAGGTCTGCCGGTCCCTGGCGGCTGTCCTCCCTGGACTTCCTGTGAGGCGTGGCCTTCTGGCTGGGCTCTCCACCAATGAGAGCCTGTGTTGTGAGTTGAAGTCAGGTTTTTTGAGAGGATCGGTTGCAACACGTGACACTGAGTAAGTGTTTTTTGTGGGTCATTTGCAGATTTGATGTTAAGTTAGAGGGTTTGTAACTGTAGTCAGGATCAGAGGACTTCTTCCTAATGACAGACCTGAGAAGGACTGACTCCGTTAACTCTCACCAGGCTCTCCATCACAATACAGGGAGGCTGTGTCTACAGGAAGTGGGGCATGTTTTGCTTTGTGCGTTCACCGTCCTGTCCTTCGGTTGGCTTGGCTTGGAGGGCGACAGCCCGTGCGTCTGTGTGCTTCAGTTGGACATTCGAACCACGTTGTAGTTTCTCACTTACAAACTGATGAAATAGTTCCACTCTAAAAACTAACCCTGCTGTTAAATTGCCCTGTTTAACGCACGGCAGGCTGCACCGCAGGACATTCTTCTTTCACTTAGCAAGGAAAGGTCAGGTGTGACTTCAGTGGAAGCAGCAGACTGTCTCACTTCTGATCCAGCATCTCTTCCTCCAAGGCAAAAACCCTGCCTGAAAGAAGAACCACAGAAACAGCAGCAAAGCACAGCGTGGGACATGGAGGAGGACATGGAGGACATGGAGGAGGACATGGAGGACATGGAGGACATGGAGGACATGGAGGAGGACATGGAGGAGGACATGGAGGACATGGAGGAGGACATGGAGGAGGACATGGAGGAGGACATGGAGGAGGACATGGAGGAGGACATGGAGGACATGGAGGACATGGAGGAGGACATGGAGGAGGACATGGAGGAGGACATGGAGGACATGGAGGAGGACATGGAGGACATGGAGGAGGACATGGAGGACATGGAGGACATGGAGGAGGACATGGAGGACATGGAGGACATGGAGGAGGACATGGAGGACATGGAGGAGGACATGGAGGACATGGAGGAGGACATGGAGGACATGGAGGACATGGAGGACATGGAGGAGGACATGGAGGAGGACATGGAGGACATGGAGGAGGACATGGAGGAGGACACACACACACACACACACACACCCACACACACACCCACACACACACACACACACACACACACACACACACACACACACACACCCACACACACACACACACACACCCTCACACACACACACACACACACACACACACACACACCCTCACACACACACACACACACACACACACACACACACCCACACACACACACACACACGCCCCTCCACCACCTGCTAAACCCCCTCCATGGTCCCTCCTGTCCGCTGTGGGTCAGTGGACGGTCCTGCTCCTTCTCTTCAGAGCTCACATTTCCAGTTCCAGTAATAAACACTTTTGTGTTTGACTACGTCGTATTTGTTGAAATGTTAGGTGGAAAGAAGCCGTCACATGGATGATAGCAGCTCCTCAGTGAAATGGTGGGAAGGCTGTGACTGGAAGAGCTTGCAGGATGTTGACTTCTCTCGATGTGACCTTTCTCTTGGAACTCCAACTCTTCCATGTGTGGTTCATATCTCAGCAGCAGGTGTCAGAGTGGAGAGTATTTCATCCTGAATATGTTCAGTGTTCATGTCCTTATTGACTCTCCTCACAGACTCTCCCAGAGACACTGACCTGAGACACTTCCAGAGTCTGTCCTTGGTTACATTCAGAGTCACTGTCACTAATCCCTCTGTCCTTCGCTGTTGTGTAGGCTGATGATATAATGTGTTCACCATGTTGTCCCGGTGTCGTGGGGCTCCGCTGCAGGCCATGAGGAGGAACTGGCTGCTGTCTGGCTCCAGCAGACACGTCAGCTGTCCGCAGTCCAGCAGCCATGTTCACACATTTGCGTGACTTGATGAAGAGTTTGGAACAGTCTCTGAGCAGTGGAACAGTTACCCTCCGGTGACCGTCTGAGAGAATCCCTGAAGACCTTTGACCTTGTGGAGTCATGACAGAGTCACTGAGCTGCAGAACGCTCGTAGTTTTGTGTCTGGCGTTGGTTCTGGGCTTTCTGGCCTGTTGGTGCCGGGCATGATGAGGAGGAGGTCAGAGGGGTGGAAACACCAGGCAGCGTGGGGGCGTGGCCTCGCAGGGGAACGCTGGAGCCTCATCTCACGTCTGACTGACAAACAGGATTCAGTCTCAAGTCAAACAATGTCGGCTGTTCTGCCATCAGTCTGTGGTCAGGGGCAGAGGTCAAAGTGCTCCTCCTCACACATGCCCACTGCAGCTGTGCAGTGTTTATCTAAAAGTCACTGAACGAAGCAAACGTTTCTTCATCAGTCCGGAGGTGCCTCATCTCTGCAGGCTTTCAGCATTCTTTTGATGCCTCCTGAAAATGTTTCCTGTCATCTGTGCTCCCTTCAGAGCGGCTTCTAGCTAAATCTGTTAGCTTTGCTGAGATTATAGTTCTTGAATTGCAGGTTCCTCCTGGATTTCAAACATTTATTTTACTTGTAAGATAACGCTGTACATGAGGGTGCAGTTTGGAGCGTCAGAAGTCTGTGTGGTCGTTTGTCTTTCTTGAGTGTGGAGGAAGTTGGAAGCTGGAAAACTCCCTGAGAGCAGCAGAGGGAGCAGGCCGGGCTCTGCAGTCACACTGATGGACTTACTGGTCGCATTTTACGCTACACTGAATTCATCAAGGCAGCAGAGGAAGGAGCAGGAGCTTTGCTTTGCATTATGTATTTTAATGGCTTTCCTCTGACAGCAGGTATTTGAGAATAGATTGTCACAATTATAACTTCCTGCATGGCAGAGCAGGCCGAGGCTGGCCAGACAGAGACCTCTGCTGGTGGCCCAGGGCCAGTGTGTGTGTGTGTGTGTGTGTGTGTGTGTGTGTGTGTGTGTGTGTGTGTGTCATCCATCCATTGCTGTCTTTCACCCACACCCCTGGTTTCTTCTTCTGTCTTTTGTCCTTTCTCCCAACCCTCATCTCTGTCACTTCATCCATCCACCCTCACCTGTTCTGTCGTTCTGTCCTCCTCCCTCCTGTCTGTCCGTCTCCTCGTCCTCCTGGTCCCCTCGGTCATTCTGGATCTTTCTTTCCTCCTCAGTGTGCAGCAGTGCGCCCATCAACATGAAGGTGCAGCACGTCAACGGCAGCGCCCTGGTGGTGCGCTGGGCCCACCCAGAGGTCACCTACCACCCGCCCATCCTCCACTTCCTGGTGTCCTACAGCTGGACGGCCCACGACGACAGCTACGAGGAGACACACCTCACCGACGCCAAGCACAAACTGGTGAGACCGGACGGGACTCAAGGCTCCCGTCATTCCTCCTTTACTCCAGTTTGGGACAGGCAGGTGAGACACTCTGCATCCCCCTTCCATCAAATCCAAGCATGAGCAGGTGTAAAGTCACTGCGTCTGACGATCTGAAGCATGGGTTAGTATGTGCCGATCCAAACCCCGAGGCTCAATCAAAGTCAGAGTCTCCCTTGCAAGTGCGTCAGGCGGCGCCTATCTCCGTTTCTTACCCCCAGGCCACACAGCTGCTGTGCGCAGTGGAAGCTACAGTGGGGGGTTAGACCTCTGGCAGCTCTGTGTGCTCGACCCCCTACCCTGTTCTATATATGCCGAGCACCTGGCTAGCAGGCCGGAGGTACCAATTTAAAGGTCTTTGGTACGACCCGGCCGGGACACGAACCCCCGACCTCCCGGTTGTGAGGCTGCTCTACCACTAGGCCATCACTCCGGTACTCAGAGGCTCAATAAGGTATGAACATATATATGAACCAACAATATGCCTCGACTCCTCTGCCATCAACAGTACTTGTGTCAGTTGTCAGAAAGTAACGGATTGCCTCTGCACTATGAGGGTAATATCTCTAATAGAGTCATGTGACGTTGGTCAGGGAGCCAGTCTTTTGAACGGCTCTTCAGGAGCCGGCTCCCTTCAAAGAGCCAGAAATCCCAGCTCTACTGGTCATCAGACCACAGCATTTCCAGATAATTACCGTTTAGAGCAGAACAGTTTCACATTATAGTCCATCATCTACACACACTCTTCCATTCTTTTTGAAAAATTGGAGTGTTCAGTGTTTTAATTTTAGTTTTACAAGTTCATCGTGACAGAGAAGCAGAGCATGATTATATTGTGGCATCACAGTGGTAGTGGAAGGCCATTCTCCAAACGGCTGTACGTTTCCGAGACGGCCAACAGCCTCTCAACTACAACTCCCAGAAACCATTAGGAGGCGCACAGGTGTGTGTGCTGAAACCACCTGGTTAAAGGAGTGCAGGGGAGTGTGAATGGGTGGAAGGGGAGAAGGAAGGCAGCAGGATGCGAGCAGAAATGGCTGGAGAGATGCTCACAGACAAAGAAGACAGAAAAGGATGATTATATATATATATATATATATATATATTTACATATATGTATATATATATTTACATATATATATATATATATATATATATATATGCAGAGACTCACGGCCCCAATTACCCACCTAAAGACATATTCAGGAGAAGTGGAAGCCAGGAGAACAAACACAACATTCTCCAGCAACCCAGCAAAGGTGTCCTCTCGATGGCAGTAGGACCACAGCAGACCCCCCCTGGGCTGAGACTGAGCAGTACTGGAAGAGGATCTGGGAGAAAGAGGTGAAACACAACACTACACACCGTGGCGAGCAGACCTGCAAGCAGAACACTGAGCCTCCAGAACAAGAACCAGCAGTCATCACTGCAGCAGACATCCAGAGAAGAGCTGGACAGCTCCAGGTCCGGACAGGATCCACACCTACTGGCTGAAGAAGCTCCCTGCTCTCCATGAACGCCTGGCAGTCCAAATGACCCAGCTGCTGAGAGAAGGGAACCATCCACAGTGGAACCCAAGGTCCACAGTCCTCATCATGAAGGACCCCAGAAGGGAACAATACCTTCCAGCTACCGGCCTAGAACCTGCTCAGCTACATGGAAGCTCCGGTCTGGTATCATAGCGGCTAAGACGAACAGGAACATGGAACAACACCTGAGCAGAGCCCAGAAAGGAACCGGCAAGAACAGCAGAGGAGCCAGGAACCAGTTACTGGTCAACAGGGTGACTGAACAACACTGTAAGAGCAGAAACACCAACCAGAGCTCTGCCTGGACTGATTACCAGAAAGCCTCTGACTCAGTGGACCAGACTGAGACAGGAAGCCCCTGAAACAGTACAGACCCTCACAGCAGGGGGTAAGATGCTGCAGGAAAGGCAGACCTGGAACCAGAACCAGGCTGAGGCAGAGTTTACAGAAACATCAGTGGAGAGTACGGACTGGAGAACCCAGAGTCTAGATGGAGAACCCCCCGAAAGGGGTGGAGAACCACCAAGACCAGATCCTGAGGGAATACAAGATCCAGACTGACTGACTAGGTGGAGGATCAGCCTGACATGGTGGTGGAGGAGAACCAGGAGAACCAGGAGAACCAGGAGAAGAGGGTGTATCAATCCCAGTGACAGAACATCTGAGATCTCTGTCCAGAAGAGCAGTGCTAGAACAGCTGAGATCCTGCAGAACCCTCCAGCTCCCAGGACTCTGGTAGATCCTGCAGAACCCTCCAGTTCCGGGACTCTGGTAGAGGACCTGATCTTGATACAGCCCAGAAAGAGACACAACACTGCTTTGAGATCACTCTCATCTGTTTGAACAGTGTTTTTCATGTACCTTATTTTTCGGGCCATAAGATGCACTGGATAAAATAAAGTAACGTCCAGCGGTCTGGGTGAAAGGAAGACGAGTTGGATGTTTTAATGCTGGTTTATGAAGCTTCTTATTTATTATCTTACCCTAATTAACTTGCTAGGGCCGTAACCAGGCAAACACGACAGGCAAACAGTAACCTGAAGAAGAAACCTGCTGAGAAGCTGCTCTCTCTGCTCTCTCTGCTTCCCGGACACACCTGACACACTCACTTCCTGGTCAAGCCCCCCACTTTATTACTCGAGCCTCCCATGATTTTCAGATCTCCTGAACTGATATTTAACACTCCGCAGGTCATGAGCTGCAGTTCAGATTTTAAAATTGTTCCAGTTTGACTGGGAAAGATTTGCTTGTGTGTGTGTGTGTGTGTGTGTGTGTGTGTGTGTGTGTGTGAGAGAGAGAGAGAGAGAGAGCTGCTTGTGAGAGAAAATGACAGCACACATTCCTACGCAGGCGCTGGTGAGTCTGTTGGTGTAATGTCTTCTTTATCTGCTAAAGTGAAGAGTCGTGCCTGGAAGTGCCTCCTTGTCCCTGTGGATGTCTTCATGTCAGTTCCTGGCAGATATAGAGTGAAATAGAAAGCAGACCAGCCTACGATCAGTCGATCAGCCAGTGGTTGAATCATTTCTTCAGCTTCATGTTTCGGCCTGTCTTGGTCCGTGTTAGTTTGTTCCCCAGCCTTTCTACAAAGCTCTTCTTTTTTCCATCTAATTCCTCCTGAAACACTCCAGTTTGTGACGCACTGCAGCCTTTAGCCTCATGCTACATGGTTAGCATAATTAATGGAGGGCGACGGAGCCTTTCTGCTGTGGCGCGTTGCTCTTCCAGGAACATGTTTAGACTGTCTGCTCTGTCCGGACCAACGCTTCCACCCTAACTTCACTCAACTCATTACTGTGGTTGTAAATGACTCCAAAGGAAACGGTCATCTGGGAGGAAGTGTCAGCAGCGCCGTTTGGCTTTGTGTCATTTCAGAAGTACAGAAGGTTTCCATCATCGGCAGCATGGCTGCAGGAGCCTGAGAACCCAGCTCTCCGGAACAACGCTCCGCACAGCGCAGACAAATCTCATTATGTCTATATTTATGTTTTCTCTTAATGTGGCAAAGGCACACACACACACACACACACACACACACACACACACACACACACACATACACACAGAGCTGAGCAGCATAGCCATGAATTGACTAACAAACGGCGTGATGAGGAGCGGGCGGAGCTGTGAGGAGGCGGTGAGCAGGCAGCAGGTTTGGTTCCCTCTCATCAGGGCGAGCCGGGCGGCCAGCAGAATACTAATGCTGCGCTGGAGGGGCCGCCGGCCGCCGGCCTGTGCACAAAGCATGACCTTGGGCCAGTAGCTGTGTGGGAAGACGGGGAAGAGAGAAGGAGGGGTGAGAGTGCCCCCTGGCTGTGGAAGCTGCCATGACCATGTCCTCCATCAGCAGCTGAAGAGACTGTCCCTCCCTTTGAAATCCACCCTGCTCTCCCTCACCTTCCCACTCAGGTGGTTTGGCTCCATGTCAGCCCTTTGACTCTGCTCCTACTCCTCATATCCTTGATGCCTCCATCTTGCTCACAGCAGGGACTTCAGGATGGCTCCAGACCTCCAGATCCCACAGACTGGTCCCTCTGGTCACAGTCAGTACAGAATCCAGGTCAAACACTCTGCCCGTGCTGCTTTTGGTGGAACAGGCCAGTCTTTTACCACAGTTCACCAACCAGTGGGTCCGTTACACTTCAGCGGAGGGCTACCTCAAAGAGGACACTCATCAGGCTTCGTTTGAGATCGACTGGACCGAGCCTTCATCCAGATGATCCAGGTGTCTGGGCCGGTTCACACTGGGCACACATGGCGTGTCGGGTAATATGAGCACAGTGGGGGGTCCAGGCGCTATGCCCATCTTTACATGACAGTGCATGCGAGCAGGACCAGCGGGTCGAGATCGGCTCGTTCTGTCACCTCCCTCTGCACAGCTGAGCAGTGAAGGGACGCTAGGCTCCGCCCCCCAACCCACAACTCAGAAACAGAAAAAAACATTCAAATAAACTCCAATACTACATGATTATTTCATGATATTTAGAATAGAGAATAGAATAGAATAGAATGTCTTTATTGTTATTGTAACAAGCGCAACGAAATTGCACGTTAAGTCTCCTCGCTAAGTGCCTTTAAAAACAAAAAAAAGAGATGAACTAGAAATTGGCTCTCAGAGAGGCAGACCTCCGCCACAGCTGAAATCAGTCACCAACAACAATAAGAACACCGTATGTAATCAAACAACGTTGTGATCGGTGTGATCGGAGCGGAGCGCTGCGGCGTGCGGCGCCTCTCTCTCTCGCCCTCTCTCCCTGTGTGTGTGTGTGTGTGTGTGTGTGTGTGTTCATCTGAAAAGGAAAACCGAAAAGCAACATAATTTATGTTATTTTACTTCATTTTAATTTGAAAATTGACCGGATTCTCTCGTATTTTCCGTTCCCGACTGCCTGTCTGTTGCGATCTGCTCCGTCCAGCTTTACAGCTGGCGGTGCACGGCGCACGAGGCTCGCGGAGAAAATAGAGAGGAGTGGAGCAAGCCGCTACGCGCACGGCGCTGCCCCGCGCCTCCTGTATGGACCGTCAGAGAGGTTAACAGGGGCGTCGATCTGAAACTGGGTGTGGGCGCGTCCTGTGAACCAGGCGTTTGTCCCCCCTGTCGGCGGGCCTGCCCAACCATGTGAAAGACTCCCTATCTGTCAATGATAAAGAATCCTTTAAAAAATTCCTGGATCCAGACAGTGATCCGGATCATCACCAAAATTTAATGGATTCTAAGTTAGTCCAAGACCCACCTTTCCACAAAGTTTCATTGCAATCCGTCCATTACTTTTTCCATAATGTTGCTAACAGACCAACCAACCAACCAACAAACGTGATTGTGAGGGGGGACCCAAAAGTTTCCGGACTGATTCTGTTAATAAAAAAATACAATAAAGTTCCGACTTTGGCTGCTAGATGTCGCTACAGGATAACCTCATGCATAACTGTGCCAGGTTTGGTCTTCCCCCGTGATGCGGTCAGCTGACAGTCACTGTTTGTGTTGACAGAGTGACACCCCGCTCTTCGATTTTTCAAGATGGCGGATATCCACTGATATGCGCTCTGTCAAAACATTTTGTTTTTTATTGGGAAAACAGCGGCAGAAACACTCACCATGTTGCAGACATTCTTTAAGAAGGATTCTTAGGGTGTCTGAGTGGTTTGGGCCCTTTAAGAGTAATCAGATTACATCACGAAGACCAGGCACGCAGAGGACAACAATCCACTTCCAGAACAGAGGAAAACGTCACAAAAACTGAAGAAGACGTCCTGGTAGATCCACGCAGGACTTTTGATGACATTGCAGATCTGATGGGAGTATTGTAGAGATCCAGACAGATCATCCTCAGGCGGTTATTAGAAGCAGGGAGACGAAGGCTCCCGGAAATGGCCTCATCATAGCAGACAGCAGACCACAGGACGCCCCGTTACGCACAGAAATAGCACCAAATGTTGTGCGTAAAGCATATTTTTTGACTAACACATGACCAGCCAGCCTCCCCACCGCCGTATTCCCCTGATCTGGCCCCGGGCGACGGCTTTTTGTTGTCAAAGATGAAACTGGAGCGGCAGCAGAAAGGTAAGACAGGCATACAGGCGGGGAGGGGAAATTGAAGTTCTATCTTAAAGCTCGGGTAGACGATGTTGTCCAAAAGCTCTTCTTGTCATACTGAGTGAAATGCTCCTGCCCCCTGGGAGAAGTCAATACATTATGTGGACGGAAAAAGGTGCGGAAAAAATCTGACCACTGTAGCGGCCACAGGACAGTAAAAACTCCAACCAATCGTAAGGCGCAGACCGCTCTTCAGGAACCAATCAAATCCCTTCTCCGTTCTACCAGCCCCCTGCGTGTACATTTCGATGGCGTGCACTGGGCCTGGTTCAGAGCGCGCTGCCAAGGCGCTCTCGACGCTCGCGGCTCGCGTGAAAAATAGAAGGAAGCGGAGCGGCGCGCTGCGCTGCTATGCACGTTGTGTGCGGCAGTCAGAAAGGTTCATAACATCGGAGGCGATCACAAACTCCGTGCGCGTGGCGCTTCCGCGTCCAGTGCGTTCGCTCCCAACGGGAGCTCCTCCAATGGGGTGGGAGCTGGGCGGAGCCTTGTGGAGATGCTACATTTGTGCTGCATGCTAGTTTTCCAAGATCGTCGACCCGAGCTTTAAAGGCACAGTTACGCACGGTTTTGGCGATTCTTCTGAACAGTGAAAATCTCGGGTGCAGCGTTGTATTCAAGCCAAAGGAGAGTACCGTATTGGTCCGAATATAAGACGACTCCGATTATAACACGACCCCTATTTTTCAAAGATCATTTGTGAAAGAAAAGAAAAAAATGCTGAAGACAATAAGGTCACTCATAAACAGCTTTTTATTATACAATTATTATAAACTCAAAAACTCACAACTGAGATAACATTTCACAAGATATAAAAAGAAAAAATATTACTACAGTATTGAATAAAAAATATATTCTCTTTCTCAAAATAAGCAACAAATAAGAACCTCAAGGGGTCAAAACTGCCTAAATGGTGTAAATAACTGTCCAGGTCCTTCAGCTGAATCAGGCTCTGGTGGTGGACATTCCGTCTGTCCGTCTTTCAGAGACGTATTCACTCTCCCTTCTATCAGTCTCTCTGAAGCGTCTCTCAGGACCACGGAAAGCTTTTCTCATAGCGTTAGCATCTGTAGTGTTTTTTCTGTGCTCTCCAATAAGAACGAGGCTCTGCTCCACCAGACCTCCTGGCGGCTTGGCAGTAGTTTGATGACTCTGCTGCGTTGATCACCATCAGTTTAAAGTTGGTATCATAACTTCTCCTCTGTTGTTGCTCAGTTGTCCAGCGTTCAGCCCCTTTGTTCCAGATGATCCGCCATTTTTCATCAGATCATTTGATCTCATTTCATCGCTCCACTCGCTCTCTGCTCAGTGATACTTTGGCTCCATCTAGTGGCGCGGATGGGTATTGACCATCTACCGTAAGTCCGCGTTTATAACACCACCCCACTTTTGAGGATTCAATTTCTGGGAAAAAAACATCGTCTTATATTCGGGCCAATACGGTACTTTGAAGGTGACAGTTTCAAATAATTGCGAAGATTAAAAAATAAAAAGTTATAACCACAGTCCGGGAACTTTTGGGTCCCCCCTCGTACATAACCTCCTTGGCGGGGGTAAATAAAGTATTTACATCACTCAGACAGCGACCAACTCAACATTGCAAGGATTTCCATAGACGGTACAGCAGCATCAGGACGTGTTCAGCGTGATGATGGCTCTTGCATAGAAGCTGTTTTTAGTCTGTTTGTTTTGGTTTTTAATGTTTGAAAGTGTCTGCCTGAGGGCAGCAGTTCAAAAAGTGCGTGTCCAGGGTGGGTTTTGTCCTTGATTATGTTTTGTGCTCTGCTGAGGCAGTGAGAACTGCAGAGTTCCTCCAGAGATGGAAGGGGGCAGCCGGTGATCTTCTCAGCTGTGCTAATGATCCTTTGAAGCGCCGTCCTGTTTGCTGCTGTGCAGCTGAAGAACCAGACAGAGCCAGGACGTGAGGATGCTCTGTATGGAGCACCTGTAAGAAGACACCAGCAGTTCCTGTCTGAGGGAAGTTGTTTCTTAGAGTCCTTAAGAAATAGAGTCTCTGCTGCCTTTCTGATGATGGCTGTGGTGTTGGCACTCCAGGTCAGGTCCTCTCGCATGTGCAGCTGGAGACCCTCTCCACGCGATCTCCACCGATGAAGAGGGGAGATAGATCCGTTTCTTCTTCCTCCTGAAGTCCACGATCATCTCCTGTGTCTTCTTGGTGTTCAGGATCAGGTTGTTCTCTGAACGCCACGCAGACAGCCTCTCCACCTGGTCCCGGTACAGACTCCTCCCCCTCTCCACCTGGTCCCGGTACAGACTCCTCCCCCTCTCCACCTGGTCCCGGTACAGACTCCTCCCCCTCTCCACCTGGTCCCGGTACAGACTCCTCCCCCTCTCCACCTGGTCCCGGTACAGACTCCTCCCCTCCAGAGACGAGCCCCACCACGGTGGTGTCGTCAGCAGACTTCATGATGCTGCTGCTGGGATGTGTGGATGTGCAGTCGTGAGTGTAGAGAGTGTAGAGCAGGGGGCTCAGCACACAGCCCTGAGGAGCGCCAGTGCTGAGGCTGATGGCTGAAGAGACATGGGAGCCGACTCTCACCCTCTGAGACCCGTCAGGAAGTCTTTGATCTACCAGCAGACAGAGTCCGATAGTCCCAGTTGGTTCAGCTCCGACACCAGTCTGTTCAGTAATATTGTGTTAAACGCGGAGATGGGAAAAGTACTTACAGGAGGAGAGGACGAGCCATCACTGGGTGCGTTTACATGCAGTCAATAACCCTTTCTTAACCAGAATATTCGCAATAACCCGGTTGCGCACAGCCATGTAAACACATGCAAAAACCTGAATATGCTCATATTCCGGTTTTTAAAAACCTGAATATTACCCCTGGGTTACTCCTTTTCTAACCTGAATTTCTGGTCATATAAATGCGCATCGGAATATCCCGGTCGAAAGGGACATGAAATACTGCTCTGCGCATGTTCTACCCGCAAGGAATCTCAGTCATTTGAGTCCAGGAACTACTTGTGACACAGTTTAGCTGCTACTAAGTAAATAAAATGTGCCAAAACGATCGTTCAGTTCTTCTCTTTTACTGAAAAAAATGGTGCATCGCATCATTAAACATATTACCACGTCTCGCTGGCTTACTCTTCTTCTAACAACATGCAGAGAGAGCCTGCAGCGGCTGCAGCGCCCTTCTTCTTCTGTGGTGTCTGTGTAAAATAAGGTTGAACATGCAAACAGCACACCTAGTGGCATAAAGTGCAAATGCAGTCATGGTGTCGTCTGTGCTCCACGGTTTGAATGGGGAGATCCCTGATCATGTAAACAGGAGTAACTCTGTCTGTTTAGGCATGTAAACGGGTTATTCCAAATGATTCAGAAACCGGAATATTGACCTTAACCCGAGTATTGATTGCATGTAAACGTAGTCACTGATGCTAGTGCTACGCTAGCCAACAAACTCAAACTGAAAGAGTTTGTGGGAGTTTCTTTTGTGCTCTCAGGGTAACTCGTCTCTCTGAAGGAGCCTCGGGCTCCTCGTTTGACCATTTTTACATCTTAAATGAGTGAAACAGTGGACCACAGTGCTCTACTGTCTCTGCTGGCATTTCCAACCCAGAAGAACATCTTCTGGGTTTCCTGCAAAGCAAGCTTGAGAAAAGAAATTATGGTCATATTTTATTTCCCGACTTTTGTTAAATAGATCAGATCTAACGTTTTCTGGACAAAAGGTCAAAAAGGAAATTCTTTCTTTGTGTTCATTTGATTCCCAAGTAAGACACTTTGGTCAGAAATGCTTTATGGGCTTACAGCTGGTTTGGAAAGCAAAAAACCACAATATTATAAATGCAGTTCAAAATGTCACCAATCATGATCAACTACAAAATTCTGCAATTAACATGACTGGAATAATAGTTCTTTTGACAGCATGTATATATATATATATATATATATATATATATATATATATATAAGTATATGATGAAAATAGATACAGTAAAATGTATTTTGTCGTCTATGAAAACTAAAGGTAACTCACAGTCCCACAAAACAAAAAAGATCCAGTAATGATTAACACTAACCGCTTCAGTCCAGATCCGTCAGATCTCCATCAGATCCAGCACCCTGAACATGCTGGATTCATGCTGCATCACTGGACCGGTCTGCTGGCCGAAGCCACAGCACACCCTCAGGCTTCACACACTGCTCTGGCTGTTACACTGCTGGACCTCCGGTCTTCCAGGCTGCAGCCATGTTTCTGAGCGACAGCAGCTGATTGCAGATCACTAATCTCCATCGTCAGCCGCCGCTGCTGTAACCTGCAGAAGCCGGTGATTGTGGAGACGGAACGCCGGAGCCCTGAGGTGTTTACATCACCTTTTGATTCCATTCGATCTTTGCCCCCATCTGTGAGAGCGGAGCAGTGATAGTGTGAGATACAGCTGGATGGAAAAGCTGTGTGAAAGCTATCGGCGACACGGCAGGGTTGTCTCTGTCGGCCATGGTGCATGTGTGGTGATGATGTCTGTTTCCCTCTGAATACATGACGGAGATGAAAGGAGCTGTTTGGAATCTCACAGATCAGATGAAATGTAGAATTAAAACGGCTCCCTAAATATAAATGGTTTGAGTGGTAGTGCTGCGTCTCACTACATCGGTGTAATAATACCATGTCAGAGTGAAGTGAGCTTCCTGTTCAGTCTGTTTAACTTCCTCTCACACAAACCCGACACACTCTGAACCTGTGGTGTAGTGGTTAGTAGAGGTGTCCCTGACTAAGAATTTCCATAGTCGAATCTGATTCGTCCGAATCTGCCAATAGTCGACTGATAGTTGAATCTATCATGTTGTTTGGCGGGGGGGTGGGGGGGGGGGGGGGGGGGGGGGGGGGGGGGGGCGCTGCCTACACGGGCGTCGGAGCGCAGCACAGTGCAGAGAGGTGCTCACGGGCGCCGATGCCTACAGCCGGCCCTGATCCCTAATAATGAAAAAATTAAACAAAACAAAAAAAAAAACAAAAAAAACAGTGCAGGCAGGTAAAACAACACTTATTTTTTTCCTACACACTGAAACACAGACTGGAACAAAGTGTCATAACTCCAAACATCAAACAAATGAAGTACAGTTCAAATGACCAGAACCAAACCCTCTTCTAACAATCGGGCTACAGCATGTCATTTATTTATATCTATAATCTCTGCAGATAAGCTCACAGTTTTTGGCTGAACAATTTCTCACATTATCTGCTCAAATTAAATGAAACAGGCTTAATTGCACTGTGTCGGTCCGTTTCGCAGCGCAACATCCACGCAAAAACAAACACTAAATTAAATAGAATTAGCCTTTTAGATAAATAAAGATAATAATATAATAATAACCTAAAATATTACAATTAAACGAAATAAAAGTCAGCATTAAAAGTGAGAACTGAGTAACAGAACCGTCTTTTATTAGCCAATGATCTGGCTACTGACCCGTTTAAGGTGGAAAGCCATGTTGTTGTGGAGTGATATGAAAGGACACAATTTGCATTTGACTTTTTTTGGATCATCTTTGACTTGGTCTGAAGTTCTGTTTTTTTTTCCGACATTGTGAGACTTTTAAAGTGAAGCCAAATCACCACCGAGACGCTGCTCTGTGACGGAGCTCTGCGGACTGTGCCACTCACCATGGTGGTTCATTCACAAACACTAAATAGAGAGAATATTGAATAAAAGTACAAGTACATTTTTCCACAGTATATTTGATAGGCTAACATGTATATCAAATAGGCTTTATATCATGTTTATTTGGGAAAAAAAACCCAAGCAATTCTATGTAAAATCAGTCATTCAGCACCCCCATACAGCTGGAATGGAATGGTCCTCGTTTCATAACCACATTTTTTCGATGCTTCGACTGCGTGATTGGCAGTCGAATCAGGCCCCTTCGAATCGAATCATCGAATCATGGACTATCTGAGGACACCCCTAGTGGTTAGCATTGAATATTGTGGGTTTGAGTCCTGTATGAGTTTGTGTGTTCACCCTGCACATGCATGGCTTTGTCCGGAGGATGCTGACCTCCTCCCAGATCCAGAGGTCCCCCTGATGGACAGTCTGGCCTTTCAGGTCCCTGGCCCCGCCCTGGCCCCGCCCTGGCCCCGCCCTGGCCCCGCCCTGGCCCCGCCCTGGCCCTCAGCCACCCTGGAGTGCAGTTGCAGTCTCAGGCTGTCAGTTCTCTGGGCACAGACTGGAAGGCGATCGTCAGTATTTAAACCTTTCTAGTGGTTTCATTTCATACATATGTGAACTGTAAGTATGGGAAGAACCACCGGCACATGAGGACAGCACAGCATGGTATGCTGGGAGAAATACCTGCAGGAAATGATGTTTCCCCCCAATGGGCTGTCACGCTGTGCACACTCAGAAGAATGAAGCGCTAAGAATTAAAGCTGGTGTCCGGAGTTTCCGTTCGTTTCCAATCTATGTATCATTTTTCAACAGAGTTTAAATGTGTCAGTCTGGTTGATACTACAATATAGTATTAGCCTAAAGCAATATAAAAATGTATTTATGAGCCCCGCCTTCGTCTCATAGACCCCCATGTTATCTGAAAAAGCGCCGGTCAGCGTCAGCCAATAGATTTCGAGCTTCCTCATTCTCGTGTTGTCAATCAAAGTGTGGAGCAGCCAGAGAGCACGGCCGCTCGCCCAGCAGAGGAGAGTTAGCTATCAGCAGATATATCCACCGTCTGCTGAACATCCACCGGAAACAGCTCAACATGGAGGATGCTGCAGGACTCAGAGGCTCTCATTTTCACCCCACAGATAATAGCGTGCACAATTAAAGGGGCGTGGCTTGGTCGCTCATGGAAGCAGAGGGAGGGGGCACCTCGAGACGTTGGATTAAAAAAACCTCTCTCTTTCAAAACTCCGGACACGAGCTTTAAGGTTCGGTCTGAAAATCGTAGCGGCTCTGATTATTTCCTAGCTGATAGGCACAGGGCAGAGCCAGAGGCACTGAGCTTTTTCAATTCCAGATATATTGACGATGAAAGGTCTTCAGCTCCCGGGGCTGGCCAGATGCCTTACAGCCTGAAACCACCACCACCTCTCATCAGCTTACGTTTTCCCATCCATCTGAACGTCATTACTGGAGTAGTTGGAGTGAGAAGTGAACTTCTCCCTCTCATCACTGCCTTTGTCGAGGTCTGCCCTTGTCTCTGTGAACCTGTTGGAGCTGCTCTGTGCCCTGCAGGGAGTGTGGGAAACCACAGTGTGGTGTTTCACTATGACAAAGTGTTCAGGCCATAAAGATGAAGACGTTTTCCAGAAGGCCACCTCATCCCTGAGTCTGATGAACCACAGCAAAGAGTCCAGAGGCTCCTCATCATTTTTCCAGACTTACGTTTTGTATTGAAACTGCCAAAGGAAAACGAAGCAGGAAATAAGTTAAGAAGTAATTAATTTGATGTGTATGTTGAGCTTAAAGCTATAGTGCGTAACTTTAAATGTCTATGAACGTCCGTTTTAGCCAAGCCACTGCTAGTGGAGATGACAAAATGCAGATTAAGCCGATCGGCTCCTCTAACATGTCGCAGGATTTTTCAATATATATAATTCTTGCTTTGCGTGTCGACCGGCGACATTCCCGCGCTGGCAAGCAGGAAATTATGCATTTTACATCACAAACAAGAAGGGAGGGGGAGGACGGAGGGTCTCACAGCAACAGGCTCAGCTCACAGTCTCAGGCAGACCGAGGAAGCCACATGCTATCAGGGTTTCTGCCAGACCTTTTCAGTCCGGGCGCCGCCCGCGATAAACTCTCCCACGGTCGAACACCGGCAACGTTAGCAGCGTTAGCAGCGTTAGCAGCGTTAGCAGCGTTAGCCGTTAGCAGCGTTGGCAGCGTTGGCAGCGTTGGCAGCGTTAGCAGTGTTAGCAGCGTTAGCAATGTTAGCAGCGTTAGCAACGTTAGCAGCGTTAGCAACGTTAGCAGCGTTAGCCGTTAGCAGCGTTAGCAACGACACCACACTCCACCCCCCAGCCAAACTTTTTTCCTGCAGAAAACACTGTACTTGTGTGTAACACTCCGTTTTTCATCAAGAAGCAGCAACTACAGACCAACGGACAACCAATGATTTCTGCTGACGACCACTGGGTCTGTTCATCCTCTAACCTGTCAGTTACAGACTAGCAGGCACCAGACTAGCAGCAACTCTCTCAACCTTTAACAGACTTTAACAGAAACAGTGACGAGGACAACAGAAAAAACTGAGATGTGAAGGAGTCAAACTACGCCTCAGGAGACATCCGCTCAGCCGGACTCCCCTGCCCTCCGTCATCCTGGAAAAGGTTCAGTCCCAAGAAACAAACTGGACGAACTCCAGGGAGACGTCAGGATGCAGGACGACTTTAGAGCCTGCTGCGTATCGGCTTCCACAGAGACACTGCTGACGAAGCAGGACCAGGAAGCGGACCCATCAGCCAGTGGACTGGGAACCCGGTTAGTCTGTACACGATAAAACATGATGGTCGCGCTGACAGTCTGAGAAGGTATCTGCATGCAAGACGCTGAGCTTTCATCAGTGTCACTGTGCCTGTTGCTTCTCCCCCACAAGTTCAACCAACTTTTTAATACCATAATGGATTAATGATCGACTGATTATCGGCCTGGTCGATATTATCGGCCGATATTGGGCATTTTTCTAATAATTGGCATCAGCCTGTTTTCCACCAATATCCGATAAAAAAAATTTACCGTATTTTCCGCACCGCACTATAAGGCGCACCTAAAAGCCTCTAATCTTCTCAAAGCTAAACGGTCTGCCTCATATTTCGGTGCGCCTTTTTTTTTTCAGAAAATACGGTCATAAAGACCACTGAGTTGTCTTGACTACAGTTCCCATAATGCATTGTGATGTGATCACATGAGCAAACAACTTCTGCTTGCTTGTAGCTAAGCTAGCCAGTTCAAACAGAACGGCAGACAGGAAGCTTCAGGCAGATTCTCCAGCTCCGACCCGTCAGTCACCAGAACCCCGCCGTCTGTCTCCCAACCGGAGAGCACGGCACAGCGAGGAGCGGCCCGACGCCGGCGGACAGCCCGACGCCGGCGGACAGCCCGCTCGCCGGCGGACAGCCCGACGCCGGCGGACAGCCCGCTCGCCGGCGGACAGCCCGACGCCGGCGGACAGCCCGACGCCGGCGGACAGCCCGCTCGCCGGCGGACAGCCCGACGCCGGCGGACAGCCCGCTCGCCGGCGGACAGCCCGACGCTGGCGGACAGCCCGCTCGCCAGGACGCCGAGAACACTGAACGTGAACACTGAGCACGTCACTTCCGGGGACGCTCCATAGCGTGCGACCCGGCAGCTCCTCGAGTGTTGTTTCGGTTGTTTGTACAGCGTCTGAGGTGTCACCTTGTCAGTGATCAACAATGTGGTTACTCAGATTGGACTACTTGCTGCTTTTGTGGGGACTGCTTCTCGTGCTCTGTACGTGTTACGAGCCGAGTGAACCTACCCGGATTGGTTTTTTCCCGCGCATCACCTTTAGCCGGGAGTCTTTACTTCAGCTCCGGTTCCCCACGCTTCATGTCAGGCCGCCTCCTGGCATCCCACCGGAGCTCCAATGCACGGCAGCTAAACCCGCGCGCCGCAAACGGGGTAAACGTGGTGGATTAATCCGGCGACTGAAGAGGATGGATCTTCTGGACCGGCGTCGGCTCCCGGCTCTGCCGCCGATCGTGCTAGGGAACGCACAGTCGATCCGCCACAAACTGGATGAGGTAGAGGCGTGGATCACAGTCCGACAGGAGATCAGGAACGCCTGCCTGCTTGTCTTTACTGAATCCTGGCTCAACGACTCCGACCTGGATGAGGATCTGTCACTGAGCGGCTTTGGGATTCCGCTGAGACTGGATCGTAACAAGGAAGTTACTGGCAAGTCACGCGGAGGAGGAGTGTGCTGCTATGTTAACCAAAGGTACTGTAACACTGTGGTGGTGCGAGAGAAGATCTGCACACCTGACATAGAACTTTTGTGTATCTCTCTCCGGCCTTTTTTCTTGCCGCGCGAGTTTCAACAGTTATTTTTCACCATTGTGTACGTGCACCCGCGTGCAGACGCTGCAGCCGCTGCACAGCTGATCGGTGACGTCACGCACCGGCTTGACAGTATCTGCCCTGACGCCCCAAAATTTATCCTGGGGGACTTTAATCACTGTCGTATGGGAGACACTCTGAAGACTTATGAACAATATGTCACCTGTGCCACAACACAGAGGAACACGACCATAGATCTGTGCTATGGCAGTGTGAATGGAGCGTACAAGTCAATGCCGCTTCCTCCACTTGGATCATCGTATCATAACTGTGTTTACCTCATGCCGCGGTACGTCCCTGTGTTCAGGCGCTTGCCACGCGAGGAAAAGACTGTGAAATGTTGGTCTGAGGACAGCATTTCTACTCTTCAAGCTTCGTTTGAATGCACAGACTGGGACTGCTTCTTTGATTCTTCTGAGGATATTAATGAAATGTGTGACTCTATCTCTTCTTATGTCACGTTTTGTGTGGATTCAGTTATCCCGTCAAAAAAGGTTGTTATTTATCCAAATAACAAGCCATGGGTAACTAAAGAGCTCAAATCAGCTATCAATAAGAAGAAATTGATTTATTGCACTGGTGATCAATGGGAGAAGAAAGAAATCTCCAGAGAAGTGAAAGGTGAACTTAGAAAGGCCAGACTTAAGTACAAAGAGAAAGTTGAGGCCCAGTACACCAGTGGTGATATCAGAGCAGCTTGGCGTGGGATTAAAAACATGGCCTCTGGTAGCCACCAAAAGGAGGACAGGAAGCCTGTCACAATTAATGGTGTGTCTGATTTTGAACTGCCAAGTGCTTTTAATTCTTTTTTCACTCGGTTTGAAAGAGTTGATGTGGAGGAAAATGTGTCAGATTGCAGGAATACTCTCAAGCCTGTAAGTGAGATTGTAATTTCTGAGAGTCACGTCACTGCCCTCTTTAAGAAGGTCAAAACAGGGAAGGCGAGGGGCCCTGATGCCATCTGTGGCCGTACGCTGCACCACTGTGCCACACAGCTCAGTGGTGTGTTCTCCAGACTGTTCCAGTCTTGTATGGATCGCTGTAAAATTCCCTCTCTATGGAAGACCTCAACAGTAATTCCTCTTCCAAAATCCAACAAGTCAAGAGAGCTGAATGAATTCAGACCAGTCGCACTCACGTCACTCGTCATGAAATGCTTTGAGCAAATATTAAAAGCCCACATATTGCCCTTTACAGCAGGGAGACTAGATCCACTGCAATTCGCTTATCAATCAAATAAAGGGGTGGAGGACGCAAAGCTTTTCTTACTTAACACTATCTACAAGCACCTTGAAAACGCAGGGGCCCATGTCAGACTCTTATTTGCAGACTTCTCTTCTGCTTTTAATAAAATGCAGCCTCACATTTTGATTCAAAGGTTGGCTTCAGATTTTAACCTTCCGGACCAATTGTTGTCATTGATCTTAGATTTTCTCACTGATCGGGTCCAGCGTGTTCTGGTCAATGGTTGCTTGTCTCCTCCCACCACCTCCAACACGGGGTCTCCTCAAGGCTGTGTCCTGTCTCCTCTTCTGTTTATTCTCTACACCAATAACTGCAGATCCACTGAGGAGAACAGATTTCTGATTAAATTTTCAGACGACACAGTTCTGGTTTCTCTACTGTCACGAAAGGAGGGAAATCATGGTCCTGCTTTAGGCCATTTTGTAAAGTGGTGCGAGGAAAATTACCTTGACTTAAATGTTTTAAAAACTAAGGATATGGTCATTGATTTTAGACGGACTTCCTCCCACAGTGTCAGTGTCATCCATGGAGAAAACGTGGAAATTGTCAATAGTTATAAATATCTGGGCACGGTGATGGATGACAAATTAAGATTTGACATGAACACTGAGCACATTGTCAAACGTGGGCAGCAGCGGACCGACTTGTTAAGAAGGTTGAACTCTTTTAATGTGAACAAAACTCTTTTAAATAATTTTTACTGCTCGTTTATTGAGAGTTTACTCACATTTTCTTTTATCTGTTGGTTTCAATCCTTGTCTGTGAGGGACAAAAACAAACTGCAGAACATTGTCAAGACCTGCTCTAAAATCACAGGTGTTAAACTGAGGGACTTGCATTCTCTGTGGGAGCAGCAGGTGCTGAGTAAAGCACACAGCATCTTGGCTCAGCCTCTTCATCCTCTGACTCCAGAGTTTGTCTTGATGCCTTCTGGACGCCGGTATTTTGCTCCAGCTAGGAAAACTAACCGTTTTTCAAACTCTTTTGTGCCTTCTGCAATCAAATTATTGAATTCCAGCTCCTAAATTGTTATTGTATTGCTTGTTTTAATATTGTTCAACCTGAGTTCCACTTGTGGTTAAACTGAACTGTCTCATGTTGTATTTACATGTGAAACGACTCGAGATGTGCTGCAAACAAATTGCCCTTTGGGATCAATAAAGTTTTCTGAATCTGAATCTGAATCTGAATCTGAATCTGAATCTGAGAGCGTATTACAGTCAAGTCGGCCCCTAGCCGAGTCGACTGCGACCGGCTCGGCCTCACGCGTCTTCTGTCGCGCTCTCACGCCACACGTTGAAAACTGGACAGGCGGAGGTGCAGTGGTGTCGGTGTTGTGGTAGCAGTGATGGTGATATAATAATGGTGATTGTTGTTGTTATTGTTGTTCCTGTTGTTGTTATCATTGTTGTTGTGATTGTCGTCGTTATATTGTGGCTGTTTTTGTTTTTTTGCTGCTGCTGCCGCTGTCACTGATGGGCCTGATGCTTGCGTTTGTCGCCTCCACCACCACTGTTGATATCCTTGCTGTTGCTATTCGTTTGTTTTTGCTTTGGATAATTCACTTGTTGATTTACGTTATGCATTTATATTATTTATTTTTTTTTTTTGTTTATTTGTTTCCCTGGTGGCAGAGCTCTGTTGCTGTTATTATTGTTGTTTTGATTATTGGCTGTTGTTTTCCTCACAGTTGTTTGTATATGTATTTATTTCTCTGTGTTGTGCACATGTGTGAATGTATGTATGTATGCGGGTATGGATGTGTCTTTATGTCTATATCTTTATGTATATTTCTATGTGAAAAAAAGGGGTGGAATGTTTTTCCGGTTATGCACACACACACACTCACACACACACACACACACACACACACACATACATACCAATAATGCGCGCGCACACACACATACACACAGACACACACACACACACACACCACGCGTCTATTGTCACGCACTCACGCCACTGAAAAAAAAAAATTACCGGTAGGTATGTGACAGGCTTGTCTTTGATTCCTCCCGGTTCCATAGCAGCGGCGCACCAGACACATTTACTGGAATTTTTTTTTTCAGTTTTCTTTTCTTTTCTTTTTTTTTTATTGCATAATTTAATCCCACACCGAGCTGGTCGGGCCGACCTGACTGGTGACCGTGCCGAAAAATGACTGCCCCGACGGGGAGGCGCATCGATTAGTGATAACATTGATTTTAACGTATTTTTTAGCGTTACAGTACCTACAACTTTAGTTCAACCAGGATTCTCCATTGTTTATTTTAATCTTTTTTTTTTTAAATTCCCACAGTACACGGACATACAGGGGACCAAATACAAGGAAATGAAGGACAGAGTTGTTATCAGCAGCGACAGATAGCTGAACATTGGAGTTTTGGGGAAGTTATGGATGAGATATGATTGTATTATTGTGAGTGTGTGTGTGTGTGTCTGTGTGATAAATATAATTACACGTATCAGATAGTAATAATAATAACAATAATAATAATAAAGTAATCACAAAATTACAAACTGAACAAAAACAAAAGGCCTGAGTATCATGAATGTAGAAGTGTTTTCCACTGAGCACATCACATCTCTCTTCACCTGAAGTCACTGCTCTGGGCTGTGGACCAGAGCCCCGCCCACAGCTACATTTTGAAGCCAAAATGTTCATTTTCACTGCAAATGAATATCGGTTCGACATATCGGTTATCGGTTTCCATAAGTACCAATAATCGGCATCGGCCCTAAAAAAGCCGTATTGGTCGATCCTTATAGTGGATATTCCCTGAAACTCAGGCCACTGCCGCCTGCAGCAGCAGCACAGAGGCCGTGCAGAGGCTGCAGCATCGAAATACTGAATGGATGTACACATATTTATTCTCACTGTACAGTGTATACATGTATTTCTCTGTGCAATATACATGTACATATATTGTTTTTCTTATTACCGGTTCTCTGCTGCACATCGGCACATCTACACATTTGTCCTTTTACATTCCTATGCCTCCTTGAATTTCGCTGCTACTTGTGTACATATTTGTATTATTTATTCCTGTTTTTCTTTCCTATTTTATCTTTTTCTTTGCACCAAGAGTTGTCTTTAAAATTCCGTCATACATGTTTGATGACAGTAAACATATTCTACAGTTCTATTTGTCCAAACTGACGCACAACACTGGGGGCAATTCAGGGTTCAGTGTCTTGCCCAAGACATGCAGACAGGGGGAGACAGGAATCAAACTCACAACATCCCGATTGTGAGACGGCTGCTCTCCCCACTCAACCACAGCCTCCCATATTCTGTTCTGTTCTCACTGATGTGTACATCTTCACGTAGCGTTGTCCTTCACACAAGTGGCCGAGCTCCGGACTCAGATATGACTGAAAGTGTGTTTTTGTCATGTGGTCCTGATCCAGGACACAGCGGTGACCCGGCTGGGACCACCCTCATAGACTCTCTTAGTTCTGGGTGCATTTGGGAGAGATGCTGACCTCTGGGTTAGGGAAGTCAGCTTGTGTTTGGTTTCCGGTTTGAGTCCCACAGCTCAGAGGAAAGAAGCCTCACGCTGGAGGACCTTCTCAACCTGGACACTCCTGTCTGAACTGCTGCCGAGTCGTTTACACACAGCAATAACCAAATTCACCACAGCTGGAAGTAGCGGTTCTTCGTCCAGCAGGAGGAGACATGTACCGCGCTCCTCTTCACTCCAAATCATTTCCTCCAGGGACCAATAACGTCTGCTTCCTGCTCCCTTCCTCTCGTCCTGATATTCAGGAGGCCGTCATCGCCCCCGTCTCGCCTGACGTGCTCTACCTGTTCCGGGTCCAGGCCGTGTGCACCAACGACATGCGCAGCGACTTCAGCCAGAGCATGCTCTTCAGAGGTAGCACACACACTCACACACACACACTCACGGCCTTGCTGTTCTTCAGGAAGAGTGTCCACCACGCAGACGTGTCTGATCAATGCCAACAGTGCTGTCAGGTTGTCTTTGTCTCGATTCCACATTCAGGCTGTCTGAGCTCATATCAGCAGCTGCAGGCTGAAGGAACACCTGAGAGCCGTGAGCTCCGGGAACCTCAGTGCCTCTGCATCAGCTCATGTGTTTAATGAACCTGTTACTGTCTCTTCGTGCCCCCCCCCAGCGAACACCACCCGGATCTTTGAGGGCACCAGGATTGTGAAGACTGGCATGGTAAGAGCGACAGAGGGTTTTTGTTCCTATGTTTTTTTGACAGTTCATCTCACAGGTATCGTGCAGTGAAGATTCATGAACATTGAACGCTTGTTCTTTTTTTGTTCCTTTCCCCCCATTGGAACTGCATCTACCCGTCCCTGGTCCTGCACGTCATCAACTCACTCTTCCAATGTAATATACAACACAGAGTAACATTTATGATGACAGTAAACAGATAAAAGTACAGCATCAAGTAAAGCGACCCCTGGCCCGAGAAATGAGACGATGTTGACCTGTAATGATGAAGAGTGCAACATTAGTGATGGTTTCAGCGGTCCTGTAATGTCTTCAGCTTGTCGGCCACATGACTCCATACAGTCTCACATTTCTCAGATGACCCCCTCAGAGTATATTTGGTTTTCTCCAGGTTTAGGAACAGCCTGAGGTCTTTGAGCCACAGACATATTTTGACTTCCACTGCAGTAGAATTATCCTACATGCTAATAAAGACGCAAAGGCAGTGCTGTTTTTTGTTGTTCTCTGGATTATTTCAGGGCCTGAAAGAGCTCCGCAAATGACCATATCTGCACAGAGTGGCCCTCATTTATCAAACGGTCGTACGGCGGTATACAGGCGTACACCCATCGTACGGCCATATGAAAGACGGGTTAGGTATTTGTCAGTTTGATCGTCATCGTTCGGGAAGATGAAATCTCACGACAGCTCTGACATCGTGTAGCAAGTTTCAGTCAGTGCGGACTTGCGGTGCAGCGCAGAAAAACCTGGAGGAGCGTGAAAATAATTATAAACCAAACCTCAAACATGTCATAAAGCACACGCAGCACACATTCAGGACAGATAAAAAAAAAATAAAATAATGCCCTCATAGAATATCTAATAAAATTCTTCCTTGTGGGATTAATGAAGGATTTTTAACTTTCAGTAACTCCGCTGGTCCATCCTGCCACGGAGAGGAGGCAGTTTTAACAGTGAGAAAAGACTCACGCTGCTGCAGAGCAGCTTCAGACCAGCGGGGGGCGCTGCTGTTCCTGTTCATTCCCGAAAATGTGTGTGACTTTATTTAGGCAGTTTTACACAATGTTGCACTGCCGATAGAGTTACTTTTAATGCAGGAAGAGAATGCAGGAACCAGCAGAGCCTCCATGGGTCTGGAGGAGGAGACAGGACCTGAAGAACCGCTACTGAAATGTAAATAAACTCTAAAGTTGAGCAAATGATTTATTTAATCAGTGATGTGATGCCAGCAGCCTGGAAAATAACACATGAACTAAAGAGAGATTAAATCCAGACAGAGGACGTTTAGTCAAACATTTTATTAAGACTTCTATAAATTGTCTTTAATTTAAGCGGCACCGGCAGCGGGGGGCACGAGCCGCCCTCGTGGCCTGAGTCCCGGGTCCTGCTCGGTCCGGGGTCCTGCTCGGTCCGGGGTCCTGCTCGGTCCCGGGTCCTGCTCGGTCCGGGGTCCTGCTCGGCACCGGGTCCTGCTCGGTCCGGGGTCCTGCTCGGCACCGGGTCCAGTACTGGGTGTGTCTCGGTGGGACCGTCCCCGCTGTGGGGAGGAGACCGGGCCGCGGTGCCGCTGCTGTCTGACTCTGAGACATCATTAAAGGAAACAATAAAACTCTGAGCTGTTTAACGTGAATCAGCCTCATTCTTTGTAATGTCAGGGTTAAATTAACGGACTATAATCTGTTCAGACCTCAGCTGGTGTCCGTTCGTCCAGGCGACGCTGCTCACTGCTGCCGCGAGCTTCCTCTGAACAGCGTTTTCCCCTTTAATTTCAGTTTTAATTCTTCCAAAGAGCTCCTCCTGATTCACCTCCACCTCAGACCTGACAGGATCCATTTCCAGCTCCCAAAGCTTTCTTTTTTCACCAAAATTGCTTATTTTCCGTGTTTGACCTTAGTGGGCAGGGCTTCAGAACCATGAATATTTCAGGGTGTAACGTGTTAATGACGATCAAATTCAGCCGCCGCATTTATCAACACCCGATCACTCAAACGCTGAGATCGGCGAGGTACGGGAGATTCTGTAATGCCATGCGAGCCCCGTCGTACGATGAGCTCCCCGCTCAGATATACACCGTTTGAAAGATCATTTGATAAATGAGGGCCAGTGTGTTTAAAGCCTCAGAGAGGTGTCTGAAAAAAGCTGTCCAGGAGCCTTGGAGGCTGCATGTTTGCTGATGACAACAGTGGTTACAGTGGATAATTCTGCGTCTGAATTTGTGCCTTGGAGGCTCACAGCAGAGTTTTCAGGGTTCTTCAATATATTTAATCTTATTCTGTGTGAGGGAAATATCTGCCTGTTAGTATTGATATATGTAGCGCCTGTGTTTTGTATTTAGTCAGTGAAATGTCTAATTTGTTCAAGCAGGTTCTGCGACTATTGTGTTAACTGTTAGCATGTCAATGGGTTTTCCCATACAAGTTAGCATGAAGCTAGAGGGACTTTTGTCATAATACTTGTTGTGATTCATGGCGTCATGTCCTCGTGGGGAGCAGAATTCAGCTTTAACAGAATTAATCTGTCAGTCAGGAGACACATCTCTTCTCTCCAGAGTTTATTTCACTGACAGAGCTTCTTCACTTCTCTCCTCTATCCACATACTTTACATATATATCTATGGCTCTATGCACATACATCTATGGCTCTGCCAGCACTGTGCTGAGTGGCTGTTTACTTATTTGCGCTCTCTTTAAAGTGGTAACTCAGAAAAACAGGAGTCAAAATGCTGGAGTAAAGGTATAATGGACGATGTTTTAGCCAATGAATGGCGTGATGCGAGCGTCAACTATCGGTCCTCCAACATGTCCATCACGCTGAAGAAATGCTTGCGTCACGCCGTGAAGCACGCTCGTAGGAGCAGCAGAGCAGGTAGGACGGTCTGGCGCATTTTCAGAAAGTGAGTAACAGACGTTTGGCTTCGACTTTTTCGAGAAAATCGTCCGTTATACCTTTAATGACAGAGTTTAAGGGAGTCCTCCACACACTCTACTTCAACACCAGTGTGTCTGTTCCCTGTTCATCCAGCAGGGGGCAGCAGATGTGACTCTGCAGGGAGGTCTCACTGGACTCGGGATCAGTTCACATCACGCAGAATAGTGGGATTTCAGTCCTTCAGAGCTCTTTAGTTTTGTTTGGTAATAATAAATTTAAATCCGACACAAACAATCACACAGAGGGAAATATGATGATTATGGCTGAATCAGGACTGAATCAGTCTTTTGTCTGAGTTGTAGATCTTTATGTAACCATAATGTGAACTGAATATTAGGACCAGATATTGTTTGGTTATTTCCATGCATAGTTAATCTGAGTGAAGGCTGTTGTCACCTGAGCGGCCCTGAACGGCTCCGGACCCTCCTAACTGATGTGATCACCGTTGCTCCACAGTCAGGAAACCTTTCTTGCAAAGGGTTAAGATTAAAAGTCTCAGAATTGAATGACTGAAGTGTATGTGGCACTTCTTGGTGTTTTTCTAATTGGAAAACCATCCTTCAGAAGTTCGGAGAGGCCAACGCAGTGACGACAGTAAATGGGCACAAACCCATTCTCCTCTTTCTCGTGGTTGCTGAGTGGTTTAGACAGGCAGGAAGACGAGGTCTTAGAATCCTTCAGCAGTCACATCAGCAGTCTGGCTTAATTCTGCATATTTACTGAACTGCGTCCAGGTCTGTTCCCGTTATCTCCACGGAAACACTCCTTTATTAACATTATTCTCACACACACACTGGGATTCACACAACACTCCTGTCACCACATAAAATGATGGATTTTCTTTAAATAAAGTCCTGACCGAATGCAGGGACTCTCCACCAGCATCATCACAGCGGTGTCTTCAGTGGCAGCATTCTGCTGTTGAATAATGAGGGGTGGGGCTTCCTGCCAGCCCTCCAGACCCTGAAGGCCGAGGAACGGAGGCGTTGGCAGGATGCTCATGGGCTCTGTGGCAGCGGGAGGGATGATCGGGCTTGTACTGCACAGGCGCAGAGTCAGGCAGTCAGCGGGGTGACGTAGAACCTGGAGTGGAGGAAAACACTCCAGTTAGCCTTTAATTCCTGCTCGGAGCCAGGTGATCAGCGGAGTTCAGATCCGATCTGAGGCGTCCTGTGTGCAGTAACACCGGGTTCCTGTCAGCAGACACAGACAACAGCAGTGGCTGGAGCTATGCCACGTCATCAGTGAGTCAGGTCAAGGTTTGGAGCAGACGGTGGAGTCCAGAGAGCACTGCTGAGGCAGGCGATAATGTCGTTTGCTAAAAAACTCCTTCTCTGTATCTGTTGACCTGGTCAGCCTCATCTTCTCTTCCCCTCGACCAGCTTCTGCAGACTATTAAAAAAAAGAAGTAATTATCCGTGAAATGAATTCCATAAATTCTTCTGTGAATGTGCTTCATAAACATTTTTCAGTGTATTGAAAGGCTCTAATCTGGATATTCTGGAATAGAATGGATGTTTTACCCACTGCAGACCTTTAAGAAAAACATTCAGTGATACCCAACCGCCGGGCCACAAAGACACAGGAAAACATTTATTTCAATTTCTGTTTCTCATCTTTGAGTTTTATTCTGAAAAATGCTTCACTTTTGTCAGTGCGTCTTTCCTGTCAGTTTTTCTTTTCATGCATCGTTAAGCCCTCATTAGGTGTTTTAAACCGGTCCGTGGTTCACTGAAGGTAGGAGGACTCTGGTCTGATATGCTGATGTGAAGGAAGGGAAGGAAGCGTGCGGTCATGGCGAGTCGCTGCGGTTCCTCATGTTGTAGTCAAAGGTTGAGGAACTAAATCTCAGCACATCAGCAAGGTTACAGTGACTCACACCGCCAGGATAAACGACGACGGCCGGCTGAATCAGAACGCAGGGAGGAAGTCAACCCTTCCAACATCCAAACACGCTGACTGCATATCGTATCTGCCTCAACCCTCAGTGCTTCCTGTTAGTGGATCCGTTTCTCTGTCCTCCTCCATGTCCTGTCGTGTGTGTGTGAGTGTGTGTGTGTGTGTGTGTGTGTGTGTGTGTGTGTGTGTGTGTGTGTGTGTGTGTGTGTGTGTGTGTGTTTGCATTAGCCTTTGTTTCTTGAGGATTTGAGGAATCTTTCATTGAGAGTATCCTGTCAATTAACAAATTCACAATCAAACCCTTTTTAAAAGAGCGTTCCTGGCAGAAGCGTGTCATGGCTGGCCTTCTGGAGGACTGAGCTGTCAGTCCGTCCCTCTGACTTTCTGACCCGGGTGTCTTCACTGTGGACCCACTCTGTTTTCTCTTCTCAGCCCACAGTGTCTCCGGCCTCTTCGGCAGACATGGCTCCCATCTCCTCCGGCTCCTCCACCTGGACCTCCTCTGGCATCCCCTTCTCCTTTGTTTCCATGGCGACGGGCATCGGCCCCTCGTCCAGCGGCAGCCAGGCCACCGTGGCGTCTGTGGTGACCAGCACGCTGCTGGCCGGTCTGGGTTTCAGCGGCGGGGTCATCTCCTCGTTTCCCTCCATTTGGCCCAGCAGAGCGCCGACACACAGCCCGGCCCCCCCACGCCACGGCGCCACGCCCACCCTGGACCCCCCCACCGCCACCCCGTCCAGGGAGGACAGAGCCCGGGGTCAGGGTCAGGGGGAGGGGGAGGGGGAGGATGGAAGGAGAGAAGGGGAGGACAAGGATGAAGAGGAGGAGGAGGAGGAGGAGGAAGGAGAGGAAAAGAAGACTAAATCAGCCGGTGCAGAGTGGACCGTTAGGAAAGACGGCAGCGCCGCGGCCAATCAGCCAGCGCGCCGATCACCAGACTCCACGGCGAAGGTGAAAGAAAAACCAGATCCAGCAAAGTCACATCCTGGAAGAGAGGACCAGCTGGAGCTATATACCCACAATGCATCTGGCTCTACGACTGAAGCGTCCAGTGAAACGGCTGGAAGACCCTGGACAGCAGGAGCCAAGAAGCGCTGTCCCTTCTCCGTCCACACGGGTGAGTCTCTGAAAGAAACTGTCTTCAAACGCTGCCTTCACACTCTCACATACAGAGCAGTGGAGGCTCGGGCCCGGTGGGACCCGGTCTAAAGAATCCAGGATGCATCCTGACCTCAGAGCCATTCCCAGGTACTCCTGAACGTGACATGAGAGGAAGCAGACAGCTGGCTCTCATGGTTCAGTTTTATCACAGAGTGGGAACATCGGTCTCAGATCCGGTTGGATCAGGAACAAAGTGCTGCTTCTGGTCCCTGTGAGTTCAGGTTCAGTGTTCTAGTTTTCATCAGTGAACCGACCTGTGGTGAAAGGTCAAGGTGTGAAGGTCACCCTGAGCTGCCAGTAAGAGCGGACACTCTGAATGTCTCTGCGGTGTGGTTCAGTGGTGCTGAATGTCTTCTGAAGTGGGTACACAGACCGGCGCCATGCGGGCTGGTGTCAGGTCAGGAAGCATCCAAACAGCTGGAGGAAGTAGCTTCCAGATGTTCCTGTGCTGAAACCAGTCAGGAGAGACGCTCAAACAGGAGCTGATGGAGCCTCGCTTCTCACATCGTGGTTGTCTTTTCAGTGAGCTTGAAATAAAGTGTGATCCTCTGAACCTGATGTCTTAACACACTGAATGGATGAATGAACGGATGAAGGAATGAATGCTCAGCTTTCTACAGTTTCAGTCCCTCCAATCTGCACATCACAACTGTCACGTTTCCATTGGTCAAAAATCCTCCTTACGATGGGACTGAAGGTGAAGCAGATTGGAGTCGTATAAACGCCCAGGTGGATCCGCTTCACTGGGAGTGGATTACATTCAGGATCCAGTTGGACGAGGTCGTCAGGTTAATATGTTGCAGCATCTATTGATGGCAGCAGACAGACGACCTCCGACGCCTTCATGCAGTCTGCTACATCAGAACAACGTGGAGGCAGGGAGACAGTGGAAACACTAATGCTGCGTTCACACCGGACGCGTCGCATTCGTCATGAGCGGCGCTTTTCTACGCAAAGTCTATGAGGACGAGCGTCGTGGAGCAGCGGGCGGCAGGGCCGCGCATCAGGAGCATCAGGAGCATCAGGAGCATCAGGAGCATCAGGAGCATCAGGAGCATCAGGAGCATCAGGAGCGTCGACTTTCGAGCATTTCGAGCGTCTGACGCCCACGACGTGCGTCCCCGGCGTCAGGAGCGCCGTGAGCGTCGCTTTTTGAGAGTTGGGAAAACTGAACTTTCGACGTGCTGCCGCTGGGCACCAACCAATCAGAGACGATCCCTCCGGTGCTACGTCACTAGTGTTGCCAACTTGATGACTTTCTTGCTAAATCTGGCAACTTTCCAAAGCCTCTTGGCGACTTTTTTTTTTGTTTTTTTTTTTGTTGTCAAAAGCGACTAGCGACAGATCTAGCGACCTTTTCTGGTGCTGTGGAGACGCGACAGGACGTCTCCGCTGCCGTGAGCCCCTCCCCGTCCCAAAGCTCTCACAGCGGTCGGTCTCAGCAGCGCCCCCTGCTGCAGTCAGAGCAGACAGGAGCAGACCAGCCAATAGCCACTTTTCTTACTGGGGAGTTGGCAACACTGGGGCCAGCCGGTCGTCAAGCTGGGCCCGGGAGAGACGAAAGTAGCCCTGGAAGCGACCCTCATCCTCACGCAGCTCCTGGAGCAAATGTTGAAGCTCCCCAAATTCAGAACGCCTCTGAATAATGACGACGCCCCAGAGACGACGCCCATGTGCCCGACGACGACACTGTCTAGCTTTATTTAACAAATAAAGCCGAGCCACTCTCCTGATGCGATCCGCCATAGCTGGAAACAGAAATCAGCCTCCAGCGCACCAATAAACTACCGCGCGTCAAGAGCGTCGTGAGCGTGGTGTTAAGTGTCGTGCTTGACGCGCCACAAGCGTCAGCTTCGAGGCGTCCCGAGCGTCGACGACGCCCGCGACACGTCCAGTGTGAACGCACCATAACAGAAAAACCAGTGAACGGTGTGTGTCCTCAGACGTGGTGGGAGACGAGACGAGACAGGTGTCCTGTCAAAGTGTCCTCTACAGAAAGTGTTTCACTGCTGCAGAGCTACACGTCTGTGTTAAAGGTGCATTAAGGAGTTTGCACGTTTTATGCGAAATAGCGCCCCCTGCAGGCCTTGGGCGTAATGCAGCTTAGTGAAAAACTCGTCCCTGTGGCTCGTGTGCACGGAAGAGGGGAACTCCTTCCTCGCTCTTTTAGTAGCAAAATTTAAAAGTTAAGTTTCTTCTGCCTGGTGGAGTCTGTGTGGAGCTGTGGCAGTGCACAGAGCTGTGGAGCTGTGGCTAATTACTGCACCACACGCCAGCTCACCATGAACCGGCTGTGGACCTACCCTACATAAGACCACACCCCGAGCTTGGCGTGGACCGGGCGATCACGTGACACGGATTTCCTTAGACGTATCAAAATAAAACAAACTATAACGAATGTACTGATAATTGCAGAAGTTCCAAATAATCATATATACTGTTATACTCAGTGAACCAATAATATCAGATAAAGTGAAATAATACATATGAACAACCAGTGGGCAACACCCTCCCCCACTAAAAAAAAAATGTTAGGCCAACATTTTCTTCACCTTACCAGGGCCTTAGGATAACCCCATAGCACAGTAGCAAATTATGAACATTAGCAGCACTTCAAAAGAGTTCAGACTATATAGTGTCTTTTACTTGACAAGAGTCCTTTAACATGGAGACACACAAGACGAAAGTCCACTTGTGTTGCTGGGTAGACAGTCCGTTGAAGCATTGGTGGGCCCGCCAATCTTCAGAAATGACTCAAGGAAAATACCTTTACCCAAAATCATGTGGCAGCATAATATACCATGTTTCCAAGACTCAAACATACATATATACACTACATTAAAGTGCTTTTAATTCCTATTGCACATGCCTCTATTGCACACAAAATAATTACTTTAAGGTGCTAAATTTAAAGTGCATGTTGCCAAAAAGTGCATGTTTCAGGTGCACAGTGTGAAGTACTACTGCATTATTACTGGTATGAAAAAGGATATAGGTCAGCAGACGGTGTGAAGTAGTCGTCTCGGACCCTCTCTGATCTGGACACACCGACAGGACAGATTTGCAGGTCTCGGACAGTGGGTTCTCCCAACCGGTCATAGGTGAAGACACGCCTGGGCTGTCTGGTCCTCTGAGGTCTGGCTGGGGGCTCAGGAGCTTCCTCAGAGTCAGAGGAGGACGGGTCCCGGTCAGATGGCTCCACCTCCTGCTCTGGTTCAAGATCCACCTCAGGCATGACCACTTCACCTCTTTCCACTGGTTCGGCTCTTCGCTCAACCTGTCGTGGTGTGGGGGCTCTGGGCTGGAACTCTCTGGCACCAGGGTTGAGTGGCTGATGCACAGGTCTTTGTGGCACGAAGAGGTGGTAGTCTTCCTCACTTGAGCTCTCCGTATCTGCAGGCTGGATGTTGTGCTGTGCTCCTCTTCTTCCCCCTGGTGACCCTCGGGCTCTTCTGCTTCTCCCTTTTCTTTCAGGACTGGCAGCGCCGAGGACAGGATCAACCAGGTAAGGACAAGGTAAGAGTAGGTTTCTGTGCAGCACACGTCTCCTTCCTGCAGTGTTGAGGGGCTCCACGACATACACCGCACTTTCTGGACCTTTGCTCTCTCTCACCACATGGACAGCTTCCTCCCAGTGACTCCGGAGTTTTCCCGGACCACCTCGGGGCGTGAGGTTCCTCACCAGCACATGGTCACCTGGCTTTAGGGTGGAGCTCCAGGCACGCTGATTGTAGTAGCCTTGCCCCTTCTTCGCAGATTTCCTCATGTTTTTGAGGGCGATGGCATAGGCTTCCTGCATCGCCTCCCTCCACTTCTCAGCATAGCCAGCCGGGGTCTGTCTTTCTGTATCACTGGGCTTCTTTGGAAACAGGAGGTCCACAGGGAGAGTTGGTTCACGTCCAAAGAGCAGGAAGAAAGGAGAATAGCCCGTTGCCTCATGGATGGTGGAGTTATAGGCATGGACCACTTTATTGAGGTGCTCCTTCCATCTGGTCTTCTCCGTCTCCTCCAGAGTCCGCAACATACTCAGCAGAGTCCTGTTAAAGCGCTCAACAGGGTTAGCTTGCGGATGGTATGGCGTGGTGCGAGAGTGATACATACCACTGTACTTTTGAAGTTTGTGAAACAGCTGGTTCTCAAACTCTCGTCCTTGGTCGTGGTGAAGCCTGGATGGAAAACCAAAGCGTGGGATGAAGTCATCAAACAGCTTCTTTGCAGCAGTTTTCCCAGCCTTATCTTTGGTTGCATAGGCTTGCGCATATTTGGTGAAATGGTCCTCTAAAACCAGGATATACTCTTCACCTCCCTTGCATCTCTCCAGATGTACAAAGTCTATGGAGACCATCTCAAATGGGGCAGAGGTCTCAATGCTCTGGAGTGGTGTTCTTGTGATTCTGTTTGGCTTCTTCCTCTTGATGCAGGCACAAACCTGTGTGACATGATGTTCCACCTCCTGTCTCATTTTTGGCCAGAAGAAACGTCCTCGAGCCAGAGCAACCATCCGGTCAGCACCTAAGTGTCCCATCTCCTCATGGAGGTACTTGTACACCAGGGGCTTCATTGGCTCTGGCACCACCAGTTGTGTCCTGTTTGTTTTTCTCCACAAGAGCCCATCCGCATCCAGCTCCAGCCTTGGCCACTCCCTGAGAAGAGCGCGAACCTGCTTATTTTCAGCTGCTTTATCTCTGTACTTCAGGTAAGTATGGTTCCTTTTCAGGTTGATGACTCTCTGGATTATTGGGTCTGCCTGCTGCTGGACCAGGATGTCTTGGATGGTGAAAGGCTGGATTGGTGATACAACACTGCCATCTTGTGATAAAACATCCACATTGCAGGTGACCGCACAAATCCAGTTAATTTCACCTGTTTGGGTGTGTGTGATGCCTTTACACACAGCCTCCATGACCTCTGGCTCACATTCCTCAGTACACTCTTCCATGATGGTTTCCATGGGTGTGGGCCTACGGGACAGGAAGTCAGCGTCCCCGTTAGCTGTCCCAGGTCTGTACTTCAGGGTGAATCTATAGTCTGCCAGCTCTGCAACCCAGCGATGACCAGTAGCATTGAGTTTTGCTGATTTGGTGACATAGGTGAGTGGGTTATTATCGCTGTAGACAGTGAAGTGAGGTGCATGGAAGAGGTAGTCACGGAAACGTTCAGTGATGGCCCATTTCAATGCGAGGAATTCCAGTTTACCTGAGTGCAGCTTGTAATTCTTTTCAGCTGGAGAGAGGGTTCTGGATCCGTAGCCGATTACTCTCAGAATACCACCCTGGCGCTGGTACAGCACAGCTCCGAGTCCTTCTTCAGAGGCGTCAACATGAAGGATGAAAGGTCGCTCGAGGTCAGGATACGCCATGACAGGTGGATTAGTGAGCTTATTCACAAAGGTCTCCAAAATGGCTTTGTGTGCATCTGTCCACTGTACAGGTGAGGAGGGCGAGAGCTGGTAGCTGGCACGCTTCATCACCTTCTTGTGGTGGTGCTTTGGCTCACATTTTGGCTTTGCCAGCAGCTCATACAGTGGCTTCGCAGTCCTGGAGAAGTCCTGGATGTAAGCTCTGTAGTAGCTCAGGAATCCAAGGAGCTTTCTCACCTCCTTCACTGTAGCTGGGGTCTGGTGTGCGAGCGCCTTTACTGCCTCCACCTCCTTTGGGTTCATCCTGTATCCTTCTGCAGAGATGACACGACCAACATAGGTTACTTGTGGCTTGAAAAATTCACATTTACCTGCTCTGAGCTTGATTCCACAGGCTTTCTGTCGTTGCAGGACTTGTCTGACATTGTGCACATGTTGGTCAAATGTGCGGCTGAACACAAGGACATCATCCAGGTAGGGCACACAGACTTCGTCCCTCAGATCTCCCAGGCATCCCTCCATATGGCGTTGAAAAGCAGCCGGGGCATTTGACAGTCCAAATGGGATTCGGAGCCACTCGTAGAGTCCCCAAGGTGTTATGAAGGCTGTACAAGGTCTGCTCTTCTCGCTCATGAAGCCTTGGTGGTATGCTTTGCCTTGGTCCAAGACCGTGAACCAAGAGTTTCCTCCCAAGTTCTCCAGGATTTCTTGGATTCTGGGGATGGGATGGCGGTCTGGTAGGGTCTTCTCATTCAGCAGCCTATAGTCAATGCATAAACGTAGTGTTCCATCCTTTTTACGCACACAGACTACAGGAGACGAGTAGGATGAGTACGACTTTTGTATCCAGCCTCTGTTAAGCATGTCCTGAATGTGAGTTTTGACCTCTTGATACAGGTGACGGGGTATTGCATTGTAAGTTCTTTGGACCGGAACAGAGTCTTTCAAATTAATGTCCATCTGCAAGTCTGTAATGCAACCAGCGTCCCACTCATCTCTGGCAAACACGTCACACTCCTCCCTCAGCATCTGCCGGACTTTATGCTGCTGCTCTGTAGAGAGGTGACTTAAGTCCACGGGCGGGTCCCAGGGCTCCCCTTGTGGTGCTTTATTAAACTGCTCCAGTGATGATGTGGTGCTGTTCTCTGATGGCTGACAGTCAGCAGACTTGGACTCAAGTGGATAGACAGCGTCGACACTGTGTAACCAGCCAAGTGTTGTTCGGCCACATAGCATAATGTCACAAGTTGTTGTATTCTCAACAGTAACTTTAATCCTTGTGTGGTCTTGGGGGAGGTCGATCAGCTGCTCTCTCACTTTGAGTCCAATGGGCCACGGTGTCTCTGGGTTAGGCTCTAGCAGAGCATTAGGTCCATTCAGCACACCCTGCTGTACATAGTTACAGTGCACTTGAATAGCTTTGTTCTTAGGGACAGTGACTGATATTCTTCCCACCCGAGCAATATGGGGATTGTTCTCAGGTGGCTGCTTCTTTAAGACTGTTAGAACAGCTCTGGCAGTTTTCTGTCCCACTTCAAGTGCTGAACAGAACCTCTTCACCATGTGACCAGCAGGAAAACAGTTCTCAGAGTCCTCATTAGTCAAAGCCAGCTCTTCAATTACATTAAATCCAATAATAGGACGTTCAAGCTCTGTGGTGGCGACGAGGATGGGGACAACCACAGGCTTGTCACTCATCCCAGCTACAGCATTCTGGGACAGTGTGAACTCCACTTCAATCCAGCCTTGGTACGGGATCTGGGTTCCATTGGCGGCAGACAGGTCCAGTCCTCCTTCCTCCAGTAACTCCTCCACAGGCCGCACGGCAACGTCTGGTAAGTGTCTCTGCTTCCACTCTGCTCCAACTATAGACACTTGTGAGCCAGTGTCCCACAGCACTCTGGTGTCAACGTTATTCATAGTGGCTCGGACAAGACACCTCCTCCCCACTAGCTTAGCTGTTTGATGTTGTTTGCCAGTGAGAGGTGCAGTGGTGCAGAATAGATGTGCATTCTTACCAAGATGTACACTGCTCTCAATCTTGTTGGTGGAGGCTGTGGCATTCCTGGGTACTCGGCGGCAACCGATAGCCCAGTGGTCGGTGCTCCCGCACTTGTAGCAGTGGTCACACCTCCCACCTGGATTGGTCCGCTGGCACTGGTGACACTGTCGCATGGGGCGTGTCCTTGGTGACGGTCGGCTGTAGCTGCGGCTGGCTTGCCCCCTTGCTGCAGGCGGGGGTGATTGTCTGGGCAGCTGGTGGAGACTTGACAGTTGGGTGGTAAGGTTCTGGATCGCTTCACAAATGGCTTTGTTTCCTTGGTCCACTTTCTCCATTAATGTGTCTCGTTTCTGTAATTGTCCTTGTCTTTTATGTGTAGAGTTACTTTCATAACTGCAGCTCTCTGAATCAGTTGAGTTTGAATCATGACTCACCGCTGACACCTTCACTTTGGATTTTGTTGACAGCTTGCTCTTTCTCTCCATCTCCAGGTTGTAGGCAGCAGTCATTTTCTCCAGTAGGACCTCATCTGTTACTGTTGGATTCTGTAGGTGAGGCTTTAAATCTGTGCGAATGGTGTCATCATGGAGTCCAGTGAGTATTGTTTGCAGAAACTGATTTTGAATTAGTTCTGGGCTGTACTTCAATCCCGTATCTGCCCTCTCTGATGCAAAGAGTATTTGTTGCCTCAGGTCCATGGCTCGAACTAGAAACTGGACTGGAGTCTCTCTGGGCTCTTGTGCAGCACGTGTGAGTGAGTGGTACAGCTCGGTGGCATCTTTCTCAACAAAATGAGGTCTTAATATTTGCTTTAGAGCTTGCAGTGACAAATCATCTCTACTTTCAAGATAACTTCTTAATTTTGTTCCTGGGATGATAGCTTGAATAACAGCATCAACAATTTCACATTCATCATATCCTTTTTTAAATGCTTTTGTTATTTGTCTTTCCAGACTTGCATAACCAAGCTTATCCTTCTGATTATGTTCACCAATTTGTCCATTAATTTTCAAGTCCTTTCTGTACATAGGGTGAACAGCAGTAGCACTCCTTTCAGAAAAGTTCATAGCAGTAGTGGTGGTTGACATTGTGGCAGAGGTGCGTTGTCTTACCACATTCTCTGGGATGGGTGCAGTACCATCTGTGGCCGCTGGGGAGCGGTGTAGCGACGTGGGACCGGACTTTGACAACGCTTTTAATTCATCAATTTTATCAGTCACTTTCAACAATAAGGACAGTCCTTCATCTTCAAGCGATGTGACGTCTTCCCCCTCTAAGTGCAGGAGAATAATCCTTCTCACTTTGCGAGGTGAGTCCTTATCATCATCCTTAATAGTGATTTCAAGTGTAGTGCAAATTTCTGATAGTTCCAGTGCAGATAAAGTAAACAGCTTCCCTTCAATGTCCTCCAACAATTTCTCACTTTCAGAGGACATGGTTGAAAGTTCTTTTACCTCCGCTTTGATGGAGGATGGAGTTGTTTGCCGTCTGTTTGCTGTTGTTGCCGCTGCTGTTAGCATTAGCTCCCCGTTAGCTCTGTGTCGGCGTCCCTCGTAGCGTCTTCCACTCCCGATCCAAACACGGCTCTGGTAGCTCTAGTCCACAGCGATCGACATCCACAAACTTAATCCAACAGGGCGGAAACACCAGATTTATGTTGCCCCTTCGAAATGAACACCAAGTCCGTAGTCCCTTGAAGGTTTTATTTTGAGCTCAGTTTTAAAGGTTTTTTTTGTACAAGTGTTGACAAGGAAAAAGTCCCCTGTGAAAACACAGTGTGACAATCAACATAATTTAGGATTAAATTAACAGTGAATCAAATGAAGAGAAAAGGAAACTTACACGTCTTAGCCACAATCACATTTCTGCAGGCCACAGCCTAATTACTGCACCACACGCCAGCTCACCATGAACCGGCTGTGGACCTACCCTACATAAGACCACACCCCGAGCTTGGCGTGGACCGGGCGATCACGTGACACGGATTTCCTTAGACGTATCAAAATAAAACAAACTATAACGAATGTACTGATAATTGCAGAAGTTCCAAATAATCATATATACTGTTATACTCAGTGAACCAATAATATCAGATAAAGTGAAATAATACATATGAACAACCAGTGGGCAACACTAGAAGCCAGTCTGTTCTGACTTTCTGGAAGATCCTGCTCAGCTGTTGCTCACTAAGCATCTGGCGGAGTAATGGCGGACAAAACGAAACCTAACCAGCTGGAGCGCGCATTACGTCATTCCTTTCAAATTCTCCCCCAAAAAACTCTGGAGCCGGACCGGCACTGTGACTTTCAAGTGACAATTTAGCGCTGTTAGAGGTACTGGTAATGAATATGTCAGGGCACATTGTACACAGCATTAAAAATGTGTCACATATTTATGGTGGAAAATAAGTATTTTTAAGGTTGTAAAACTCCTTAATGCACCTTTAAGATATCAGCTCAGATTATCAGTTGTTGAGCTAAACGCTGATTGTTCTGATCAGGATCTGATGGAGAAGATATCAGGTGACAGTTCTACCTGTCTTCAGGGACGAACCTGGTTTATTCTGCACCTATTTCTCATCATTCAACAGGTTTAGTTACCCAGACCGAAGGAAAATATATTCACCAATTCTTGAACTGTATTGAATATATGAAAAAACATTCATAGAATTTCTGATTTCAACATATCGTAATACGTATACTGGAAAATACAAAATATTAAATCTCATATCTGGGGAATATGTTATAATATAGTGCATGACATTTTCCATTATACATCAGTGTATTTCAGTTTGATGAGAGTAGCAGGCTGATCACTGAGCAACACGACGCTTTGTGTAAATAAAGAGAAGGAAAAGACATTTCCACACTGCTCTGTTAATCCAGCCACAGCAACACGTGATGGAGAACAGAACAGAGGCTTTTATTTTGGTAGAGAGCTAATCTGTAACCACAGCGCTGCAGCAGGAAACACTTTTTCATTGCATAGTTTTGGAAAAAACAAAGGCGTGAACTATTCTGAGCGAGAGTCCCAGAAGAGTGAGATTTCTTTAAAAAATGTAGTTTCACTTCACATACGTCACTTTTCACTAAAACTAAGTTGTGTCTTTTCCCAATGTTCCATTTTTTTATGAATAATAGTACTTATCAACTCCCAAGCGATGGCAAATCTGAGAGAGGGAAGCTGTGTTTTGCTCTTTTCATTGAGTCACTGCATGTTTCCGCCCAGCAGTGCTGTGCAGCAGCTCCGGCAGTGTGGGGCTGTGATGTGGTGCGCTCAGGCTGCTCACATGGTTCCAACAGGTACAGAAAAACGAGGCAGATTCACTTTTCAAGAGTTCTGACTATTCCAACCTTCCTCTCTGTATTAAAGTAGGGCATGTTCATTTATTCAGCACTGAGTTCCACAGAGCAGCAGCACGGCTGCCCCGCTCAGGCAGGAGGACCTAAACCGCCCGGCAGGGTGGAGCAGCATGTGCTGCTGTTTGGTCGTCCGTTGTGACCGCAGAGACTCAGGCACCGGTGAAGGACATCAGGGGGGTCCAGCAGTCAGAGGGAGTCGGCAGAGCCTGAAATGACAGACCGCATTAGAAACACCACCAACACAGACTGGACAGAACACGAACCATGACTCCTGCAGCGTCTGTTCCCGGGTTTTTTAGGGTTTGTGTTTTTGAAACGATCAGACGGAGAGTTTGTGTTCCTGCTTCTGCAGCTGAGTTAGACTCTGGTCCTGGTGTTTGTATGTTCTATGTGTGTAAATTGTCATTGTTGTGTTGGTCTAAAGCCATGCTTGTTGGATTAATGCTGAAGAGACAGTGACATTCAGACAAAACTTTCACTGAGTCTTAAAGAGCCGAAGTGTTGGAAAGGTAACGTCAGCCACTGCTGTGTTTTAAAGTCATCTCGTTCTGTTCTCTAGCAGGTCAGACGTAGTCAGGACTTTCCTTGCAGAATAAAAACCACCGCGTTGCCCAGCCCATGTGTTTTTGGTCTGCCGGGCGTTGTGTTCTTGGCAGTGCAGAAACTCCTCCGATACAGAAAGCAGCACAGCGCTGGAGGTGTGGGGGATTGCTTTTTCTGGGAGTTTACGGACAGCCTCCCATTTTCTTACTTGACGTCTCACATTTTCAACTGTGTATTTCTCAATTTGACACTCCAGTTGTTCGAGACTATCAAAGGCACTGTTGCTTTAAAAACAGCCATTTTCTGCTTTGCTAGCTGCAGTATCACGCTGTTGTCAAGCGAACAAGACTCAGCTCTCCTCTCATGCTGTGTTCTGTTTAGTGGCAAGTTGCAAACTCACATTTGGTTTGTCTTGGAGGTGTGTCTCACACTGTGCAAGCCAGTCACATGTCAGCTAGCTGAGCCTCAAACCACCTCTGAGTGCAGCTGTTATTGTTTCCAATATCTTCACAATCCTCACAGAAGGATGTTGATTGGTTTACATGTCTTATAACACTAAAAAGTTGACTTTTGTTTCCAAAAAAACTGTTATGTGTGCAAGTATTTGCACACATGGGACCACAGGTGTGATCTGATTGGCTCTCTGGACTCATGTCCACTTTGACTGATGAGGTCCCCTTGGCGATATTTTATTTTATATTACTGAACATAAATAAAGAGGTTTTCAACATCCTCCAGTCTGCAGCAGCTTGTGGCCAGGACGGAGTTTGGTTTGTTCATAAGTGAGAGCTCTGCCGCTGTCCTGCTGTCCTGCTGTCCCTCTGTCCTGCTGTCCCGCTGTCCCGCTGTCCCGCTGTGCTGCTGTCCTGCTGTCCCGCTGTCCCGCTGTCCCGCTGTGCTGCTGTCCCGCTGTCCCGCTGTCCTGCTGTCCCGCTGTCCTGCTTCCCACCCATCGCTCTCTCATCCATCCTTCATGCCCATCACTCTCTCATCCATCCTTCCCACCCATCACTCTCTCATCCATCCTTCCCACCCATCACTCTCTCACCCATCCTTCACACCCATCACTCTCTCACCCATCCTTCTGACCCATCATTCTCTCACCCATCCTTCCCACCCATCACTCTCTCACCCATCCTTCTGACCCATCATTCTCTCATCCATCCTTCATGCCCATCACTCTCTCACCCATCCTTCCCACCCATCACTCTCTCACCCATCCTTCACACCCATCACTCTCTCACCCATCCTTCACACCCATCACTCTCTCACCCATCCTTCTGACCCATCATTCTCTCATCCATCCTTCATGCCCATCACTCTCTCACCCATCCTTCCCACCCGTCACTCTCTCATCCATCCTTCATGCCCATCACTCTCTCACCCATCCTTCCCACCATCATTCTCTCATCCATCCTTCATGCCCATCACTCTCTCACCCATCCTTCCCACCCGTCACTCTCTCATCCATCCTTCATGCCCATCACTCTCTCACCCATCCTTCCCACCATCATTCTCTCATCCATCCTTCATGCCCATCACTCTCTCACCCATCCTTCCCACCATCATTCTCTCACCCATCCTTCATGCCATCACTCTCTCACCCATCCTTCCCACCCGTCACTCTCTCATCCATCCTTCATGCCATCACTCTCTCATCCATCCCTTTGTTTCGCTGTGTTCTCACTGTCTTTCTTGTCCTCTCTTTTCATTGGTCTTTCTAAAGCTTGTTTTCTTTTTTAGTCCATCTACTGGTTTTGCCCTCTCCCCCCTCTCCTCATCCTTCACTACCCCCCCCCCCCCCCCCCCCCCCCCCCTTGCTGGCCTACTTTCAGGCGTGGTGAGAGGAGACGGTGCTCAGAGGCTCCACTCCGCTGCAGGGAACGAAGAAAAAAAGCCTCGGCTCCATTTATAGTTACTGTGTGTATGTGTGTGTGTGTGTGTGTGTGTGTGTGTGTGTGAGAGAATCCTGCTGCCTGTCAGTGTGTGTGTGTGTGTGTGTGTGCGTGCTGCTGAGGAGGCTCAGCTTATTTATGTGTTTGCTGCTTGGCGGCGGGCCTGGCCGTGGGAGCGGCAGAAGGAGAGGGGAAGGCGGGCGAGGCGGCGTCTCTGGCGTTCTCGGTGTTTGGCGCCGTGCGTATCGCCGTGGTGTGTGCGTGCGGATGTTGAGGGAGGCGAAGCCGACGCGAGCCGGCTGTGGCGCGGTGCCGGGCCCGATGTAGCGCTCGTCTCCAGACCTGAAGGCCATGGGGGCCGGCGTCAGCTCCAGCAACGGCACGGCTGCAGCGGCTGCACTGGGTAGGTGGTGGGGGCCCCGGGGCCCCTGGATTTAACAAAAGGCTCTCGTTATGAAGAGCTGCGGTGTGCTGGAGGCAGTTATTTGTGCAGGAGCAGACGTGCAGACTGGAGCAGGCTGGAGGAGAGCTGTGGGGATCTGTTTGGTGATTGGCTGTCGTTCAGGAGCCTCACTTCGCTGCTGGCTGTCGGCTCAGTGTGGGAGTTACTCTGGCTGTGGAGCAGGGAGGACGGGATCACATGACCACGTTGTCATGGACGTAAGCCAAGCGAGGGAAACACAGGGGCAAATCCCACCATGATGGAACACTTGTGGCTGAAGTGAAGCTGACTCAAGCCTTTCTGTCCAGTCCCCATCAGCCAATCACTGCAAAGCAGCAAAGTCCCATGGGAGTCACTATCACACGCTCCCTTTCTTTATTTTAGCATCTCTTATCCAGTTCCTTTGACAGCAACTGGAGGACTGCCTTGTAATTCATGAAACATGGGGGTGGGTCATTTCAGCCGTGTGTTCCGGCCTCAGGTCAGGAGGTCATCCTGACTCCACGGCCAGACTTTTCGTGATATACTGTAGTATTTAAATGAAATACTTGCTATTGCAAACAAAGCAGGTGGATGTTAATCAACAAGAGCAAGGGTCCAGACCTGGTCCTGGTCCGTTTCACAAACCTAGAGTTTCTCTGTGACTCCGCCCACTTTCAGCCACTCACAGTTCATTTGCTCATTCAGCTGGAGAGTTTAGTGGAGCGTGGTTCTGACATCCGTCATTTAAAGCCATCGTTTTACAGGGTTTCCCTCAGTGCTTTACAGGCCTGGGGGGCCGCCAGGCTTTTCTTGCCCCCCCGCCAGGCTAAGCGTCGCTGGTTTATTTATTGTAAATATGTTTTTTATGCACCAAAACAGTGACACCAAAGACGGTGCTTTTAATCTCATCTGGTGATACGGCTGAAGGTGCAATAGCGACATCTTATGGTCGATACGTGAACACATGGGGGGGTCAGAGGTCAGGTGTATTTTCATCACCTGACACTACAGCCACTTACTGTCTTTACCTGTCTGCACGCTAACAACACAACTTTTACGCCACATGTCACGGAGAAAGGGTCAAAAGACGTTGGACACTTTCTTTTTCCGAAGTCAGAGGAGCACAGGAGGAGACGGTGAGGCCGCTCGTTCACCCCCAGGCCAGGGGGGGGCGCCACGGTGAGCCCACCGAGCCGCGGCTCCATGAGGCAGAGCCGGTGCGAGTTAGCATGTTAGCCGTTAGCATGGATGTTAGCACGTCGTCAGAGCAGCCTTCTGCCAGCCGCGATGGGAAACATCGAACTAGCGGATTTAATCCAGAATGGTTCGTGTTCTGTCCTCAGAATGATTCACTGTCCAAACAGTGGAACTGCTTCTGTTAATGAACCGTCAAGAACAATATGCTTCATCAGTCTGGAAGACTCCATTCCTACACATTCTTCTTCTACTGCTTCACACTGAACTATACATCTAACAGTAACACTGCGCCCTCTGCTGGGCTGAATGAGGTACTGCTGGACTTCTGCACTGCTGTGAACTCCTTATAAACAACAAATACTTAAAGGGCAACTCCGGTTTTTTGACACCTGGACCTTATTTATAGGTGTGTCATGCTCATATACTCACTCAGACAAACATCGTGCAGCTCGGAGTCCTTCAGAAGTTATTTAGATCCAACCGATGTAGCTGCACTTTAGCGCGGAACATAATCTCTGCAAAGTCGCTCATTTCGGCTATATTTCTTCATCCATCGCCAGTGTGATCATAAAGTCAGCTCGTCTACCGTCTTCAGGTGGGTCAGCTGACAGTTTTCGCTAACTTAGCCACAATTACCTCGGATGGGAACGTTGCAGCTCCTCTCCCCAGCAGAGAAGCACTCTGAGTCGGCCTGGCTGTCACGGCGCCCCGGCCTCTGACTCGCCAGGACGCTGCAAGTCAGCTCGTCTACCGTCTTCAGGTGGGTCAGCTGACCCACCTGAAGATGGTCAGATGGCCAGGGGCAGCCGGCGCATGTGTCCGGTCGCCTGCCTGCGGAGCCGGGCCTGGAGGCTAGGCCGCTGGGTCGGGGGAACCGTCTGAAACGGCGGCGGCGCTGGGCGCCGTGAAGGGCGGGGGGACCTGTGCCGGCCCCGGGTTGCCTTTCGGTCTGGGGTTGGATGCTCAAAGCTCTGCTCTGCCCTGCTCTGATGGGATCTGCTGCGCTTCCCTCTTCTCTGACACCGTGCTAACTTAGCCACAATTAGCTCGGATGCTGGAGCCTCTCCCATCAGCCGCCCCGCGGCCCGCACACAGCGCTCCTCGCCCGGCTTGGAGACCTCCAGAGACTCTCGGTGAGGAGAGACTTCCAGGAGCGCCCCGGGGTTGGATGCTCAAAGCTCTGCTCTGATGGAATTTGCTGCGCTTCGCTCTTCTCTGACACCGTGCTAACTTAGCCACAATTAGCTCGGATGGGAATGTCGCGGAGCTCCTCTCCACCTCCGTGGTTATGCGGTGGGTCCCCGCGTGGTCCGCGGCCGGCACGGAGCGCGTCTCCGCCCGGGAGCAGAGATCCGGAGCTCTACCATCAGCCTCCGTGGAGCAGCTCCGGGCCGGTTACCCAATCGGCCCCAACTCGGCCCCTGGAAGTCAGACGCCCGGGCGCCGTGACAGCAGAGGCCGACTCAGAGTGCTTCTCTGCTGGGGAGAGGAGCTCCAACGTTCCTGTCCGAGCTAATTGTGGCTAAGTTAGCGAAAACTGTCAGCTGACCCACCTGAAGACGGTAGACGAGCTGACTTTATGATAACACTGGCGATGGATGAAGAAATATAGCCGAAAAGAGCGATTTTGCAGAGATGATGTCCCGCGCTGCACGATGTTTGTCTGAGTGAGTATATGAGCATGACACACACCTATAAATAAGGTCCAGGTGTCAAAAAACCGGAGTTACCCTTTGAAGAACATAATGGCAGCAACAAGTGTTCCCGTAGCAACTGGCAATATGGAAATCTGTCAGACAGTCAATGATCAATGCTTCATGTTAACAGCAGTGGCTTGTTTTAAGATTCACTAGGATTTAACTTAAGAGAAATTGATTGATATTATTTATTTTAATTGTATTGTTTTGTGTTTGTTAAAACTGTATTTTGAGATTATGCCTTTTTGTAAGACTGCATCTAAGTAATGTTAATAATTCTACAATAACACAAAATAGTCATAATTTACAACTTTTAACTTTTTTTTTCTTTTCTTTTTTACATAAACACGGTGGGCTTCTCTAGCAGTCCACCCACCAGCTTAGCAAGTTTTCTGGGGGAAACCCTGGTTTTATAAACTCAGACGGTCTTGCTGCATTAGAGTCCATAGACTGGGCCAGTGGAGACTGTTTTCACTAACTCGTCATGCCCCTTGCATGTGTCCCAGATGAACATGGGCTGGGCTCCAGATCACAGCACACTGCCAGAAGAGTTACTGTAATGTGCTATTTAAGTTACAGTTACATTGTGCTGTTCTCAACAGGTCAGTCCTGAACCAGCCTTTTGCAGAGACGCTGCTCTGACTGCTGATTCAAGGACCTGGCTCAATGTGACTGTCATTTCCCAAATTTACTAAAGTATAATTTCTGTGGTTTCAGTTTCATCGTATTCTCAGTTATGCTGAGAGATGTCTTTTGGCTTCCTCCTCATTTTGTGCTGTCAGTGATCTCACCTTGGCGAACAGGCATCTGAAGTCACATATGAAGTGCAGATGTCGGCATTGTTACACCTGTTTACCTGCTTTATACCATTTGATATGTCTTATGTTGACAAATGCATTCCAAACTGATATGTCATTTCATATATATATACAGTATAAATGAATGGATGATTGAATGAAAATCTGTTGAGTTGTGCATCATGATGTTTTCCCAAAGAAGATAGAGCTGGTTGGAGGGAAAAACACAGAGAGAAAAGCTGATCCCTGATAATGACCAACGTTACTAAACCTGTCGCCACCTGAGAACAAAGTCTTCCACACCTGAATGCTCTGAGACCAGCTGTCTTCCTCTCTGCGTCCTCAGTCCCTTCAGGTTCTCACTCTAAACAGAACACTGGAGAACACAGAGAGCAACACACTCTAAACATTCACAGCACGGAGAGCAACACACTCTAACATTAACACTGGAGAACACAGATATTCACATGGACAGAACACCAGGTTGGATTGTTGTTAGGTGACTGTCAACTCAAAAACTACCAAGTCCAGGAGAATCTGAACTGGAACCAGGACCAGGAGCCAGAGCAGGACCAGGAGAGTCTGGACTGGAACCAGGACAATGAAACAATGATTTTAATGGAGCGAATGTTCTGCAGTGAGAACCATTAAAAAGGCAGAGCAGTGCCAAGCTCAGCCTCTGTCAGCTGTCATACAGACGTTTCAAAAACCCCGCGTGTCACCACTTCCTTCTTTCTAACCCCAACACCTCCACTCCCCCTACTACACCACCCCTTCTGAGGTGGCATACTGGTACCAGCATGGAATTCTGAGTAAAACTGTAGTCATCCATTTTATTCAGTGTAGACGACGTCTGAACAGAACACGTTGGTGATGTAGAACTGAATTAGAACTACAGATAGAACATAGAACATGTTTGGTCTGAGAACTGAGCACAGCTAAGAGAAGCACTGGGATTCAAACTACAGGTCATGTAGGGGCTGCTGAGGTGAACTGTGTGTGTTCATCTCAGAACTGTGTGCACTCTCTCTCTCTGACACAGTTCTCCGTAGTGTTGTGGTAGGAAGTTCATCTGAAAGTAATGAATCCCTGAACTGATCACTGCAGAGGCCAGCCAGCAAACTCACTTTAATTCAGTTCAGCTTTATTTATAAAGTGCCAATTACAATCCAGTCATTTCTAGACACCTCTCAGAAGAAACCCAGCAGATCCACATGAGCAAGAAGAGACTGTGAGAAGGAAAAACTCCATGTAGGTGGACCAATACAGGAGGCCTTAGATGTTGACAGAGAGAGAGAGAGAGAGAGAGGGAGAGAGAGAGAGAGAGAGAGAGAGAGAGAGAGAGAGAGAGAGACTACAGGAGGGAGAGTTCATAGACTAAAAGAGTCTATACTCTACAGACTCTACACAATGATTAATGACACATCGTAGTGAAACATGTGGCGTGACCGAGGAGAGAGGTGCAGTGAACCTGGGAGCCCGGGGTGAAGTAGAGTGCTTACACCTACTGGGTCGACCAGGGGATCAGCTGTTTGATTGACGCCCAGTTAGGACTGTTTGCACCCACTGAGTCCAGGTCATCTCGTTAGATCAGTGGATCGGCTGCTGATTGATGACGTATTTCATCATTCTGAGTGTAGATGTCTCCAGAAAGCAGAGTATGAAGTGTGGCGCTGCTAACAGGCTGAGACCACACCAAGGCTCCACCCAGAAAGAGCAGCACCACGGTTCAGTCCTCACTTCCTGTTTTCATCAGAAGAGCTACACCCAGAGGCCACTCATGGTGGACTCACCTTCTCACCTTGTCATAAGTACACACAGTGTAAAAGGAGGGATTGTTTTTCATTTCGACAGTTCTAATCTGTCTGATCCAGTGGATTTTAATGAGTACAGCTGAATTTGAGAGTGAGTCTCTGACATTTTTTCAACTATCATCAGGACATTCATTGAGTTCTCGATGAAAATGGTTGAACAAGAGTTTTTAAGTTGTGGAGACTTTCATACGTCCATAATGAAAGCAGTTAGACAGAAGTCTGGATGTTTGATCAGGTATGATCAAAGACTGATGGGTATTAATCCCACTGCAGTCATTCTGCTGTTCCAGCCCACTCCTCTTTCATTTGTTCAGCTTGAATTCAATCTTTTCTCTTATTAATGCTCTCTTTTATCTCCCCAGCCCTCGTCTTCTCACCACCATCTCTTATTTTCCTCCTTCCAGATCGTCCTAGCATGGCCACCAACCTGACCGGTCAGTCCAGGCCCGGGTCTGTGGCGGGGCTGGGCCGTGCGGAGTGGCTGGTCCCCCTGGCGGTGGTCTCAGCTGTCACCCTGCTGCTGCTGCTGCTGCTGCTGCTGCTGCTGCTGCTGTACTGCAGGTGGGTGCTGGGAGACTGGCTGATGTTTGCGGTGGTGACTGGTGATTGACAGCGTTGTGCAAGTTGCTTCCAAAATGTAATGTTACAATTATATCATCTGACACTCACCAGGATAACCACAGGAATATAACTCGTCATTCTAAATGGCTGAAATGTAGTGTATTGCAGCTGATTCTACATTCAGTGGTGGGTGATAAACTCACGATTAGCCTCTGATAATATGGATTTATTGATATGTAGAAATCACTGCATGAGCTGCTGGCACCAGCGTTCTGCATGCAATCACCAATTCAGTCAAATCCAATTTCATTCTGCTTTATTTTTATAGTACCAAATGCAGCACAGTCATTTCTCGGCACTTTTACAGAGAAACCCAAACAATTCCACATGAGCAGGAAAAAGAGACTGCGGAACGGGAAAACTCCCTTTTGAAGGTAGAGACCTGCAGAACCAGGCCCAGAGATGGCGGCTTTGTGCTGTTGGGGTGAGGGGATAGAAGGAGAGAGAAGGAGAGGACAGACAGACTCTCCAAATCACCTCAGCACTGCTCCGCTGGCTGCAGATGGATCGAGGCAGGAGACTTCAGACCACCAACAATCAGATGTATAAGATGAGCTGAGTCTGCAGCAGTCATGACCAGAGGAAGACGCAAACACAGGCTGGATGGAGTAGTGATGGGTTATTGTTGAAAGATTCTCAGTCCAGGGGTGTGGAAGCCCAAAACGGAGGGTAGCATGAGCGACCGGGAGCAAACAGGGGAGGAAACCAAGATGAACCAGCACCGAGCAGAGACCGAGACGCCACTGAGCAGGCCTGGGTGAGGGCCAGACCGGACGAGGCAACATGAAACAAGCCAATTCACCCTGACTCAGCTTGTGTTTCATCACGCCGTCTGCACAGCGCAAGCTTCATCCTGGCCAAACATTTCGTACAGTGTGGCAAGTTATAAGCCACCTTATAACTCCGTTAAAATCACTCCATGTGGTGTGGCGAAGAGTGAGACTGAGCTGCTGTAAAGCATCTGCTAAATACAGCTGGATCACTCACTCACTCACTCACTCACTCACTCACTCACTCACTCTTTCTTTGTGGAGCGCCAGCACTTGGCTCCTCCCCCGGACAGGCAGGCTCCTCCCCTCACTGATGTGATGAAACCATATCTCCTGTTGTGTCAATCAAAACCAAATAAAATGATGAATTAAAATTAGAGAGATGATAACCTGAAGGCTGCAGGGAAGCTCCTTCAGAGGAGAAAACACATTTTCAACATAACATTTAGCTGCGTTGTTCAGCTTGTAGGAGTTGAAATTAAACCTAAGAACTCACTAAATGTTTCCTTTTCGGTAAAATTTTCATTTCCTGTCGGGATAAACCGTCATGGAGCTGTAGTGGTGAATCACAACAGGTTTGAAAGTCCTGGTTTCTCCTCTCTTTTCTGGGATCTGTGGTATTTTGTGTTGTCACATTTGTAATCTTTATACAGCCTCTGCTGTCTGAGTTAATGGCTTATGTGTGGGGACACAATGCGTCCTCTTTTCCCAGACATGTCCTCCTTTTTCATCGTAAATCTGAGTCTGGAGGGATTTTATAAGATTTCTTTTCTGAGACGTGACTGGGTTTTGCTCAGTTTCTCCCATCAAGCTTCAATGTCGTGGCACTGACTGTGTGTGTGTGTGTGCGTAACTCAAAAATCTGATTTCTCCAGGGTGTACTGGTGGAAACAGAGGTGTCTGCCTTCCGTCTCGTTGCTGTCACTCATGGTGTCACACAGTTAGCACAACTTCAGCTGGAATAAGACATTAATGATACGGGGGTGATAATCTGAAGGAAGCGCTGCACGAAAAAATACAAATACAGAAAGACTTGGCTAAACGTAGGGCACTCTCTCGCCAGCCCTGCTTGATCCGGACCTGAGTTCTGGGAAAGGGTGCATGAGAGAAAGCTCCCCTGACCTCTGACCCAGATCAAACGCCTGAGATCTGGTTCACTGTTAAACATGAACAAAACCCTCCAGGTCCGAAATCTGAGTGGATTCAACATGAAGCCGAGGAACATGGACCAGCAAGGACGAGGTCACTACGATGAGACCAAGTCTAGAACTGATGGAAGAGGGTCCACATCACTGGTACTGGAACGAAGTGAGACCTGACGGCATGAGACAACCAGAAACACAACCGGGCCATGTGACTGAGTGTCCCACTGAGTGTAACCACTGACGCAGAACCAATCAGCCCACTCTGTTACTGTTGGCTGGTTCTGCCTCATCTGCTCAGCAGACATGGCTAATAGAGGTCAGATTATGGGATTCAAGGAGTTACTAAACACACCGACAAGACAGCAAACCTTCAAGCCCGTAGCGATGGCAGAGTCCTGTCCGTGATCCATCCGTCTGCAGACATTCTGAAAGGCCTCTTCTCGGCCAGCGAGCTCCCTTTGGCCTGTTCCTGCAGGAGCTTAGCTTGCTTCATGACAGCCTAAATGTAGTGACATTGAGAAACCACCCAACTAATTCTGTGACTCAGAAGACAAGACTTTAGAGGAACACTGAGCTTCAAATGTTTCTTTCAACAGCAGATTTGATTTGTGGTTAAAGGGTAAACTCCAAGATCCAATTCCAATTCCAACTAAGCTTTTCAGAGATATTCTTCCAGTTATCTTAAATACGATCATAACTATAATGAATACGTCTCTAGAAAATGGCTATGTGCCACAGTCATTTAAATTCGCAGTAATCAAACCACTGCTGAAAAAACCTAATCTTGATCTTGATATTCTAGCTAACTACAGACCGATATCAAATCTGCCTTTTATTTCAAAAGTCCTGGAAAAAGTCGTGGTTAAACAGCTTCGCCGCCACCTACAGGACAATAGTTTATTTGAGAAATGTCAGTCAGGATATAGAGCTTATCACAGCACTGAGACTGCGTTAGTTAAAGTCACTAATGACTTGCTATTGGCGGCTGACGCAGGTCTAGTCTCAGTCCTGGTTCTCCTAGACCTCAGTGCAGCTTTTGATACAATCGACCACAATATTCTCCTGCAGAGGTTAGAATGTGAGGTCAGCATCAGAGGAAAAGCCCTCTGCTGGTTCAAATCCTATTTATCTAATAGGTACCAATTTGTTCACGTTAACCAACAGTCCTCACCGTGCTCCCAGGTCAGTTATGGGGTTCCTCAAGGGTCCGTGCTCGGGCCAATTTTATTTCTTTTATATACGCTTCCTTTAGGGAACATAATTAGAAGTCACAATATCAATTTTCATTGTTATGCAGTGTATCCTCCTCCTCTACTGTCAGGAACCTCGGGGTCTTATTTGATCAGGATATCTCCTTTAAAGCACACATCAACCTGGCTTGTAAAACAGCATATTTCCACTTGCGCAACATAGCTAAAATAAGAAACATTCTACCTAGAAGCGATGCAGAAAAACTCATCCATGCATTTGTTTCCACTAGACTGGACTACTGCAACTCCCTTCTCGCAGCCTGCCCAAAAAGTGCATTAAAAAACTTCCAGTTGGTTCAAAATGCGGCCGCCAGATTATTAACTGGAACTAGAAGACGTGAACACATTACTCCTGTTCTAAAATCTCTTCACTGGCTTCCAGTCGAGTTTAGAGTTAGATTTAAAATCCTTCTCCTCACTTACAAAATCCTAAATGGGATGGCTCCGACCTATCTCCAAGATGCTTTAACGCCTTATCAACCAATCAGAGCACTTCGCTCTCAAAATGCAGGGTTACTGGTGACTCCTAGAGTCTCTAAATGGACACTAGGTGGAAGAGCCTTTAGCTATCAGGCACCATTTTTATGGAACCAGCTTCCAAGTGGTGTCAAAGAGGCAGACACAGTCTCCACATTTAAGGTTAGGCTCAAGACGTTTCTCTTCGATGCAGCCTATGATCAGGTCAGCTAGGGACTCTAAACCATCATTATTAAAAGCCAGTGGTGGGCCATCAGGGCCTGCAAAGCCTTCTCTGCTGGCCTAAAAAGTATCTGAATTACAGACTGATGTAAATTATATTTTGTCCATAAATAATTAATAAATGATTCCAAACAGGGCCGGCCCGGGCTTCGGAGGCGCCCTAGGCGAGCCTGAGACGACCGCCCCTTGGGAGCGCGTTTTTCGACCGGTCCGACAGTTGTTGAGCGGTGGGGTGGGGGTGGGGGTGGGGGGTGGGGGGGGGGGGTGCTGAGGAGCGATGCCGAACGATACCGATCTGTGCCGAGGAGCACCGAGGACCGCTGTGCATCAGACTGCTGCAGAGCGGGGCACACGGAGCATCGTAGCGCCCCTTGTACGACCGCGGCGCCCCCCCGGGGACGTAGCGCCCTAGGCGGCCGTCTAGTTCGCCTATGCCTAGAGCCGGCCCTGATTCCAAACGGTATGTTCCAGTTCCTTTCATAGTTTTCCCGTGGTCGCGCTGCTTCCAGACATGTTTTTTTCATATTAAATCATTTAACCAATCAGATTTCAGGCATCATCTGTTGCTCGGGTCAAAGAAATCTGCCCGAGGCCTTCGCTGTCCGTTCCTGATGGCGCAGTGAAGTAAAGTGAAGCGTCAAACAGACAGTTGCTTCAACCAATCAGATTTCGAGTTGGCGACTCAGCGCCTTCTAGCTAGCTACACTAACAACAGCAGATCCAGGCCCTCTGATTTACATTCACCAAGAGATACAGTAGGGGGCGCTATGCACCTAAGTTGTTGGTCGCCACCCGCAATTATTCCAAAGAAGAAGAAGAAGACCTGAAGAGAAATAAAACTTATGCCAGAAATCCCACAGGGCAGCTGGACTTCCAGCCCTGGCTTTATGGAACTGAAACACACGGATAATCTATATGACAGAGCAGTTGAACTCTTTTTGAGGAAGGAAAGGAGGATGTATTTTGTTTTCAAATAATCGGGATTTTGGTGAGTAAAATGTTCCTCTTTTCCTAAATAATATTTCTGTTTTATTAAGTTGTTGATGCTCATTGTATGTGCACAGATGTAGTAGGAGACTTGTGCTCTTCAGCAAAGGCATTTATTCTGGCTGCACAAGTATCTATCTGCTGTGCAACAACTCTTTATGTGCATATCTGCATAATAAGTTTTTTTTTTTTGTAGACAAAATAGTTATTGAGAGGTGGATTGGTTCAGGCGGATCTGTTCTGAAGTCCTTAGTGTGAAATGCACGGTCCGCCACTGTTAAAAGCTGCCCTCGGAGCTAGAATGCTGTGGGAAGTACGGTGCACTGAGCCCTGTCCTCTAATGTCTGAATGTTATTCCCTTTAGTCCGTTCATTGCTTTTCACCTGCTGTCCCCTCCTTCGAGGGGGAGTCTTCTCCAGTTTCAGTTGCTGACTCCACTATTACGAGGGCCTACGAACAAGCTCCGTCCGGACCGGGAGGACACTCCTGCCGGTCCTGCCCGCGGACTGGCTTCGGTTCTACTTCTGGGATCTGTAGTTCCTGTGCTGGACCGTCCAACGGACTGTACTCAACATAGTCCTTGGCTTTACTTCTTATTGTCTCATGCTGGCTGTTGCCAAAGCTGTCCGTCCCTGGGAGAGGGATCCCTCCATACTGTGGTTCTCCCCAAGATTTCTTCTTCTCCCACTGGGTTTTTGGAGTTTGTTCTTGCCGGATGTGAGGGTCTAAGGCGGTGGTTGCTTCGTTCTGTCTCGTAACTGTAAATATTGACATATTAACATTATGCTTATTCACTGTTTTTATTTTTACCGACCAATGTAACATCTTGAAGCCTCTGAGGCAACTGTTGTTGTGATACTGGGCTATACAAAAATACATTGATTGATTGATAAACTCGCTCCCTTCTGGGTGTTTTCTCTGAAAGAGTCGGTGGAGCAGAGCTGAGACAGGCCTGGTATCCAGACGCCTGCCGTCCTGCCAGCCGGCCAGCAGGGGGCTGCGATGGGCAGCTGGACAGCTTGAAGTCTCACCTGGCTGCAGGTGGTTCTCACTGCTCCACCAGGTCGGCCGGCAGCAGCCTCTGAGCTCGACTGAACTCTGACCCTGAAGCCTGTCGGTCCCCGGCCGGACGCCCCACTGCTGCTCCCCGGGTCGCTTTCAACCACATGTGAGCCTGCAATCAGGGTAAAACCCAAACAGGCCAGCACACACACACACACACACACACACACACACACACACCCAGCAGCAGCAGGTGCTCTGGGAGTGTTCAGATATTTAATCCTATTGTGTAGCAAAGCTCAGGCAGTCCCCATGTCCCCATCAGGCCCCGCCCCCTCTGTAAGCCCATTGGATGTCCAGCAGCAGACAGCCACACCCCCATCATGCAAACTGTTGCACTGATGCATTCAGGGGCTGGGGGAAAAGTGGGAAATATCAATTTGTGTTGCAGTAAGACGTGTTCATCAGTGAGACTATCTGCCTGTCCCTGCTGGACAACAGGATTGAGATGGAGACGTCCAGACAGCAGTAAGACAGGGTTCTTCTCTTGAAGACACTTTCTGGGTGCGCGCTGGACGATCAGCCGCTCTCGTCCCATCAGCATGTTGGATGATTGATCTCAGCTGGGCTGTGACTGGATGCAGGCTGTGGTTATTCTGACAGAGACAGTCTGCTGAGGGACCAGCATGTCTCAGAGGGTCAGGAGGCTGTGGACGCTGCTCCGTCCCCCGGCGTGGCATCCTGCTGTTTGTGTTAGTCAGAGTGAAGATTCAGCAGCTGGAGGAGCCTCGCTCCCTCCTCGCCGTGGTTTGAGGTTCCCTGAGTCCTGCTTTCACTCCGGGAGGTTCTGATCGCGGTAGTTGAAAACCAGACCTTCACTGGTGTGTTTGCTCGTGGGCTGCTAGGTCATGTCAGGGCTTTTAGGTGGAGTTGCTTTGTTGAGGCTGCAGGAAAATAAATCCCATGGTTTGAAAGCAGAAAGGCAGAGTGTTCTCAGCATTCTGGTTTCTCCCTGTGTGAGCAGGTCAAAAGGTCAAACCCTCAGATCGCTGTGCATCAAGTGGCAGTGGAAGTCCTACCTCCAGTCTGGCTCTGTTTCTGCAGCCTCATTGGTCAGTGTTGGTACCTGGGGCTTCGTTTCTTCTTGCTGGGCAGATTAAATTCTGGAACGACTCACAATTCACCGGAATGAAGACATGAAGATTGTTACTGCACAGATATCAACGACAATCTGTGGCAAACTGATGACCGTCAGGAGTTTCTATCAGCAGACTACATTTAGTACTGGCATTCAGTGCTGTTATTGAAGACAGAAAAAGTCCAAATATAGACATTAAGTCTTGAAATATCAAAAGGTTTAATTCCAAGAATTTCTTTACTTTGCCTGTAAAGAGCTAAAGGAGAGAAAGCTATGAAAAGCAAGCCCCTGTAGCCCTGCGCCAGACTTTGAACACATAACGTCCTCAGATACGGCGATCTGTGTCAGCCTGTCAGCTGCAGAGCATTCCAGAAGGGCCTCCTCGCTGTCTGTATTCCTGCATCTCTTATAGTCGCACAGTGTGACAGAAGCTTTTACTGTACAATCACCCCTGCAGTGACTCGCACACTCTTCCATTTTGGAGTGTTCATGGTCATCAGTAGACGTGTCATGAGATAAGTAGTTTAGTCTCAGCTATTCACAACAAAAGGTCAAATAAAGAGAGTTCTCTAAAGTTTACGCTACAAGGTGAAGGGCGCAAATTTGTCCCATGTCACTTGAATGCATCATGACACCAGCTGTCCTGCACCAGGAAGTGGCACTGGCTTGACCTGTGTGTGTGTGTGTGTGTGTGTGTGTGTGTGTGTGTGTGTGTGTGTGTGTGTGTCAGCTGCAGCATGCAGCAGCCGTCTGCTCCCTCTCCTCTGCTTGTTCACCAGGATGAACACTCTCTGCTCTCTGCTCTGTGTCAAATACAGGTAGGGAGGGTCTGCGTCCACACACACACACACACACACACACACACACACACACACACACACACACACACACACACACACACACACATGCACACACACACAGCCAGTCCATGTGGAGTTGTGTAGTTGCGTGTCGGTGTGTGTTCAGGTGTGCTGCAGGGTTTTGTGGGAGTGAGGTTCTCCTGCTCCGGCCTGAAGGTTTCTGGAGCTTTCCTCTGTGTTCTGCGCTGTGTTGTGGTTCTGTGAGCCCTCCTGGGGCTCCGCCCGGACCGGCGGCCAGGGCGGGGACATGCCTGCTGGGAGCTGTGGACCGGGAGCCATGTGTTGATTGGTCGGTGGGTGAAACCAGCACTGTGCTGTCACACCAGCTGTATGTGAACCTTTGTGAACCTCAATGTTGTTGGGATTGTATAATTCATAAACACACGCTGTTTGCTTTAGCTCCTGTCTTCTTTGTCTTTATTTTTTAAACCAGATGTGGTCATGTTTGCAGCTGGTTGTTTTGTCACTGTTCAGAGCAGTGAGCTGATTTCATCCACTGTAGGGATGGGAATCGAGAACCGATTCTTTTGTAGAACCGGTTCCTCATGTCTCGATTCCAAGGAATCGTTTGTCTGTCTCCTTAACGATTCCGCTATCGATTCCACTGTGTGCTGACGACGTATCATGCGCGGAGCGCATGGACTCGCACAGCGCAGCTGCGGTCCGCTCTGGCGCCGCTACAGAGCCGTGGACCGGAAACTTTCAGCAAGGATCCTGTTTCCTCACTCCGGAGCCGCCGCTTCAGTCTAAACAGAAACTAGTCGGTGCCAGATGGAAACTAGTTACGTGTTCCAAAATCTGTGATTTCAAAATAAAATCTGTGTCACGTTTTTGCCTTCACATTGTTTTTTGTAATTCTTCTAGTAGAATATATAACAAACAACGCCGCCTAATCATTACATGCATTAGAAGAATGACCGATGTTGTTCTTACTCATTGTAGGAAAGTCAAAGACACCAAAATTGCACAAAACAAAGTTCCATGACCGGAGCGGCTGTGTTGCCAGATTAGGCAGGTTTCTGCACAATCAAGCGTCTTTTGAACCCGACGTGGGTTGATGGAATGGCAATGTGTTGGTGACGTGTTTTTTTTTTTTAAATGCAAATCCGGTTTTTACGGTTTTAACATGCATTCTCTACAGAGACGGAGGTCTGGACTGCTTTCTATTGTTGGGCAGTTTTAACATTATATCTGGGGCAGATGTGGCAACCTCCATCAGCTGACAGCAGACACACAGAGGCTGTGTGAGTGACAGAGCTGCAGAGCTGGACCAGACAGGGGCATCCAGAGTGAGGCCGGTGTAGTTTGGTTCTGAGCTTTCCAGCCTGGCGTCAGGAAGAAGCTTTGGTAAATGGTAAATGGTAAATGGTCTACACTTATATAGCGCTTTAACACTGCATTGACAGAGCCCAAAGCGCTTTACACTGCATTAACACATTCACTCATTCACACACACATTCACACACCAGTGGAGGCGGCTGCCATGCAAGGCGCTCAGTCCATCCACTGGGGGCAGTTCGTGGTTCAGTGTCTTGCCCAAGGACACTTCGACATGCAGACAGGGGGAGACAGGAATCGAACTAACAACCTCCCGATTGCAAGACGACTGCTCTCCCCACTGAACCACAGCCCCCCACTTTTTTTCTCACCAAATGATAAAATTTATTGATGATGACCCATGAGGTTGATTTAAAATTGATCAATAAATATTTCATATCGAAAAGTAGCACGCATTGATCTGATCAGCCTCGGTTCTCGTCTGGTCACCTGACGTGTGCAGCAAGGTGCTGATTGGATCGAGGATAACATGCTACAACAGTTAGCCTCGGAAGTATGCCGGGAAAGTGCTCGTTCAGCAATATTTGGCTGTACACAGAGAAATATAAATCGTAGCTGGACAAGACGGAGGACAAAGGCAAAGCTAAATGTGTCGTATGCAGTCAGAAGTTTGATATTTCCGATATGGGGGAGGCAGCGTTGACGAGCCATGCTAAAGGAGCAAAGCACCAAGCTGCTGTGGCTGCCTGTGAAGCTTTTTGCCACCCCAGAGGACAGGCATGTGACAGGCTTGTGTTGGATTCCTCTCGGTTCCATAGCAGCGCCGCACCAGACAAGTTTACCGGTAATTTTTTTTCAGTTAGTTGGGACCGAGTTGATCGGCGGCTGAGTCGAGTTGGTCGGGGGCCGTCTTCGCTTGGGGCCGACGAGGTCAGGGACGACTGGGATTGGGGCCGGTGCGACTGGTTACCGACGACCGGCTGTTTGCAGCAGCGGTGCCGCCACCTTGATGTTGAAACAAGGGACTTTCCCAAATGCTGTCACCAGGAATGAAGTGCTAACTGCAGAAGCTTTATGGGCGCTAAAGGGAGCCAATGCTCACTTTTCATACAAGTCATGTGAGGTGGAAAATGCAAACGTTTCAGAGAGGATTGCGGTTTGGCCGCATGTCAATAACTGGTGGGGATGGTGGGGAGAGGCGAGCTTCCCAACAACATTACATATCTTACCTGGGATATCAGTGTTAGTTTGAACATTTATTCTGTATGAAGCCATGACTGTCAGATCTATCTTTTGACAGTTCCACTGTGGTGATTTATTTTTATTACATCATTTTATTCCGATATTTCATTCTTACATTGATGTTTTCGAGGTCAGGTATGGAAACATGCTGCCAAGTCATGGAAAAGTCATAGAAATTAGTTGGTTTAAATGTGTATGAGCCCTGTACTCAGGACAGCACAGTGCTGAAGGAGCTTTAAACAGCCTCCATACCTCCACACAACTAATGAGAGCAGCTGAGTCCACCAGACAGCCAGGCTCAGGGTGGGCTGGATGGAGAGGTCAGGAGGTCAGGGGATAAAGAGGTCAGGAGGTCAGCTGGATGAAGAGGTCAGGAGGTCAGCTGGATGGAGAGGTCAGGAGGTCAGCTGGATGGAGAGGTCAGGAGGTCAGGGGATAAAGAGGTCAGGAGGTCAGCTGGATGAAGAGGTTAGCTGGATGGAGGGGTCAGGAGGTCAGCTGGATGGAGGGGTCAGGAGGTCAGCTGGATGGAGAGGTCAGGAGGTCAGCTGGATGGAGGGGTCAGGAGGTCAGCTGGATGTAGAGGTCAGCTGGATGGAGAGGTCAGGAGGTCAGCTGGATGAAGAGGTCAGCTGGATGGAGGGGTCAGGAGGTCAGCTGGATGGAGGGGTCAGGAGGTCAGCTGGATGTAGAGGTCAGGAGGTCAGCTGGATGGAGGGGTCAGGAGGTCAGCTGGATGGAGGGGTCAGGAGGTCAGCTGGATGTAGAGGTCAGGAGGTCAGCTGGATGGAGAGGTCAGGAGGTCAGCTGGATGGAGAGGTCAGGAGGTCAGCTGGATGGAGGGGTCAGGAGGTCAGCTGGATGGAGAGGTCAGCTGGATGGAGAGGTCAGGAGGTCAGCTGGATGGAGAGGTCAGCTGGATGGAGAGGTGAGGAGGTCAGCTGGATGGAGAGGTCAGGAGGTCAGCTGGATGGAGAGGTCAGCTGGATGGAGAGGTCAGGTCAGAGGTCACCGCCTCACAGTGGGCTACAGTCTGCTGTCAAACCTGCTGCAGCTCCATGTCAGGATGAGCTCCTCACCAAAGCAGAGGTTTGAGTATTCCAAACATGAGCTCTGACAGCATCAAGTAAACGTCCTTAATAAATGTCCCTACGGCTGAATTCCAGTGAGTCAAACTGACGGAGAGCTGGTCACCACAATAATCCCGCTGTCGGCTGGACTCTGCATGGCTGTGGACTTACTGTGTTACACAGCCGGTGTCATAACAAAACACATTGGCCCTCATTTATCAAACGGCAGTACGGCGGTATACGGGCGCACACCCGTCGTACGTCCATATGAAAGACGGGTTAGTTATTTATCAATTTGGTCGTGACCGTTCGGAAAGATGAAATCTCACGACAGCTCTGACATCGTGTACGCAAGTTTCAGTCAGTGCGGACTTACGGTGCAGCGCAGAAAAACGTGGCGGAGCGTGAAAATAATTATAAAGCACACCTCAAACACGCCATAAAGCACACGCAGCACACATTCAGGACAGATTAAAAAAAAAAAAATGAATAAATAAAATGATGCCCTTACGGAATAGCTAATAAAATTCTTCTTTGTGGGATTAATAAAGGATTTTTAACTTTCCGCTGGTCCATCCTGCCACGGAGAGGAGGCAGTTTTATCAGTGCGCAAAGACGAACAGCTGCTGCTGTGGAGCAGCTTCAGACGCTCAGATCCAGCAGGGGAAACGCTGCTGTTCCTGTTCAGAGCCTCCATGGGTCTGGAGGAGGAGACAGGACCTGAAGAACCGCTACTGAAATGTAAATAAACTCTAAAGTTTAGCAAATGATTTATTGAATCAGTGATGTGATGCCAGCAGCCTGGAAAATAACACATGAACTAAAGGGAGATTAAATACAGACAGAGGACGTTTAGTCAAACATTTTATTACAACTTCTATAAATTGTCTTTCATTTAAGCGGCACCAGCAGCGGCGGGCACGCACCGCCCTCGTGGCCTGAGTCCCGGGTCCTGTTTGGGCCTGTGTCCTGCTCGGTCCGGGGTCCTGCTCGGTCCGGGGTCCTGCTCGGTCCCGGGTCCTGCTCGGTCCGGGGTCCTGCTCGGTCCCGGGTCCTGCTCGGTCCGGGGTCCTGCTCGGCACCGGGTCCAGTACTGGGTGTGTCTCGGTGGGACCGTCCCCGCTGTGGGGAGGAGACCGGGCCGCGGTGCCGCTGCTGTCTGACTCTGAGACATCATTAAAGGAAACAATAAAACTCTGAGCTGTTTAACGTGAATCAGCCTCATTCTTTGTAATGTCAGGGTTAAATTAACGGACTATAATCTGTTCAGACCTCAGCTGGTGTCCGTTCGTCCAGGCGACGCTGCTCACTGCTGCCGCGAGCTTCCTCTAAACAGCGTTTTCCCCTTTAATTTCAGTTTTAATTCTTCCAAAGAGCTCCTCCTGATTCACCTCCACCTCAGACCTGACAGGATCCATTTCCAGCTCCAACTTTCTTTTTTCACCAAAATTGCTCCTTTTCCGTGTTTGACCTCAGTGGGCGGGGCTTCAGAACTATAAATATTTCAGGGCGTAACATGTTAATGACGATCAAATTCAGCTGCCGCATTTATCAACACCCGATCACTCAAATGCTGAGATCGGCGAGGTACGGGAGATTCTGTAATGCTGCGCGAGCCCCGTCGTACGATGAGCTCCCCGCTCAGATATACACCGTTTGAAAGATGAATTGATAAATGAGGGCCAGAGAGCAGCTCAGAGCCGTCCGGCTGCACCAGGGGACAGCACTGCTGACGGACAACAGTCATTACTCACTTCACCCCAGGAGGCTGTTCGAGGTGATGGCTCACACTGCTCTGCTCTCTTTTCTCTCAGCTTATACCATTCAGCCTGGTCCTTCAGGAGCAAAGACAACACAGTGTTTTTCAAGTTTACACGAGGATGAAGACACACTTTTCAAATGCTGACAGTCAGTTAAAGACTTCATCTGGTTGATCAAGAGCAATATGTCAAAGTAAGCTGTAACGCTAACTTGAGGCCCGTCCAAGGCTTTGCTGCCATGTGAGCGCTTTATCGTGAACATACTGAACATTTGTGGCTTTTCAAATGAGAATGGTGCTCTGAGGCTCTGAAAACACGACTTTCTGGAAAGCCTCCAGTTCCGTGTCTGTGGAAACAGAGGAAGCTCTGCTCCTGGTCCATGTTGTGTGGAGAACATGGAGAACCTGCAGTGTGTGACGCTGCAGACTCTCAGCCCAGCAGGCCCTGATGAGCGGTGTGTGACGTCTGTCTGGAAACAGCTTCATTAAACATGCTGGTAGAAAGTAGCCCTGCTGCTGTCTTGTTATAGAACCTGCATGAAACCTTGGGAGCCTTAAAGCCTGATCAGTGGTGAAACAAAGGTCTGAGGTGAATCTGGTTGCATCCTCCACCGCCGCCCGTGCAGTCGGCTTCTCCTGAGTCCAGAATCTCCGTCCTCCAGGGTGAGAGTTGGCGTCAGGGTGCCTCCTTCTCACAAGTTAATTCATTTAAATACTGACGTTGGCGTGGGAAGTTTTAGTTTTAGTTTTGGTAGTTGTAGTAGTAGTTGTTGTAGTTTAGTAGTTTTAGGAGTTTTTGTTTTTTTTTTTAATTGTAGGAAGTTTACGCCACTTTCAGGCCCCATTTTAAGAACCTTTATAATGAGGCCCCCGGTGCTGTGGTGTATGCTCTACATTAGACCCTCCAGAAGAACGCGATTATGCGATCGCATGAATTCACACATAAATCCCCCTTTTGCCGCTGATTATGCAGGGGCCACATATTTTCCAAAAGGGCGCATAATTCCCGCAATAATCTCACCGCGAAAAAAAGAGAAATGGTCTCGCTTGAAGCGCTGTGGCGTTCAATGAACGAGTCGTTCGTTTGAACGCGTTCTTTTAAGTGAATGATGAGAGCCGGATCTCAGCTGTCTGAGAGCGTTCCTTTGTGCAAATAGTCCAGGCTTCCTTCACGAGTCTCCTTCATGTGAACGACCGAGTTTCAGTTTTCCGCAGCAGCTCCAGTCACCTGAACGCAGCAGCTCGCTAGTGGAGGAGAAGTGTCTTGAAACCGCAGAGGAGCCGGTGTTTTGGAAGAACTGGTTTCCCTATTAAATGGCGACTGGGTTTCTTTCTCGTCCCTTGTTGCTGATAGATGTTAAAAACCAGACAAAAAGCCGTTCAGACCTTTAATGAGTCTGATTTCAACACCTGCTGCTACGAGCAGCAGCAGCAGGAAGCGCTAAAGGAAGTCAGTCACCAGCTAGCAAGAACACCAGTTCATTTGAAACACCGCATGGGCCGCTTTAGTACAGCTTTTAGCAATTTCACGCACACACGCTCACTGTGTGTGTGTGCAATTGCTAAAACCTGTGATAAAGTGTATGTGTGTGTGTTCCCTTGATGAGCATTGGTGAGTAACAATTTGAGATAAATAACGAACTAATATTTAAATGAATGAGATGGAGTGGTGTGTGTGTGTGTGTGTGTGTGTGTGTGTGTGTGTGTGTGTGTGTGTGTGTGTGTGTGTGCGCGAGAGAGAGAGAGAAAGAGAGAGAGAGAGAGTGTGGGTAACCTACATATCTGGCATCTTTTTTTATATTTCACAGCATACTTTGATTTTTTTTTTTTTTATTTTATTTTATTTCAGTCTTCTTTTAGCATGAAAACACAAGAAGCATAATTCTTACAACTTAAACAATACATTTGACTGAAAGGGTATAGGCAGAAGTTTATCACTCGTATCGCCTACCCCTAGCAACATAAACATTACCAAGACAGCAACAAAAAATATATCTCAAAAAGAAAAGAACTAAACCGATCTAGTTCATACAGGTATTTCTTCTTCTTCTCCTTATAATTTTTCTTTTTTTTTTTTTTTATCCACCTTTCGGCGTTTCTTACCCTCATACATCTCGCGCCCACACACTATGCTATGTTCAAGACACACACCCAAAATGATACACTCACACACAAACACACACGCTCAGCCATAATTTGACTACTATCATTTGTATACTTTGCAAGTTTTCCAGAGTGACTTAGTTTAATCAGTAACTTTCTATTTATTTATAATACTGACCTTACACATTTTTTTAAAAGTGTGAACATTTTTGGAGGCTTTAATGTATCATCCAGATCATTCCATAAGTTGACGCCTCTAAACGAAACGCGTCGACTTTGGTTGGAGCATAGTAATCTGCCTGGGTTACAATTCTTATTGCCTTCTTTTGGAGTAAGAAAATTGAATTAATACTTGTCTTATAATTATTCCCCCAGGTTTCAACACAATAATTAAGATACGGAAGGATCAGAGAGTTGTATAATAATTGAAGAGCATTCTTATTCACTGAATGTTTAATTTTATGTAATATAGCAAGTGTTTTTGACACTTTTGTCTTGATTGTTGTTTACCGGTTTACCTTGTTTTATGATTCCCTCCCTGATTATTCCATTTAGCACTTCCCAAGTTCCTTTAATGTTATTCTTGTGTTGTTCTAGCTTGTTACAATAATATAATCTTTGATTACATTTTATAATTTTTAATCATTTGTTCTTATATGTTTTGTATCAAAGTTCAGTTTCTTTCGTTCTGTGTTTCATGTACATTCTATAAAGATATTTTTTCTTATTACAGGCTTTGACTATCCCCCTTGTAATCCATGGTTTTCCCTGTCTTGATGTTTGTGTGATAGGTTGCTTTCTGATAGGACAGTGTTTGTTATATATCGTCAAGAGTGTGTTTAAAAAAACTTCATAGGCCCTGTCTGGATCTACAGAGGCATAAACCTCCTCCCAGGTCTGTGCACAAAGGTCTATTTTGACGGCCGCCATGGCCTCCGGGGTCGTACGTCTGATGAGTTTATATTGAGTGGTTGTAGGAAATTTGCCCTTTTGCATGAAATTATGGAAGATGGTGAAGACGGGTAGATGGTCACTTATGTCGTTTATAAGTAGTCCTGATGTGATTTCATTGCCCATCTGATTTGTAAAAATATTGTCAATTAAAGTAGCTGAATATGTAGTTGTTCTTGTTGGTTTGGTGATAAGCGGGAAAAAGTTATAACTGTACATTAATGTGAGAAAATCTGTAATTTTTGTACTTCTTTGAGGATTCAAAAGATTTATATTCAAGTCACCACATAAAACATGGCGCTTCTTTATATTGCTGAACAAGTGTTCTGCGTTTTGGATGAAGGCGTCGAGACACGATCCAGATGTCCTGTACAGACAACTGAGCAGACCCTTCTTTGACCTTTTTAATTCAATTTCCACTGATAGACATTCGAGGATTCCATCAATGGAGACTGACTTATTATTAATCTTGGTGCTCCTCAGATCTGAATCTATATACAAGGCAACACCCCCTCCCTTTTTGTTTGTCCTATTGATGGTGTGCAGTTCATAACCTTCCAATTGTACTTCAGAGCACTTTTCCTCATCAAGCCACGTCTCAGACACGGCAATGGCAGTAAATTTGCTAAATTGACAAAGATATTCTTTCATGCTGCTATAATTCTTGTATAGACTTCTGCTGTTAAAATGTATTGTGGAGAAGGCTCCATCCATGTTCACACCCCTAAATTGTTCATCAGTATAATATTGACACTTTCCGATTAAATTGTTGAAGAGGTTTTCATCAGGATCTATATCATTACCAAACTCATTTTCTTTACAGTTTCCTTGTAAACAGTCTCTTAATTCCGTATCATCGGCTTCATATTCTAAGTACAGTTCACTGTTGTTTAAAGGATACATTTCATCGCCACTATCATTTAATAATATGTTATTTAAGTCCTGTTCATTTGTCATCATGAGCTATAATATTGAAATCATTCACACATTCTCTTGCACTCTCCTTCTTGCATACAATATAGAGTAGCACACACACAAACACACACCCACATACTCACACAGCCATAAACATGGCGCACGCACACAAGTGTTATATCATTCATTTTTGTTTGCATAGGTTATTATACTGAGCCAACACCGCTCTCTCTTGTTTTCTCCATTGTTGGGCACGCAGACATGAATTCACACGTGCGCACGGACTAATCATGCACATACATAAACATACACGCGCACTCTTGGTCACTCACATACGCATCATACGCACACTCACCACGCGCGCACGTGTACATGCCCACAACCATGCACTCACATACACACCCGTCCTCTCGCTCACTCCCTTGTACACACTCACACTTCCACACATACAAAATGTCCAAAAGCCCAAAGCTTCCCAAATCATCCCAGCCCCACTTCATTTCTGGCTCCCTTACACCCAAGTCCAACATAAATTTGTCCATCTTGTCTGTCCACCGTACATTAGAGTTCATAATCCAAAGCGCAGATATACATCCCGATAACATAAAGTTCCTGGAATAGTCCTGAAGAAGAATAGAGACCGCATTATGTCCCAATCCAAAATAGTTGTCTCTCTCTGTCCCCTCTTCCCTCTGTCTGTTATCCTACAATCCATAGCGTGGTACGTTATGTCTGTTTTGCAGAGGACACATTTGGTCTCCCCAACTGCTCGGGCACTCAGAACTAGAAGAAAGTTTAATATCATCATTTGTACTGATCGAGGTCTTGACGTTCCCTTACCAGTATGACTCTCATCTGCTCTGGAGTGGTCCCGTTGAGCTGAATGAAAACTTTGCAGTTTCTCGTCCACGTGCCTCTGATCTTGTGGTTTTTCTTCAGGATCCGAGCTTCTCGTGCAATTTCTGATGTTTTTTTGGTTAAGTGCTCATTCAGGTAGACCTCGGATCCTCGCAGTTTCTTTCCTTGTTGAAGCAGCTCAATTTTATGTTTCCTGTTCACAAGGTGCATGATGATAGCAGGTTTAGTTTTATCCCTTCGGGGGAGCGTATGGCACGCCGAGATGTTGTTTGCGTCCAGATGTATGTCCTTTTCCTTGAAGAACTGCAGTACCTGTCCCTCCAGCGAGAGGAGATCACCCGGCTCCGCGTCCTCGCCGACGTTACGGCCCGTCGCCGCGGCTCTGGCGTAAGAGCGGGGTTTGATGTTTAACCCGGTGATTATTACATCCTCCTTCCTTGTGTACTGTTCTAGATCTTCAATTCTTCTTTCCAGATCAGTAATGGTTTTGTCCTTCTCTCTGATAATGTGCTTTAACTCATTCACTTCCGCGACAAGATCTGTGAGCTTGGTCAGCTGTTCGGTGACTCTGGCCATCTCCGCGGTCATCGCGCTAAGCGACTTACGGATTTCCTCGATGTCGGTCTCCATCTGTGCGCTCTTTTTCGGGGGCATCGCCAACAGTTTGATCTTTAGTTTTTCTCGTTTGGTTTAGCAGAAATCTTTAGTTTAGTTGCGCTCGATCTGCCGACAACTCACAGGGCGCAGCCATCTTGTCTGATCACGTGATCCAACCTCCACTTCACAACTATCTGCAATTTTACCGCATTAAATGGCATAAAACCTCGCATATTCATTTGCATAATCAAGCATTTTAGCTCGCATAATCTGGGATTTAAGTACGCAATATCAAGACTTTTTGCTCGCGTTTTTCTGGAGGGTCTACTATATGGCCGATCAGCTGTTTAAGCATGAAGGCTTTTTGAGAGTGAAAATTGTCACTGACCAATCAGCAGATGGCGGCGTTCTCACTCCTCTTTACAGAACCTGTACTGTTGTGCCAGGGGTTACCAACAGGTGGTAACAGTTCGATACAGTACTCAACTTTATTCACAGCTTTTATGAGCAGCTCAATGAAATGAGTGAAACTCTGACAGGCTGCAGTAAATAAGTTTTTTTTTTTTTTTTTTCCCTGACACTCTACAGCTAGCATACTGTACGAGGGGGTACCGGAAAGAAACCAGACTGTGTTTATAAAATTACAACAAGAATTATTTCAGATTTCTGGTTGTTCAATCTCGCTACAGCATGTTCTTGTGCAGATCTCTGCAAAGTATCGTCTCACAAAGTCACACAGGGAAAACACAAACAGCGCTAACGTCAACACAGCAGGACCCCCTTCTTCGAAAAAGCACAAAACAACGGAACACATCACTAAACGCGATCAGCGTGCAAGCATCAGATTTTTTTACTTTTGCTGGGAAAAACAGTGTCAGAAACACTCAGCATGGTCCAGGAGGCGTATAAAGACGGTGCCCTGGGAGAACGCAGGTTTCTGAATGGGATGGCGCTTTGAAAGGGGAGAAATGTCCACTGAAGACCAGCCCCGCTCCGGACGACCCGCATCCTCACGCACGCAGGAGAAGATCCGCGAGGATCTTTTTTCTGGAAGCCGAACACAGCGAGTCTGAGCCGCCTGGCAGTCTGTTAACCAGGACCACTACATCCAGGTCCTGAGGGGCTCCGAGAAGCAGTGAGGCAGCAGCGTCCAGAGCTTTGGCGGGACGGCGAGTGGTGGCTGCACCACGACAACGCGCCGGCGCACCGGGCCCTGCGCGGAATGCAGCTCCTGGAGAAAAACGGGATGACCCTGCTGCCTCATCCGCCCTATTCGCCGGACCTAGCACCGTGTGACTTTGTTCTCTTCCAGAGAATGAAGAAAGAGCTGAAGGGGCGGAGATTTGAGGACATCGAGGAGGTTAAACAAAAATCGAAGGACGCACTGCACGGCATCATTACGCACGAGTTTTCAAACGCCTTCGAAAGCTGGAAAACACGGATGCAGCGGTGGATTCAAACCAGCGGGGATTACTGTGAAGGAGACAGCTTTGAATAATTGTTACAATTGAACACAATAAAAGTTATAACCACTGTCTGGTTTTTTTCCGGTCCGCCCTCGTATTGTGTGAACCAAGCCGTCTGTGCCTTGTTCCTGTCTGTGCACATTTTGTATCACTAGATGGATAATTCTGTTGTGACGTGCACAAAACAGGAATTGTGCTGTGAACCTGGAGTCAGATGGATTCTGAGGGTGAGCCTCTGGCAGTAACGGCTTTGCCTGCACACTTTTGCGGTTTGGTCCAAAACTGTTTATGCGCTGAAGGTTGGACATGACACTGAACCAAAAGAAGAATGAATGAATGAATGAATGCTTTCATTAGTCCCACGTGAGGCTGCCACTCAGGCGGTGCCAGCGTAAAGACAGATGGTCCAGTGCAGATACAGCAGGCTGAACAGCGCTGTAAACAGCACATGCAATGTTCCAATGGGGTTTGAGAGAAACCATACTGGTGTGTAGGACTGCACAGCTTTGATAAAAGTAAGCATCACAAACGATTCCTCTCCATACCAGAGTGTCAAGATGTTACCAAGCAAACCCACCACGATGTCGCCGTGATGTCCAGTCATTTAACAGCAAACGCCAGTTGCATTATTGTAAGTTTTGTCTCATGAATCCACCTGCAGGCTAGACGTCTCTGTGTAATTACAGCTGATATCTGGTTAAAAGACCCTCCTCCCATCACTGTTCTCTACGCTCTGCAGGGTCCAATCCCCGTTACCAGGAAGAAGCTCGCCGGAGCGATGCACATAAATGCATTGTTAAACTGTGATCCGTCTCCCTCCTCCACAGACGCTGCTTCCAGACGGCTCACTTCTACGTGGAAGACAGCAGTTCACCGAGAGTAGTGGCCAATGAGACCGCCCCCATCGTCGCCATCCCAGGTAACCACCTCCCTCAGCACTCTTCACTCTGGACCTGACGTGTCCAGATGCGTCGGCCCCGTGGTTTCCTCTCATTCATGTTCACTATCAGCTGTGGACGAGCTCCTGCAGCAAGGCCTCGTCCCTCGTCCCAGCAGCCGAGCTGCACCTGTCTGGGTCCCACTGCCAGATTTATCTGCTCAGAGTCAGTCAGGCGTCCATTTTTGCTCTGTGGGGTTTCAGGCATGGGCTATATTTACAGCAGAGGTCATAAGTCAGAAAGACGAGCCCAGCAGGACTCGTCTGCTCTGGAGCAGTCCACACTGCTGCTCAGCCGCTCAAATCAACCAATGAGTGAACTGCTGAAAGAGCCGCAGGGGAGCAGTCACGAAAATGCTGTGATTAGTCTTTCTGCCGAATCTGTGGGATTTCTAGTTGTACTGACCGGAGATCCTGTTGGGCTTTGCCTGCTCTCAGGTTGTCAAAACTAGAATAGCACATAAAAGAAAGCCATACTGCTGGCCCTGTCACTCTGGAGCTCCGTGGCGGTCTTTGGGATGGCGGCAGTGCGGGTTGAAGCGTGCTTTGGCTCTCAGCTGTGCTCCGTTCACAACCAGCAGAGAACGCAAACTGACTGGCACAGCGCAGGAAATCAATCCGCCAAAGTCCAGGGCTGTCTGAAACCGAGTTTTAAAGTCTGAAACGTGTGTCATGTCGCTGAGGGCTGTGGCGGACTGGAAGACGCAGGGTTAAACGTGGACAGTCTGAGATCAATCATCCATGTGTGGCAGGAGCCCGAAGCAAAATCATGGGAGAAACAGTCAGAACAGTCGTAGCAAAAGGAAAAATGTCACGCGGGATTGTCGCGGATGAATGAACATCTGGGCGTGGTGTGTCTCAAACGGATCTCAACATCTGCTCGACTGCTGCTGCGGTGAAGAACATTCTGAAAGTTTCACGATGGCATGCAGTCAGTGAGTTAGTGGCTTTCTGTATTCAAACACATTATCTCCACGCCTCCACAGGCAATACCAGGTCAAACGATTGACCTCAACTGAGCAAAGAAACAAGCTGCGCAGAAAAGTTCCTGTGTATGGCGTAAATCTCATCTGCAGATTTTCCAATCGTTAATTCTAGCTTGAAGGTTATGTAAAGGAAGGCGTCAGGAGCAGAGAGAAAAGTCACATTCTTGTGGAAGAAATTTACTTTTTTGGTAAAAAACTGGACTCTCAGGGGACCCACTAGGATTCTTATAGCCTGCCTGTTTCCCTGCCTGCCTGCAGGCCTGCGTGTGTGTGCGTGTGTGTGTTTGCATGCCTGTGCGTGTGTGCGTGCGAGGGTAAACCCTTCCTAGGGCTGCTACTCAGGTCCAGGATTGTAAACCAGAGCCGACAAATCAATGAAAGCTTGTGGAGCCTCCTGAGAGAGGCACCAGGGTCCACCAGGGTCCACCAGGGTCCACCAGGGTCCACCAGGGTCCACCAGGGTCCACCAGGGTCAGTGAGACCAGCACACACGGATGGGGTTGGACGGGGACACGTCCCTGGTCTCCCCGCTGCATCACTCCTTACTGTCCTGGTGTTGTGTTTCGGTCTCTCCAGGCTGCTGGAGGAGACGTGGTGTGTGACCATCTGTTGGACATGTTAACTGCCTCACTGAGCTCAGACCATGAGCCTCGTACATCCCATAATCCTTCTTAAGACCTCCTGCTGGATAGAAAACACGCGAGCAGAAAACACTTCCTGCTGCACACACACACACACACACACACACACACACACACACACACACACACACACACACACACCAAAGGCATGAGCGCTGTAAACAGATTCCATCTTCATAAAAAAGTAAATTTTACAGTTTTTGAGTGATTGAGCATGAATTATTCCTGTTGCTTGTTTTGAGTCAAGTCTTTGCAGGGGCAGTTTCAGTCGAGGTTTCGAGGGGAAGGTTACCTCCTGGTCTTTATTTCATCTGCGTTGGAGAGGAAATGTGGTGTAACCATGTACAGGTGCCTTGATGGGACATAAAGGCAGAAAAGTACTGCCTGGGTGAACTATAATCTTTATTTAAAAGCTTTATTTAAACAGACCTGGATTGCTTTATTTGAGAGTCTGTTGTGCTGACAGAGGTTAGTCTCAGCTCATCTCTACAGCTCAGAATCTTCCAAGAGGCCTTTTATCCAGTGTCTCAGGCTCAATGATCTTTTAAATGTCTGTGTGTTTCAGACAAATTAAGTGATTTTACTTTTCATTTTGAAGGTCAGAAAGTAACTTTACAATTTTTATTTGAATGTTGGATTTCACAAAGCAGCAGAGAGGAAATGGGAGCATCGTTCTGAGCTGGACGTCAGTGGACCAAAGCCGAGGAGGACAGCAGTGTGGACAGAAAGAGCTGCATCATTTCTCTCATATTAAACATCCCATGGACACAAACCGGTAGACGTGTTTGTTGGTAGGCCACAGTCAAAGAGAAGCACGGCGAGCTACCGTCGTACTGTCCCTCCCATTTCAGAGTTAACTATTCAAATGGAAAATGAAATATAAAGATTATTGAGACCTTTTATAGGTGTCTTTGTCGGGTCAGTCAGAGCCTTTTTACCTTTGAGCAGGACAACAAACCACAGCTCAAATCCAGCAGGAGCTGTTATAAAAGTGGACAACAGTGACTTTGCCACAGAGCTCTGTAGAAATGTTCAAATGTTCCATTGCAGACAGAAACACCTGCAGGAGAGAGCTGGGAAACAGCAGCAGACAGGTAGAATGTGCTTTCAGGCAGATATGAGAGGTGTTCAGAAGTTCACTGTGGCCAAATATGCAGAAAGTCTTGCCTGAGACCATGGCGCTGGATTCCTTCCATGCTGAAGTCACTCATGTTCATTGGTGTTTTTTCAAGACTCAACATTGTTCTCGTTTTCTCCAGTAGTTGAAAATCAGAAGTAGCATGATATTTAACAGAAATGGTGAAGGAGACATGTGGCCTCTTGTGGTAAAAGAGACAGTAGAAAACCTGACATGAGAGCAATAAGAGCCTTAAAGCTGGTGTCCGGAGTTTCCGTTCGTTTCCAAGTATGTATCATTTTTCAACAGAGCTTAAACGTGTTAGTTTGGTTCGATACCACAATATCATATTAGCATAAAGCAATATAAGAATGTATTTATGAGCCCCGCCTTCGTCTCATAGACCCCCATGTTATCCGAAAAAGTGCCGGTCAGCGTCAGCCAATAGACTTCGAGCTTCCGCCTTGTAGCGCTGTCAATCAAAGTGTGTCGCAGCCAGAGAGCACGGCCGCTCGCCCAGCAGAGGAGAGTTAGCTCTGCAGCAGATATATCCACCGTCTGCTGAACATCCACCGTAAACAGCTCAACATGGAGGATGCTGTAGGACTCAGAGGCTCTCATTTTCACCCCACAGATAATAGCGTGCACAATTAAAGGGGCGTGGCTTGGTCGCTCATGAAAGCAGAGGGAGGGGGGAACCTGAGACGTTGGATTAAAAAAAACCTCTCTTTCAAAACTCCGGACACGAGCTTTAACCACAGAGCTCCCCGTTTAGCTGTGTTCACTGACACACAGATCTTTTTTCCCAGTTTGAATGTCTCATTGAGCATTTCATAAGACGCGATGTGAGTGAGTGAATGCTCTCTGCTGGTACTTGATGAGGGCTATTATGAAGACAGCAGTGGAGAGTTTGAGCTGTTGTGTAATGTTTGTTTTTTAATAAACACTCTGGGTTGATTCTGGGTCAAATCCAGATACTCGAGGTGAACCCATCAGAAAACCATCAGTTGTTTGGTTTGTGTCGACAGTCCAGGTCTGGATGAACCAGCCCATGAGTCTGGCTCTGCCTGGAAGAGTCAAAGTCAGGTCCGGGTCTCTTTTAAACAGTCGTGGAGTATTTTAAAAACGTCCAGCTCATATTTAGTGTCCAGATCTATTTTTGAGGGTGTGTGTCAGCTGAAGAAAGTCTGGATCTGCTTTGTGGAGTCTGGATGTGATGATCTCTCGATCCACAGGCCTGGTTAAGAAGTATAGTTTTTTAAACACACGTCATCTTTCTTGTGAATTTTACTCACTTTGCAACTGAAAACATCCTGGCCCTCATTTATCAAACGGCAGTACGGCGGTATACGGGCATACACCCGTCGTACGTCCATATGAAAGACGGGTTAGTTATTTATCAATTTGGTCGTGACCGTTCGGAAAGATGAAATCTCACGACAGGTCGGACATCGTGTACGCAAGTTTCAGTCAGTGCAGATTTGCGGTGCAGCGCAGAAAAACGTGGCGGAGCGTGAAAATAATTATAAAGCAAACCTCAAACACGCCATAAAGCACACGCAGCACACATTCAGGACAGATTAGAAATAAATAAATAAATAAATAAAATGATGCCCTTACGGAATAGCTAATAAAATTCTTCTTTGTGGGATTAATAAAGGATTTTTAACTTTCAATAACTCCGCTGGTCCATCCTGCCACGGAGAGGAGGCAGTTTTATCAGTGCGCAAAGACGAACAGCTGCTGCTGCGGAGCAGCTTCAGACGCTCAGATCCAGCGGGGGAAACGCTGCTGTTCCTGTTCATCCCCGAAAAGGTGTGTGACTTTATTTAGGCAGATTTACACAATATTGCACTGGCCGATAGAGTTACTTTTGATGCGCCAGCCCCACAAGAAGATGCGGGAACCAGCAGAGCCTCCATGGGTCTGGAGGAGGAGACAGGACCTGAAGAACCGCTACTGAAACGTAAATAAACTCTAAAGTTTAGCAAATGATTTATTGAATCAGTGATGTGATGCCAGCAGTCTGGAAAATAACACATGAACTAAAGGGAGATTAAATCCAGACAGAGGACGTTTAGTCAAACATTTTATTACGACTTCTATAAATTGTCTTTAATTTAAGCGGCACCGGCAGCGGGGGGCACGCACCGCCCTCGTGGCCTGAGTCCCGGGTCCTGCTCGGTCCAGGGTCCTGCTCGGTCCGGGGTCCTGCTCGGCACCGGGTCCTGCTCGGCACCGGGTCCAGTACTGGGTGTGTCTCGGTGGGACCGTCCCCGCTGTGGGGAGGAGACCGGGCCGCGGTGCCGCTGCTGTCTGACTCTGAGACATCATTAAAGGAAACAATAAAACTCTGAGCTGTTTAACGTGAATCAGCCTCATTCTTTGTAATGTCAGGGTTAAATTAACGGACTATAATCTGTTCAGACCTCAGCTGGTGTCCGTTCGTCCTGGCGACGCTGCTCACTGCTGCCGCGAGCTTCCTCTAAACAGCGTTTTCCCCTTTAATTTCAGTTTTAATTCTTCCAAAGAGCTCCTCCTGATTCACCTCCACCTCAGACCTGACAGGATCCATTTCCAGCTCCAACTTTCTTTTTTCACCAAAATTGCTCCTTTTCCGTGTTTGACCTCAGTGGGCGGGGCATCAGAACTATAAATATTTCAGGGCGTAACATGTTAATGACGATCAAATTCAGCCGCCGCATTTATCAACACCCGATCACTCAAACGCTGAGATCGGCGAGGTACGGGAGTTTCTGTAATGCTGCGCGAGCCCCGTCGTACGATGAGCTCAGATATACACCGTTTGAAAGATGGATTGATAAATGAGGGCCAGTGTGTGTGCGAAAGAGTTACAGGTCCAACAGGTGACAGGCTTTCCATGCAGCACTTTTATTACATATGTATATTTATATTATGAATTTACTTCTGACAGTTCACGATGTAAATGTGACAAAGATTCATTTTAAAAGTTCTATCAAGATGACTTAAAGGATAAGTTCAGTTTAAACAGTTTTCACGTTGTTTTTAGAATGAAGTACAACAATATCCTCACCCAGAAGGCTTTTCTGATCCCAACAGAGCTTCGGGAGAAATTAGATCCAAAATCAAGCGGCGCACATCCGTATAGGTCTAGCAGACGGGGCATCGGTGACGCCGCTCCTAAAACGGCTTTAATCGTCAAAAAGCTCATTAGTTTCACCAACGTTTCATCACGGTCCGCTCAGCCTCTCCTCCACCACAGCCCGGGGTTGTTGTTGACCTCTGACCTGAAAGCTTTGTTTACGGCTGCCATGCCATGCGCAGTCCGGCTCTGGCAGCCGTCCTTCTCTTTCCTCTGCCTCGCCTCGCGATGAGCTCTTCATCTGTATCTTCTGGCTCCAGACTGTAAGGACACCCTTCATATTCAAAGTTCTCGTCCACAACGTCTTCATCCGACAGATATTTATTCATTTTACACTGAACTGGAAAAAAAAGCACCGTGTGTAGCCTCAGGTTGCCCCGGAAACAGTGAGCCGTGCTGCGCATGGCACGGTGCCGTAAACAAAGCTTTCAGGTCAGAGGTCAACAAAGCAACCAAAACATTTCTCTGGCGACACCGGGCTGTGGTGGAGGAGGCGATTAAGTGTAGTAACGGGGCTTCCCTGAAGCTGCGGTGAGGGGGGATTAGAGTTCAGGGTGGTCAGGAATAGTTAGCCAGCTGCTAAGCTATTAGAGGGAGGAGGAGAGAGGGGGTCCTCCAGTGTCATGACGGGAGAGACCGCCGAGCAGCTCTGACTCCGCCCACAGCCCACAGGCGAATTGCTATTGAGCTCTGGAGCTCTGCAGATGTGAAGTTCTGGGAAATTGCACAAGTTTTGTGAAACTTAGTAGAAAGAAACTTCTTAATCACTGTTTTAGTAATCCTGAGAACACTGAAATAGCTGCAAAAGGGGATTTGAGTGGGGCTTTTAGAAGGTTGAGGTGGCCGATCTGTGTGGACCCGTCCCTGTCAGGGCGTACAAGCTCATATTCATCCAGGGCCCCCACTCCGCCGTCCCCGCCGGCAGCCCCTCCGTAAACTGCTCCAGAACCAGCCGGTGGACGAGCCGCTCCTCTGACGGTCTCCTGCAGCTGCAGCCGCCTTGCTGCGTCCTTCAGCTGGCCGGCGAATGTAAACGTCGGCGCCGTCCTTCCGAGCCGTGCTCCTCTGAAGCGGCTCTGGTGATCTTCTGGGCTGAGGCCAAGTCGGTCGCGGATGGCCTGCTTCACGTTTTTTTGCTTGCATTGGCCGCCGTGTTCATCTCAGGCGTATGAAAAGAGATTCACGTCTTTGGATTACCATACCTTGTTGTCGGTCTGTCATTGGTTTCTGTTTGGCAGGATGAAGCTGGGGTGGTTTCTGACCTTTGTCTGACTACTAACAGACTCAGTGAAAAGGACAGTGCAGGAAAGCAGACTCCCTGTTGTTCCTTGTAACTCCGACCAACAGAAAGCCGTTTGCCCTGTAGTGTCAGTGGAAATGTTCCGACGGTGGGGTTGATGCCTCAGGGTGTGTCCAGGTCGCTCGGAGCAGGCAGGTACCCATCTTCTCCAGCTGATTGAGATTCAGTTGTGTTAAAATTGGAAATGTATAAGAGATGTGCAGCAGGGTCCTGGTAACATTTGCCCGTGTTGTGTTGTGCATGTGGAAATGGTACATTTGTAATATTGGCTCCATGAGGACAGAGTGTCTGGCTCTGCAGGGGGTCTTACCCTGTGCTCTATATGTAGTTCAGAGTGAGGAGCAGACACAGAAAAACCAAAATCTAAACCAAACAATGAACTGGGGTGTTAGAAAGGGTTTTTGTTGTTGTGGTTTTACATGTTGAGAAGAAAAGGAAAAGTACAACCCTGATTCAAAGGTATTCCTATCCGCACTCAATAAAACTGGAGTGAGACTCATCCTTTTCCACGTGAATAACCAGGGCAGGATTTTACTGAGATGGAAGCTCCACAAACAAGGAAGTGTAATGGAAGGTTAGAGATTTCCACCCGTTCCCATCAAACCCCCGCAATACACCCCCTTCTAATGTCTTGTTTTTCATCAGGAAGACAAACGCAGGACCCTTCAAATTAAAAGCAAAGAGACGTTGTTGAGTCCTGACTCGCACTGTGGTTCCCTTCAAAGACTGAGTCTAATTCTGAACAGAGGCTCAAATTACAGATGTTCAACAGCATCTGAACTACTAGGTTGACCTTGAGATCATTTATTTTATTTATTTAACCTATATTTAACCAGGAAGGTGCCGTTTAGATTAAAAACCTCTTATTCAAGGGAGTCCTGGGGGTGAACAATAAAATGATACGACGACAGGATACAATGTGAGAAGCAGAAAAGCTGCAGAAACAGTGATGCTTTGCAGGGTCCTGTCAATGTTCCAGTGCTACTGCCAGAAATCGAACCTAAACTTATATGTTGTAAATGATGCCATCCGATCAATGACTAGATGAGGAACACATGAGAAGAACATGGTCCAGATTCCCCAAACTGAGCGTCCGTGGATGTATTGGCAGATCATATCATAGTTGATCCACATTTGTCCTTCATTTAGGTGTACTGTAGACCCAGACAGCCATAACCATCCAAATGTGAGTGAAACCAGTGAAGTGCACAAATTATTCTGGGACTGAGCTCCCACCTCTTTCACTAATATTGTAAACAGTGCAGGAACATACTTGACTCTAGATCCCATCACCTGGAAAATACTGAACAGTATATATAAACCTCCAGGTGTCCGTTTTCAACATACATTCATATTGGGTTTTGAACTTGAAAAATGTTTTTAAAAAATGTGTTATGAATGGCATGAAGCTCGCCGTCACGTCTGCTTCCTGCCGTCTCAGCGTTAGGACTGTTGCAGGTGATGGAGACATCATATGATCGTATTTCTCTAACTGACATTGAGTGGGGCTCCCCCTGGTCCAGCTCATTAGGAGCAGGTGGTTTCACCTCTTTGGACCGGTCCGATTCCAGTGAATGTGAGCAGATTACCAGTGCTGGGTTGCGGCTCCAGGGTGAATCCACTGTCATGTAATCCTGATCCTCTTTCTTCTCTGCAGATGACATGGACGCTGTTCCAGTCAAGCAGTTCACCAAACATGTTTCAGAGCTTTACTCCAACAACCAGCACGGATTTTCTGAGGGCTTTGAGGTAAGCTTGTAACACTCCACAGCAACTGCTTCTGTGTTGTTCTGAGCTGTAAACCTGGAAAGCAGGTGTACAATAAAACTGCTTTACCACTTCAATCTTTCAGGCAGATTCATATTCAGCCTGTGCTGCGACAGGAACACCTCCCCACCTGATGACAGCCTCACACCAATACATCTGAATAGCAGTTATTTATTGGTCCCCCAGACTCCACCCATGCAGAGGCCACACAGCGCAGGCTCTGGGGGAGTGGCGGCACCTGCTCAGGGTGCATGCGGGAGGAAATCCCACCCACAGACAGGGAGAACAGGCGACTCCACCCAGGGACATGAACCCATAACCTCACTGTCCGGTGTGACTCCTCCACATTGATTTTCATCAGCACGCTGCAGGAAGACCGTCATGGCCGCGAAAATAGGCAATAAGCTTTGCTGGAACATGTTTGGTGATATGTGTAGGAATTGGTAGCTGGTTAGCGACTTCCTGTCTGGAAAAGCTACTTCACTGAAATGTGGCTGGTGAATGTTCTAGCGTGGGAGAAAACTATTAATCAAAATCATATTTCAGTGCTGTGATTTCAGAAAATAATTGAGTGCTTCTTGTGGTTTTCTTGGTATTATGAGTGTTTTTCTACATTGTAGAATGTTTTATTACTTGCAGTACATCATCATGCGCAGCTTTTCATGGTCACGGAGGCCCAGCCCTGTTCTACAGTCATAAAGCCATTGTCAGGATAGACTTTTACCCCTTTCCCTCTGAAACTAGCAGGTCGACCCGTGTTTAAAAAACCCGGGTCGACCTGCTAACAATCAGTGAATGACTCCTTTCCCTCTGCCTGCAGACGTGGCCTTGTTTGTCTGCTGGCGAGCCGCGTCGCTGCATTCTCCCACGCTGATGGTGTCCCACATTGATGACATCATCAGCGTGACGGAGCACCGTCCCCTTGCCTGTGGACGAATCTCCTCTTGCCCACGGATCAGGAGAAGCTCTCTGGTCTGCTGTCTTGCCTGTAGTAGGTTTTCCAATAAAAACCATCCACAGGAGCTTATGGCTGACGCGTGTTTCCAAGAAAAACGTTTGTCCTCCACAAAAGTTCTTCATCTGACATTTATTGAACAAAAATATACCAAAAAAAGAACTTCCAAACACAGCTATAAAAATGCACAAACCTTGAAAGATCTTAACTAGTTTCTAAAACGTTCCTAATATATAACAGGTCCACCACGGTACCACGGTCAGAAAAACCGTGAGCTCCTCTGGGCTCTCAGGCAGCACCAGTTTCTTAAAGTGACAGGCTCCTATTTCGTCCTGTATTGTTATGAGCTCATTAGCTCAAATTAACCAAACACTGTGGCTGTGTACATTATGAGAATGCAAATATCATTAAACCATGCACATAAAAACTGTTGAAATGCCACAAAACAATAACTCAATAACTTAACTGAAATTGTCATCAGTAAACACAAATTATACATGCTGCACCGATCTTGCCAATGCTGGGTCATCTTGACGACGGATATCTCACGCTGTGTCCAGAAACAACAACTAGCGCGCTAACGTAGCCGCGCTGCGTCGACCCGGCTGTGCCTTTCACACTCAAGCCGAGCCGGAGGCGAGCCTATTAAAACCCGGGTCGCTTGCAGGGTCGATCGGCCCGGGTCGGAAGGCCGATGAAACCCTTTCCCGCTGCCACGAGGAGCCGGGTGTTAGCGGGTTTAAACGGGTTTTTAGGCCAGTGGGAAAGGGGTATCAGGCACTAAATCGTATTTGTAGGTTTGAGTGACAGCACATTCAGTTTGTCTCATACCGACGCATAGCTCAGTTGTTAGAATGGACTGTCTGTCAGTCGGAAGGACTGAGGTGGAATTCAAGGACGGAGGTTAAAACAGTCATTCTGTCCAAACTCCCTGTAGCACTGAAGCCTTTTCATGAGTTTGCACCACAACAGATGACATTCAATCAGACTTATCTGAGCTTTCTCCTGACAGGCGATTCATATAGTGACAACAGTCCAGATCTTTTTACCTCCCTAAAATATTGTAACTCTAAAACAAGCTAATCCTCAGGTGGCTGAGCCATAATAACATTGACCAATGACGGCCAGAATTGTTTTAAAAAAATGTACACAAAAACATTCATTGTGGCTTCTCTGACAATACCAGGAGGGAAATACCTATGATTAGAGTCCTGCATGGCATTTTACCTCAGTGTGATTTTGAATACATAACAGCACCTCAGTAAATCCATTTAGATGAAGTATTTTAAAGTCTTTCAACATTTTTCATTTTTTTAACTCCTCTGAGACATAAGAAAATATAATCAGAAAAAAAAGTTGATTAATCATCCTTCCAAAGATCTGCTTCATCATTTCTGGTACAGCCAACTTGTTGTGATACTGGGGGGAACTGTCAGCTGTTTTAAAAATGAATGGATTGTTTTCCATTGTGCAACTCAGAGACCAGTTACTGAAAGGTTGTGTGAAGGACCCATCGATGCCGCCGCCCTCCGCTTCCAAACTTTAACTCCATGGAGTCTAGCAGCTACGTTATAGGAAACGATGCATTTTCATTTTCAGCTTAAAAAGCCACCGCTGGTCCTGATGCCATATTTACCTTTCTGACCACTTGGCAGACGGATGCCCTCATCACTGATGCTCACAGTTGTGTTTGTGTGACAGTGTGGTAACATGAAGGCTTAGTGTCTGCACGGTGTCAGGAACCACCTTTTGATCACGGCTGCATGACTTCACCTGCAACCCGATCTGCTACATCCCAAAATAATCCCCACACCCCAGTTACCGTGATGAGCTAGTGGTGCTACAGCAGGGCAGTTGGTGTGTGAAGCTCCAGAGGACGTGAGGCCGAGGGGTCAGAGCCAAATCCAGCCCTGAGCGAGCAGCCAACAGCTGCTAGCCTGGCATCAGCTCCACGGTAAACCACTGGCAAACAGTATAGTCACAGGCTGCCACACCCAGGGTCTCCCTCGCTTTTAGGATGTGGACAAACAGGCAGCAGCCACTCAGCAGGAGACTTAGAGAAAATATGTACAGGAAGTAAACAAGAAAAGATCTCCAGGGCAAAAGCTGTGATTTATTTTGGGTCTGAAATTGCCCTTAATCCAAACTCTAGTCAATTTAATGTTGCCGTTACACTCCAGCATGTTGAACCATGCCCTCAGGTCAAGAAAATAAATGAATATGCCAAGAAGTGGATGTGGTTTGTTTAAGCAAAGGGCATAAAGGCAGCAGGAACACTCAGTGCAGGAGAGGAGAAGGATGGATCAGACCGAACAGGTCCAACCGGCTTCACAGCACTGAAAAACTAAAGCTGTGAATCATGACGCATGCATCCAGAAGATGGCAAAATGTACCATAAAATGTATTTCCATAAGGTGAGCCGTGTTGTTTCCTGGAAATGGTCTCTCAAATGTCACATTCATGCTGCCACAATCAATAAACAGGGAAAGGAGCCGCGTTAAGAGCTCCGAGAGGAGCTTCCTCTCTCTGCATTAAATGAAAGGTGCCAGTGAAGGAGAGGCCAGGGGCTCGTTACAGCTGAAAACTTTCATTAGATGCATACTTTGTGTACTTGGTGGCATGCTGTCCTGTGGGGAGTGACACAATTAAGCTGCTGGCCTCCAAAAAGTGGAGGGGTTCATTTCCTGAGGGCTTGTTTGTCTGAAGTAAGTTTTGTACTAATGTGTCTTCCCCGTTTCTGTTTCCTTTCCTCAGGAGGTTCAGCGGTCCACTGCTGACATGAACATCACATCGGAGCACTCCAACCACCCTGACAACAAGCACAAGAACAGATACATCAACATCGTGGCCTGTGAGTTTGTTCAAACGCAGCTCTGGTCTGAACCATGGGCCCTATGACAGGGGCATCCAAAACACGGTCCAGAGGCCAAAACCGGGCTGGACCAATCACATTACATCCGGTTTCAAACGTTCAGTATGGAGGCGTCCGGCTGGACTCGCTGGAGTCTTCCGAACGGGATTTGGGAACGCTATGGGGGACGTCACGAAAGCTCTATCCACTGTATTTACCATCTATGTAGCGTCGTGGGTAGCCCAAATTTTGTGACAGCGTTGCGCGCACGTGCAGGTGCCAGTCTACGCATGGTCCAGAGCGCCACAACAAACAAAACATGACGGACGCTAACTTTGAAAAGTGACAGTGTGAAGCCACCAGGCTGCAGCTCCGCCCACAGAGACACCCAGAGAGAGACACTGGAGGACGGGGACAGAGACTCTGTTGGGAGGAGAAGGTCTGCCCACAGAAGATCTAGTCACTGATTCAGAAGCAGAAAAAAAGGCTAAATAAACTCTGATACTAAATGATAATAGACTGACAATGTATGAGCTTGATTTCCTGTAAATAATCTGTGATAAAGGAGCAGATGAACAGTCTGGAGCCACGGAAAAGCTTGTGGATGAGTGGATGAGTGCGCCTGCATGGAGCGCACCGCTGAGCCCAAATGTAGCAGGAGAGAAAGCACGTGCACATCGGTGGTGCACGCACATGGGAAGCATGGACCAGGCTTAGAGGAATGTCGTCATTGTTTAATCTGGCGAGATCTCGTCACAGCCCCACTAGGGGGGCTTGTAACACCCGCCAATGTAATAATGCCCAAAAACGTAATAAACCACAAACATTATAAAAATATGCAGCTTTTAATGTAATAACCCTGCAAACGTAACACATTTTCCACAAACGCAATCGCCGCTGCCTACTACTAACGTAACACGCAATTTCACTCAAATGTAATAACTGTTACGTTTGTAGAGATTTATTACGTTTGTGGGAAGTGAAAATCTTCAACTTTCAATGTTGTAATAACTTCCCACATATGTAATAATGCAGTGAATAATGGCTGCTGCTGCTGTTTGATTGTTGTTGTTCTTGCCTGCTGACAGCCTCCTGACCGTGGGTATGGAGAAGCTCTCTCTCTTTGGTTTCAGTGGTAAATAATTGAATTAGTAAACCTTGAAATTCTTGACTAGACTGATAAGTGGTGTGTTTACTAATGAGCAAGAAATCAAATTTTCTTCTTTTTCTTTCATAGTCGATGGGGGTTAAACCTAACCTTGAAATCTGGTTAGTCAAAAACAAAAACAATGCCAAATAAATAAATAAATAAATAAATAAATAAATAAAATGGGCCTACTGCAATGTCAAGGTTGCCACATACAACATAGCAGTATAGGCTAGCTCACACAGACACACATGTCTGTAATGAATCTGAATCGAACTGAACTGTGTCAGATCTTGCCTATTTAGGCTATTTATAAGTGTTGTGTTTACAAAGAAGCAATTAATCGAGATTTCTCAACATCTTTATTGAAAAAATGGATGAGTGAATTATACACTGTCAAACTCTAAAAGGCTGAAGGCTGAAGCAACGAGGTTGATGAAAAACAGTGCGCAGGCTGCAAGGGGCCAGCTGGATATATAGATTTAGCACTATTTTATTTAGGATATTTATTGTTACTTTATCGTTGAATAGTTATGGAGAAATAAACCCTATTTTCAACCCGCTTTTATTTTTCCATATCAACCAACTAACTCCATATTATCTCGCTTAATATGCCAATTGCATAATTTACAATGTGTGTATTTGTGTTTCGTCACATCTCTTGGGGGGCGTGGTGCCACCGACACCAGAGGGTTATTATTGGATTCAGAAGGAATACGATCCCATCTTTAAAGGCGCTATCCGCGATTTTAATTTAACCAGGCCGAGAGAAATGCTTTTTACATCATGTACTACGAAGTCCATGCTACATTTCTGTGGAAAAAATCCCACATTGATCAGCGTGTTCTGGATATGTGGCCCTGCAAAGCGCTGCCTGAGGATTCAGCGTGACCACCTCTCTGCTCCACTGGCAGCAGCAGGCGGGGCGGGGCGGGGCGGGGCGGGGCGGGGCGGGGCGGGGCGGGGCCAACATTGCAAATTCATTTCTGCAGCTACTGTCTGCATTGGACATGTAGTGACAGGGTGAAATCTGGTTCACCTGAGACGAAGGGGCCGTTTATTTTGAACAAAAAGGGTCGAAGTGGCTTCTGCTGTGCCTGTAGCGTCGTGCACGCTGAGTGGGAGCAGAGCGGAGGGGGAGGGGGAGGGTTTTCTCAATGTGAGGAACCAGTCAGAGAGCTCGGGGGCGGAGCCAACATTTCACACTGAAGTCAGGGCTCAAGGACAGCTCCTTTAATGGTATGCTGGCTATACAGCCTGGTCTACATTCAATAAACTACAGCAGATTAACGTTTGGTCGGAGGGTTCCCCCCCTACCTGCTTATTGACAGGGCTGATACTGACAAAAGACGTAGACGACAGTATGTGATTGACAGAGGGAGATTATTAAAATAATCCTGTGAAATTATGAAGAAATCTGGATGTATTACTCATTTGTAATCACAACAGTTATCAGTCAATAGGCAAGGATCCAAAGCGCAGAGAGAGAGAGAGAGAGAGATTTTTTTTTATTTTAAAACCACACTTTTATTTACACAGTTTACAGTGATGCAGTGTGTGTCAGACTCTTAAAAACCATTCATATTTTCAAATTAAAAAATGTGCAAAGTGAAGTTTGTTGTTTTCCAAACAGCACAGAATGTCCTTAAAACACCAGACCTCTTTAAAAGTGTTTAAATCATTGTTTTGTTTAAAAAACCGGTATTGGAGCCAGAGTCTGGATTTGACGTTGACCTGCCACACTTCTCTGACGTCCTGTCCTCCTCTGACGTCCTGTCCTCCTCTGACGTCCTGTCCTTCTCTGACGTCCTGTCCTTCTCTGACGTCCTGTCCTCCTCTGACGTCCTGTCCTTCTCTGACGTCCTGTCCTCCTCTGACGTCCTGTCCTCCTCTGACGTCCTGTCCTCCTCTGACGTCCTGTCCTCCTCTGACGTCCTGTCCTCCTCTGACGTCCTGTCCTCCTCTGACGTCCTGTCCTCCTCTGACGTCCTGTCCTTCTCTGACGTCCTGTCCTTCTCTGACGTCCTGTCCTCCTCTGACGTCCTGTCCTTCTCTGACGTCCTGTCCTTCTCTGACGTCCTGTCCTTCTCTGACGTCCTGTCCTCCTCTGACGTCCTGTCCTCCTCTGACGTCCTGTCCTCCTCTGACGTCCTGTCCTTCTCTGCCGTCCTGTCCTTCTCTGCCCTCCACCTTGTTCCTCCTGCTGACATAAATCTCCATCTTGGCTTCCCCTGAGATAAAACTGAGGAGCTGCCACTTGTTTTTTTCTTTTTGTTTGTAGCCAGCTCCCATGATAAAAGTTCTCTCAGTAAAAGCAACACTAAAAAGACTAAAAACTGCCATTAAAAGAGTGAAGAAGCTTGTGAGCCTCTTACACTCAGTAAAAACGTGATAAATAGTCTCTCTGTGATGGCAGAAGGACGAGTGTTTAAACCAGCAGGGTGGAGGATGGAGAGAAAAGCACCGTGTAGAATCCTCCACTGGAGGTCTCCAGTCCGTTTTCTCAAGGGGGGGCTTGTATAAAATCCTCCACTGTGGGCCGGGTCCAGGTCCAGCCCGTCCCAGTCTCTGTGACCACACAGTGGGGGGCCTGTTGCTCAGTGCCCCCTAGTGGACGCTCTTCACACAGTTCCTGTAGAAAATCCTTTTGTCTGCTCTGTGAAGAGACAGTCTCTCAGGCTGGGTGGTCTTCAGGAGGGGGCCGGACAGATCCAGCTCCAGGCTCAGCAGGACCTCGGGGACGGGGTCTGGACAGGTCCAGCTCCAGGCTCAGCAGGACCTCGGGGACGGGGTCTGGACAGGTCCAGCTCCAGGCTCAGCAGGACCTCGGGGACGGGGTCCTCAGCATCCGGGGAGAGTTCTCCTCGGCTGTACCTCCTCAGCAGGCTCCTGTCTCTGGGCGTCAGAGCACTCCTCCACTTCTCCAGGAGCCCCTGGGACACCCGGATGGACTGCATCCCCAGCAGGGGGCCCAGAGCCTGGGCCTGGTTCAGGGCCTGGGCCTGGTTCAGGGCCTGAGCCTGATTCAGGGCCTGGGCCTGGTTCAGGGCCTGGGCCTGGGCCTGGTTCAGGGCCTGGGCCTGGGCCTGGTTCAGGTCCTGGGCCTGGTTCAGGGCCTGGGCCTGGTTCAGGGCCTGGGCCTGATTCAGGGCCTGGGCCTGGTTCAGGGCCTGGGCCTGATTCAGGGCCTGGGCCTGATTCAGGGCCTGGGCCTGGTTCAGGGCCTGAGCCTGATTCAGGGCCTGGGGCTGGTTCAGGGCCTGGGTGTGGTTCAGGTCCGGCCCCACAGCATCCACCAGCTGACCCACGGTGAGGGTCCCAGACTGGATCAGCCTTCCGGTCAGGCCGGGGGTCGAGGCTCCGCTGAGGTCCAGTCTGGATCCGTGGATCAGGGGTTCTTTCAACAGCCAGTGCAGAGAGTCGGCTTTCAGGAACCTTCTGCGTGAAAACCAGGCCCAGCATTTAAATAAACTCTGGTAAAACGGAGGCAGCCCCCCTCCCCTCCCCCCCTTGAGGTTTAGAAATCTGGGATCAGTCAAAAACAGAACATGATCCAACCCCAACGTATCGGCCCGCCTCAGGATGCAGCTGGCCACGCCTCTCCACACCAGATCCGCCGGTCCTGCCAGGTACCTCTGCAGGAACTGGAGTCTAAAAGTGGCGGTCCGGCTGGCCAAGTGGACCAGGCCCTGGCCCCCCTCCCCCCTGTGGGACCCAGTGCAGACCATCCCAGAAGAAATCTATCATTTTCTTTTGAATCTGAGCCAGGAGACCTGGAGGAGGGTCTGCTGGTGAGCCGAGGCCACAGCTGGGAGGAACCAGGTTCTTTAAAACCAGGACTCTGCCCCGAAGTGACATTTTGGGAGGAGCCACCTCCACCTGGAGAGCTTAGCCTCCACCTTTTCCATGACGGTCTCCCAGTTCTTCTGAACAAAGTGTTCCTTTCCAACGTAAATGCCCAGATATCTGAGGCCCTCCCTCCTCCATGGGAGACCGCCATGCCACCTGCCGACAGCAAGGGCCTCGCTCTTCCCCCGGTGACCCTCGCTGCGGATGCCACATTAAAATCTTTAATAATATTAACTAAAATATCTACGTCCCCTTGATTTCTTATAAAAACAATAAGATCGTCTGCATAGAGCGATAAAATCCTGCTATGTTGGAACTTGCAGTTCATCTGAGAAGCTGCTCTTAAGCTTTGGCATTTTCCTGCTCCGCTGTCGAATTAAGTAGAGAAGGAATTCATCAGTTCTCCATTAATAGTGTTGTAAACAGTCGGAATGCATTGATCTCATACCTTGTATTAACGGGGTTAATAAATAGAATTTAGATTGTTCTCTGATCCCACTCTATAGCGATAGGAGGCGCTACTGCGCCTGTTGAAATGGTGCCATCCGCTGTTAAACACCACAGAAGAAGAAGAAGTGCTCTGCTCCGTCTGTGTGTGTGTGTGTGTGTGTGTGTGTGTGTGTGTGTGTGTGTGTGTGTGTGTGTGTGTGTGTGTGTGTGTGTGTGTGTGTGTGCGCGCGCGGCGCAGATCGGCTCACAAGACGCCTCTCAGTAATCACGTCGCGCAACAAAGTCTCACAGTACTGTGTGCAAAGCGCTGGTTACGTTCACGTGCTGAGAAACAGTGAACCCCAGACATCTCCTTGAATTTAAAAAACCCTCCCGGACGCCCCGGACAGGACGTAAAAAGAGGACATGTCCGGGGAAAAGAGGACGTCTGGTCACCCTATGGTCAGTGAGGCCAGACTCCTGTCTGTTGCTCACATGGAGCCTGGCCGAGAAAATAAAACCATTCAGATCAGGGAAATGATCCCCACCTTCACCCGGTGCTGGTTCTGGGTCTGGTGTAAGAACATTTTGATTTTGTCTGCTGTATGGTGACCTGTTTCTCTGGGAGCCGCTAAAAGAAACATCGCTGCTGTCTGACACACACTCACTGTCACTGTCTGACCCCGCCCTCCACACTGACCTCTGACCCCGCCCTCCACACTGACCTCTGACCCCGCCCTCCACACTGACCTCTGACCCCGCCCTCCACACTGACCTCTGACCCCGCCCCTCCACACTGACCTCTGACCCCGCCCTCCACACTGACCTCTTACCCCGCCCTCCACACTGACCTCTGACCCCGCCCTCCACACTGACCTCTTACCCCGCCCTCCACACTGACCTCTGACCCCGCCCTCCACACTGACCTCTGACCCCGCCCCTCCACACAGCGTTTCTTTGCGTCTGCATTGTTGCCTTTTTTCTTTCTTTTCCCTGGTTTCACCCTGTCCACTCTGTCCTCCTCCATCTCTGCGAAAAAAAACCTGAGGTCCAGCTCCTCGCTCCGGTTATTGAGGATCATAAATCCGTGTCTCCTGGGACACACGGCGTTCTTCAGCAGCTGAGACTTCCATCCAGACAGGATGTCCTTCACCGAGGACACCACCTTTCCAGATCTGGCAGCTCGCGAATCAGAAGCTCATCTGGCAGAAGGGAGGGACGTTGGACAGGACGACCCGGACAGCAGGCTGAGACGGCGGCTGGACCGGGACCAACCTGTCCGCGACGGTGATGCCCGACTCCACCACGGCGTTAGCCTGCTCCACCTGGTCCAGGAAGACCACCACAGTGTTAGCCTGCTCCACCTGGTCCAGGAAGACCACCACAGCGTTAGCCTGCTCCACCTGGTCCAGGAAGACCACCACGGCGTTAGCCTGCTCCACCTGGTCCAGGAAGACCACCACAGCGTTAGCCTGCTCCACCTGGTCCAGGAAGACCACCACAGCGTTAGCCTGCTCCACCTGGTCCAGGAAGACCACCACGGCATCAGCCTGCTCCACCTGGTCCAGGAAGACCACCACGGCGCTGTTCATCCTCGCGACCAACTTGACGTTATCGTAGCCCACCTTCTCCCCCACAGCCAGGGCCACGCCCTCCACGCTGCAGGGGGCGGGGCCACAACCCGGACCCCGTGTCTGCGGGTGAGCCGTCTGAGGTTGGTCATGGCAGCAGCCAGACCCCCAAACAGACCAAAACCCACCAAGAACCCAAATAAACGATATAAACTAATAAATGTGCTGCGATTAATGAACTACAGTGAAAGTGAACATTAACAACTTAAACAAACAGAAAAAACAGGCTAAACGCCACAAAACACACACCACGCTCTCACACACTCCCGCCACCGCCCACTCCCAGCATGCACCGAGAGAGGGAGAGAGAGAGAGAGAGAGATGCTTGCGGTTTAGGGGGACGAGGGCGGAGTGGGGACGGGGGGGGGGGGGGGGGGGGGGGGGGGGATCTCTGTGATCGTGATCACGGATCATCTGGATTCCGTACCCAGGAGGCTGTCAGTAGGTAAGAACAACAACAATCAAACAGCAGCAGCCATTATTCACTGCATTCTTACATATGTGGGAAGTTATTACAACATTGAAAGTTGAAGGTTTTCACTTCCCACAAACGTAATAAATCTCTACAAACGTAACGGTTATTACATTTGTGGGAAATCGCGTGTTACGTTTGTAGTAGGCAGCGGCTATTACGTTTGTGGAAAATGTGTTACGTTTGCAGGATAATTACATTAAAAGCTGCATATTTTTATAACGTTTGTGGTTTATTACGTTTTTGAGCATGATGACATTGGCGGGTGTTACAGGGCTTTCTTCTGAATGTCACATTGCTGCTGTTACAGACCGGCTCTGGGTCAAGACGACTGTACTGCAGCTTGTGTTTGGGCTGAGAATAAAGGCAGCCCATCAACAGGCGCTAGAGCTAAAAAGAATCCAGCTATAGTGTAATAGATGATCCTTTTTCCCTGTGTGTTTGTGGTTCTTCTCACATGGTTTGAGTCGAGGCATTTCTGTGAGAAGATTTCATGTTCTTCCTGTGCGTGTGAGGGATTTCTCCCACAGCCTGTGATTGCTGGTTTGGGTGTGTGATGGACAGTTCATGGTGCACCCTGGGTCAGCTGGGATGGCTCCGGATCACTGGAGCCTGCTCACATCTGGCCACAACCACAAAACTCAGAAACCACCAGTCTGTCTGAAAACCATCACAGACCCCATGGTCCCCAAGCCCCACCACGGTCCTAGTGTGTGCGGGTCAGCCTGCGATCAGTATTTCATATTTTGACTCAATCAGCTGCTGCTGCAGTTGTTAGCAGCCCAGTCTTGTGTTTGCTGGGGATAAAGAGCAGGTCCTGAGTGATCTGTGGCCGTTAAATCAATCCGCTCAGCCCCGCTGGATCACAGGTCCATAATGTGATCCATGGTCTCCATGTGGACTGTTGGGGCAGTGCTGAGGCTGCCCTCACCCTGCCCGCTCTGTTTGCTCCTCAGATGACCACAGCAGGGTGAAGCTGAGGCCGCTGGCTGGGAGGGAATCCAAACACTCTGACTACATCAACGCCAACTATGTGGATGTGAGTCCCTCCTCCAGAAACTGGCTGTGTGTGCGATGAGGAGAATCCTCATTGATAACCTCGCAACATGAGCACGCTTGGAGAGATTGCAGTTTGATTTCAGAAGTATCACTTCCCATCATCCCTCCATCAGGGATACAACAAGCCCAAAGCCTACATTGCAGCCCAGGGACCGCTCAAGTCCACCTTCGAAGACTTCTGGAGGATGGTGTGGGAGCAGAACACGGGCGTCATCGTCATGATCACCAACTTAATGGAGAAAGGACGGGTATGTACTGCCAAGATCACAGTCCTCTCAACAAACAGCTTTATTTACCTGTCACTTATCAAGAGAGAGTGTCCCACAAGAAACAGGAACTCCAGCAAGGCCAGCTACTGCAATAAAACAATAAAGAGATTCAATAAAGTCAGGCCAACATACCAGGGCGTACCCAAATGAAACCGGAATTTAGTTGTAACTTTTTATTTCTTACATTTCAAAATAAAACACCACTGCCGCCTTCAAAATAATCTCCATCCGCATTAATGCAGCGCTCCAGCCGTGTCTCCCACTTCACCAATGTGTCGTCAGACCCGTGAGTGATTGTGCCGTTAAGGGCCGGCTGTGATTTGTCTGTCCCCTCCTCCACGTCTGCAAACCGCTGTCCCTTCAGCTGCTTCTTCAACCTGGGGAACAAGAAAAAGTCACTCGGGGCGAGATCCGGTGAATAATTCGGATCGGGGAGGACAGTCTTCCCATTCTCCGTCAGAAACTGCGAGACGCGCAGCGCCGTGTGCCACCATTTTGGCAGAGACCCGGCTCGGCCCCAAATCCTGGTTTATGATCCTCTCCAGGGACCCCAGGAGACCCCCCTCAGCTCAGCCACCTCTCCAACGCCCCGGCGTCGATCCGCCATCACAGCCGCTTTAATTTCCCCGACAATTTGGGCTGTGCGGGAGGTGGAGGGTCGTCCTGATGTGGGCTGATCCTCAGTGGACATCTGGCCCTTCTCAAACCCCCGGACCACTCATGGACCTGAGTCTCCCCAGAGCAGCATCCTTGTAGGCTTGCTGCAACAAGCTGAGTGTTGGGAAAATGAACTTTGGAAGCGTCAACGCAGAGCGTCATCCAATCACAGACAAGCACTCTGGGGAAGACGTCCCTCCTTGTGACGTGCTGACGCCGGCCAGAGGGTCGTCAAACCGGGCCGGGAGAGGTGGAAGTACCGCTGAAAGCGAACCTCATCCTCACGCAGCTCCTGGAGCAAATGGTGAAATTCGCCAAATTGCGAACGCCGCTGCAGGATGGGATGAACCCAAAGACGTCGCACAGGCGCCTGACGATGCCGTTTTCTGGCTTTCTTTATTAAATAAAGCCAGGCCAGTGTCTCGATGGGATCCGCCATTGTCAACATGAAGACAGGACACAGAAGCTCCTCCCACTCCCACCAGTGAGCTGCCGCGCGTCGCGCGCGTTGCAAGCGTCGTGTGAAATTTGAACACGAGTCGAATTCCACTCTTTACACGCGTCAACTTGAGGCGTCAGTGACGCCCGTGATGCTTGCAACGCGTCCGGTGTGAACGCACCGTTACTCTTTATGCTTACTACAGTGAGCTTACACAGGAGACCAGTAGGGGGAGCGGGAGAGCAAAAGTTACATAGTTCTGCTTTAACAGTGGAAATGAAAAAGTTCTATTCATTCATTTCGTCCTTGTGCAGACAAACATACAAAATTTACTGCTGCCTGTGTGCAGTAAGAAATAAAATACTCTTTTTTGTTATTTAGACTACAGTAAGAACACAAATCAAATCTCAAAAGGAGCTCTTTTTACAGTAATCAATGAGGACATGTTTGTTGAAGTGAAAAGAAAAACTAAATCAGCCGACTGAGAGATCTGGAACATCTAGACATCTAGTATAAAAAGAAAGCAACATGGTTAAAAGAAGCATAACATTGCAGAAGGTTCACAGATACCCTGCATTTATTGTTTGTGCCTCCTTTTGTCATCTCTTTTATTATGTCAGTACGCACTGGGAATGACCAGACGCCTGTGAATGCCTCACATTCTAATGTACGAGCTGAGTGAAGAGCCGCGGAGGCTCAGGTCATGAGAAAACCTACTCTGCTGCTCGTTCTGCAACACTGCTCTAGTCAGTAAGACAGAAGACATGAGTCCACACCACTGGCCTGGGGGGTGCAGGACCGTCTGCTGCAGCTGGACCAGAGGGTCCAATCACGGCACACCCGTCTTTATTCTGACTTTTATTTCATACAAACCAATCATTACAATGATATGCTGAGCAGCAGTGCATCTTTCTCCACAAACTCTGCATTGACATTGATTAAGAATGGGATTAATCTCAGTAGCATTTTAGATTTGCATGCTAACAGTGGGAGCACAGCTCAGCGTGACCACAGACACCTGTGTGACTGCTGGAGCATGTTTAACGCCATCGCCATAGTGGATGAGCTCTGCTTCCTTACCTAACAGTACTGCTGCTGTGCTCATGCTCCTGGATCATTATATTTGTTGTATATATTCAACAGACTGAACTGGTGCAAAGTTGTTGTGTCATGTAGCAAATTATCAGTTTTTTAATCTTAAGGCAATGGAGGAAAACAAGGTCCTAATCCAATATGGCGACCACATCGATACTGGAGCTGTCGACTGACTATGACCACCACCAATTTTATTTTTGTGGGAAGCAGCTCCTACAAATAAATGCTGCCATCTGGTAATCAAGAAGGACTTCATTCATACATTCATTTGATTAATTAGAGTAGCTCAATGAAGTACAGAGTTCTGGGTTGGGGGTCTGATGAGCAGCCACCGTCATGTGAACCGTACAAAATGAGAACCAGTGGACCCTGATGTGACCGCAGCGCTTTAATCTGGTTTTCATCCGGTTCCGCAGAGGAAATGTGACCAGTACTGGCCGTCGGAGAGCACGGAGGAGTATGGCCACTTGATGGTCACCCTGAAGAGCAGCAAGGTTCACGCCTGCTTCACCGTGCGCCGCTTCACCCTGCGCAACACCAAACTCAAAAAGGTGAGAAAAGGAGCAATGTCTTACCAAACACAGATTCTTTTATCCCTTACTGGTCTTAGACGGAGGAGAAGTTATAAAAAGTTATTTTATAAAAGGTAACGCACATACAGAAACATTAAAGGTAGAGATTAAAAACTAGATTAATGCAATTAAAAAACATAACATGTTAAATATGGTCAATTAATATAATGAATTAATTGCAAATAACACAATGGTTTTACATCCTCCTAAAGTATTGGAAAACATGAGCAGTGCTATACTTTACGATACTAATGGATTATTTGCTTTTATTAACCACTTCAGTGAAGCCCTTTCTCAGTGTCCACAGTATGCATGCGGTTCATGAAGGACATTGTTTTTACCTATAAGAGTGAGTGATAAACAGTCTTCAATCCCACACCCTCTCTCCGGTAAGCAGCACACAGTACAGTTAACTTTTATTCATCCCAGGCTCCAGAAGATAAAAGGATGTTGTTCAACATCGGGGAGAGATGGCACAGTATCTGTAGTGGGCCGGTCTGGACAAAAGATTCCAGGGCCACGTTTTGGTCCCAGTCCACCCCTGCCACGTTTCACAGGATTACCCAACTTTTTTGTTGAGAGAAGTAAACAAAACAAACACAGATGTACCTTACTGGCCCCTTCAGTATGTCACAACAGCAAAAGTAACACAAGATGACGACTGCTCCAGCAGCAAGCAAGTAGGAATTATAGTAGAAACCAGTCCTGGTCTTTAATGACGGAGAGTCCTCAGGGCGTCTCACTGACACCAGCTGGACCGGAATTTATTTCATCCTTCAACGCTCTGATGCAGATCAACACCATCCTAATCTCTCCAGTGAAAATCAGGAGTGTGGCTGTCCATCCATCCATCCATCCATCCATCCAGCCATCCATCCACCGGTCCATCCATCCATCCACCCATCCATCCATCCATCCAGCCATCCATCCATCCACCCATCTGTCCATCCATCCATCCATCCAGCCATCCATCCATCCACCCATCTGTCCATTCATCCATCCACCGGTCCATCCATCCATCCACCCATCTGTCCATCCATCCATCCATCCATCGGTCCATCCATCCATCCATCCATCCATCCACCCATCTGTCCATTCATCCATCCACCCATCTGTCCATCCATCCATCCATCCAGCCATCCATCCATCCACCCATCTGTCCATCCATCTATCCATCCATCCATCATCCATCCACCCATCTGTCCATCCATCCATCTGTCCATCATCCATCCACCCATCTGTCCATCCATCCATCTGTCCATCCACCCATCTGTCCATCCATTCATCCATCCATCCATCCGTCCGTCCCTCCATCCTTCCGTCCCTCCTGTAATAATAATGCATTGGTTTTATATAGCGCTTTTCAGGACACTCAAAGACGCTTCACATTGCATTATTCATTCTCTCCACACTGGGTGGTGGTAAGCTACTGCTGCAGCCACAGCTGCCCTGGGGCAGACTGACGGAAGCGAGGCTGCCAGTCTGCGCCATCGGCCCCTCCCACCACCAACCATTCACTCTCACAACTTTCATACTAGGCAACGTGGGTGAAGTGTCTTGCCCAAGGACACAACGACAGTTTTACGCCTGCGGGAGCGGGGATCGAACCGCCAACCTTTCGGTTATAAGACGACCCGCTCTACCAACTGAGCTACTGTCGCCCGTCGCCTGTAGACATGCAGTGGTGTCTTCCACCAGTGTGTGGACATTGCTCAGCTGGTTTCACCCTGATGTGACTCCCGCAGTGTGCAGGATGTTGTCATGACGATGGTCTGTGGGAAATGTGTTCTTGTTGTTGTTCCTGCTGTGTCCTGCAGTGTAAACAGCTGTCCTCTCTTCTCCGTGCAGGGTGGGAAGGGGAACCCTAAGTCCCGGGCTCAGGTTGAACGCACTGTTATCCAGTATCATTACACCCAGTGGCCCGACATGGGCGTGCCGGAGTACACACTTCCTGTGCTCACCTTCGTCCGCAGGTCGTCGGCCGCCCAGACACCTGAAATGGGTCCCGTGCTCGTGCACTGCAGGTAGTGTTCCTCATTCATGAGTTCCTCACCTCTGATCATAAAACACAGAGAGAGAACGGACGAGTGTGTCTGAAACCAGCTCAGCACATGCCAGAGACGTTCACTGCTGCTCACGCCTTGGTTCTTCTGGCTACAGCAGAGCCTCCGTGGCGCTGCAGCCTCCCAGCTGCACATATGGAAGGGTGTGTTCCACTCAGGCAGAGGGGGATTATGGGTAATGGCCCACTTGCTGTTGCCTTGAGGGGAATGAGAAGCCCTCTGCTATCACCTGCACTGCACAGTAATAACATGTCACCCTGCAAACACCACTGCTTCTCAACCACACACACACACACACACACACACACACACACACAGAGCAGGCAGTGACACATTCCTCACACTCACCCGGTGGTTTAAAGGCAGGAGGCAGGGATAAACCTGTCTGTGAGTATACTGTCTGCTGGTAACGTCACTGCTCCGTGGACACGCTCCCTGCTCCCTGCTCCCTGCTCCCTGCTCCCTGCTCTCTGCTCTCTGCTCTCTGCTCCCTGCTCTCTGCTCCCTGCTCTCTGCTCTCTGCTCTCTGCTCCCTGCTCCCTGCTCCCTGCTCCCTGCTCCCTGCTCTCTGCTCTCTGCTCTCTGCTCCCTGCTCTCTGCTCCCTGCTCCCTGCTCTCTGCTCTCTGCTCCCTGCTCCCTGCTCTCTGCTCTCTGCTCCCTGCTCCCTGCTCTCTGCTCCCTGCTCTCTGCTCTCTGCTCTCTGCTCTCTGCTCCCTGCTCTCTGCTCTCTGCTCTCTGCTCTCTGCTCTCTGCTCCCTGCTCCCTGCTCTCTGCTCTCTGCTCTCTGCTCCCTGCTCCCTGCTCTCTGCTCCCTGCTCCCTGCTCTCTGCTCTCTGCTCCCTGCTCCCTGCTCTCTGCTCCCTGCTCTCTGCTCTCTGCTCTCTGCTCTCTGCTCCCTGCTCTCTGCTCTCTGCTCTCTGCTCTCTGCTCTCTGCTCTCTGCTCCCTGCTCTCTGCTCTCTGCTCTCTGCTCTCTGCTCTCTCTATCTGCCCCTGCTCTGCTCTCTGCTCTCTGCTCTCTGCTCCCTGCTCTCTGCTCTGCTCCTGCTCTCTGCTCCCTGTCTCTGCTCTATGCTCCTGCTCTCTGCTCTCTGCTCCCTGCTCTCTGCTCTCTGCTCTCTGCTCTCTGCTCTCTGCTCTCTGCTCCCTGCTCCCTCCTCTCTGCTCTCTGCTCTCTGCTCCCTGCTCTCTGCTCCCTGCTCCCTGCTCTCTGCTCTCTGCTCTCTGCTCCCTGCTCTCTGCTCTCTGCTCTCTGCTCTCTGCTCTGCTCCCTGCTCTCTGCTCTCTGCTCTCTGCTCTCTGCTCCCTGCTCCCTCCTCTCTGCTCTCTGCTCTCTGCTCCCTGCTCTCTGCTCTCTGCTCCCTGCTCTCTGCTCTCTGCTCCCTGCTCTCTGCTCTCTGCTCCCTGCCCTGCTCTCTGCTCCCTGCTCTCTGCTCTCTGCTCTCTGCTCTTGCTCCCTGCTCTCTGCTCTCTGCTCTCTGCTCCTGCTCTCTGCTCTTGCTCCCTGCTCTCTGCTCTCTGCTCTCTGCTCCTGCTCCCTGCTCTCTGCTCTGCTCTCTGCTCTCTGATCTCTGCTCTCTGCTCTCTGCTCTCTGCTCCCTGCTCTCTGCTCTCTGCTCTCTGCTCTCTGCTCCCTGTTCTCTGCTCTCTGCTCCCTGCTCTCTGCTCTCTGCTCCCTGCTCTCTGCTCTCTGCTCTCTGCTCTCTGCTCTCTGCTCTCTGCTCCTGCTCCCTCCTCTCTGCTCTCTGCTCTCTGCTCCCTGCTCTCGCTCCTGCTCCCTGCTCTCTGCTCCTCTGCTCTCTGCTCCCTGCTCTCGCTCTCTGCTCTGCTCTCGCTCTCTGCTCCCTGCTCTCTGCTCTCTGCTCTCTGCTCTCTGCTCTCTGCTCTATGCTCCTGCTCCTCCTCTCGCTCTCTGCTCTTGCTCCCTGCTCTTGCTCTCTGCTCCCTGCTCTGCTCTCTGCTCTCTGCTCTCTGCTCTCTGCTCTCTGCTCCCTGCTCCTCTCTCTGCTCTCTGCTCCCTGCTCCCTGCTCTCTGCTCTCTGCTCTCTGCTCTGCTCCTGCTCTCTGCTCTCTGCTCTCTGCTCCCTGCTCCCTGCTCCCTGCTCCCTGCTCTCTGCTCTCTGCTCCCTGCTCTCTGCTCTCTGCTCTCTGCTCCCTGCTCCCTGCTCTCTGCTCTCTGCTCTCTGCTCCCTGCTCTCTGCTCTCTGCTCTCTGCTCTCTGCTCTCTGCTCCCTGCTCTCTGCTCTCTGCTCTCTGCTCTCTGCTCTCTGCTCTCTGCTCCCTGCTCTCTGCTCTCTGCTCTCTGCTCTCTGCTCCCTGCTCTCTGCTCTCTGCTCTCTGCTCTCTGCTCCCTGTTCTTGCTCTCTGCTCCTGCTCTCGCTCTCTGCTCCCTGCTCTGCTCTCGCTCTCTGCTCTCTGCTCTCTGCTCTCTGCTCCCTGCTCCTCTCTTGCTCTCTGCTCTCTGCTCCCTGCTCTTGCTCCCTGCTCCTGCTTCTGCTCTCTGCTCTCTGCTCCCTGCTCCGCTCTTGCTCTCTGCTCTCTGCTCTCTGCTCCTGCTCTCTGCTCTGCTCTCTGCTCTCGCTCTTGCTCTCTGCTCCCTGCTCCCCCTCTCTGCTCTCTGCTCTGCTCCTGCTCTCTGCTCTGCTCCCTGCTCTCTGCTCTCTGCTCTGCTCTCTGCTTGCTCTCTGCTCCCTGCTCCCTCCTCTTGCTCTCTCTCTTCCCTGCTCTCTGCTCCTGCTCCTGCTCTGCTCTCTGCTCTCTGCTCTGCTCTCTGCTCTCTGCTCTCTGCTCCCTGCTCCCTGCTCCTGCTCCTGCTCCCTGCTCCCTGTCCCTGCTCTCTGCTCTTGCTCCCTGCTCTTGCTCTGCTCTCTGCTCTCTGCTCTCTGCTCTCTGTCCCTGCTCCTCCTCTCGCTCTTGCTCTCTGCTCCCTGCTCTCTGCTCCCTGCTCTCTGCTCTCTGCTCTCTGCTCCCTGCTCTCTGCTCTCTGCTCTCTGCTCTCTGCTCTCTGCTCCCTGCTCTCTGCTCTCTGCTCTCTGCTCTCTGCTCTCTGCTCTCTGCTCCCTGCTCCCTCCTCTCTGCTCTCTGCTCTCTGCTCCTGCTCTCTGCTCTCTGCTCCTGCTCTCTGCTCTCTGCTCTCTGCTCTCTGCTCTCTGCTCTTGCTCCCGCTCCTCCTCTCTGCTCTCTGCTCTGCTCCCTGCTCTCTGCTCCCTGCTCCCTGCTCTCTGCTCTCTGCTCTCTGCTCCCTGCTCCTGCTCCCTGCTCCCTGCTCCTGTCCCTGCTCCTGCTCTCTGCTCTCTGCTCACTGCTCTCTGCTCTCTCTCTGCTCCCTGCTCCCTGCTCTCTGCTCTCTGCTCTCTGCTCTCTGCTCTCTGCTCTCTGCTCTCTGCTCCCTGCTCCTGCTCCTGCTCCCTGCTCCTGCTCTGCTCCTGCTCCCTGCTCTCTGCTCTCTGTCCCTGCTCTTGCTCTCTGCTCTTGCTCCTGCTCCCTGCTCCCTGCTCTCTGCTCTCTGCTCCCTGCTCCCTGCTCCTGCTCTCTGCTCCCTGCTCCCTGCTCTCTGCTCTATGCTCCTGCTCTCTGCTCTCTGCTCCTGCTCCCTGCTCTCTGCTCTCTGCTCTCTGCTCTTGCTCTCTGCTCTGCTCTATGCTCTCTGCTCTCTGCTCTCTGCTCTCTGCTCTCTGCTCTCTGCTTCTGTCCCTGCTCTGCTCTCGCTCTCTGCTCCCTGCTCTCGCTTGCTCTCTGCTCCCTGCTCTCTGCTCTCTGCTCTCTGCTCTGCTCTCTGCTCTCTGCTCCTGCTCTGCTCTCTGCTCTCTGCTCCTGCTCTCTGCTCTCTGCTCTCTGTCCTGCCCTCTCTGCTCTCTGCCTCTGCTCCCTGCTCTCTGCTCTCTGCTCCTGCTCTCTGCTCTGCTCTCTGCTCCCTCCCTGCTCTCTGCTCTCTGCTCTCTGCCCTGCTCCTGCTCTTGCTCTCTGCTCTCTGCTCTCTGATCTCCTGCTCCCTGCTCTGCTCCTGCTCTCTGCTCTGCTCTCTGCTCTGCTCTCTGCTCTCTGCTCTCTGCTCTGCTCCCTGCTCCCTCCTCTGCTCTCTGCTCTCTGCTCTCTGCTCCTGCTCTCTGCTCCACTGCTCTCTGCTCTCTGCTCTGCTCTCTGCTCCCTGCTCTCTGCTCTCTGCTCTCTGCTCCCTGCTCTCTGCTCCCTGCTCTCTGCTCTCTGCTCTCTGCTCCCTGCTCTCTGCTCCCTGCTCTCTGCTCCCTGCTCTCTGCTCCCTGCTCTCTGCTCTCTGCTCCCTGCTCTCTGCTCCCTCCTCTCTGCTCTCTGCTCCCTGCTCTCTGCTCTCTGCTCTCTGCTCTCTGCTCTCTGCTCTCTGCTCCCTCTCTGCTCTCTGGTCTCTGCTCCCTGCTCCTCCTCTCTGCTCTCTGCTCCCTGCTCCCTCCTCTCTGCTCTCTGCTCTCTGCTCCCTGCTCCCTCCTCTCTGCTCTCTGCTCTCTGCTCCCTGCTCTCTGCTCCCTGCTCCCTGCTCTCTGCTCCCTGCTCTCTGCTCTCTGCTCTCTGCTCTCTGCTCTCTGCTCCCTGCTCTCTGCTCTCTGGTCTCTGCTCCCTGCTCCCTCCTCTCTGCTCTCTGCTCTCTGCTCCCTGCCCTCCTCTCTGCTCTCTGCTCTCTGCTCTCTGCTCTCTGGTCTCTGCTCTTGCTCTCTGCTCCCTGCTCCCTGCTCTCTGCTCCTGCTCTCTGCTCTCTGCCTCTCTGCTCTCTGCTCCCTGCTCCCTGCTCCCTCTCTCTGCTCTCTGCTTCTGCTCCTGCTCCCTGCTCCCTGCTCTCTGCTCTCTGCTCTCTGCTCCCTGCTCTCTGCTCTCTGGTCTCTGCTCTCTGCTCTCTGCTCCCTGCTCCCTGCTCTCTGCTCTTGCTCTCTGCTCCCTGCTCCCTGCTCCCTGCTCTCTGCTCCCTGCTCTCTGCTCTCTGCTCTCTGCTCTCTGCTCCCTGCTCCCTCCTCTCTGCTCTCTGCTCCCTCCTCTCTGCTCTCTGCTCCCTGCTCTCTGCTCCCTGCTCTCTGCTCTCTGCTCTCTGCTCTCTGCTCTCTGCTCTCTGCTCCCTGCTCCCTCCTCTCTGGTCTCTGCTCTCTGCTCCCTCCTCTCTGCTCTCTGCTCTCTGCTCTCTGCTCCCTGCTCTCTGCTCCCTGCTCCCTGCTCTCTGCTCCCTGCTCTCTGCTCTCTGCTCTCTGCTCCCTCCTCTCTGCTCTCTGCTCTCTGCTCCCTGCTCCCTCCTCTCTGCTCTCTGCTCTCTGCTCCCTGCTCCCTCCTCTCTGCTCTCTGCTCTCTGCTCTCTGCTCTCTGCTCTCTGCTCTCTGCTCTCTGCTCTCTGCTCCCTGCTCTCTGCTCTCTGCTCTCTGCTCTCTGCTCTCTGCTCTGTTCCTCACCACTTGGTCATTGTTTGCTGTAGTTATCCAGCAGGAAGACATATTGATATGCTTGTCTGTTGGCTGTATTTGAAGCTGTTGGATTGCTGAGAGCTGGCCTCCCATTCGGTCCCTGGTCCATGCCCGGGCTCTGGATGGTTTCTCCTCAGCTGCAGCCGACTGTTGCCGTCTTGTGTTGCAGTGCTGGAGTCGGCCGGACGGGGACCTACATCGTCATTGACAGCATGTTACAACAGATCAAGGACAAGAGCACAGTCAATGTCCTCGGCTTCCTGAAACACATACGCACCCAGCGCAACTACCTGGTCCAAACTGAGGTTGGTATCTGCCGGATGTGAGCTTTCACCTGGTCTGTGTGGTTTTCTGTCGACACTGCAGGTCAAATAGAAGTCCGACACATTCCAGGCTCACATCTTCTTTGGTGAAATGATGAAAAAAATCAGCCATTAATAGTTAATTGCAGGATCACAAACATACGGTAGAAGATTTTCGCTCTACTTCAGTCCACTGCTGGTTGTAAGGGTTTGGAATGATGCATGAGAACAGAGGTGAGGGGAACGCCAGGTTCGAAAGACATGAAAGTTTAAACGTTGTCTCTGTGGTTTATAAATACACTCTCAAAAGCACTGGGTAGTTTTCAACCCAAATTGGGTAGTTTCCCAACCCAACACTGGTTACATATTGGACCTGACACGTGCTGGGTTATTTTAACCCAACAAGTGGGGCTACTTCATTTCACCCAACAATTGTATATAATGTAGTGTTGAGCGGTGACTTGTAGGCAAGAAGACGAGGCGAGGATTGCTCTATTGCTCAACCAAGCTTTTATTGTGACATTAACTAAAGCAAGGGAACATTTCACACACCACACTGAGGCAAACATAATGGCGGCCGTAGGCCCCAGGTCACTTCCCCGGCAGCCCCCCTGACCCACGCTCCCACACGTGAAAATAAGAGTAAATGAAAACACGGCCACGGCACGACAACAATAAACAACACAACCACAATAAAAGGAAACACAAATAAACCACGCGGAACTCATAAAATGGCCCGGAACGGCCCAAACAGTCCCACCTCCCACGATCCCTTGCGGCGGAACTCAGTTCTGGGGCAGCGGCCCTGTAGCAACCCCTAGCGACCCCCGCGGTCGCTACAGTAAGTACATAAGTAAAACTAAAGTTAACTGATTCAGTTACTTATAAAGCAAAAGTATCCACTTTTAAAAGTAGTTTATGAGTAAGAGGTAAATGTTATTTCACAAATTCTCAACTGACAGGACTAAATGAAGACTAGACAGGTCTAAATTGGAACTTAACTAAATCCATGTCAGCAGACTTGGATGGGTCACTCAACCATCACATGACAATTCTGGCTAAAGGTGGTCATAACAAAGTAATTTTACTGTTACTGTACTTTTTTGAGCTGCATTTTACTTCAGTAGATCTTCAGGATCGTCCCGACCCCGCGATACAGGAGCATCCTGGTCTCCAGGCTCTCTGTCGCTGTCAGCTGTCACCAACATCCTGCTAAATGTGAAGCGGTCCTGGCCTGGCTGCTCTGTGCTGTTGTAGTTCCTCCAGGCTGAACCATCCTCACCCAGCGATGCACAAAGTCATTAAAAACATCACCAGACAGGACTGGAGACCACTTCCACATGTCCTCCTCCCGCTCTGCTAAAAGCCTCGGATGAGGCAGAGTTGTTCCATTACAGCTTTTAAGAGAGATTTTAGTTTTTTCCCACTCCATTTTCCTGTTTGTTTACACCGCAGTCGTCGCTAACCGGAAGTGCAAACACAAAGTGGAAGTCCCGCCCCGAGAGAAATGGGCGGGCCTGAATAAGGTGAATAAAAGTTGAAAATGTTCTCCCGTGGTGCCTTTCCCTCCATAGCTCTCGTCCTCGGAATGCCGGGCTGCACGATGCGCCAGCGTTGGGAAGTGAAGGGGCAAAGGAAAGAAGAAGAAAAAATCCAGTGAATATGAAGATGACAGTAGCAGACTGCTGCGGGGCTACTGGACTGACATCCTGAGCTTTGGGACGGGGAGAAGCTCACAGCAGGACCTGTTGCTTGATAGGGACAGTACTGCAAAATGATCCCAGTTTTCCTGTCAGAGTCTCCAAAATGGCAGAAAAACTCGCTAGATTTGTCGCTAGTCGCTTTTGACAAAAAAAGTAATTCGGACACTTTGGAAGTCGCTGGATTTAGTGAGAAACTAAACAACACTGCGCCTGCGCGAAGTTCAAATGTTACTTCATCTGCTGGGTAGGCTGAGTTAACCCAACAGATTCCACAGGAAATTAAACCCAACACTTAATAACCCCCGTCCCAACACAGCCGCCTGGAGAGTTGGGTTATCAAATAACCCATTTAAAGTAAAAATAAACCAATTACATCACCCAACTAGCAGAACCCAAGATTTAGTTAACCAAAACTACCCAAAGCTTTTGAGAGTGTAAAGGTCAAAGGGCAGGAGTATTGATGGAAAGTTCTTTCTGTGGGAATCAATTCATGACTCTTCAATTCTGCAGCTTTCGCAGTTTCACTGCACTTCGCTTGATTGGTCAGCTCTGGAGCCGTTTGGGCCTCAGTGTCCCGCCCCAAAACAGTGAGATGGGAGGTCCTGCCACACAGGATGGGGACTGGAGGGCGAGCTGCTCTCCCAGCTGAGCCACAGCTGCACAACGTGGCGTCCAAAACCCTGCTTCTGTACAAGCTGAACCACAGCTTTACCGAGGAGGCAGCCGCGCTGTGGACACAGCATCAAGACATCAGTCCCTCTAAAAATAGTCTGACGAGGCCCTAACCCTGACCATGACTTTCTATATTTATGTTCAAAATGTATGCAGACATGTTTCTTTGAATATGCTCCACAGCACCATCGCTACATTTCAGTGATAATATTTTATTAAACTTCATGCCTCACATTTTCAAGGGAGATATTAACTGTATGAAAGGAATGAGACCCTACTCAGCTGTTGACTCTTTTTACAGCAGAACTAGTTTCATCACTCACATTTGTTAGATTGATTCCAGTCATATCTTTAAATCCGATCAGTCTTCTGCTCACATCACTGATCTCACACAGCATCAGCATGGACCTGGTTTTCTGTCCGCTGGTCTAATCATGAGGACATTTCCAGGTGGAGATGTTATCAGAATAGCACACATTGTTGGACGTGAGGATTGTTGCTTGATTTGTCCAAAGACAACCGACTGTCCCCCCGAAGCTCAACTGTCGAAGAAGAGAAAAAGATCGTCTTCATTTCGAGTTGTTGACAAGCGTAGGATCTAAAATCACATACTAGTCTTGAGACTTATCATGAGGTTGAATGAGCTTCACCAGACCTCACGTACAACACGTACAGCCAGCTGTGTGCTTCCATTCACACTGCTGAAGCCCTCTGTCGCTGTGACGCAGGAGCAGTTCATCTTCATCCACGATGCCTTGATGGAAGCCATTTCTGGGAAAGAGACAGAAGTGCCAGCCAGCCAGCTTCACGGCTACTTCAGTAACATCACGGCGCCGGGACACGGCGGCCGCACACGTCTGGACAAGCAGTTCAAGGTGAACGCAAAACACACTCCAGGACGTCTGAGGCAGAGCTGGACGGACGATGCCGTCCACAATGTGAACAACACATCACTTGCTGAAGCCGACAGATTTTAGTTGTTTATCTCTGTTGGATCTGATGAGGGGGAAACGCCCACGTCCAGCATTCCGTCTGTAAATGTGAGGACAGCTGCCGGAGTTATGAGGAGTCTGTTCTCGTCTTTGTCTGGATTGTTCACAATATTGCGTTGAGCAACATTTTTCTAAATGGTTCTACAGTTTTTCAGAGTGGTGACCCTCTGGCCAGTGTCAGTTACTGCCAGAGCGCTGGGTTGTCCTTCTACCTGTTTTTGAAAACGGTTTCAGCAATAAACTAATGTTTTCTCTGAAAAGGTAAAAAGTCTCTGGTTCAAGCTCTAATGTGTGGCTGGACTCAGGGATGTATGGCTTCATGTGATTGGCAAATCATTGTATTCTCTCTCTTTTACTGATGTTCAACTCAACGTCCCAGCATCCCTTCTCAGACGTGTAGCTGTGATAATAACCGACTGGAGGTCTGGAGTTGAGACTGTTTTTGCCAAAGAAACCAGCAGCTTCCTGAGGTTTTAGTTCTTCTGTAGAGGGATGACAATGTGTCTGCTGCTGGATTGAATTTTCAGTTTCACCTGGTACTTCTATTCTTCTATTCACTTTCTACTTCTTTGTCCTTCTTCGAACCACTTCAGTTTGGTGCTTTCACCAATATTTTTTAAGAACATTAAGCAATGATCTGCTCCCTCTTCTGCCTTCAGTTTTTATGATTGAATTCTGCTCTTACTTTGTGGAAAACAGCCAAGTGCTTCATTGTTTTTCTTCTTTTTTTGAGGAAATGTGTTTTTCAGGACATGTAATCATTGAGCTTATGATAAGAATCCCAAAATATTTGTCTATCTTTATGAAAACTGTTAGATTTGGACAGTTCTTAAAGCGATTTTCTTAAACCTCAGTAAGTCCTGCATACCTGGAAGGTGTGGTGTGTTTGAGTCTCGCCGTCCTGTGTGTGGGCATATCGGCGCGGTTCCTACGCTCCTGTTGGTTTATGGGCAATGTATTCAGGAAAAAGAAATGCATTCATTGAGGCAACACGGTCGTCACAGCATCGATACTTCAGACACAACAGAAGGTGGAACTGTTTATTATCCATCAATCATGAAGTGTGTTTGCAGCACAGCTTAGACCTGCTTCATATGAAGATCTGGGCTTTAAAATCACTCCAAGAGTTCAAATGTTTGGAAGACAATGAAACAAAACTAATCCTCAACGCAAACTCAATCTAATCTGGTGATGTTTTCCAATGGGCACAAAGTCTTTTTCTCAGCTATAAATCAGTGTGACTTTCTGTCTCCTCTTCTTTCAGCTGGTCACTCAGTGCAACTCCAGATTTAGGGAGTGCTTCAATGCTCAGAAGGAGTGCAACAAAGAGAAGAACCGAAATTCCTCCATGGTGCCGTGTAAGTAGGAGAGGGCTCTGACCTGACGGGCAGACCCAGATCAGTGTGAAAAATGCATCATTTCCATTTTTCTCACTTACTTCTTTAAGATAGCGTGTCTTTTTTAACAGACAGAATAAGTAAAGAAAGGTGTTTTACCTTGCTGACATCTTCTTCAGACAGTCTGAGGAAGCCTTCCAGTTAAAACATTCAATTCAATTCAGCTTTATTCATATATACAGCCCCAAGTACAACACAGCCCCTTCTGGGCACTTCTACAGAGAAACAACCCAAGAGTTCAAACCAGGGAACTCAAGCGACCGTGGGAAGAAAAAAACCTCCCTTTCAAAAGAAAGAAACCAGCAGAACCAGGCTCAGAGGAGGAGAACCCTGCAGAACCAGGATCAGAGGAGGAGAACCCTGCAGAACCAGGATCAGAGGAGGAGAACCCTGCAGAACCAGGATCAGAGGAGGAGAACCCTGCAGAACCAGGATCAGAAGAGGAGAACCCTGCAGAACCAGGCTCAGAGGAGGAGAACCCTGCAGAACCAGGCTCAGAGGAGGAGAACCCTGCAGAACCAGGATCAGAAGAGGAGAACCCTGCAGAACCAGGCTCAGAGGAGGAGAACCCTGCAGAACCAGGCTCAGAGGAGGAGAACCCTGCAGAACCAGCCTCAGAGGAGGAGAACCCTGCAGAACCAGGCTCAGAGGAGCAGAACCCTGCAGAACCAGGCTCAGAGGAGGAGAACCCTGCAGAACCAGGCTCAGAAGAGGAGAACCCTGCAGAACCGGGCTCAGAGGAGGAGAACCCTGCAGAACCAGCCTCAGAAGAGGAGAACCCTGCAGAACCAGGCTCAGAGGAGGAGAACCCTGCAGAACCAGGCTCAGAGGAGAACCCTGCAGAACCAGGATCAGAGGAGAACCCTGCAGAACCAGGATCAGAGGAGAACCCTGCAGAACCAGGATCAGAGGAGAACCCTGCAGAACCAGGCTCAGAAGAGGAAAACCCTGCAGAACCAGGATCAGAGGAGAACCCTGCAGAACCAGGATCAGAGGAGAACCCTGCAGAACCAGGATCAGAGGAGGAGAACCCTGCAGAACCAGGCTCAGAGGAGAACCCTGCAGAACCAGGCTCAGAGGAGGAGAACCCTGCAGAACCAGGATCAGAGGAGGAGAACCCTGCAGAACCAGGCTCAGAGGAGCAGAACCCTGCAGAACCAGGCTCAGAGGAGAACCCTGCAGAACCAGGCTCAGAGGAGAACCCTGCAGAACCAGGCTCAGAGGAGGAGAACCCTGCAGAACCAGGCTCAGAGGAGAACCCTGCAGAACCAGGCCCACGGTGCTTCTTCAGGGGGTGAGGGGCTAGAAAGAGAGGACAGAATAGTACAGACAGATTGATTTTCTGCGTTGCTCCACTCGGTGCAGGTGGATCAGAGAGAGAGAGAGAAACTACAGCAGGAAAAGTCTTTGGGGGAGAGAGTATTGAAAGTAACTTCATCCTAAGGGTTACATGCATCACATAGTACTCTCAAATACACCATCATATATAATAAGATATACACCCGAGATAGGCCTTTAATTTCTCCCTGGTGGATTCACAGGTTCTGACTGACATGTGATGAAGTGGCCCTTTTCTGAGTGGAAGAGAGAGTCAGTCTTGAGGAGGTGTACTGTGCTCCTGTGGCCAACAGGTTACCACAGCGATGTAGTGTCTATTTCATTTCTACGGACATCAACCAAAGGGAAATGTGTTTGACTGTGATGGAGGCCTGGATTGTTTCTGCTGTTATTCTGCTGCAGCTAGACGTCATGGACTGTCCCCCAGGTCTCTGAGTCCACAGCCAAGAACTGCTGAGACCCGTCTCCACTCAGCCGGGGACTCCAGACCTGAACGCACCACTAACCCCGCCTCCCTCCTTGTTTTTCTGTGAGCAGCAGAGCAAGCCAGGGTGGGACTTGCACCTTTACCCGGCGTCAAAGGCACCGACTACATCAACGCCTCCTACATCATGGTGAGCACTGCCTCTTCCATCAACACTCACACACTTGTCTTCCAGAATGAAGTTACTCAGTGGCCACGTTTACATGGGCCCAGAACTCCTCCTCCTATTGGGACTGCAGGAGAAGCGGATTGTAAAGGTTCATATAAACACTGAGTGGATCCGCTTCACTCAGAGTGGATTGTATTTGGGATCTGATTGTTCGAGGTCGTCTCACCGAAAGTTATCTGCTCTGTGTCTCATATAAACAGTGTTTGACAGCGATGCAGATTAAACTGGGACCTATTGGTTCTGCCATGCGTTCCCTCGTACAGAGTGACGTGATGATGAAACAGGAAACAGGAAGCAGGAATGTCAAAAAAAAGCAGAAGAACTGGACGGTGGCTGAGAAACCCTTTTTAATAAAAACCCCGAGAGAACAAACACTGGAGAGGAGAGCTGGAGCCAGTTGTTGGAAGAGCTTGGTGGTAGACTACCAGTGGACCGCCGCCCGGTGTTCTGGATTCACTGGTTCCCATGGTAACGAGTGATGGGATCCTGTAAACACATGCTGGAAGCAGCAGATGTTAGAATCAGACTCACTAAAGACTCTAAACTGATAAACTTACTGTAACTGTAGAAAACCGACGTTCACTAGAACCTCTACAAGTTTCAGTCGGTTTTCAACATCTGCTGGTCACAAGTTAACACGGACACCAGTTAATCTGAAACACCGGCAGGTGGAGCCCCGAGACACCGAGACGAGGTGCTGGGCGGGGCGGGACTCCGCCGGGGGAGGAGCTCTCTGAGCAGCGTCTCATGGAGACGATGGAACATTGTTGATCAGATAAACACTCCGAGGACCGCTGCTGCAGAGAGAAAGACCTGGAGTTCCCAGAGAGCCTGTTGCTCATGTCACAGGACGCTGCAGCCTATAATCCACTTCTCCCTGGGCTCTGGTAAAACAGCACTGATCGTGGATTGCTGTCTGTAAAGTCCATGTATACAAACGCGTTTAATACGACTGTTTTCAATCGAATTGAAAAAAAAACACCCAAGTAAACTGGGCCAGTGTTTCCTGCAGGTTTTATTCTGTTCTCTCGTCTCTGTTCTGGCAGGTAGAAATTGAAAATAGCATGACGAGAGTCGCTGTCCCATCTTTAAGAGCCAGTCACACTCGACATCGTCAGTTGGATTAGAAGCAAAAGTTTGTTTCAGTTTGAACCTTGTAATCCGAAACCTGATCTATACTTGATAACTGGACCAAGACCTGGATTTGCTGATCTTGAGCCATTTCTTAGATTACCAAGAATGCTGGTTGACATTGGTGGGCAGGTCTTTAGATGCCATGGCGGTTTTGTCCAGAGGCCTCAGTTTGTCCCCAGTCTGCTGGTGTGTGTGAGTGATAAAGCGAAGCTGTTGAAGCTGCCAAACCAGCAGATGTCTCAGAGGAGTGAATGTCATGTTAACTGACACACACAAGCCCACTGGGTAAGAAATACAGAGCAGGAGTGTCCAGCAAGTGGCGCTCCAAGCCGTTGAGTGAGGCTGTGGGAGAAGGAAAGAGAAAAAATAACAAAAGTGGACCTCGTGAAATGGACACCAGAGGGCAGCAGTGCTCTCCATGAAAGGTTGTTCGAGGTCTTTTCTTGCTCACTAATAAAGGAGAATGTGAGTTTGTGAGTGCTGACACACTGCACTCGTCTGAAGAGACACACCGTCCGCTTGAAAGGAGCTTCAGTGATGATTCAGGTGGTTTACAGATGTGCTGCAGCTCTCCTCTGACCACTTCTCTTCTTCTGTTCCTTTTTCAGGGTTACTATCGGAGTAATGAGTTCATCATTACCCAGCATCCTCTGCCTCACACCACGAAAGACTTCTGGAGAATGATCTGGGACCACAACGCACAAATGATCGTCATGTTGCCCGCCAGCCACGGACTGGTAGGAAACACACACACACACACACACACACACACACACACACACACACACACACACACACACATACACACACACACACACACACACAGTCAGTTCAAACCACAAATAGAACTTCAGCCACATAAATCCAGGTTCAGCACACAGCGGAAGTAACATGTTATTTCAGAACCAAATCTGTGTGTGTGTGTGTGTGTGTGCAGGCAGAGGATGAGTTTGTGTACTGGCCCAGTCGGGAGGAAGCCATGAACTGCGAGGCGTTCACTGTCACCCTCATCAGTGAAGACCGGCTCTGCCTGTCCAGCGAGGAGCAGATCAGCATCCACGACTTCATCCTGGAAGCTACACAGGTGTGTGTGTGTGTGTGTGTGTGTGTGTGTGTGTGTGTGTGTGTGTGTGTGTGTGTGTGTGTGTGTGTGTGTGTGTGTGTGTGTGTGAACTGTGCTGCAGATGAGCCTGAACCTTCTCTGCTGCCTCTGTCCAGAGAGCAGAGACTTTGGTTTTGGTGGTCAGTCTCTCGTTCCATCACACACTGGACCTGCTTCAACCTCCTGGCCAATCAAACTGATGAAGGAGACATAGTTACTCCTGGCTGAGAGAGAGAGAGAGACAGAGAGAGAGAGAGAGACAGAGAGAGAGAGAGACAGAGAGAGAGAGAGAGAGAGAGAGCCTGTTTGGCCACAGCCTGACAGGTACTGACCTCAGGTGTAATCAGGACAGTGATCAGGACAGTGATCAGGACAGTGATCAGGACAGTGATCATGACAGTGATCAGGACAGTGATCAGGACGGTGATCATGAGGGTGATCATGAGAGTGATCATGGGAGTGATCAGGGCAGGGATCATGACAGTGATCAGGACGGTGATCAGGACGGTGATCATGACAGTGATCAGGATAGTGATCATGACAGTGATCAGGATAGTGATCATGACAGTGATCAGGATAGTGATCATGACAGTGATCAGGATAGTGATCATGACAGTGATCAGGATAGTGATCATGACAGTGATCAGGATAGTGATCATGACAGTGATCAGGATAGTGATCATGACAGTGATCAGGGCAGTGATCATGACAGTGATCAGGACGGTGATCATGACAGTGATCAGGGCAGTGATCAGGACAGTGATCAGTGATTAGGTGGTGATCAGGACAGTGATCAGGACAGTGATCATGAGGGTGATCATGAGAGTGATCATGGGAGTGATCAGGGCAGTGATCATGACAGTGATCAGGACGGTGATCATGACAGTGATCAGGACGGTGATCATGACAGTGATCAGGATAGTGATCATGACAGTGATCAGGATAGTGATCATGACAGTGATCAGGGCAGTGATCATGACAGTGATCAGGGCAGTGATCATGACAGTGATCAGGACGGTGATCAGGACGGTGATCAGGACAGTGATCAGGACAGTGATCAGGACAGTGATCATGACAATGATCAGGACAGTGATCATGACAGTGATCAGGGCAGTGATCAGGACGGTGATCAGGACGGTGATCAGGACAGTGATCAGGACAGTGATCAGGACGGTGATCAGGACAGTGATCAGGACGGTGATCAGGATGGTGATCAGGACAGTGATCAGGACGGTGATCATGGCAGTGATCACGACGGTGATCAGGACAGTGATCATGACGGTGATCATGGCAGTGATCAGGACGGTGATCATGGCAGTGATCAGGACGTTGATCAGGACGGTGATCATGACAGTGATCATGACGGTGATCATGACAGTGATCAGGACGGTGATCAGGATGGTGATCAGGACAGTGATCAGGACGGTGATCATGGCAGTGATCACGACAGTGATCAGGACAGTGATCATGACGGTGATCATGGCAGTGATCAGGACGGTGATCAGGGCAGTGATCATGACAGTGATCATGACAGTGATCATGACAGTGATCAGGGCAGTGATCATGGCAGTGATCATGACAGTGATCAGGGCAGTGATCATGACAGTGATCAGGGCAGTGATCATGACAGTGATCATGGCAGTGATCATGACAGTGATCATGACGGTGATCATGACAGTGATCAGGATGGTGATCATGACGGTGATCATGGCAGTGATCAGGACGGTGATCATGACAGTGATCAGGTCAGTGATCATGACAGTGATCATGACAGTGATCAGGATAGTGATCATGACAGTGGTCAGGATGGTGATCAGGACGGTGGTCAGGACGGTGATCAGGACAGTGGTCAGGACAGTGGTCAGGACGGTGATCAGGGTGGTGGTCAGGACAGTGATCAGGACAGTGGTCAGGACAGTGCTCAGGACGGTGATCAGGACGGTGGTCAGAACGGTGATCAGGACAGTGGTCAGGACAGTGGTCAGGACAGTGATCAGGACAGTGATCAGGACAGTGATCAGGACGGTGGTCAGGACGGTGGTCAGGACGGTGATCAGGGTGGTGGTCAGGACAGTGATCAGGACAGTGGTCAGGACAGTGATCAGTTCGGTGATCAGGACGGTGATCAGGACAGGCACATTATGGACAGAGTTGGGACACTGGTGCAGTCTGCCAGTGACCAGGGCTGGATCCGGCTGTAGGACCATCTGGACACAGACATGCTTCAGGACTCCTTCCCCTCCACTAGCTGCTCCGGTCTAACTTGTTTTTTTCTCACTACCTGCAGGACGACTACGTTCTGGAGGTCCGTCACGTTCAGTGCCCCAGGTGGCCCAACCCGGACGCCCCTATCAGCAGCACCTTTCAGCTGATCGGCTTCATCAAACAGGAAGCAGCCACACGAGACGGACCCACCATCGTCCACGACGAGTCAGTCTGAGTACTCTCTCTGTGTTAAGTAACTGGCCCGGTTCAGAGCCATTGAAGGCCCTCCTGTCAGTGGTTCCCAGGCTGTTTGGTTCTCGACCCCAGATTGAACATGCACCAGTCTCCGTGAATCCCGTGCTGTTGGTGTGTGTTGCTGGTGTGGACCGCCCGCCCCTTTAAGGGAGAGTTAAGGCCCGTCCATGCTTCACATGTCCGCGTGGGTGCGTGTTGCGCGTTGGTCTGCGTGACGTAAAAATCGTCATGAATTCCTGTCCGCTAGGCAGGGCCGTTTCTAGCTTCATGGGGGCCCTAGGCCAGATATTGTCTGGGGGCCCCTATTTTGTCAGACTGTGAAGAAGAGATTCCTAACCCTTTAGATGGTCTACTAAGCCTAGGCTACAGTTAAAATCAAACGTCTTAAGAGTTGAGCCACCCAGGCAAGTGAAACCGATAAAACTATAATACGAGAAAAAACATCCTCTATATGTCAATAAATAAAACAGATTGAGTATTTATAAAAAGAAACACGTTTATTTTAAATAAGAAAACATAACAAATCAACATGTATTTTAAAGTGCAACAATCAAAACAAACCACTGCTTAAAATTGTGAGGTGGAGTTATGGAAAGGTGAGTAAATAAAAAATTTGACCTGGTTGAAGTTCACTATCAATGAAAGGGGTCTGACCGGGTGTGAGCACACTTGCCAAGGAAGACACAACACAGGGAGTTGCTCTAAGATGTGGTATTTGTATCTTCCTCTGCTCCGATGCTTCCTGGGCAGAAAGAGGTTCTGATGTTAACGGCTGTTCTGGAGCTTCCTGGACAGAAGGAGATACCTGATGGCCCTGGGGCTTCCTGGTCAGGATGTTTAGACAATGCAGGCTCGATGTCTGGAGCTCCGAAATATTTCAGAATTGCTCCTGCAAAGACAAAGCTCATTAGGCTATCAAGCAAAAAATAGATCCTGAGTACATATTCTGTTTTATTATTAGTGTTGTTGCAGTAAAACAGAAAATTAAAATTACTGGTAATCTGTTTTTATATTAAACATTGTGATGTACAGCATCCTTTAAAGTTTGTATCCAGTTACAAAGTTGCCGCTTTTAAGGGTTTTCTGCAATAGTTTACAAATTGTACTAAAGTAATAAAACTGAGACAAATAAACCACTGCCACAGTCTGAAATAAGAATAAAACGCCATGAATAATATTTATACATCAATTAAAACACAATAATCAAATACATTTCTTGTATTTGTTTTTATTGGTTTAATCTTGTTTTATTATTTGCTTTATTGGCTTTAAATTATGTAGTTATTTTTATTCATATGCTTTAATTTTATTGGAATACACTTTGGTCACTGTATGTGTTGTAAAGGGCTCTATTAAATAAATGTTGATTGATTAATAGATTAAAAACAAACCTTTAAAACAGTTCTTTAAATTAAAAACTAAACAAAACAGTAGCAGTTTTAAGAACCATGTAGAGACCTTGCCCTCCAGGCTCGGTCCCTAATTACAGCCCTATACAATACACACTAAACTTAGTAAATTAATTCTAACTAATCCTAAAATAAAGTGTAAAATATGTGAGACAACTTCCACTGAACAATGACAGAGCAGACTACTACAACAACATGCCCTCCCTCCTTATAATCTGAATAAACGGGTCTACGGTCCGGAGTCAGCCACTCATTCCCGGCAAGACAGGCCAACTTTCACGAGACAAACATTAAAGCTGAGTTTGTGACGAACAGATAATAGCCGGCAGCAGGCTAACATTTATCCTAGCTAGTTGGCAAGTGGGACAAATAAACAAACTTGCAAAAAAACAAAAAACAAAACAAAACAAAAAACTTCGTGTCACCTCCACCTCTCCAGCCCACATCACCAACAAATGACTTACCTTTATCCTTTGAACGGTTTTCTTCCTCGGTCTTCTTTTTCTTCCGTTTTTCCTTGCCGCTGGTATAATTTCTTGTTGATGCCATTATGGTTTGTTTTGTTAATCCTCTTGCTAATGATGGGGAGCTGTCAATCATTCCCATCATACCTGTCGGCGGCTGCTACGTGACGTCACTTGCTGTGCGACAGCGGTCCAACAGACTAATAATGCCACAAAAGCACCAGCCACAGCTTGTCATTGCAGTTTATTATATCCAACGTTTATTTTTAAGGATATAAGAGGTGTAATAAACACAAGAGCTAGCTACAGATAAAAACAGGACATTTTAATTATCTTCAGAAGAGGTTGAACATGCAGCTTTGGGGCCCCCTGGTGGCTTGGGGGCCCTAGGCATTCGCCTAGTTCGCCTATAGGAAGAAACGGCCATGCCGCTAGGGTCCGCGCGGACCGATCCGCGGACGTCCGCGCAGCAGCCAGAAATTGAGACCGCGTTGCGCATTGAGCGCAGGTCGCGGAAGTGTGCGCCTGCGCCAGAGCGCCATAGCAAACAAAACATGACGGTAAAAGTGAAAGTAGACGGAGCTCCAGCCTGATGGCTCCACTTAAAGACACTGAAAGAGTGAAAAACTGGTGGAAAGAGAGAGAGACTGTCTGGAGGGAGGAGAAGGTCTGCAGACAGAAGTGAAAAAGTAACTAATCGCTCCGGCGCCGCCCCGCGATTCAGAAACAGGAAAAAAAGGCTAAATAAACTTTAATACTTAAAGATAATGTAGTGACAATGTATGTGCTTAATTTTCTCTAAATAATCCATAATAAAGGAGCAGATAAACAGTCTGTAGAGCCGGAAAAGCTTCTCGAGGCTGCGTGGATCACCGCGCCTGCAAGGGACGCGCACAGCTGAGCTCAAAATGTAGCATGGGAGAAAGCGCGTCCGCATCGGTGGTGCGCGGACCTTCCAAAGCGGACGCGGAAACGCGTACATGTGAAGCATGGACCAGCATTTAGCGTGGCTGCCAGCTGTCACCATGGAGAGTTTGAGAGAGCAGACCGGCTGTCCATGAAAATGGCGTTTGAAGCTATGGAGTCAGAGGCAAATGACTCTAAACACACTCACTGTAGTCTTATTTGTCGTCTGTCATTTTGCTGGAGAGTGTCGCCACTTTTCCCTCACGCCATGTTTGTATTGGTCATGTATTAGCAGATTATTCAGTGCCTGTGATCTGAGCTACAGGTCCCTCTCCACTCTCCAGGGTCTGGTCTTGAGCTTTATAGTCAGCAGTCTTCAGCCCCCTGCAGACTGTTTTGCTCGTATTGAGTTCAAACCTGTCCCTTATGCGCCCGGTAGCGAGTGCCCGGCTGACCGGCCTGGCCTCTCCGGAGGTCTGCCGGGCCGGCGGCAGCTCCGCCAGACGCTGCCTGACGGGCTCTGCGGGGTTCTGCTGGCTGCAGGGGTCCGCCGGGCGCGAGGGCGGAGGACTGTCGGCCCACGCCGCCACCCGGCTGCTCAGCCAAGCAGCACGCCGGAGTTCACTGAGCCGTTTGAACTACTCGTACACGTCCATCTTGCCGGACAAATACTGGATCAGAAACACCAGAAAAACTCCCTGTCCGGAGTACTGCAATCCACAATTATTTATGTTCATTAAGTTTTTTCTAAAATTATTTGGTGACCCCAAGAAACCATCTCACACTCACTCTGAGTCGCTGCTCCAATGCAGAGTACTGAAGAAGGAAGGAATGTAGGGGAGGGACGTGGACGCATGCTGCTGTTCACACCAGAAGGCAGGAAATGATGTGATGCAGAGAACAACAAGAAGAGGTGGCCTGGCACAGGAAAATGATTTCCATAGTTTATCCATTGCAATATCTCTGCCTTCACACTACTGAGCATTTCCTTTCTTTTCAGACCCTCTCATTAGCTGGAACTCTATCCATCCATATAGCTGAAGGATCATAGATGAGACAGGTCCAGGCCCTGGTCATGGTCCAGCTGTCTTTCAGGTTCAATTCCTAACACTCCATCTTAAAACTGTATGCGATTCACAAAGAATCCTTTTTTCTTTGCTGCCAACATGTCCAGAGAGAACACAGGAGCTGGAAGGAGCTGAAGAAGAGATGGATCTTTTGTATCCCTCCTCACTGCTCCGTTGGTTCCATTCCCTTCTCCTAAAGCCCTCCTGGGGTTTTTAAATGGTCTCTGAATACAAACTGTTAGAATGTCCTCAGAGTGGGGTGTGTGTGCTCCGTCACACACTTCGGCCCCGCCCCACACACCACTGCAAGCAGCCCACTCAGGCCTCGTCAAAGTGTGGGGGGAACTGACACACATTAGTGTTGCTCAACGGCTCCAATCCAGCAGCCTCACCCATGTTTATTCACCAAAACAGTGAAGACTGCCGGTGGCATCCTCCAGAAGAGAAGTGAGTAACTGGACACTTCTTCTGGTGTCTGCAGCACCTGAGAGATTGTCAGTTAGGCTCGTCCTAATTGTTTTGTGCACTCGTCGTTATTCGGCCGGCGGGTTGTTAGCAGCTCTTTCCGCCATGCTGCTGACAGAGCTGCTGATGAACAAGGAACATGGCCTTTGTATGGCGGAGGAGAAGGGCAGACCTCCACAGGATTCCCTGATCATCGTCGGTCTCTGGCGCTGCTGATCACTGAGGGTCTCAGTCAGAAGACAGTGTGAGACAGCAGCCTGTGGCTATCCGGGAGGGAGACGCCATTTTTGTTTTGTCCAGGCTGATAGTTTGAGAGCTTCAGGGTATCTTTGTGATTTTGCCAGGGAGAATGTTTCACTTTCTTTTCTTCTGTAGCAACAGGCGATAAAATCAATCTCCAACAGAGACCCCTTCCACTTTTATCCCTAAATGGTGTCATTACTTTTAATTTAGCATGTTTTCTCTTCTTGACACTGACTGCGCCACACCAGGCTGACCAGATGAGCTGCCACAAACTGAAACAAAACACCAGACATGTTCAGGTTGAGGTCTCACCACCAAAGCCCAGCTCTGTCGTCCAGCATCATCATGTTGCAGACAACTGCTTGGTGAACGTGTGAAGCAGTGAATGAAAGAATGAAATGAAGCCTCAGCCACCGTTGCTCTCCTGTTTTGGTTTCTACTCCCCTGTAATGACACGGTTCCACACTAAATACCAGCAGAACTGAGAAAATAGACATCGTTTTACCAACTGCAGGTCCTCACAGGACAACCTGTCTGTTCTCAGCACGCTGCACAAGCATTCAGAGCAGGAAGTGCTGAAGTGGAGCAGGAAGTGCGACCTTGCTGACCCTGTGGTTTTCCCTCTGGTGCTAGGTTGGGCTCGGTGTGGGCGGGGACGCTGTGTGCCCTCACCACCCTGTCCCAGCAGCTGGAGAGCGAGGCCGTTGTCGACGTCTATCACGTGGCCAAGATGATCAACCTCATGAGGCCTGGAGTCTTCACGGAAATAGTGAGTTCCCCTCTGAGCAGAGCACGTCCATGATCACACACCCAGAGCAGCAGCATGTTCTCCTGGACCCGATGGAAACACTCTGCCTCAGCTTCACTCCTGATATGAAGCCTCTGGAAATAAGCGTTTCAAGCTGTCACACCGCTGACGGTTTTTTAAAAATTTGATCAGAAGGACTAAATATAGTCCCGAGACTGGTTGTCTAGAGAATGAAAGGAGTAAAAAGTACTGATTCTATGGTCAGATGGAGCTGAAGCAAAATGCTTTCTGACAAACACAGACTCAGAATCTGAATCAGTAAATATTTAGTTCCCTTCCACCTCTGACCTCCAGGTCAGAGGGTCAGCATAAGAACCCAGAGCTACAGGTTAAAAGCTGATGAATGAGTTGGACAGAACCCCGTGGAGCTGCTGATATTCACCTGCTCTGGTTCTGGCTCTGTCTCTGACCTGCAGGACCAGTACCGGTACCTGTACCGAGCCCTGCTCAGCCTGCTCAGCACCAAGGAGAAGGGTTCAGGACTCTCGTCCAAGGACATTAACGGGACCGTGACGTCTATGTCCAACCGGTCGGATCCGGCAGAGAGCATGGAGTCTCTGGTCTGAAGGGGTCCGGAGGGTCCTGGGGGCCCTGGAGCAGCAGTGGGGGGTCCCTGAGCCCTGGGAGGAGCCACCTCACTTTGTAAAACATTACAGAACTCTTGTGGACAAGACTTTTTGAGGCCTTTTTTGCCAGACTCTTGGTTAAAATGAATAACCTGATTACTTTTTTACACTGACAAAAAGTTTTTGATATTTATTTTTTCGCCATTTTATGTCTTAATGTTCTCCTACTGAAGGGTTTTGCACCTGCGTTTTTCAGTTTCACGACGGTAGGCAACGAGAAACACTTTTCTGTCTGTTCTTGTTTGCACTATGAAATGTCAGTGTTACTGCCTAAACTAAAGCTGACTCACTGGGCTTCTCCTCACTCCAGCTCCAGTCGTCCTTGTTTCTGTATGTTTTCGGCTGGTTTTACATTCCACGGTTCTGACCGCGCTGAGCTCGGCCAATCACTGAAGGACGTGTGGACGGAGTCATCTCCTCCATCCCGTCCTGCACCCGACCTGAGTACCACCACTCATTTACCACAGGAACCCACTCACACAAACTACTTGCACTTGTTGATTTCCTCTTCACCTCTTTCTTTCTTTCTTTCTTTCTTTCTTTCTTTCTTTCTCGGACCCTGTTTCGTTGTCGCTGTCCCTCTTACTAGCAAGTCACACCCATGTTAGAGAACCTGAGGTGGTGTAACAACTGCTACTGTGAACTTTTATGAGTATTTCTTTGTATAATTCATATTATGCTTTTTAATATATGGGAGTACTGTATGTATACATATATAAATATATCCTTACCATAATTAACTTTTGTGATTTTTGTACATGTCCTCTGTGGCCTCCTGCCTCAGGCCGCTTCAGTTCCAGCACATCCACCCTCACAGCTGCTTCTCCACCTTACTGAGGCCGACTCTCCTCCGTCCTCCGCTTTCATATGCTGCTACGCCATATGAACACACACACACACACACACACACACACACACACACACTTCTGCATGCACTTTTTGATGTTTTTGAACATATCATCAACAGAGGATGAGAACTGGTGCCAGTCCAGATTTTCTTTGGCCATAACAGGAAGAGGCTGAGTGTGACAGAACAGCGGGATGGAGCAGGTCAGCTTGACTGTAGCAGGAGCAATCCAGGGTTTCAAACAGTGTGACTGTGTGTGACTCTGCATTCTCTTCCTGTCATGGTATTTGATTCATATCGAGGATCAATACCTGAATATTTTCGGCCCAAAAGTTAGAGTTAACTTTAACGGCACATTTCAGGTATCGCCTTTATGTAGGAAGCTGAAGTTAGCTGAATGAGATGTCAGCTCATCTCATTTTTGGTGAGGCTGCTGTCATATTCGAAGCTTGGTGCTGTTGATGGAGTTTCAAAAGAAAGCAGGGGTTTGATTAACAGAATGTTTTAAAGAGCTTTAAAGTCACTTCGAACACGACTTGTTTCATCTGTTATCATGAAGAGCTTTTCAAATACCGCTGACTTCACATCACTTTGCGTACAGAACAGTAGAGGAAAGCTACCCAGAGGACTTTTCTTGGAACGTCAGTGTTTCCCTGCCAAATTCATACTGTTCAGTTTGGGTTTAAGTGAGTTTGCAGTGATTTTCAGCTGAACAGATTTAATTTGACAGGTGCTCACCATCTGCTGTACTCTACATCATGACAATACTCACATGACCTTTGCAAAGGTGAAATACAACACAGAGCCTGATCTCTGGATTGTGCATGTGGGAAATGAAGTGTAGATGAAGAAGACTACCCAGCATGCATTCTTTCAACAAACTGTGAAAGATTGAGGTACTCAGAGAGACGCCACAGAGCAGGAGGCCCAGAGCCATCCGGGAGGGCCGACAGCAGCACAGGAACGTCCGGGATCACTCAGGGATGGGCATGTTTCTGTGTGCAGTTAATCTGAGGCATTGTAATGGTTAATCCAGCCAAACACAAAAATATTTCTACAGTGGTGTTTACAATACACACTTTACTGCAAGAGACGATAGTTGTAGCAGAACATGATTTTATTGTTCGATAATATGAAAATAGTCATTTATATTCAGTCAGTTATTAATGATTTTAATTCGATTCATAGAACATAGCCTGAATTTCCATGACAGTGCAACATAAAATTATTTTGCAATCCTAAAAATGAATCTTGAAACCAATGTGATGAGTATAAAACTTGCCAGGAATGCAGGTAGTGAGTCTCCATGTGATCCTTCAGCGGCTCCAGAGAGCTAAAAGGATCTTTGTTCCTGAACGAATGGAAGCGACATGTTCTCAGCCTGGTCGCGGCTCCTGGATGGACCCTGAGGCGTTCAGGATCAGAGCTGGTGTTCATGGTCCATGTTCAGGTCCTGGGACTCTGGAGGAGACCTCTAACTCACCTTCTCTCTTTCTTTACACCAAATCTATCCCATAAGAGGTGCAGATCTGGCTCCAAGCCAGTCTTACTGGTCTTACAGTTTTAATAACTGTAAGACCAAAACTCAGTCCAAACCAGGTCTGGTGTAGCAGCCCCAACACTCCCAGAGCGCCGTCCTGCGTCTGCAGCGCTCTGCTGGCCTGACTTCCTGCAGGGAGTCTCACTCTACTGTTGGTGTTCAGTGGAGGTGGAGGTGGAGGTGGAGGCCTGTTTGAGGTCCAGCCTGCTGACAGGAGGAGGAACTCTCACTGCCCTCCCCAGGCCTGAAGGACATAGTTCTCATCTCTCACTGCCCTTCTCTGCAGACCTCTGTCTTCTCACTTTATTCCTTTTTCTTTGGCCTTCGAGGAGGGTGGTCCTTCTGTCCTTCTTGGCTTTGTTTTCTACTGAAATCAGCTGCAGCAACCCCTCACACACACACACACACACACACACACACACACACACACACACACACACTCTCTCTCTCTCTCTCTCTCTCTCGCTCTCTCTCTCTCTCTCTGACGTGTGGATGTTCTACTTTAAGCGCAGATATTGATGATGCTGTGTACCTCTGTGATCGATGGCGTGAAATGAGTTGTTGTGTTCTGCATTATGAATGAAAATGTGAAAGCTTTGTTTAGTGTGTTTGTTGATCCCGTGACCCCTTTCCCTGCAGAAGAAACATGTTGAGCTATCTCTCCCATGATGCATTCCAGCACCCCCCCAGCTCCACACCTCACATTGTTTCCTTCAAACAGACGAAGGGCACCAGTGATTCCTGTGGTTCCTAAAAGCTGTGGTGGAAGGATGCAGTGAACACGTCTCCTGTTAGCATTTAGAGAAAACCATTCTGACTGTAATACTGGACTTCAGGTCAAATGTTGATAATAGAGTTAGAAATTTTGAGATTAAGGCTGACATAGACTTTATTTTTCTAAAACGGCCACACACCGATGCCTCCCTGGCTCATCTTCCTTTCTGCTGAGTTTTGTTCACAGGTTGCACCAGAAGACTTCCTGTCTGTAGGCTGGAATGAGCTCAGCTGACACTGAACCAGATCTGAACCACCGATCTGAACCAGAGGCCCACTTCGGTCTGCCACTCGTGTCTGGAGCAGCCCCGCTCCTGTTTGAGGCTGCAGCTTTGCTGCTGAGCTGCATCAACCGCTCAGTTACAGTGTGCAGAGAAACGAAGCTCCTTTGAGCCAGACAAAGCATTTCATTCTGTATTTATCAGAAACTGAACTACATGCATTCTCCAAATTAGCATTGCAGGATCAATAGAGTCCTCATGTTTATCAGCAGCTGCGAGTCAAAGAGTGCATATGAAGTGGAAATGCTCGACTCAAATACGATCTGAAAAACCTTCCACCATGCGTCTCATCATAGAATGTATTACTGACTGAGTTTGATCATTATTCAGTTAAACTGCAAAATTAAAACGGTTGAAAAGCCTATTTAGCTCGCCAGCTCGTCTGCGTGTCCGCTGTTGTTGGACGTCAGTCGTGTTAGAAGCTGTCAGATCAGATGGTCAACACTTTTCCCCATGAGGTCAGGCTTTAGTAGCCAGTGGCATTATTGCATTGGAGATGCTAACTGTTCCTATTGGAGCTGTGAGTCGCATTAAACCGGAGCCGCCGACAGGCTGTGCTCACAAGTCGTCTGATTCTGTAGTGCTGCGTCAGGCCAAATCAGTATGTGACACAAACATTTGTACAAATGTTTGTGTCACTTACATTTGTATCAGATGTTTGTGTACACTCATTGGTACAAACATGATTGTACCAATCGAACTCCTAAAACATGCAAAAAAAAAAAAAAAAAAAAAGGTTTCAAGGATCAAGGACCAGGGCCGCTCCAGGTCACAGTGGCAGTCATCCGAACCCTGACCCGGATTCATGCCCTGTCTTCATGCAGTACAGTACAATAGTACAACCTCTGCAGGACCGTATGGACATAGCGCCATCATTCTGCCTGCCTGGACCTAAACTGAGCACTGTGAACACTGCAGGTTTTACATGAGGAGAGAGCTGTGAGTGACGTGAAGTGCTGTTTGAAATGTTAGTACGCTGGCCTGCAATACGATCATTCTGCCATTTTTCCCCTCACAGTCTGCAGGAATCTAATCCCTGCTGTCACCCTGTATGAAAAGTTCTTTTGAGCTGTCCTGGAGGAATCCGTGCCGCTGTTCTGTCTCCAGCAGGTGTCCATGCATTTTGTTGCCTCTGTAATACACCTCTGCATCTTCAGAGCAAGCACTGCGAACCAGACTTCCAGTTTCCATGAACCCATTTCTCCTGGTTTTGAGTCGGACATCCTCTCTCACTAGTCTCCTTTCAGGATTTCTGTTTGCAGTCGATCACATGACTCCATCTCATCCATTGGCCATCAGGCAGTGATTGTGATATTGCAATGTTTTCTCCTCCTTTGCCTTTTCCGCTCCACCCTCTGGAGGATCGGGTTCATAAGTCGCTGGATGATTTCCTCCACTCTGACCTGCTTTCAGAAGGTGGCTGCTCCTTCCCCTTTTGTAACCAAACAGTTGGAGTTCTCTTTTCTTTCTTTGTTGAAAGCTATATCAAAGCATTCTATTATAGTGTTATTTAATATGTAAATGATATTGCTATACATAAAATAAAACATGGGGTTTGATGTAATTTTCTGAGATCGTTGCGTATTACCATTTGTATTGTTTGTTTGTTGTGAGTTGCAGATCTTCCCTCAGATACCAGCCAGTCCTCAGCATGCTGTGATTACAGAGGGAGAACCCAGCTGCAACAGGCTGACACAGCACAAAGCAGACATATAGAGACATGAAGAAATGAAAGTACATGCTTCATTGATTTCTGCTGCCGTGTCAGCATGGCCACCATCTTGGATGAGGACCACCTTCTCTTCCAGTGCATTCATTGCTATTGGAGAATAAAAGAAAGTGTCATTTTCATTCATTTGACCCATCATATTCAGTGAACTTAGCTCATATGTGGCACTGCAGGCACAGACACAGGGTCAAAGGTCAATAGACCCACAGAGGATCAACAGTCAGCTGTGCTACTCAAACCAGTGGACCTTTGAAGAGATTCAGTTGTCTTAGAAGAAGAAGGTCTTCACACAATTACAATGATTATGACTTACAAATAGTGCTGTATACTCTCTTTCTGTATTCACACTGTGTGAATACAGAAAGAGAGTATACAGCACATCAAAAACAGTACAAACAGCGTATGAAAGCATCACCCCGAGGAAGTTATTTCAAATGATTAGCAGAGAACAGATTTCCCTCGAGGTGCTAACTATCAACTGATTTTGAAAACAACAACAGACAACCAGGAAATGAGACACACAATCAGTATATTTCTTTACAACATACATTCTCCAGAGAAAGAGTACTGAACGTTATGAGTGGTGGTGATATTCAGATGAACATCCTGGCTCTGTGGATGTGTGTGTAACACAGAGGAACCATTACTGAATCCAGATCAGAGGGGCCCAGTAAACCCTGGAAGGTGTACAGGTGGATCCGTGAGTCCGGTCCAATACGCTGTTACCCTGCTGGAGCCAGAGGCCAGAGGACAGAGGAGGCGTGTCTTTAACCCCTTGACTGTTAGCCCTTTCTCACTGGCCTAAAACCCGTTTAAACCCGCTAACACCCGGCTCCTCCTGGCAGTGGGAAAGTGTTTAAACGGCATTCTGACCCGGATCGATTGACCCTGCAACCGACCCGGGTTTTAATCGGCTCGGCTCCGATCTGCTTTTAGTGGGAAAGGCAGACCGGGTCGACGTGGTAATTTACATCATGACGTTGACATAGCATGGCTACGTTAGCACGCTTGTTGTTTCTGGACACAGCGTGAGATTTCCTTCATCAAGATGACCCAGCATTGGCAAGACAGCGAGACCAGAGAGCTGCTCTGGATCCGTGGGGAAGAGCCTCCTTTGTGATCCTACAAGCTGAAATCCTGCACACAACAACACTAATTGCACCTGGTTAAAATGCTCCAAATGTGAGCTATCAACAACTCAGGCCTCATTCCCACTGTCAGTGTGGCCCAGCTGGGATCAGCTTCTGGACAGCGTCAGCAGGAAAACACACATGCTCTCCGATGTTTTCAGATGGGCTACAGGCCTCTTTCATTGTGGAGAAAAATCAGACGTGTATCTGATGAGTGACTGCTGTGTGACCAGGCTGCTCGGGTTTTCTTCACATTGCTTCCCTAATGTCATGGAATCTGCCACCGTCCAGCTCAGGGGTCTCCAAACGTGCTCCTTCAGTGCATCTTCACGGTCTTCATCGTTCAGAAATTTGTCAACGATTGGTCTGGGCATGTCAGGTTAATTGGTCACCATAGATTGCCCCCAGGTGTGAATGCGAGTGTGAATGGTTGTATGTCTGTATGTGTTAGCCCTGCGACGGACTGGCGACCTGTCCAGGGTGACCCCGCCCTGACCCCGCCCTGACCCCGCCCTGGCCCGCAGCAGCTGGGATCGGCTCCAGCCACCCGCGACCCCGAGGAGAAGCGGTAGAGAACAGATGGATGGATGATCTGGGCGCTGCAGACCGGCTCGTGTTCGCTCCATCACCGCGGTGAAGTGAGAGTGTCACCCAGTGTCTTCGGCCTTCTGCTTTCTGTCCACCAACCACTTTCAGACTAGAGTGTCTCGCCCTGCCTTCTTGTTGACTTTTGTTGAACAATATTTCCGTTGTTCCTTCCAGTTGTGCTTTCTGTTGGAGAGCGGCGACATCCTCCACCATCTGTGATATTCTCTCCTCCGTCTCCCCAGTTCTCCTCCAGTGGGACAGTAAAGCTCCTTGATGCTGTTAACAGCCTCCAGCGTTTCGGTTGACTGTGGGCCAAAGGCTTGTTGCAGCGAGCGAATTGCATTCAGTATCTCTGTATTTGGGCACACTAGCATTAGCCTCTTTGTGCTAAACATTAGCATCATGGCTAGCGTCGGTCGGAGCCGTGGAGTTTTACGCTGTTGAAGTGGGTTTAATTTAAGTTCCATCCATTTTCTAAACCGCTTCTCCTTTTCAGGGTCTGGGGGGGCTGGAGCCGATCCCAGCTGCTGTGGGCGAGGGCGGGGTCAATCTGGACAGGTCTCCAGTCTGTCCCAGGGCGGGGTCAATCTGGACAGGTCTCCAGTCTGTCCCAGGGCAGGGTCAATCTGGACAGGTCTCCAGTCTGTCCCAGGGCAGGGTCAATCTGGACAGGTCTCCAGTCTGTCCCAGGGCGGGGTCAATCTGGACAGGTCTCAGGGCGGGGTCAATCTGGACAGGTCTCCAGTCTGTCCCAGGGCGGGGTCAATCTGGACAGGTCTCCAGTCTGTCCCAGGGCAGGGTCAATCTGGACAAGTCTCCAGTCTGTCCCAGGGCAGGGTCAATCTGGACAGGTCTCCAGTCTGTCCCAGGGCGGGGTCAATCTGGACAAGTCTCCAGTCTGTCCCAGGGCAGGGTCAATCTGGACAGGTCTCCAGTCTGTCCCAGGGCTAACATACAACCATTCACACTCCCAGTCACAACTAGGGACAATTTAGGGTGACCAGATTAATTGGTCACCCTAAATTAACCTGACATGCATGATTTTGGACCGTGGGAGGAAGCCGGAGAACCCGGAGGGAACCCACGCACACACGGGGAGAACATGCAAAGTCCACACAGAAAGGCCCCGAGTCCCGGCCGGTAATTGAACCTAGGACCTTCTTGCTGTGAGGCAAGAGAACTAACCACTGCACCACCGTGCGGCCCATAATTGAAGTTTTAGTTGTTTTTCGAGAATTTTCTCAGGAACTCAGTGACGAGCGGCGTTGAGGCGGTCTGTAAGTGCCCCTCGTGTCTGTCCTTACACACCCTCTGCCTCAGTGTGTGTGCGCCACACTCTTCGTATCTCGTGTCGAGTCCTGCATCCTCGTGTTCCCTTGTCTTTCCCATGTTTGGATTTTGGTTTCGTGGCCTTTTGGATCGGGCCTTTTACACCGTCAGGATCCTCGCTGTGGACAGCTCTGCCTTGGATATTTTCTGGAATGTAACTGTTTTTTCAACAGTCACTAGCCTGGGGCTGCTTCTGGGTCTGTTTGGTCTTGACAGCATGACTGTGACTCTGATAAAGGAGGAGCGTCATCAGTCGGGAGACGACTCTACTGAGACCTCTTCTGTCAGCTCGCCTTCATCTCTTCCTGGAGCTCTTCTGTAGGTGAACGAAGTGGGCCTATCCAGGTTTTCACAGTCAACAACAATTAAGAAGACGAACTGCTTTACCAACAGGTGTTCCTGTCAGTCTTCTGACGACCCTGCAGAAAACACCGGACCCTGAGTTCCCGTCGTGGATCCGGGCATCTGATCATCTGAACCGCCACAGACACTTTGCTCATTACGACTGAAAACAGCATTTAATTATAATGATTGAATTGGTTGCATGTCCAGCTGCTCGTTAAATTCGGTTTCCACCTCGTCTCAGAAGATGCTGCAAACCACACACACTTTACCGCCCATGACGACAACACACACCGATGATGGTGTGTTCATAAGCAGCCAGTGACAGGCACAGCTGATCGGTAAACGTAAAGCAGGACAGACTGTATGACGACTGGCGGTGTATTTCTGGAGTGTAGCTAAACTTTGAATGATGTTGTCATGATATCAGGCAGAATATGGGTTTCTTCAGGCACCCTCTGTTTCACTACAACTTAAAAAACTGTTTCAACTTAAAAAAAAGTTAGTGTCCAGGCTGCCCTAAAATGTTTAGTTGATTTAATTTCAGAAATTTTTTTGTAGCTACAGAACTATTCAAAATAAATGGTATTTTCAAGTTTAATGAAGATGGCGCTGTCATCCTACTGCACCCAGCAGGAAGCTGGCGCCAAAACCTGTATAAATCAGCCGACCAGACAACATCACGTGACACTTCTGAGGAAGGCTGCAGCTTGGCAGCCGAAACATGTCAAGGTAGGCAAAATAACTTCTGGCCTGTGTATACGAATCCAAACCATGAATACAAAAAAAAGGCCTAATGAACCTGATCGGACTACTAAGAACGAATCATGGACAAACCTGTGTCAAAGAGTGAGCATGGAACAGCTGGAACAGAAGAGAGCGCGTTTCCGGAATCACCTGAGATTCAACCTGCGGTGCCGAGACGAAGGCATCATACCATCAAGCCTGGACTTAAAGAACCCCATACCAACGCAGAACACGGACAGAATCGTGAGGAGAGCGCAAAGTGCATTGCTACAGGAAAGGATCCGCTGCACGGCAAACAAGGTGAAAGAAATTAACCTGTCATTAGCACAAAAAACGGCACATTTCAGACAGACATGCAATATGGACAAGGACACATACAAGCTGATAGAAACACATCTGAAGCACGCACACGAATGGCAGTTCGCAGAAGCCAAACATCGCCAAGTTAGGAAATTAGAAACACTAATCCAAAATAAACAAGACAGGGAACGTAACACGCACGACGTAGCATCCAGGAAGTGGGTGCATAACATCTCCAGTCGCTCTTTAACCACCACGGAGCAAAGCGTTTTAGCCCGGGGTCTCAACTATGCCATCACACCCGCTAAAATTCCGTACGAGGACTACATTTTAGCTACTGAAATAGCGTGCAAATCAATAGAAGACCAGGGGGAAAAGTCAGAACTATGAAACGAAATAGCAGGCATTTTAAAATCCGCAAAGCGACCACCAGCCAATATGACGAAGAAGGAGGTGAAAGCAGCACAAACACTCGCCAAAGACAAGAGCATCACCATATTACCAGCAGACAAGGGGAGAGCCACAGTAATAATGAACACGGAGCATTATGAAAAGCAAATGGATACTATGCTACAAGATTCCAACACATATGAAATTCTAAAGAAAGACCCAACTGAAGACAAAAAGAAGGCCCTGAAATCACTACTCAAACCCCTTCTCAATGAAGAAAAAATAAGTAAGGAGACATACAATCATCTCATCCCCACAGCAAGCATCACCCCTAGAATCTATGGAACCCCCAAGATACACAAACCTGGAACACCGCTTAGACCCATTGTGGATAGCATCGGGTCCGTGACATACAATCTGTCTAAAGCCCTGGTCGACCTCATAAAACCACTCCTTGGCCTCACAGACCAACACTGTAAAAATGCCAAGCAACTGGCCCAGGAACTGAAGGACATAACAATCCAAAAAGATGAAATATTTATCTCACATGATGTGGTTTCTTTATTCACAAAAACTCCCATAAACGTCACAATACACATCGTACATAATCGCCTCAAGGAGGACAAATCATTAAAAAGAAGGACCCCACTCACTGTCGAGGACATCACAAGGCTCCTGGAATTCGTCTCCACCTCCACCTACTTCCAGTATCGGGGTACCATCTACAGGCAGAAGGAGGGGTTCACAATGGGGGGTCTGCTGTCTGCCATAATGAGCGGCTTCTTCATGGAAGACCTTGAAGCCCGGGCCCTGGAGACAGTCCCACCACACTGCGGCCTTTCCCTCTGGAAGAGGTACCTGGATGACATTTTGGAAATAACAAGGAAAGGACACACACAAGAACTCATGGATCATCTCAGCACACTGGATGACACAAACAACATCAAGTTCACCCACGAAGAGGAAACAGACAGCACCATACATTTCCTGGACCTGGACATAAAACACCTGGAAGATGGCAGCATTAAAATCCACATATACCGGAAACCCGCTCACACAGACCAATACCTCCTCTGGACGTCAGAACAGCCCATTAACCACAAACTTTCAGTCGTAAGAACCCTTTTCGAACGCACAAAACTAATCACACAGGAAGAAGACAGAAAAGAGGAGGAACAACACATCATAAAGGCGCTAAGAAAGTGCAATTATCCAATGTGGGCCATAAACAAAGGCCGCCAACAAGCAAAACAAAACAAAGACACAAAAAAGAGAACAACAACTAAACAAACTGAGAAACAAGACAGGGCCATGGTGACACTTCCATACATCAGAGGGATCACAGAGAGAATACAACGGGCCATGAATAAGCACAACATCAGCACCCCAGTAAAACCACAGGTTGAACTACGGCAGTTACTAGTACATCCCAAGGACAAAATAGAGCCACAACACAAATGCAATATCATTTACGAAATACCTTGTTTGTCGTGCAACAAATCCTACGTCGGGGAGACTGGCAGAGCCTTCAACATCAGGACAAAAGAACATCGCACTGAATGCGAAAAAGAAACATCTAAAGCGTGCACACGCTCCTCCAAACGACAGGCAGAGCAGGAACAGCTGAAGTCTGCCCTCTCCGATCACTATAGAGGGAAAACCACCTCATGGACTGGGACCATGCCCAGATCATCGGCACGGAAAGCAACAAGTACCACCGCTGGATCAGGGAGGCCATCGAGATCTGGAAACGCCCCCCAGACTGTGAACCGGGCAGAGGGGGCTATCAACTTTCTCACACCTGGGACACAGTACTGAAGAAGTCGGACTGCAGATGGCGCTGTCATCCTACTGCACCCAGCAGGAAGCTGGCGCCAAAACCTGTATAAATCAGCTGACCAGACAACATCATGTGACACTTCTGAGGAAGGCTGCAGCTTGGCAGCCGAAACATGTCAAGGTAGGCAAAATAACCTCTGGCCTGTGTATATGAATCCAAACCATGAATACAAAAAAAAGGCCTAATGAACCTTATCGGACTACTGCTTTCATTTCCCTGAGAACACAAGGCTTTGCTATCCTTTCTGGATTTCACACTTAAAGCAGAAAACGTCAGAATTTCTCTGACGGCGTTGACAATTTTATATTTTGATTTTAAATACTGTGAAATGCTGTTGTTGCCTCACTGGTGACCACCAGAGGGCAGTAGGTGACTAGAGGTTGGTATGGATAGCACACCCCCAGAGAAAGAGCCGGCTTTTAGTTTCCGGTCAAGATTTTCAACAACAACTCACACAATTTTATAGAAGGTTTGAAATAATGTTTACACCCAAAATGATTGATGCAGGTTGAATTTCTATTTGTAGTAACAGATCTGTAGAGTAAAAAACAGGCTCAGAAAGAAACTGATGAAACATTTCCTCCTGAAACACAAACTATAAAAAGGACAGTGCTTTTATTTTGAAATCCTATAAGAACTTCCGCAGAGAGAGAGAGAAAGAGAGAGAGAGAGAGAGAGAGAGAGAGAGAGAGAGAGAGAGAGAGAGAGAGAGAGAGAGAGAGACGGGCAGAAGGAAGGAAGGACAGAATTTTTTCCAAACAATGTCTGAATTTTCAGCTGAAGAAACGGATCTAATGGAAAGACACGAGCACATGTGAGTCCCGGAGACCGGAGACCGGAGACCGGAGACCGGAAGGAGGGGGGATGGACAACATGGCAAGAGTGTTTCAAACAAAGCATACAGAACAAACTGCCTCACTTTACTTTCAGCTTCATTTATTTGATTTAAAAATACCGAAGAGAAAAGGCAGTTCAGATGGATGGATGATGGATGGATGGATGATGGATGGATGGATGGATAGACAGAGAGACAGAAAGATAAGTAGATGCAGTAAATTGTGAAGTAATTTTGCTCCAGAAGAGCATGGTGTACATAAAGCTAATGATAAATCAGGTAAATGTTAAAATGTATTGTGCAGCATTGATGTGGACTGTGGCTGTGACAGGGCTGTGTGTGAACCAGCACATCTGTCCCGGGCTGTGTGTAAACCAGGACATCTGTCCCGGGCTGTGTGTGAACCAGCACATCTGTCCCGGGCTGTGTGTCCTCAGTCTGAGCCGCAGGGCTGAGCTGCTGCAGAGGATGGAGGCTGGCCAGGAGCCGCTGACCGGCCATCGGAAGCAACAGGAGAAGGAGGCTGAGGCTGCTCGGCACAGGAACACTCTGCTGCTGCAGGTACGAGTCCCCGCTGCAGGTACGAGTCCCCGCTGCAGGTACGAGTCCCCGCTGCAGGTACGAGTCCCCGCTGCAGGTACGAGTCCCAGCTGCAGGTACGAGTCCCTGCTGCAGGTACGAGTCGCTGCTGCAGGTACGAGTCCCTGCTGCAGGTACGAGTCCCTGCTGCAGGTACGAGTCCCCGCTGCAGGTACGAGTCCCCGCTGCAGGTACGAGTCGCCGCTGCAGGTACGAGTCCCCGCTGCAGGTACGAGTCCCCGCTGCAGGTACGAGTCCCCGCTGCAGGTACGAGTCCCCGCTGCAGGTACAAGTCCCCGCTGCAGGTACGAGTCCCCGCTGCAGGTACGAGTCGCTGCTGCAGGTACGAGTCCCCGCTGCTGTTCGGCAGTTTGATCCTCCGTGAGTCCGGTGTTCTGCTGAGGATGCTCTCTTCCTGTCTGTGTTTCCTGCTCGCTGTCTGGACTGCAGGATTTACAGCAGCTGGAGGACCGGCTGAGAGGAAGGCAGCTTCCAGCCCCCAGTCTGCTGGCCATGGAGGTGACAGGCTCTTCATATCACTCTCTGTGGCTCACTGCCCTGATAGAAAACGTTTTAAAGATTGTGGTTCTTAGTACCCAGCGTTCACACACCTTTAGGCTCAGCTTGACCTTCAGAGTCACTCCCTCTGCAGACAGACTTACATTTATACTGAGACAGACTTACATACTTACGAGGGCGTACCCAAAATTTCCCGGAATTTGACTAACTTTTTATTTCTGACATTTCAAAATAAAACATCACCGTCGCCTTCAAAATAATCTCCATCTGCATTAATGCAGCGCTCCAGCCGTGTCTCCCACTTCACCAATGTGTCGTCAGACTCGTGCGTAAAAGTGCCGTTTTTTGCCGGCTGCGATTTGTCTGTCCCCTCCTCCACATCTGCAAACCGCTGTCCCTTCAGCTGCTTCTTCAACCTGGGGAACAAGAAAAAGTCCCTGGAGGCTTCATCTGGAGAATAAGGCGGATGGGAGAGGAGATTCATCTCATTCTTCTCCAGAAACGGCGTGAGGCGCAGCGCCGTGTCCGCTGGCGCTCTGTGGTGGTGGATCAACCGGCTCCACTCCGCCACGACGCTCTGCTTCCTCCTCACATCCTCACGGAGCGTCTGAGGACTTCCTGTAGTAGTCCTGGTTTACAGTCTGACCTGGAGGGACAGACTCGCTGTGGACGAGACCCTGGACAGCCAAGAAGCAGCTCAGCGTTGTTTTCACGCTGAGCGGACCTGACGCGCCGACATCTGGCCCTTCTCAGACCCCCGGACCACTCATGGACCTGAGTCTTCCCCAGAGCAGCATCCTTGTAGACTTGCTGCAACAAGCTGAGTGTTTCTGCTGCTGTTTTTCCAGCAAGAAGCAAAATTTAATGTTTGCGCTGCTCTGGCTTCCCAGTCAATGTCGCCATTTTGGAAAAATCGCAGACCGCCGCTGCACTCTGTTGCTATAAATAGCGCCTGACAGGCGTCAGTGTCACTCTGGGAGCTCAGCTTTTCCACAGATGTGCACGAGGCTTACCTGCAGCACATCTGATGGCCAGAAGTCCAAACTCGTTATTATTAGTATTTTATGACTAATTCCGGTTTCTTTTGGGTACCCCCTCGTACAACAGCATTCTGTTTCACAGAGATTTTTGCTTTCGCTCGTCTTAATTGCTCTTTGGCAGGAAGAAGAAGAAGAAGAACCCCTTTGCCTCTCTAGAGTGACGAATGCTGCTGGAACAGTGTCTGAACATGTTGTAGTGAGTTGTAGTCGGAGGCTCGCTCTGGGGTTTGCAGTTGGCATGTTCCTTCTCCTCGTCAGCTGTCCCGGACGAGACACCTTCCCTCGATGTGTTGGTGTGGGTTTCCAGGAGACACTGCACTGAGCGATCCAGGATGGGCCAGGACAGACCTGGACTTAATAACATAGAGTTGAAAATGCTGACGAGTTTGTCTTGCAGACCAGATATTGGGCATCAGTGGAGGAGTCGGTCCCTTCCTGGGAGCACTTCCTGCTGGGGAAAGGTCCACATCCTGCAGACGGCCACGGACCATGTCCAGCTCGGAGAGGGAGCGCCGCTAAAGACCGCGGGCTGCCGCCGCTCCCCACGCACAGGCCTGCCAGATGAGGCTCAGGAGGTGTGTGTGTGTGTGTGTGTGTGTGTGTGTGTGTGTGTGTGTGTGTGTGTTCTTGTATTTCTATCCTTGTCGGGGCCAAATGTCCCCACAAGGATAGCAAAACGTGGAACGACGTGCCTTGTGGGGACCTTTTTCCGGTCCTAAGTAGGAGAAACAGTGTTTTCTTGACCATGTTGTTGTTACTGAAAAAAGTAAAAGTGCAAAAACATTTCTTTAGGGTTAGGCTTTGTTGTGGTGTGGGTTAGGGTTAGGGTAAGGGTCAGGGTTAGGGGCTAGACATGAATGGGAGTCAATGGAAGGTCCCCACAAGGATAGAAATACGAGACTGTGTGTGTGTGTGTGAGAACTGGAGCTGCTGGCTGGACTTCATTATGAAAACAATCCAGGATCCACATCGGCTGCATGTCCATCTCACCAGAATGCATCCTGGCCAGGCTGTACTCCAGGCCCAGGTCCAGGTCCAGGTCCAGGTCCAGGTCCAGGTCCAGGGCCTCATGGCCTGAGAGGACCAAGTCAGATGTATATCCTACTCACTGATTTACACCAAATATTAAAGTTTTGTGCTCAACTTTATGCCCGTTCGTCCTCGTCTTCTTCTGACTGGATGAGTTGAGACATGAAGCTGGAACAGAAACGTGAGACTTCACTATAATCAAGAGAAAAAGGGTTTCCCAGCACACACCACCGCTGCTGAAGGTTCACAAAGTCTTTCTAGACGGTGTATTTCGTTGCTTCAGAAGTCCCGTTGGCTGTACGTGATGAGAGACGTCCGTCCGTCCACACTGCAAAGGACACATGAGGACCGGGGGACGGAACCACGGGACATCCAGACCTTCGTGGCCCTGGACGGAGGAGCTGCAGCAGCGTTGTGAGCCCTCCTTCATGTTGCAGTGTTGTATTCTCACCAGCAGAGGGAGCTACCATGCTGGGCCTGGTTTCGTCCACCTCCAGCAGGGCTGGAGAGGTTCTGAGTTGATGGGCTGGTCAGAGGCACAGATCTGTCTCATCAGCTTTGGCTGTACTTCCCCTTGCTGTTAGCTGGACGTCAGACAAACTGAAATGAAGTTTTGGATCTTTGTTTCCTTTCTTCTGGTGCATCTGTCTGTAAATACTTCTGGATAATGAATCTGGAGTCGGGCTGTCAGAAGAATGATTTTTAATTAGGATTAATCACAGGGTTTTCATCGTTAATTGCACTTTGGAATACATGTTTAAAACTCTGTTTTGCATTTCAAGGCAGTTTCCAGCCCAGAATGTGAGGCTTCCATCAGTCCAGTCAATTCGCAGCTCATCGCTTCAATGTAAGTGAACTGTTGGGATTTATCATGTAACGTTCTGCTCTTCGTAGTGTCACATCAGCACAGCCAGTGTCGGAGTCCTGTTGACACTCCTCTGTGTGGCCCAGTATTACAGCTTCCCTCTGAGAATGGACACCAACACAACAACACGTTGAGTCTGCTCTTTGACACCTCAGACTTTATTTAACGTGGAGAATTTGCTGTATGGAGCGACCGATTTCCTACCAGAGCGTCTTGCTTGGTTTTCTTTCAAAGTGTCATGTAAACCAAGATAACACAGCGTCTATGTTAAAAATACAGTTTTCAAAATGATCAAGCTCTAACTGCAACCATCTGCAGAAAAATCATCCTTCATCAGCCCTGCACTGATTAGTCTTACATTAAAGCAGTTAATTCTGATAGTCCTAATCCATACCAGGAATGTTGTTGATGTCAGTGTCGTGATCTAAAGTGAAATCCACAAGATTCAGCTGATGCTAGTTCTTTGTTTTAAAGTGATTGTTTGAAGCTGAGAGAGACTTTGTTGCATCAGAAGAAAATAAAAGTGTATTTATGATTCTCATCAAAACTCTTCTGACTTTTTCTAAATGCCTGTTTACATAAATTGTCAAGTTTTCGCTTGTGTTTCTGACACTCCAACAACCATTACATCTAAATAAATCCAGGCATGTCTGTCAGACACTGTGGCAGCTATAATTCACATTATCAAACCAGCACACCACATTAAGACCCTGTGCTGCCTTCACAACTCTTTATTAATGATATTAATAATAATACTTAGTGTTGATATGATCACAGTATTGTAGTCACAACACCACTGTTGTACCTGAAACACTGTGAGGTGGGATCGCCTCCAGGTCTAAAGGATTTTCACTTTTTCACTTTCTATGAAGCTGTTAAAAAATAGGAGCATAAAGAAAACAAGTTAAAAGCTAAATGTGCTGTCAAACAGTCATCTTGTAAATACAGTTAAAAATTCAAGTCAGATTGAGTTTTAATACTTTTGTTAATTTTTTTTATTATTATCATTGTCATTCAGGCCGTCTGCAGAGGTGGAGACATCTTGCTTTAATGAGAGGAACATCAACCACTACAAACAGGACTGCTGGGCCCAGCGATGGCCCCGCCCCCTTCGCTCGCCCTCCCTCCCTGGCTTTAACCCCTAATTGTGGGTGATCAGCTCTGTGCCGGCCTGACGTGGAGTGGCGGCTTGACAAACGCAGTCATCCGGACGGTCCCAGGTTGAGGCGGCCGCTGGTTTGGCAGCTGGGGCCGCGGCCCCGGGCCCCGGGGGCGGGGGCGGGGGCGGGGGCGGGGCGGAGGAGGAGGAGGTGCGGCTGGGCTGGTTGATATGGGTCGGTGGTGGCTCAGCGGAGGAACCGGGTGGGGGTCAAGGACAGGATTTTAGGAAGGACGGGGTGAGAGTGGGGGTGGTGTGAAGGCCTGGTGTACAATCACACATGACAGGGGGGCGGGGGAGGTGAAGATGCAATGTCACAAATTATCCAAAAGGGTTTTGAAGAGCACGATCTGGAGCCCTTCCAAGTGACTAGCCTGCATTATGGATGGCTGAAGGTCCCGAGGGTGCTGGTGGGGGCGGGGCGGGGCGGGGCGGGGCGGGGGGGGCCGCAGCCTCCACCGCCATCACCTGGGCCCTGCTCCAGCTCGGTGCTCTCGCCCGGTGGAGGAGCAGCGAACCCGGCGCTGAGCGATTATGCAACAGCGTTTCCCCCCACGAGAGCCCGCTGAGAGCTCTGACAGATAATTGGCCGAGCCCAAAGCCCTGCAAATGGTTGAGTGTTGACTCCAGCTGATTGGATAATGGGTAATTGCATGCTGCATTTCATTCAGCAAATATGCTGCGGGTGTAAAGGGGGAAGCAGAAGGGGGGGGGAGACAATGCAGGAGGGAAAATATTTTGGCTTCTGTGTTTTCTTGCGGCCCGTCGCTTTCACACTGCGTCTGCTGCTTCTGCGAGGAGCTGGGCGGCCTGGACAGCTCACACATCTGTGTCGGCAGCTTTTCCATTTAAAAGGCAAAATGACATCAATCAATTGTCGAGAAGGATTTTTTTCTTTATTATTTTCACTCTGTTTTCTGAATGAAAAGTTCACGTATCAGAACGGTGGCCGCAGCATCCCAGCTCTGGTGGAGCCATTCAGGACGCCCCCACCCCCCGACCCCCGACCCCCGACCCTCCCGGCTCCTGAGTCCCTGAGTCTCTCCTTTGATCACAGCAAGTCGCCTCAACTCCAGGGCCCAGCATGCAACGCTTTGTCTTTCCCCTGCTCAGAAAACCACCTCAGCCATCCTCCATGCATGCCTCCAGTTACGACCACAGGCTCCGTTTCAGCATCAAGCGCCTCCTTGTGGCCATGTAAATAACATAATGCTGAGGAGTGTTTTTTGTTTGTTTTTTTCGTGGAGCAGTTGCACTTAATATTTACATTTAACCACAAATACATTTCTCTCCATTGAGTTATGATTTCAGTTTGAGTTTGCAAACAGAACAAAATCTTTGAAATAGTTTCTGAAACAGATCAAAGAACCACAAAATAAAAACAGAATGGAGAAATCTCTGTATTTAATTTACTCAGTGCTACTCTACAGATGAATACACTCTTCATCTTCATCGTTTCCACTGAGTTTATGGATGTGATCTGCAGTTTTTTTCCTTTCTCCATGCCTCTGCAGTCGCTCGCCTGGTTGCTGGCTGGTCGCTCAGTACTCTGACCCCTGACCTGGAAGGAAGCTGGCGTGCGTCATGGACAGTTTTTGTTTGTTTGTTTGTTTGTTTAATGGGGGTTTTGCTCTTAAACTAATTATATGTGTCCACAAATACCCTTCTGTGCATTAAATAGCTTCTGTTTTTATTTTCCAAATAAAATGTATTTATTATTTGTTTTTGATTCAGAATACTGCTGAACAATGGTGTTCCTCTTCTGTTGGAAATCAATCATTAAATCAATCTTTCTGTCAGCATTTATATATGATATCCAAAAATTAAGATCATACATTTCCTAATGTTTTATGTGTACATCTGAAGATTATGAAGTATTGATGTAACAACAACAAAATTACATGATGTGTCGTCACTTATTTAAAAAGTAAAGAAATAGGCAGCAGCCCTCAGATATGTCTTCAATTCATACAGTTTGGGTTGAACACTGTGTGTGTGTGTGTGTGTGTGTGTGTGTGTGTGTGTGTGTGTGTGTGTGTGTCGGAGGCGTCTGAAGGGCAGATCACAGACAGTGGAGATGTTTCATGTTATGCAGTGCCTGCTGGGTGTGGAGCTGACAGAGAGCCGACCTGACCACACCCTCCTGACAAACCTCCCTGATTGGCTGAACAGCTCCGCCTCACCCAGGTGTGGATGCTGCTGCTTCTAGCCTGCGGCGGCGGTGCGGGGGGCCGGTGAAGAGCTGAGGGACAGGGCTGTCTGCTGGCCGTGGACAGCGCAGATGAATGTGAAGACGGGAGCGAAGGTTTGACTCCGTGACATTTGGAAGACTGAGGGTGAAGGATGGAGAATCTTCTCGTGTGGGTGACTCCACAGCGACTCCATCACACACCAGACCATCAGAAGAAGGAAAGCTGGGGCGATCTGTCTTCTGTTGTCTTCCAGTGTGTCTCTGAATTGGGGAAAATTGGAAAAAATCTTGTAGTGGGGTCCAGGCTTTAGGGAAGACAGAAAAACTGTGAAATTCCAGCTTCCTGGGCTGAAAGGGAGCAACTTTATCAGCTGATGACAATGGGGGGACCAGGGTCTGTCCTTCGCTCTCTCAGAGACTTTTCAGTCGGGAGGATCAAATGAGGCATGAATTAACGACCTCTGTGGTCGCTGGAGTTGGAGGACTTGTTGTTTAAATGAATGAATAAAGATGGGGAGTGCTCAGGTTCAGGCGCCAGCATCGATATGACATGGGTCCAGGTCACAGGCGGGATCAGAGTGTCTCTGCTCCCAGGCTCTGAGCGAGCGCTGCCGTTAGAGAAGCCCTGTGGGGCGGACAGAGGGGAGAGCTGGGCATTCCGCTTCATTCCTTGCATTTAACTCACTTTCCACAGATGTATTTCTGCTGTCGGCTGCCAGAAGACAGATCATACTGTGGTGTCCACATTGACGGACGGATTAGTTGACCAGCCAAGCGACACGTATGAATTTTGTGTATGAGCACTTCCACCTGGTGTCAGAATCGACTCTGTCTCGACGTAGTGTGTGAATCCTAATGGAGTCCCTCAGCAAACCTTGACCAGTTGACACACCAGCTGAGGAACAACGCTTCGTTGTCTGTCTCTGAGACAGTCGGACAGAAATCCACACATCAGCGGAGCACGGCCAGTCTCAGGCTTCAAACATACTGGGTTGATTCACTCTCTGGAAAGAGTGAAAAAATGAAGCATCTTCAATGGGGTTACAAACAAACTGTATGAGATTATATTTTGTGAAGCTCAACAGGCAGAACGGCTCCATCATGGCAGTTATGTGGTTTTTTCTGAAACGAGAGACTTGGGAATAGTTTCAGTGCATTCTTTGACTCAGAACATTAATATCTGAACCTATGGCCCAAAACACAAGAACAAGTACATTTGGCAGCCATCTTGGATTCCATCCTGAATAACCACTGTCCTGCTCAGCTGATTTCTCCAATGAATGGTAAAAATTTAATGCAGTTTATACTTATTACATCAGTAATGATAACAATTAATAAAGCTGGTCATATGGAGCTAACATAGCATAAATCAATGTCCAGTTGTAGTTAAACTATGGCGAGAAACCACATTTGGCAGTCATTTTGAATTTAAAAATTCTGATGGTGGTACTGAGATTATCAGGAACAATTATGAAACCTCTGATCAGCGACGCCGCTCAGCAGTGACACTGGTTCTCCACCAGGTTTACATTTCATAATATCCCAGAAGTTTTATCTTGGTCAGGAGCAGTGCCCAACACATGTGTAGTAGTAGAAAAAAACAGAGGAAGAGTTATCAGCTCATTTCTTATCCAAAGAGCTGCCACCTTCAGTTTCAGGTCATCACAGCACTAAATTGTCTTTTTACAAGTCTGAAAGTTATGTTCAGAGTCATCCAAACTGGCCTCCAACTCCGCTCACTGAAAAACACAATTGACGCCAATAGATGTCAATGTTTATTATATGTAGATCTGTAAATGATGAATGTTTTGTCGTCAGAATCACTTCACAGTGTTGTTTTTCCTGTTTTACTGATCTGGTTGGAGGTGAGAGGACAGAAATTGGCATTTGCATTACTTTGAACTTCATATAGAAATCCTTTCTTGGACAAATTAATACAAACAGTCACAGGAAGTGCATACAGAGCTGGGCAAAATGGCATTTTCTGACTCTCCTCTTTAAACTGGACCACTTTACCAGCAGCTTCCAATGTTTTGCAGTTTGTATCCACTGTTTAAAAGGCAGCGCTTCTCCGAGCTCTGTCTGGGCTTTAACTCTGATCCAAAAGCTCGTCATTACTGATTTTATGTCCAAGACGACGTCTTCGGGGGTCTGCGTGAACAGTGGAGGGATTTTACCATTAACACGCTGGTCCAGAGAGAAGGGAGAGAGGATGTTTTCCAGCAGGGCCAGGTCGGGTCAAAGGGATTAGCCCCAAATCAACAGATCCTCCCCGACAATGCTCCATGTTTAATGCCACTGAGCCTGAGCATGGGGGAGAAATGGCTTATTGGTTTGTAAGCAGCACAGGATCAAATTAAGTCCGTTGTAATTAGATGAACAAAGATTTACATGTGTGAGTAGTGTCTGTTAGGTGAGCATTTCTTTTGTTTTGTCTGCATGTGCGATGTGTTTATGGACAATAGGAGGGTTCACTAATCATCACTGATACGGTTTTAGTGTCCAACAGTGAGTTTTTTTTGGAACAAAAATCAGAAACCTCTATGATTTCAACAATAATTGCCCCAGCTGGAGCCACTGTTCTCTGTCATATGAAATTTAATACAACATCCAGGGATGCACTGTATGTCTGTGTTTGGTCATTGTGAGATGAATATTTTCAGAATACATGTGCAGTGGGTTGTATGTTTCTATTCTCTGAATATCAACATATTTTACAAAGTAGACAGAGTTTCACTGTACAGCAAGCTGCATTTCGCTCAGAGATGAACACAGCGTCTGAAACCTACCAGGAACGGTCAAAAACTGCCAGTATCCCACCAGGGCTGGCTCCAAGAAGACGCTCCAAACACTGCAGTTCAAAGTCAGACACTCTGATCAACACTTCTCCAACGTCTTTCATACACTGTTGCAAAAAAGACTGCTCAGGTTGCAAGGAGACGATGGACTATGAAACCACTAAAAAGATAACTGCCTGGAAAAGCTGCGCTCTGATAACCGTCTCTCTCCTGAGCGATATTTAACGGCCGGTGCAGCAACGCTTCATCCATGGATCAAGACACTCAATGTGTCAGTGAAGACGTTCAGAATAATGGACTCTAACATAGCCAGACTGACTGATTTCTTTTAAATGATTATTTTAAATAACAGACAGCAGAAACATGCTCGAATGAATGAATGAATGAATGAATGAATGATTGAATGAAACGCTGTGTGCAGTTGAAAGTGGGCGGAGTCAAAGAGAAACGTGGCCAGGCTGGTTCCGGCTCGACACTGTGCCACTGACCCACCTCCCTGTCAGACTGAGTTTCCCTCGTTTCAGCGCGAACACACTGAAACATTTCACAAACCCTGCTCTGTGGAACACACCCCAAACGAAACACCATGTTTAACCACGTTTAGGCCATCAAACTGTTGTGTTTTCCTGGCTCTGTCACCGCCCTCCTGCCCTGCGCCGGGGTGAGCGGTCCACACCGGCCGGGCCCGGCTGCCGGTGGACCGTCCCGCCTGGGCTCACCTCGGGGTGGGGTGGCACTGCTGACGACCGGGACTCGGCAGGCTCTCTGGTAACACTCCCGCGAGGCTTCTGCCTCGAGATCTCCTGAGCGCGGGAGCCTCGGAATGGAGCCACCTCCTCCCCGGTCCACCCACCTCCCCCTCGACGACAACCTCAGACGGGACAAGGCGGCGCACTGAATCAAGCAAATTATTAATCGGAGGAAGAGAAACTATCTACTAAGGGTGAAGAGGGAAGAGGCCAGTGCCAAAGCCCCCTCCTACAGGCGGACATGGGAAACGTGGCAACGGGATGCTGGCCACGCCCGTAGTGGTCTTGGAGTGGGGTTGTTTGGGAGAGTGGTCCGAACCGGGCAGCAAATTCTACATTAGCCTCAGTAGCGGCTCAGTCAGTCCTGAAGCTGGTCCCGAGCTGGTCCCCCCCACACACACACACACACACACACACACACACACACACACACACACACACACACACACACACACACACACACACACGTACATACACACAATACAGAAACAGAAAAAAAGAGCAAAATAAACTCTAATACTCGTTATAATATTCTAACAATGTGCTTCATTTCTCATCAATAATCTGCAATAACAGAGCAGAAAGACAGCTGGGGGCTCTGGTAACGCACCCCAGGCCCAGGAGGCCAGTCTTGGTCCTGTTCCACCAATCAGTGAGTCACAATATAAAGGAAATCAAACCGACCGGCGCTGTTTACCGGCTGTGGCTTGGAGCCGGTGTAACTATCTGCTTTGTAAACACACCGAAAGCAACGAATGAAGACACCCCCCCTTAACAATCCCCCAGCAGCCACGACTGCTCCTCACGTGTAATATATTCAGCACGGCCTCAGAGGGTTCCTGTCCTCAGTTACGCTGCCCTCTTCGCACGATGGACCTGAAGTATGATAGCAAAAAAAGTACCAGTTCAGCAGGACTGAACTCTTTCAGAGTGCCAATAGTTTTTCAGTCCAGTTTTGTTGAATGCTCATCTGAACCAGTCTTCATGGTCAACACCGGCCGGATCAGACAGAGGTCTGTCCACAGCGCTGGGCCTCGGGCCGCAGACTGAGCGGAGGACGGGATGGATGGACAGAGGTCAGAGGGAGTCTGACAACAGATCAGCAGAGAGCGCTCTCCCTTCTGAGCTCCCAGCAGCACCTCCAAACTCCCCTCCGAGCCACAAAGCACCTTCTTCTGGGCCGCCATGCCCTTGACGTGTGAAGGCAGTCGGGCGGCGGGTGGAGGACGGGCACATCCCAGGGACACGCTGCCCGCCGCTGTCTCTGAGACATTCTGATGAGGTTTAGGTGAAGAAAGGATGGAGGTTGACTTTGTAAAAGAATCTAAATGAGGTGTGGCTGAATGCCGTGGCTGTTCCATTTGAATCTGAGCATTGGGGAGCTTCTGGAGTGGCTCATTTCCATGCGTGGATTCCTCCGTGCTCAGCCCATACACCTTCAAGTACTTTCTACTTTTTTTTTCTCTCTTTTCATTTTTTAAAAGAGGCCAGTTTGTCAAACTCACTTGCTACAACAAAATGTACCATAAATGTGTTTTTAAACATAACGACTCAACATTTTATAAATGCCATTGTGACCACGGTCTGTCTTTTCAGTAGCTTCTCATTTAAATGAGGACTAAAGCCAGAGAGTGGAGAGAAGGCACTGCTCATTAACCCCTCAGTGCTTTACAATGAATCCTGGAGGCTCATTGTGCCGAAGGGCCACTGCTTCTCTAACGAGGGCTGGGGGGGCGAGGGGCCTTTCTCCAGCATCAGACCACAGACCATCCCTTTCTCAGTACTCACCTTTAAGCTGTGCAGTATCAACGGGCTGATACAGTCTGGAGAGCTCACAATGAGCTGACTGAAAGCTTACATACAATACCATCGGTAAAATGTAAAGAAACTTGGAAGCGATCGTTTGCAAATCTCTGAAATTCAAAATAAACATATGCTCTCAATATCGTGTTGAAACTGGAAGACATTTATCATCTAATGGAAAACATTAGTGAAACATTTCACAGACCGTGCCTCCTGGTGATCCTGTGATGTCCGGCAGGACAGACAGTCCATCTCGTCTGGATGGATGGAGTTCAGTGTCGTCTCTGAAACTCTTCCTGGAGGGAAACGATGGCAGCAGAGGTTCCTCTTCATGACTTACACCTCTGTCGGTGGCTTTTCAGGTGTCCAGTGTGTCAGATGCCTTCTGACACGCTGGATGAACATACATGGCACCTTTGGCGTTTTCGTTTGTATCCACAGTGTTCCTCAGCCTCCTGTGGTCTTCAGAATAAAAGCCCTCTGAAGGCAGAGAAAAAAAACTAGTTATACACACACAAACACACACACACAGACACACACACACACAGACACACAGATAATCCTGATTCAAAGAAACACTGAGTTATGAAAAAAAAAAGTTATTAGTATTGAAGTGACTGGTGTTGCTAATTCACATTTTATTGTAATTTTATTCCTATTTCTCTGGGATGGAGCTGCTGGTGGAGCTGCTGGTGGAGCTGCTGGTGGAGCTGCTGGTGGTGGAGCTGCTGTGGTGATGGAGTCGGTGTGTTGTGGGAATGGGTCAGCTGCCCCCCCCCCCCCCCCCCCCCCCCCCCCCAGCTGCCTGCAGCAGGGACGCTTTAATTGGAATTTCATGGTGGCTAAACGGAGGGGAAACCGATGTAAGTTAACATTTGGTCGACTTAATTGGTCCTTTTCTGCGCGCGCTCCTCCAGCAGCCACTCTCGAGGCTCCGCCGGTAATCTCTCCATTTAGCACGGAGACAAAGAGCCCGCCTCGCGCTTTTCTTCTCTTCCTGTCTCAAACCAGCTCCTTTTGTGGCCCCTAAATGGTCTGAATCCCCCCAGGCGACCCGAGAGCTGGAGGGGGTCCTGAGCGCGCTCCCGCTCCCGTGCGCGCTCCTTAATGAAAGCTCCCGCTCGTTAATTAACGTGTTTGTGGATGTGGGTGCGTCGCTCAGACGCTGCAGCGGCGGAGAACCGTGCGGGAAAAGCACAACCCGCACGCCTTCAGCTTGTTTACTGCACCGCACACACTGCTCTGCTCCCGCAGCCACACACACACACACACACACACACACACACACACACACACACACACACACACACACACACAGACAGGAGCTCCATCCGTGTCAAACTCACTTGCTACAACAAAATGTAGCAACAGCCGCTCCATCCGTGTGTGTGTGTGTGTGTGTGTGTGTGTGTGTGTGTGTGTGTGTGTGTGTGTGCTGTTCTCACAACACACACTGCTCAGGATGAAAACACACTCTGCATACCCAACCTGCTCCGAGAGCACGCATCCTGCTGTGTGCGTTATGTGGAGGAATGTGTGAAGGTGTGTGTGTGTGTGTGTGTGTGTGTGTGTGTGTGAAGGTGGGCACACACACACTCAGCTCTGTGAATTTGGAGCTCTTACGTTCTCCTTCGACCAACACGTCAAATATAAGGTTCGGGGACCAAAGCTGGACGGCTCCAGGCTCCACTGTGGCCCAGCCAGCTGTGCAGGTGGAACACCAAGAGCTCCGTTTGTTTTCCAGATGTGGGAGGCAGAGAACTGACCAGCCTGAGGAACGCGGCGCCCTCCTTTAGGAGAACCTCCATGTGGAGGCTGCAGGGATCCAGTGGCTGCAGGGATCTGGAGGCTGCAGGGATCTGGAGGCTGCAGGGATCTGGAGGCTGCAGGGATCCAGTGGCTGCAGGGATCTGGAGGCTGCAGGGATCTGGAGGCTGCAGGGATCCAGTGGCTGCAGGGATCTGGAGGCTGCAGGGATCTGGAGGCTGCAGGGATCTGGAGGATGCAGGGATCTGGAGGCTACAGGGATCTGGAGGATGCAGGGATCCAGTGACTGCAGGGATCTGGAGGCTGCAGGGATCCAGTGGCTGCAGGGATCTGGAGGCTGCAGGGATCTGGAGGCTGCAGGGATCTGGAGGCTGCAGGGATCTGGAGGCTGCAGGGATCTGGAGGCAGCAGGGATCTACAGGCTACAGGGATCTGGAGGCTGCAGGGATCTGGAGGCTGCAGGGATCTGGTCACAGGCTTCACTGTCAACAGGAAGTACAGGTAGTGTGATCATGTAGGGACTGGTTCACAGTGAGGAGGAGCCGCCCGGCGCTGCAGCCTGGTAGGAATGAAGCTGTTTTCTGTTTCTGTCAGATGTTCAAATAAATACTGATCTGCTGGATCCATTCGCAGAACCCAACAGCAATCCAGACGTGTTTCAGTATTGACATTGAAAAGGCCCACCACAACCACCCAGCCTCCACCAGCCTCCACCAGCCTCCTCCTCCAGCCTCCTCCTCCAGCCTCCTCCATCAGCCTCCACCAGCCTCCACCAGCCTCCTCCACCCAGCCTCCTCCACCAGCCTCCACCAGCCTCCTCCACCAGCCTCCTTCAGCCTCCACCAGCCTCCTCCACCAGCCTCCTCCACCAGCCTCCACCCAGCCTCCTCCACCAGCCTCCACCAGCCTCCTCCTCCAGCCTCCTCCAGCCTCCTCCACCCAGCCTCCTCCACCAGCCTCCTCCACCAGCCTCCACCAGCCTCCACCAGCCTCCACCAGCCTCCTCCACCCAGCCTCCTCCACCAGCCTCCACCAGCCTCCACCCAGCCTCCTCCACCGGCCTCCACCAGCCTCCTCCAGCCTCCACCAGCCTCCTCCACCCAGCCTCCTCCACCAGCCTCCACCAGCCTCCACCAGCCTCCTCCTCCAGCCTCCTCCAGCCTCCTCCACCCAGCCTCCTCCACCACCCTCCTCCACCAGCCTCCACCAGCCTCCTCCACCCAGCCTCCTCCACCAGCCTCCACCAGCCTCCACCCAGCCTCCTCCACCAGCCTCCACCAGCCTCCTCCACCCAGCCTCCTCCACCAGCCTCCACCAGCCTCCTCCAGCCTCCACCAGCCTCCTCCACCCAGCCTCCTCCACCAGCCTCCACCAGCCTCCTCCACCAGCCTCCACCAGCCTCCTCCACCAGCCTCCACCAGCCTCCTCCACCAGCCTCCACCAGCCTCCACCAGCCTCCACCAGCCTCCTCCACCAGCCTCCACCAGCCTCCACCAGCCTCCACCAGCCTCCTCCAGCCTCCTCCAGCCTCCTCCACCAGCCTCCTCCAGCCTCCTCCAGCCTCCACCAGCCTCCTCCAGCCTCCTCCAGCCTCCTCCACCAGCCTCCACCAGCCTCCACCAGCCTCCTCCAGCCTCCTCCAGCCTCCACCAGCCTCCTCCAGCCTCCACCAGCCTCCTCCACCAGCCTCCTCCAGCCTCCACCAGCCTCCTCCACCAGCCTCCACCAGCCTCCACCAGCCTCCACCAGCCTCCACCAGCCTCCTCCACCAGCCTCCACCAGCCTCCACCAGCCTCCACCAGCCTCCACCAGCCTCCTCCACCAGCCTCCACCAGCCTCCACCAGCCTCCTCCACCAGCCTCCACCAGCCTCCACCAGCCTCCACCAGCCTCCTCCAGCCTCCTCCAGCCTCCTCCACCCAGCCTCCTCCACCAGCCTCCTCCAGCCTCCACCAGCCTCCTCCACCCAGCCTCCTCCACCAGCCTCCACCAGCCTCCACCAGCCTCCTCCACCCAGCCTCCTCCACCGGCCTCCACCAGCCTCCTCCAGCCTCCTCCAGCCTCCTCCACCCAGCCTCCTCCACCAGCCTCCTCCACCAGCCTCCACCAGCCTCCTCCACCCAGCCTCCTCCACCAGCCTCCACCAGCCTCCACCCAGCCTCCTCCACCAGCCTCCACCAGCCTCCTCCAGCCTCCACCAGCCTCCTCCACCCAGCCTCCTCCACCAGCCTCCACCAGCCTCCACCAGCCTCCTCCACCAGCCTCCACCAGCCTCCACCAGCCTCCTCCACCAGCCTCCACCAGCCTCCACCAGCCTCCACCAGCCTCCTCCAGCCTCCTCCAGCCTCCACCAGCCTCCTCCAGCCTCCACCAGCCTCCACCAGCCTCCTCCAGCCTCCACCAGCCTCCTCCAGCCTCCACCAGCCTCCACCAGCCTCCTCCAGCCTCCTCCAGCCTCCACCAGCCTCCTCCAGCCTCCACCAGCCTCCTCCAGCCTCCTCCAGCCTCCACCAGCCTCCTCCAGCCTCCTCCACCAGCCTCCACCAGCCTCCTCCAGCCTCCTCCAGCCTCCACCAGCCTCCTCCAGCCTCCACCAGCCTCCTCCAGCCTCCTCCAGCCTCCTCCACCAGCCTCCTCCAGCCTCCACCAGCCTCCACCAGCCTCCTCCAGCCTCCACCAGCCTCCTCCAGCCTCCTCCACCAGCCTCCACCAGCCTCCTCCAGCCTCCACCAGCCTCCTCCAGCCTCCACCAGCCTCCTCCAGCCTCCTCCACCAGCCTCCACCAGCCTCCTCCAGCCTCCACCAGCCTCCTCCAGCCTCCTCCAGCCTCCTCCACCAGCCTCCTCCAGCCTCCTCCACCAGCCTCCACCAGCCTCCTCCAGCCTCCACCAGCCTCCACCAGCCTCCTCCAGCCTCCACCAGCCTCCTCCAGCCTCCACCAGCCTCCTCCACCAGCCTCCTCCAGCCTCCACCAGCCTCCTCCACCAGCCTCCACCAGCCTCCTCCAGCCTCCACCAGCCTCCTCCAGCCTCCTCCAGCCTCCTCCAGCCTCCACCAGCCTCCTCCAGCCTCCACCAGCCTCCTCCACCAGCCTCCACCAGCCTCCACCAGCCTCCACCAGCCTCCACCAGCCTCCTCCACCAGCCTCCACCAGCCTCCTCCAGCCTCCTCCACCAGCCTCCACCAGCCTCCTCCAGCCTCCTCCAGCCTCCTCCACCCAGCCTCCTCCACCAGCCTCCACCAGCCTCCACCAGCCTCCACCAGCCTCCTCCACCAGCCTCCACCAGCCTCCACCAGCCTCCTCCAGCCTCCTCCACCAGCCTCCACCAGCCTCCTCCAGCCTCCTCCAGCCTCCTCCACCCAGCCTCCTCCACCCAGCCTCCTCCACCAGCCTCCTCCAGCCTCCTCCAGCCTCCTCCTCCAGCCTCCTCCAGCCTCCTCCAGCCTCCTCCACCCAGCCTCCTCCACCCAGCCTCCTCCACCAGCCTCCACCAGCCTCCACCAGCCTCCTCCAGCCTCCTCCAGCCTCCTCCACCCAGCCTCCTCCACCAGCCTCCTCCACCAGCCTCCACCAGCCTCCTCCTCCAGCCTCCTCCAGCCTCCTCCACCAGCCTCCACCAGCCTCCACCAGCCTCCACCAGCCTCCACCAGCCTCCTCCACCAGCCTCCACCAGCCTCCACCAGCCTCCTCCAGCCTCCACCAGCCTCCTCCAGCCTCCACCAGCCTCCTCCAGCCTCCTCCACCCAGCCTCCTCCACCCAGCCTCCTCCAGCCTCCTCCACCAGCCTCCACCAGCCTCCCTCTGCTGTTTGATGTCCACACTGCAACAACAAGCAGAAAGCAGCAAGACGATTTAGACCTTTCACTTCCAAACCTATTGTTCTCTCTTGTCGACTGTTCTTGATGTCAAGCACATGAGGGCTCGTCCTCTGAACGCCGTCCAGACTCCATGCAGGATCAGACCCTGTCACTGTCTGCTTTCCGCTGGGTAAAATGTGACATGTGTTAATTAGTCTTGGTTTTGTCTTTTGCGCCACTGAAACTGAAGATGTTGTTGAATATATTTCTAACTGCACAGATATTGAAGACATTCATGGAACCAAGAAGATATTCCCCACTTTGTTGACAGCAGAAATGTGTCGTGTGTTTACAAAGAGGAAATATTCGGTTGTCCAACAAAAAAGAAAAGAAGACATAAGAAGCTCATTTGGTATAGTTATCATAACAACAAGGGGAGACAGCAGCCTTCATCTTTCACTGTCACCCCAAAAGTGCTCTGGATTCACCAGCCTGCCCTTCTTCTTCTCTTCCTTCATTTGTTGGGGGGGTGAGGTACTTTATCTTAATCTGCCACTGCTGTTGTTTGCTGTTGGTCCTCTGAGACTTCCACACATCTTCTGAGGATTTTTCAGAAATCACTGTCTGATCTGGGAGCTCCGCTTCAGAAGACTTGGTTTGCTGCAGAGTGTGCTTGTTGCAGAGTGTGTGTGTGTGTGTGTGTGTGTGTGTGTGTGTGTGTGTGTGTGTGTGTGTGTGTGTGTGTGTGTGTGTGTGTGTGTGTGAGATGAGCCTTAAAGATCTGTGGATGTAGATGTGAGGGTTTTTTCCGATGCAGATGTCTGATGGAATAGGGTGAGCAGGGCATTCATCTGCCAATATTAGTCCTGCCGGGTTGGTGCTGGGCCCGGGCCGGCCCGGCCCGCCGCGTTAATTGGCTTTTAATAGAGTGAGCGCCATTTGGGAGCACGGCCGTGCCTCTCCACTCAATGTGTGCAGGGATAATATTGTTCCAGAGGCCGTGCGCAGAATAACCTGCGCTCCATTAGCGCCGGGGCCCAGATGAGGAGCGGCGGCCTGAGTGCTCCATTATCTCCCGTCCGGATGAGACCCCCACTCCCCGCCCCCCTCCCCCGAGGCCGTTTAGCCCGGTAATGTAATTCCCTTTCAAGGATCCATGTTATCTCCGATCATTTGCACCATTACTCGGGAGTCAAGTGTGAATGCAGCTTTATTAAGATCGTGTCTGTCAATAAATGCCGGAAAGCCAAGAGGCTGCAGAGCATACAGTAACGCCCCACAGAGCGGGACGTCCGGGGAGCCTGAGGAGGCACAGCAGGGGACACTTCAGCTTCAACCGTCTGCTCATGAAGGTGTGTCAGCAGCTGGCTGGAAGGCTGGGTCCAGGAGACATTCTCCCTCACTCCACCAGGAGAAGAAAACACACAGGAAGGAGATCAGCTGATCCAGATCGAACCCTGCAACGCAAAGAACAAAGGATGTGAACAAAGCGTCAGAGATCGCCATCTTTCAGGAAAACATTCAGGGCTGGAGCTGGGCTGGAACTGACATCCATCCTGCTGTCCACACACACACACACACACACACACACACACACACACAGTCTCGTATTTCTATCCTTGTGGGGACCGTCCATTGACTCCCATTCATGTCTAGCCCCTAACCCTGACCCTTACCCTAACCCTAACCCACACCACAACAAAGCCTAACCCTAAAGAAATGTTTTTGCACTTTTACTTTTTTCAGTAACAACAACATGGTCAAGAAAACACTGTTTCTCCTACTTAGGACCGGAAAAAGGTCCCCACAAGGCACGTCGTTCCACGTTTTGCTATCCTTGTGGGGACATTTGGCCCCGACAAGGATAGAAATACGAGAACACACACACACACACACACACACACACACACACACACACACACACACACACACACACAGACACACACACACACACACACACACACAGACACACACACACACACACACACACACACACACACACACACACACACAGACACACACACACACACACACACACACACACACACAGACACACACACAGACACACACACACACACACACACACACACACACACAGACACACACACACACACACACACACACACACACACACACACACACACACACACACACACACACAGACACACACACAGACACACACACACACACACACACACACACACACACACTCACACACTCCTAGTGTGTTTCAGGAGGTCGCCTCCGAGTGATTTGAATTCAATGCCTTGTTCTGGACTGTTAAGATATCACAAATCAATATGATTGAACTCTGTCAGTATCTCACTGTCCTGTTTCCATGCAGTGGTCAGATCAATCCCATAGTGCCTTTCACTGGCAGAGTATTGAAGACAATTTGGAAGAATAACCAGCAACGTTCTGAGGAACCTGAAACTCTCTAGTTCAGATTGTGATGGGGAAGAGCTCATTCTCTGTCTGACGGCATTTCTTCTGATTCCTCTGTGGATACTGGATCACAGCCGTGAGCATGGACTCTGTTCAGGAGAGGGATGGACCAGAACACTGGGCCCTCTCAGACCAGTTTTTTTTTCTTGTCTGATCAGGAAGTCATTTGTTTCCTTCCATCAGTGTGATGGCTGTGTGTCGACTCTTTAATCGCTACAAAGCAGACCCGTCCATTCAGTCCCCGCTGGAGAGCCGAGCTCTTACCCCAACACTCACCCCACGCTGGGAACCACTGTCTGATTTCCCAGTGTGTGTGTGTGTGTGTGTGTGTGTGTGTGTGTGTGTGTGTGTGTGTGTGTGTGTGTGGAGTCACATTAGAGCCTCAGCACCATGGCTGTTGGGCTCCTCTCCACTGTGTGGTTGTTGAATAATTGTCCTATTGATTTGTGTATTCAGCCAAACTGTGTGTGTGCCATCACAATCAAATACATTAAAAAAAGCCTTAATAATAATAAAACCAAGAATAATGGAGAAAGACTGAAAATGTCTTTTTTTTCTGTTTCAGCTTGGTTTGCTGGTGTATTCTTCTAATTTGTTTTATGTTGTCATGTTCACTTTTTCTTTACTTTCCAAATGTTTTTTTCCAGCTGTTCTTGGTTTGCTTGTAAATACCTTCTGCTCAGTTTTTCCTTTGCTTTGTCTGCATGTCTATTATTTTTGATGTTTTTCACCATTTGCTTGCATGTTCTTCCTGTTTTAATTTCTTTGAAAGGGTTTGTTTCGATGCATTTTCAGTTTCTCTCTCTGATTTTTCAGAATGGTCCCATTTAATTTGACCGTTTAAGATGAGGCCAGGTTCTTTTCATGGAAAATGTTTTTAGCATATTTTTATACATGCCATACACTACATTTGGTTGTGTTAACAGTAAATGTGCGTACTGTCATGCTTCTGTCAGTTTGAATATAAAAACATTCAGTGATCATATTATTCAGTTTTATTTGCAAATCCCTTCAAAAAATGGAAACAGCATGGCTCAAAACATTCACTTCTCATCATAAATTATAACTTATTTAATCACATTAACATCGTTTGTGTGAAACACACAGGCAATTCAAATTTTAAATAGCTGTTTTTAAATTCCATATCCTATTATTTACAGTTGGGTGGTGGGTGGCTCTGCTCTGTCCTTCAGCCTGCAGCTCCATCACAGAGTCCTCAGACAAACTCGGCTCTTTGCGGCGTGGCGGCGGGCCGCGGCGTGGCGGCGTGGCGGCGGGCCGCGGCTCAGCTCTGCGGCTCTCTGGACGCCTCGGATGCCGCGGTGAAGCTGTTGTCGTGCAGCTTCCTGATGTGCTTCTTCAGGTCGAAGTTGCGGCAGAAGCCCTTGCCACACGTGGCGCAGGTGAAGGGCTTCTTGTCGTTGTGCGTGTGCATGTGGAAGGTCAGGTTGTAGATCTGATGGAAGGCCTTGTTGCAGATGGAGCACTTGTACTGCTTCTCCCCGCTGTGCGTCAACTTGTGGTTCTTATAGTTTCCTGGAAGGAAATAAAGGATTAATGATGATTCAGCATGTCTGTAATTAACAGTTAAAACCAGGAGAGAAACAAATGTGAGGTTTAAAGCGCTGGACTGCTGCAGGGCCTTTAAATGAAGCCTGTCACTCCACAGCACTGAGACAATCTCACATTTTGAAATGACATATTTAGCATATTAACTGGTTCCTGTCTAAACTGAAGTCCCCAAGCAAATCAACTGACTCCTCTGCAAAATGAAAAAATCACTAATCCTCCTTTTAAATAACAGAAAGTTATTAAATAACAGTTTAGATAGACATCCCTCTTATTACTACTAATATATTTGAAGCATCCTTTATCACCGAAAAAAGCATCTCTGTCATTAAAAATGGATTTCCATATTCTTCTTGAATGAAATTCACACTAAATTATTGCAATGCCATTTCACAAAACCTACTCAACAAAACGGTGACATCTAGAAATGATGAAAAAACTAATAATAAAAATTAGGAACAATGGCGCAGCAGATACAGAGCTGCATCAGACCAAACAGAAAATCATTCCAAAATATTGATGCTTAAATAATAATAATAATAATAATAATAATAATAATAATAATAATAACAATAATGACAATAATAATAATAATGATAATAATAATAATAATAATAATAATAATAATAATAATAATAATTATTATTATTATTATTATTATTATCATTATTATTGTTATTGTTATTATTATTATTATTATCATTATCATTATCATTATCATTATCATTATTATTATTAACACTATTATTAATATTGTTGTTGTTGTTGTTGTTCGGATCGGACAGGCTGAAGTTTTCCCTCCAGCTGTGTGGGTTCGCAGAGGACAGTTTCTCCACTCAGAATGAAGTGACGGCGCTGGGTTGGACGCAGTCAATTTGTTAGAGAAAACCAGATGAAGGGAAGCAGCGGCCGCCATGAAGAGGCCTCCTCTGCTCCCTCCGCCGGGGCCACGGTCCCTCCCCGGTCCCTCCCCGGTCCCTCCACGGTGCGTCTCCGGAGCCGTCTCCGGTCCGTCCCCTGTTTTCCCCGGGTCCCCCGGTCTCTCCCCGGTCCCTCCCCGGGCCGTGCGCTCCGCGCACCCTTAATTAATCAGCTTTTTGTGTGCTGAAGTCAAGAAGTTGTCAAACTTTGTCAGAATCAAACGAGGAGAAAGGAGGGAGTACCGGGAGCTCCCGTTCCCAACGCGGCCGGGGTCCCGCAGCTGACCCAGAGCAAATGCTGCCGTCTGGGAGGAAGAAAGAGTCCGAGGAGTGACAGGTCCTATTCCCGCTGATCCGTACGAGAACCCCCCACCCTCCAAAAAAGAAGAAGAAAAAAGAGAGAGCGAGGACAGCAGAGATCCGCAGCATATTTAGCCGAATATCTCTTTCTGTCCGCGTCCCAAACGCGCGGATTCCTCCACAGAGACGCGCGGAGCGGAGCGGAGCGCGGCGGAGCAAAACTGTGGATCCCAAACAGTCGCTGTTGAGAGAAAAAATCTGTCTTCTCCTCTAATGAAATGCAGCGAAATTACTGCACATAATAACTTTTCCCTCGACAGACTGATGGCCGAGCAGCTCACACACACACTGCTGCAAGCACATATTTTCTATGTGACAGGGTTTAATAAATAAATAAATAAATAAATAAATAAATAAATAAATAAATAAATAAAAGAAAGAAAATAAAACTCACTTAAAAACCAAAGAGAATCAGGCGCGCTGGGTCACACCTGCTGCCTTCACAGCCTTAATTGGGTTTTTCAGGATAAGGTTCAAACCAGAAGCTTCGACTAAACTCGGATTTGTGTTTTTATGAAATCTGAATTCAAAATTTGGGATTTAAAATGAATCACGAAATTCTGCTTAATGAACACGAACTTTTTAATGCACTGTTCATTTTAAATTGAATCAATGTTCCACGAATTTTCTTCAGCAGATATTTTCAGAGACAATTTTATGTTCTTTAGTTTCGAATTTCATTTAAATAATTTTATATTTCTACAAGATAATATGATAACGTACAGCACTGCCAAATAAAACAAAATAAACTGTTCATTTCCTTTGCCGAATTTCCTTTGGCGTGTGTGCCATTCTAATGCGGATCCACGAGAATTTCACTGCTGCGCTTTAATTCAGTCACAATTTAATCAATTTAATCACACAAACACGCGCGCAGGAATGAGAGTGAAGAGGAGAATGGAAGGGAATTGTCCTACCTTTCTGGTGGAAGCCTTTCCCGCAGAACTCGCAGACAAACGGCTTGTATCCTGCGTGGATCCGGACGTGCGTGTTGAGCGTGGAGCTCCTGTTGAAGGCTTTCCCGCACTGGTTACATTTATGGGGTTTCTCCTGGAAGAACGAGAGGAAACGTTAAGAACGGAATCCTCCGCCGGGACCGGGGTGGCGGCAGCGCGCGCTCACCTGCGTGTGGATGATCTTGTGCCTGCACAGCGTGCTGGCCTGGCGGAAGCCTTTCCCGCACACTTTGCAGACGAAGGGCCGCGCGCCGGTGTGCACCGGCATGTGCCGCGTCAGGTTGTAGTGCGCGTTGAAAACCTGGACAGGGACACGGGACGTGAGGGACACAGAGGTCTGGAGGTCAAATCGAGGCTGAACTAACAATCAGAAAATAATGACATGACTGGGTAAATGCTGACAGTGGTTCAGCTCACACCGCAGGTCGCATCCTGCACCAAGATATGTTGTTCGTTTATTTATTTCGATTTAATTACAATGAAAAATAAAAGTCTTTTTTTTTTTTTTTTTTACCTTCCCACACACTTCACAGGTGAAGTTTTTGGGCTTTCCGTCCGCGCCGCCGCCGCCGCCGCCGTTCAGCTTGCTGTGCGTTTTGACGCCGTTTTTCTCCGCCGCGAGGCCGTGGCTGTCCTTCACGATCTGGTCCAGCTGCCCCGGAAGATGCTCCTTGTGGGGGTACTGAGGTGTGGGCAGCTTGTCGGCGGCCAGCTTGGCATTCTCCAGCAGCAGCAGGCGGTGGTGCGCGGACAGGGAGGCCTGGGCCTGCGGGCTGGAGAACCACTGTCCGGCCAGCAGCTCCGACTGCTGGTACGCAGCAGAGTCCAGGTAGTTGAGATAGTAGAGCGAGCCTCCGCTGGGCACGGCCACGGCCTGGTGGATGACCTGTGGCTTGACTAGCCTGGTCCCGGAGGAGGAGGAGGAGGAGGAGGAGGAGGAGGAGGACAGCAGCGGCTGCTTCAGCTCCGCTTTGCCGCACATGCCGCAGCTGCCTTTGCTGCACGGAGCGGCGGCGGAGCTGCAGAAAGTTCCCCTGAAACTGGCCCTCCACAGCTCGGAGTAGTTCATCAGCGCCTTGGCCTGGAGGTCGTAGCTGAAGGGCTGCAGAGGAATCATGCAGGGGATCGGGGAGCAGAGCCCCAGCAGCCTCCTGCCCTCAGCCCGCTCCTCGCCGCTCCCGATCGGCTCCGAGTTCTTAGACATGATCCGGTCGATGGAGAAGGCCAGAGATTTCGGAGCCGCGGACGGTCCGGTCCGCCCGCAGGACATGACTGTCTCCAAAGAAGCAGAACTTGCCATCTGGTTGCTGATTTTTGCTGGGAGCGGGGAAGAGGAAAAAAAAAAAAAACTTGGTCTGAGCAACTCCAGCAAGAAGTCCGCCGCGCTCCTCCTGCGCGGCCCGCGTCCTTTCACTGAGCCGAGCTGCCAGCGGAGCGCACGGCACCGGAGAGCGCAGCACGGAGACCAGAGAGCGCAGCGCAGACAGCACAGACTGCGGCACTCATCACTTTAAGAAGCACCTTGCTGTCACGGTGTCACGCATTTGCATTCAAATGGCCATCCCCGTGTAACAACAGCATCCAGGGGTGATGGATTAATGCTCATTAACTAGTGCACACAAAATTACCAGGACATTACAGAGCTCGTTAGGGAGGAGGAGAAGCGGAGGAAGAAGGAGGAGGAGCAGGAAGGAGGAGCAGGGGACCAAAAAAGACAGAAATGCCTCTCCTGGGGGAAGAGCCGCGCGCGAGTGGAGTCAGTGCTGGAGCTGAGCTCTTCACTGGCCAGAGGAGGAAGAGGAGGGAGAGGAGGAAGAGGAGGAACCAGCCGCTGCTCGGTCACATGTTGGCACCGCCCGCCTCTTCACCTCTCCTCACGCCTCCTCACGCCTCCTCACCCCTCTTCACCCCTCTTCACCCTTCTCATCCTTCTCACTCCTCCTCTCCCACCCCTTTAATTTCTTTGGGAGCTTCTCAAAGTGCAGTTTTCATGTTCTCCCTGTGCATATGTCAAACTGATTATTTTGTTCCAAATATTTCTAGTTAATTTAGCTCCACTTTATCTCCTTTCTATTTTTGTAGACAAAATAATCAGTCATACATTTTGTGCCAAAGAGGTAAATGTGTTTTTTTTTAAATTGAATTTCTGATTTTTGTAAACCAACTTTGAAAGACAAATTCCAGCATGCTTCAGCATTTCCGTCTGCTCTGGATCATTCTCCAACAGAAGACCACAACGCCACATCACACCAAACTGCTGTCACAGGAGCGACTCTTCAGACTGGTACACTTTCTTTCTGAAGTGCTCCTGTGCACGGCAGGACCACTCTGGGGCCCCAAACCATATGTTTAGCACACTTTAATATGACCATACAGTGCAGCTCACTGGCTTTGCTGTATAGGAGGAAATGCCAGAATTAAAATGATTTAGGAATTATTGTTCTCACCATCCTCATTTGAAATTAACATGCAAGTTAATCTGAGTCGCCTTCTTCCTCATCCTCATCCTCACCCTCTCTGTCCTCTTCCTTCTGCCCATCTTCTTCCTCACCCTCCTCTGCCCCCCCCTTCCCCACCCTCCGATCACACTAAGTTTGTCCATATCTCATCTGTGGCCCATTTAGAGTCAGACATGATTGTTTTCTTCATTAAGCTGGCAGAGACCGGCTCCTGTTTTCATGTGCTTGACAACACACTCATGTTTTCGCTCCCTTTCTGCAGTTTGGTGAAAATGTTTGCAGGAGAATGCTGTTAATCCTCTGAGTTGGGATTCCTCCTTTATTTTCCCTTGCCGGCTTATATACTTACTATTTGTATAAATTCAAGGACATCCAATTTCCACCTGTTTAAGAGCTCAGACTCCCTTTGGATCCCATTAAACCTCGGTCTGCCTTCCCATTATTCAAAAGAAGCAATTTTCTAGAGGATTCGAGGCTCAACGCAGAGAAGAGGCAGTAAGATGTAAGGGGGGAGTAAAAAAGAAAGAAAAAACACAAGCTCTTTCAGTTTTAGCCACTAAAGCACTGCATGAACCTGGTTTTGTGTTTTTTTCCTGCCCGAAATAGAGGGGACGGATTAAAGAGGGAGTGAAAAAAGAAAAGACTGAGCTTGGTCAGAGGTATACAAGGACAAATGAAAAGAGGGGGGCTTCTTTCTCTAAAGAAGAACACAAGTTTGCTGGAATCCACAGCGCTGTGTGGGAGTTACAATGAGCAGCAGCCACAAGGGCCACATTCAATTCACCCATCTGCAGGCCATTTTACCTGGGGGACTCCCGACCGGGGGGGGGGGGGGGGGGGGGGGGGGGGGGGGGGGCGAGCAGAGAGGAGGAGGGGAGGGAGAGAGAGGACGGGGAGGAGAGAGGAGGAGTGGAGAGTCGGGGGCAGAAGGGGGGCAGAGAGGATGAGGAGGAGGAAGGTCTCATTAGATTATCTTGCATTAATTTCAAACGAGGTTTGGAGAGAATGATAGTTCCTGAATAATGTTGCTTCTATTTCCTCCTGTAGAGCCAAGCCAGCGAGCCGCTCTGCATCCGCCTGCTACACTGTGTCAAACATATGGTCTGGGGCCCAAAACTGGGCCTCCTGAGGCCTGCACTTTGAGAAGCCCCAGAGTCCCTGTGTGTCCCCGTCCTGAGTCTCCATCCTGTGTCCCCGTCCTGAGTCTCCGTCCTGTGTCCCCGTCCTGAGTCTCCGTCCTGAGTCCCCGTCCTGCATCCCTGTCCTGCGTCCCCGTCCTGCGTCCCCGTCCTGTGTCCCCGGCCTGTCTCCCCCCGTCCTGTGTCCCCGTCCTGCGTCCCCCCATCCTGCGTCCCTGTCCTGCGTCCCCGTCTTGCGTCCCCGTCCTGCGTCCCCCTGTCTTGCGTCCCCGTCCTGCGTCCCCGTCCTGCAGCCTCCGGAGCCTCCAGACTCGTCAGTTTGCGATCAGGTGGTTTGGCTGCTGTGTTTCTCTGCTGGGGCTTTATGGAATATTTAATGTAATCAAAAAGAGAAAATAAGAAAAAAGTGTTTTTCTACAACTGAAATCAGGGTTTGGAGTTCTGATTCAGTCATCGTTACTTGACAGGTGAAGGAAGGTGATAATTGACCTCAGTCCCTCCAGATCCAGCGCCATCCTCTGGCCCAGCACGCCGCCATCCTCCAGCACTACTTCTCCTGTTAATAACCTTAAAAACGCCCCTCCTCTGTTTTGTTTTACGCCTGCTCTCAGCATGGAGGAATTGCTACTCGTTGTCTGCGTACCACTCATATGCAAATAAGGTCAAAAATACTCTAATTTGAGTTTATTCGGGCACAACTGGCAGCTCATCCACACAATAAACATTGATCCTACTGCTGTAAGCAGCTCTTTATCCAGCTCCAGCAGTAATTAGCTCAGACATTGATTTGAGGGGCTCCTGCTTCTCGCCTGCAGGGCATGCGACCGTCACCAGTGCTGGCCTGCAGTGGCTGCATGTGGCAAACCCTTTCCCCCACACAGAAAGACCCCCCCCCCCCCCCCCCCCCCCCCCCGTTTGTGAATATTTATACAGTAACATTTTCTGAGGACAAATTACAGGTCAGGCACATTGCGTTAAAGTAGAAAACACAATTCATTATTAAAGTGTCCCTCCATCTTCACGCCTCTTTGCTTCCATTCTTCCTCGTCCTTCAGGAACAGATTCAGCAGCAGTTGAAAAGGTTGGAGCAATAAACACAATGCAATCACTGCCTAATGTAGAGCACTCTCATTCCATTCAGTGCAGAACAGAGCAGACTCTGGAAGGCATATCACCTTCCATCCATCTTCAATATCCACATTATTTCACTGAGAGCTTTGCGAGATCATCGACTGCATCTACACCAATCTGGCGCCCTCAGCAAGGCTTTAGGTGGCGCCGCTTGCATGGCCATGGCCAGTGGATACTCACAAGAAACTTGGCAGCTTAATCTTTGACTTTTTTTATTTACATAAAGCAAATATCCCATCAGCATACTGAACAAGATAATACACTATAAATACATAAATGCATGGATATGTGGAATACACCCAGTACAGCTAACATGAAGTATAAACCATACCGTAACCCAAAGTCAAACCTCAAGCTGCTGTCAGCAGCAGAAGACTGGCTGAGACTCTCAGAGCAGCCCACATGGAGGCCTCGAGCCCTGCCGGCTTCTTCTCATGACGGCGGAGCTGAGGTGGAGGCAGCAGGAGGAGCGCTTGATTCTGAGGTGGAGGCAGCAGGAGGAGCGCTTGATTCTGAGGTGGAGGCAGCAGGAGGAGCGCTTGATTCTGAGGTGGAGGCAGCAGGAGGAGCGCTTGATTCTGAGGTGGAGGCAGCAGGAGGAGCGCTTGATTCTGAGGTGGAGGCAGCAGGAGGAGCGCTTGATTCTGAGGTGGAGGCAGCAGGAGGAGCGCTTGATTCTGAGGTGGAGGCAGCAGGAGGAGCGCTTGATTCTGAGGTGGAGGCAGCAGGAGGAGCGCTTGATTCTGAGGTGGAGGCAGCAGGAGGAGCGCTTGATTCTGAGGTGGAGGCAGCAGGAGGAGCGCTTGATTCTGAGGTGGAGGCAGCAGGAGGAGCGCTTGATTCTGAGGTGGAGGCAGCAGGAGCAGAGGTGGGAGATGGTCCAGGGGGGATTTAGAATCTTCAACAGTGCGTCTGATAAGAGTATGTCACCCCACTGAGTATCACAAAATAAAGACAAATACAAGCTACTTTTCTACATTTCTGACATCATTCTTTTAACATTCAAGACTGGACAGCTGTCTAGATTCAAATTCGAAATCCTCCCATAATTGTTTATCTTTGTCCGGGACAGTCAGATCATGTGGTGTGCTGGAGGCTGCGGTGGGGACGGTTTGGGAGGATGTTGGTCTGGTTGACAGCAGACCAGCAGCTGATCAGTCCCCAGGAGACGATCAACAGACCATCGCAGCTCGCTGCGCCCCTGAGCTGAGGGAGGACACTGCAGTTTATATCTGCTTTTCATTGTGCTTTAACACATTTCAGGTTGAAAATGTAAAACTATTTCTCCTGTCCCTGTTTCCGTGTGTGTGTGTGTGTGTGTGTGTGTGTTCGTGTGTATGGGGGGCATATCAATAAGTACTCTATACACACACATATGCATACAGTTAAGACACAACACAGTCTTTCTTATTTATTTATTTATTTATGTATTTTTGTTTAAGAGAAAATGGGGAACAATGCATATTCATGAACATTTAAATAAAAGTAAATATGCCAGATTACAGCCCAGTCTTTCTTTTATGAGCGTCTTCTGGTGAACTCACCTCCTCTCCTCTGTGGGCCGGGGAAGCGCAGCACGGCGTTCATGGCAAAATGGAGAAGACACTATTTCATCATGTCTCCATAATAAAATTGTAATATAATAATATTTTGACCAGACTTTGTCCTGAAATGCATCTTTTAGAAATAGATCCACCGCCAGCAGCCTCCTCCCCATAACGGCGGTCCTCAGACAGGCCCGGGCGGCAGAGGCTCCCGGAGCGTCGACGGACGACGTCCCCGACGAGTCCGCTGCGGGACGGGGCCCGTCTCGGTGTCCAGCAGCTGTGGGGGAGCCACAGAGTCCGGGGCTGCCGGGTCGTCCAGGTGGGGAGCGGCGGTGCAGGAGAAGCAGGAGAGGCGGAGATCGCCGCAGACCCGGAGGCTTCAGCCTGGGAAGAGCCAGGAAGCGGTTCCGGGCGTAGAGTGGAGGTGGACCGCGCTGGTCCCGGGGCGTCGTTTTCCCCGGACCACAACCTCTGCCCATGAGCGCTGGCGGTCGGGTGAGGAGCAGGAGGAAACCCGGGGTGCCTGGTCGGCGGCGGCGGCTGAGCGGGGGACAGCCTGGGTCCTAAACAGCACAGTGTCTTTGATCTGCAGGTCTTCCGTCAGCCGGCGGACGTCCTCGTCAAGTCAGCATCTTTTTATCGGCTTTTTCGACTTCTAGATGTACAGTGGAGCAGAACTCGGGGAACCACGGGCTGCACCGGCCCGGAGCTCTGGGGATGTCCTCTGGGGATGTCCTCTGGGGATGTCCTCTGGTGCTGTCCTCTGGGGATGTCCTCTGGGGATGTCCTCTGGGGATGTCCTCTGGGGATGTCCTCTGGTGATGTCCTCTGGGGATGTCCTGTGGTGATGTCCTCTGGGGATGTCCTCTGGGGATGTCCTCTGGTGATGTCCTCTGGGGATGTCCTGTGGTGATGTCCTCTGGGGATGTCCTCTGGGGATGTCCTCTGGGGATGTCCTCTGGTGATGTCCTCTGGGGATGTCCTCTGGGGATGTCCTGTGGTGATGTCCTCTGGGGATGTCCTCTGGGGATGTCCTCTGGGGATGTCCTGTGGTGATGTCCTCTGGGGATGTCCTCTGGGGATGTCCTCTGGGGATGTCCTCTGGGGATGTCCTCTGGGGATGTCCTGTGGTGATGTCCTCTGGGGATGTCCTCTGGGGATGTCCTCTGGGGATGTCCTGTGGTGATGTCCTCTGGGGATGTCCTCTGGTGATGTCCTCTGGGGATGTCCTCTGGTGATGTCCTCTGGTGATGTCCTGTGGTGATGTCCTCTGGGGATGTCCTCTGGGGATGTCCTCTGGGGATGTCCTCTGGGGATGTCCTCTGGGGATGTCCTGTGGTGATGTCCTCTGGTGCTGTCCTCTGGGGATGTCCTCTGGGGATGTCCTCTGGGGATGTCCTCTGGGGATGTCCTCTGGGGATGTCCTCTGGGGATGTCCTCTGGGGATGTCCTGTGGTGATGTCCTCTGGGGATGTCCTCTGGGGATGTCCTCTGGGGATGTCCTCTGGTGATGTCCTCTGGGGATGTCCTCTGGTGATGTCCTCTGGGGATGTCCTGTGGTGATGTCCTCTGGGGATGTCCTCTGGGGATGTCCTCTGGGGATGTCCTCTGGTGATGTCCTCTGGGGATGTCCTCTGGTGATGTCCTCTGGTGATGTCCTGTGGTGATGTCCTCTGGGGATGTCCTCTGGTGATGTCCTCTGGGGATGTCCTGTGGTGATGTCCTCTGGGGATGTCCTCTGGGGATGTCCTCTGGTGATGTCCTCTGGTGATGTCCTCTGGGGATGTCCTCTGGTGATGTCCTCTGGTGATGTCCTCTGGGGATGTCCTCTGGGGATGTCCTCTGGTGATGTCCTCTGGGGATGTCCTCTGGTGATGTCCTGTGGTGATGTCCTCTGGGGATGTCCTCTGGGGATGTCCTCTGGGGATGTCCTCTGGGGATGTCCTGTGGTGATGTCCTCTGGTGATGTCCTCTGGGGATGTCCTCTGGGGATGTCCTCTGGGGATGTCCTCTGGGGATGTCCTGTGGTGATGTCCTCTGGGGATGTCCTCTGGGGATGTCCTCTGGTGATGTCCTCTGGGGATGTCCTGTGGTGATGTCCTCTGGTGCTGTCCTCTGGGGATGTCCTCTGGGGATGTCCTGTGGTGATGTCCTCTGGTGATGTCCTCTGGGGATGTCCTGTGGTGATGTCCTCTGGTGCTGTCCTCTGGGGATGTCCTCTGGGGATGTCCTCTGGGGATGTCCTCTGGGGATGTCCTCTGGGGATGTCCTCTGGGGATGTCCTGTGGTGATGTCCTCTGGGGATGTCCTCTGGGGATGTCCTCTGGGGATGTCCTCTGGTGATGTCCTCTGGGGATGTCCTCTGGTGATGTCCTCTGGGGATGTCCTGTGGTGATGTCCTCTGGGGATGTCCTCTGGGGATGTCCTCTGGGATGTCCTCTGGTGATGTCCTCTGGGGATGTCCTCTGGTGATGTCCTCTGGTGATGTCCTGTGGTGATGTCCTCTGGGGATGTCCTCTGGTGATGTCCTCTGGGGATGTCCTGTGGTGATGTCCTCTGGGGATGTCCTCTGGGGATGTCCTCTGGTGATGTCCTCTGGTGATGTCCTCTGGGGATGTCCTCTGGTGATGTCCTCTGGTGATGTCCTCTGGGGATGTCCTCTGGGGATGTCCTCTGGGGATGTCCTCTGGTGCTGTCCTCTGGGGATGTCCTCTGGGGATGTCCTCTGGGGATGTCCTCTGGTGATGTCCTCTGGGGCTGTCCTCTGGGGATGTCCTCTGGTGATGTCCTCTGGTGATGTCCTCTGGGGCTGTCCTCTGGTGATGTCCTCTGGGGATGTCCTCTGGTGCTGTCCTCTGGTGCTGTCCTCTGGTGATGTCCTCTGGGGATGTCCTCTGGGGATGTCCTGTGGTGATGTCCTGTGGTGATGTCCTCTGGTGCTGTCCTCTGGGGATGTCCTCTGGGGATGTCCTCTGGGGATGTCCTCTGGGGATGTCCTCTGGGGATGTCCTCTGGGGATGTCCTCTGGTGCTGTCCTCTGGGGATGTCCTCTGGGGATGTCCTCTGGTGCTGTCCTCTGGGGATGTCCTCTGGTGCTGTCCTCTGGGGATGTCCTCTGGTGCTGTCCTCTGGTGCTGTCCTCTGGGGATGTCCTCTGGTGCTGTCCTCTGGGGATGTCCTCTGGGGATGTCCTCTGGGGATGTCCTCTGGTGATGTCCTCTGGGGATGTCCTCTGGGGATGTCCTCTGGTGATGTCCTCTGGGGATGTCCTCTGGGGATGTCCTCTGGGGATGTCCTCTGGGGATGTCCTCTGGGGATGTCCTCTGCGCTCTCATTCAGCATGATGGAGCTTCCAGGCAGAACCGGACGTCCGCCTCATGAGTGAACCAGTCGCTCTCAGAACGTCAGCTGATGTCACTGCAGCATCACAGCTGGAAACTCGTCTCAACAATGAGACCATTTGACGTCACGTTGGTAGTTTCTCGTCCTGAGGCCAGCCCTCGGAGGGGTGAGGGGGAGTGGTCTGCAGTAACTGGTGACAGTGACTGGTCAGGATCACCACTGGTCACCTGTTGATCTGATGCAGAATGGCTGTTTGTGAATGCAGAGCTGTCAAACCAAAAAGCAAATCAGCAACGAACATAATATCAGTGTTTCCTCAAACTGTTGAGAATGCTGCGGTGAGTTCGTGCTGCTTTCACATCCTGACTTCATGCTGCGCCTGGGAGCTTCTGTGAGGAAAGTTTCTGGGTTCGATTTGCCAACAGGGACCAGAGAGCTGCTGTCGGCGTGTTTATGCTGGGAACAGCACAACTGACTGTTTGACAGGATTCCTGCGTGAGTCTTTTTGTCAGCAGGACTCTCTGCCGTGACGTGCTGCCACCGTTTTTCTGTTCCTTTCTTTCCAGGCTGTCATGTCTTCACCTGGCCTCCTGAACGCCCCCCACCCCAAACCCCCTCAGCTGCCATGTGGCCTGTCACACTGCCTTCACCTCAGTCAGCGCGCACACACACACACACACACACACACACACACACACACACACACACAAAGAGAAACACAACAAAGCCAGCACATCATTTTGTTGTATTTTAAAAAATGGTGCATTAAGATTTTGTGACAACATATTTAAAGAGTTGGGCCAGAGTCTTGACAAACAAACTGTGTGATTTTCAGTCAGCAGTGGCTGTAACATCTGCACCACACTGCCAGGCCTTTACCAAGCTGCACATGCAGCATGAGTCACTGCTGGAACTGCATGAGTTCAAGTAGGTGTGAAATGATTCAGTTCAGACGTTTTGCTCATTAGGATAGCATTAAAAAGCGTTTCTCCAACAAAGTAAACATTTCCCACCATTTATTACAGTGTCTCGATACTTTGAGAGTAACTCTTCATCACAGGTCCTCAGTGGATCTGTACCATCCACACAGAGAGCAAAAGGAAGGACAGAAACAGGAGCTGACATGGAGCCCAGCCTCTCCAGAGTGACTGATGCCGTACTGTGATCAGCTGGTTGGTCTCGGTGATGTTCTGGGTCGGGATACTTAGCAGGGCTGTGTTTACATCGTCCTACTAGTCCGCTAGAGTGGTTCGGTTCGGACATAAATGTCGCAGCTGTCAACTAGTTCGGTTCATTCACACCACTTGTTTCTGCAGATGAACTATCCACTATGACCCTCTTGCCCCTTGGTGGCGCTGTTCACACAATAGTGCGTTTTGGGTGACGGAAGTGAACCCTGATTGGCCAGCATCCGCGCCAAGACCGCACCGAGACCGCGCCGAGACCGCACCGAGACCGCACCGAAACCGCACCGAGACCACACCGAGACCGCACCGAGACCGCACCAAGACCGCACCGAGACCGCACCAAGACCGCACCGAGACCGCACCAAGACCGCGCCGGTACGGTTCTTTGTCCTGGACCAAAACTAACTGGTCCTCTTTCACACCAGCGCATACGAACCAAACCTGCAGGAGTTGGGGACTCTAGTCCACTTCAAGCGGACCAAATGCTGTAGGTGTGAAAGCAGCCTTAAGGAAATCCTTCAGATACTTTATTGTTTAGCCTTGGCAAGCTGGAGGAAGTTATATAGTTATAACTACCTATAACTACCTATAGCTATTGTCTTTAATTCAATTATCTAGATTTGCTCCAAAAAGAGATATTGATATAAGATCTTGATTTCTAGGTGCAGCCAGGGGCCGGAGGGGGTCCGGTTTGGGGACCACAGGATTTCATCTCTGCTTTTTGCAGATGATGTTGTCCTGTTGGCTTCATCGAACCCGGACCTACAGCATGCACTGGGGCGGTTCACAGCCGAGTGTGAAGCGACAGGGATGAGGATCAGCACCTCCAGATCCGAGGCCCTGGTCCTCGACCGGAGGAAGGTGGTCTTTCCTCTCCAGGTTGGTGGAGAGACTCTGGCCCAAGTGGAGGAGTTTCAGTATCAGTATCTTGGGGTCTTGTTCACAGTGGGGGATGGATGGAGGAGAGATCGACAGGCGGATCGGTGCAGCGGCTGCAGTGATGCAGTCGTCGTTTCGGTCCATTATGGTGAAGAAGGAGCCGAAAGGCGAAGCTCTCGATTTACCGGTCAATCCACGTTCCCACCCTCACCTATGGTCATGAGCTTTGGGTCATGACCGAAAGGACAAGATCTGGATACAAGCAGCTGAAATGAGCTTCCTCCGTAGGGTGGCTGGACTCCCTTAGAGACAGGGGGAGGAGCTACGTCACCAGGGAGGAGCTGGGAGTAGAGCCGCTACTCCTCCACATCCAGAGGAACCAGCTGAGGAGGCTCAGCTCCTCTTTAGGATGCCTCCTGGACGCCTCCCTGGGGAGGAGTTCTGGGCATGTCCCACCGGGAGGAGACCCCGGGGAAGACCCAGGACATGCTGGAGAGACTGTCTCTCGGCTGGACTGGGAACGCCTTGGGATCCTCCCAGAGGAGCTGGAGGAAGCAATGACGTATAGAATTACTAGACCGCTCACTGCTCGGCGGACAGTGTTAATTTTGTCAACGAAAACTTAAACGAAAACTATTCGTGATGACCCTTTATTCCGTGACTAATTTATGACCAGAACGTAAATTTAATAAGTAATGACAACAAAAACTAAAACAAAATCTCTGGACATCATGAACTGATGAGTAAAAATGTGACGAGAAAGCTGCCGCTGGCCGCCGGACAAGCTGGGTTTAACCATCCTCACGCCGGGCTCACCGGCTCCGGTCCGGCTCCGGTCCGGCTCCGGTCCGGCTCCGGTCCGGCTCCGGTCCGGCTCCAATACGGAGACGCAGCACCGCAGCACTGTCCCTCAGTGCTGTTTGTTGTTGTGCTTCTCTTCTTCTTCTTCTGTGATGTTAAACGGCAGCTTTCATCCCGTTAGTTGCATTACTGCCATCTGCTGGTCATTATGATTGGAGCTTTTTTCTTGCAGGTTGTCAATCAATCAATCAATCAATGTATTTTTGTATAGCCCAGTATCACAACAACAGCTGCCTCAGAGGCTTCAAGATGTTACATTGGTCGGTAAAAATAAAAACAGTGAATAAGCATAATGGTAATATGTCAATATTTACAGTAACGAGACAGAACGAAGCAACCACCGCCTTAGACCAGGGCTACTCAACCCTGGTCCTCATGGGCCGCAATCCAGCATGTTTTAGATGTTTCCCTCTTCCAACACAGCTGATTCAAATGATTAGGATCGTTATCAGCCTGATCATTTGAATCAGCTGTGTTGGAAGAGGGAAACATCTAAAACATGCTGGATTGCAGCCCACGAGGACCAGGGTTGAGTAGCCCTGCCTTAGACCCTCACATCCGGCAAGAAAAAACTCCAAAAACCCAGTGGGAAAAGAAGAAATCTTGGGGAGAACCACAGTATGGAGGGATCCCTCTCCCAGGGACAGACAGCTTTGGCAACAGCTAGCATGAGACAATAAGGTTGTCATTCCTTGTAAGAATTTGCAGAAAGAATCTGAAGTAGTACATGTATTTACTTTTTTTCTAACAAGCCTTTGATGTTCATATTTATGATACAAGAGTTATATGATACATTCTACATTTAGATATCTAAACATAATTAAAGATATGCTTACAATGGAGTTTTTACAACTGTGACAAATGTCCTTTTGCACTTCTGCTACTGTGGTTTTATGTTGTGTTGTTTTTATGTGTATATGTATGTTGATGTAGCACTTTGCACTTTGCCCAAGACAAATTTCCTACTGGGACAATAAAGTTATCTATCTATCTATCTATCTATCTATCTATCTATCTATCTATCTATCTATCTATCTATCTATCTATCTAATATACTACAGTATAACAAAACTGTCAAACTTCATCAAGACTAAAATTAAGACTAAAACTAAAAGTAATCTCCACAGACTAAATTTTAACTAAAACAAAACAAAACTAAAAAACTAAAATGTGACTTTAACCAAATCAAGGCTTTGGTGAGTGACTAAAACTAAAATGAAATGAAAAATTCATGTCAAAATTAACACTGTCGGCGGACAGCAGCGGCGCCATGGCAAATCGGCGCTGACTTCCGGTAGTGGCAAGAAGCAGTGGGGCGCTATGAAATCCAGGGTAAATACACTGACTTCAAGGCCTGCTGGTCATCACTGATGGGACAATATGTGTTATGTTATGGCTCTGACTGTTAGCAGACAGTACATCTCTGTCCTCGGCACGTTGTCATGGCAACCACAGCGTTGTTTAGCCTTCACAGACAGGAAAAAAACAAAGCCTGTTTCTAGTTGACAGATACGGACTTTCGGTCTCAATAACTCTTAAACAAAACGTCAGTGACACACAAAGGGCACCTCCATCCCGCCGCTGTGAGCTGGATGACATGCTACAAGCTCATTTTTATTAAAAGTATCTGTCTGTCAAGCATCAAAAACAATACTGATTTCTATAAGCAGCCGGTCCTGCTGTGGGGTTCAGGGACCGTCTACAATTTACAAGACGCTGCAACAGTGAAAACTAACACCAAAAAAAAAAAAAAAAAAAAAAAAACTGACAAAAAAAAAAACGTAATCCCACCACTGGGATTCACTGCAGTGTCACCATAATCACCACAACCTTCATTTGTCTCCTATCAAATTTATTGGACATGGCGTTTGTCTTCACTGTTGCAGCGTCTTGTAAGTTGTAGACGGTCCCTTAACTGCTGATTGAAATCAATAATGTTTCTGCCAAAACGGAAACAATGCCAAATAAGAAAGTTAGTGTTTTAAACAAATTTTCTCCAATTCAAGTGATTCAGTTGGACTTTCACAGCTGCTCAGACCCACAGACCTTGGAACGTTTGCTCTTTTCCTCCCACAGAAATGGCCATAAAAAGTTTCTGGAGGAGCAATTGTTGCAGTCAGAACATGCAGAGTATTTATGTAATATATTTATGTAATAATGCTTTAATGCTCAATAAAGAACTGAACTGAACTGAATACCTTAACATACACAGAGGTTTCTCAGAGTAAAATGTAAGAAATAAAGTAGTGTAATAAAAAATGAAGTCAATTTAAGCAGTGGGGTCCACTGAATACAACGGACACTCATTTCTAGAATAATTACAACAGATTGAGTGAAACAGCCAAAGGAAGACAAGAAATGGAAAAAAATGAAAGCATGAAACACAGTAATTGCAATAAAAATTAAAAGTTTATTCACAGTAAATGAAAAAATGCACACAGTGACATATTAATTGCACATTCCGTAGTCGCAGGATACACTTGTCTTTGTGACTTCTGTTTCAGAGGAGATAAATTAAAAATTAAAAAAAAAAACAACTCTCCGACAGTTGAACACCGCAACGTTAGCAGCGTTAGCAGCGACACCACACGCTCCCCCCCCCCCCCCCCCCCCCCCCCCCGCCCCCCCACCCCCCCGGCCAAACTTTTTTTCCTGCAGGAAACACTGCTCCACCGTCTCAAACAGATTTCTACTTCATTTACACAGATTTCCTGATGACAGAATCAGCCTTGTCAGCCGTCACCCGGTCAGAGTGAGACACAGGCGCAGGGGGGTGGAGCCATGCTGACTGGCTCTCCTGAGGAGAACCGGCTCAGCTGCAGTCCCTGAAGAACCCGGCCGGTGCTGGTCTGGGGTCTCCTGGTCTGCTGTTCACAATGTATCTCAAGCATTGTGACTTGATTCCAACACAGAAGTTTACTGCACCTTGGTAAATCACCAAACACAAAGTCACACACCGTGCTGGCGTACCACTCTGAATCCGCTTTTTGCCACTACCAGAAGTCAGCTGCGATTTGCCGCTTCTCAGGGGGCAGTGAGCAGTCCAGTAATTCTATACGCCATTGGGAGGAAGAGTCTGGGGACAGGAAGTCTGGGGACAGGAAGTCTGGGGACAGGAAGTCTGGGGACAGGAAGTCTGGGGACAGGAAGTCTGGGCATCCCTGCTGAGATTGCTGCCCCCGCGACCCGGTCCCGGATAAGCGGTGGAAGATGGATGGATGGATGGATGTTTTTTTTAAAATTAATATTTCATAATTTAACAATTTGGGCTAAAATATAGACCGATTATCGATGGCCGTATTTTGTTTACACTTAGAGAAGACATCAAATCGGCGTCTGTGTTGGTGGGGCATGTTTCAGCTGGGGCAGGGAGAGGTGGCTGGAGCCGCAGTGGGAGCCGGGTGGTGAGGGCTGTGTGTGATTATCCACTGTCCCTCTCCCCTCTACTCCCAGGGCCAGAACTCAAACACACACACACACACACACACACACACACACACACACACACACACACACACCCCTAGTGTGTTTCAGGAGGTCGCCTCCGAGAGATTTGAATTCAATGCCTTGTTCTGGACTGTTAAGATATCATAAATCAATGTGATTGAACTCTGTCAGTATCTCACTGTCCTGTTTCCATGCAGTGGTCAGATCAATCCCATAGTGCCTTTCACTGTGGGTGATTGTGACATGATCTGGTGGAGTAGTGAAGATGATTTGGAAGAAAAACCAGCAACGTTCTGAGGAACCTGAAACTCTCTTGTTCAGATTGTGATGGGGAAGAGCTCATTCTCTGTCTGACAGCATTTCCTCTGATTCCTCTGTGGATACTGGATCACAGCCATGAGCATGGACTCTGTTCAGGAGAGGGATGGACAGGGTCAGTATCAGATCATGATTTGATCTGACACGGTAGAAGCGTGTTTTAGTTAAACGTTAGTTAATACTAACTATCACGCTTCTCCATCCATTGGTACTTCTGACTGCTTATTAACAAGAATCATAAATGAACAATGGAGAAAAACCAACACTGTGACAATAAATCAACTCAGACATACAAAGTCTTGATGAATAAAATATGACTGGTTTGGCCATTTGATGATGTTATGCCTCAGGTTATTTTTTGAAATGTTTGTGATTCTGTCCCACTTTTTTCATTTCTGCTTCAGTGGAGGATTGAAGCAGCTCCACATGATTTCCTTTGCTTAATATATTACAGTCGTGATGGATCAACACAGATGTCTGTGTGTCAAGCCTCTGGCTTTACGCTCCTATCATTTTGTTGAGTGGACACTTAATGACCACAGTGATGTTCTCCAGCGTCACTGGAGAAGGCTCTCGCTCAGGAGTCCTTGGGCAGTCATGACGGCCAGTGCCCAAGAATAACATCAACAGGCAAACCTAAATTACAGACTTACAGTCTGAAGTCTCTAGATGCAATGGAACACATGGCTAATATGGAAATGATGCAGGCCTGTCCAATTTTATTCAAATCTGTCAGCATATGAAGGTCCATTGACAGGACCAGCTAGCAGCCCTGAAGGTTTAGACTTCAAGGTGGATACAGTCACTCTGGCTGGTTGTGTCACTGCATGCATGGTTTGTATTCATGTTGAGTTAAATGTCAGTATTGGAAGTGGTTCCTTGGACCAACCAATCATCGATTGTCAGGATTTTCTCTACATTTCTATTGTCTGTCATGATGGGAGGTGCAAATCATATTATATATATACAGTAAACCCTCTAATGAGGGTACACCCTAAAATCCAAGCAGTAGTGTCCCCTGTAGAGAGCCACACTATGAGGACTAAATGGAGGACATGTTGAAAACAAAGCTCCTTGCTGACAATGAATGGTCAAAAATAGCAGTGGAAACATAATAATAATAATGGTTATTATACAGCGCTTTTCTGGACACTCAGATGCTTTACTTTGCATTATTCATTCTCTCCACACTGGGTGGTGGTAAGCTGCTGCTGCAGCCACAGCTGTCCTGGGGCAGACTGATGGAAGCGAGGCTGCCAATCTGCGCCATCGGCCCCTCCCACCACCAACCATTCACTCTCACAACATTCATACTAGACAAGGTGGGTGAAGTGTCTTGCCCAAGGACACGTTGACAGTTTTACGCCTGCGGGAGCGGGGATCGAACCGCCAACCTTCCGGTTATAAGACGACCTGCTCTACCAACTGAGCTACTGTCGCCCAGACAGAAGCTACTCAGTAATTATAGGAAGAGTTTGATTGCCTGAAAGCTCTCCTCCAGATTCTCTCACACCTCCTCATGGCTACCTGGACAGAAGGGACGACCAACTAATGCTCCTGGGACGGGGACAGAGGGGACTGATATGCTAGGGACAACTGGAAGGAGATAAACCTGAATCAGAACTAACCAAGGTGTTATGCTCCACCCACGGGAGATGACTACTACGAGCCGAGTGGTTCTCTGAGGACACACATCTAAGGAAAACCTCAATCTGTTCTACCCGCTGTTCCGTCTGGCCAGTCGACTGAGGATGAAAACCAGAGGTCAGGCTTACCTTGGTCCCCGGAGCGGAACAACATGCCCTCCAAACCTCAGAAGTGAATTGGGGTTCCCAACGATGTCCTTGGGGATTCCATGAATGCCAAATACCTCAGAGAACAGAAGATCCTTGGCTGAAGGGAGCTTACTGAGGGTCAGTCAGTGTAGCCCCGAACCTGTTGCTACTCACCTTAAATCACCCTCCAATCCGCGGGTCAGAACACAAGCCTTCATGTTTTTGTTTGGTCCGTCATATTTTGAGGATGTTTTAAATTATTTTGAAAAGTCATGGTTCAAAGAGAAGACTCAAACCTGAAAGGCAGATTGTTGTATGCAGAGATCAGCGATACCTTGCCAGACAGCTTACTGCTGATAACAGAAGCACTAAGATGTGTTACTCTAAAATTCATGGCCATTGCTGCAGATCCAGGATTCTGAGAAGCTCCTGCATAGCTGAGGTGTACATTTTAAAAGTTTTTTATTTTTTTCTACAGTGATTCAAATGGCAAAACGTTTCAATTTGCCAGCTTTTCTGGGTTTCCACTTTTCCACTGTTATTAAAAAAAAAACATGCAATTTTTTTCTGCAACAGAAGACAATTAATTATGACAAATGGTTGAGCTATAACTGGTGATGCAGTGTTTTTAATGTTATGTTCTATTCTTTGAATGAGTGAACATGTTTTTTTTCATTGCAGGCACTGGTTGATAATAATAAATAATGCACTTTTCAGTGTCAGATTGCTCTCAATGGTAAGAAACAAACTTCAGTATGGATCAGTGGCTAAACGGTGTGTGAAAACCACATGAGCCTCAACAAATCAGGTGATGGCACCAGAAGAAAATGTTGGGTGAAACGAGGCGTGTGCAGTCAGCTGTGTTTGTGGGGCTGCAGATTAACTCCTGACATCCATCTAATCATCACAGGGGCCTCGGCAGTCCCAGTGCTGATCCCCATATGGGCTTTTACTGTATACGCCGCTGGAATAGGACAAACAGTCCGTGTAATATCTCCCCAGAGGTATAACACAATCCACTCCGGCCTGCTCTGAACATTGTGTGAGATTGCTTTAAGTGTAAGCTACTCTGTTCATGGAAAGATCTAAATTTAATCAGCGGGCTTGTTGTCCCCTCTTAAGGTCATGATAAGAAGGTTTTGGTGGAAACATAAGAGGCTTTAGGGGCTGCTTTTATTAAAAGGATCTGACATCTACCTGCCCTCTCAAAAGGCTGGCAATTTTGACACTTCTGGCACGCGAACCGGCCTCAGAAATAACCACGTCTCCTGGGCCGCAGGCCTACTCTGTGTGAACACTGTTTACCTTGAAGGACGCTGTGCAAAGCTCTGCAAATGAAACCACTCTCCACAACAAATCACGCAGCAATTTATTTGGCAGCTTGAACATCCGCACACGGGCTGGTGTCTCTCCTCGTCTTTCCATTTTCCTGTTGTCATTATCCACACGTATCATGTCAGACATGACTTGATGGACTCAGTGTGTTGCATCGACATTACTGCAGGACTCCCCGCAGCACGGCGGCGGCCTGTCAGCGCCAGGCCCACCACCACTGCTTACCCTCATGGTCAGTTTTATCTGGATACCAGTTATCATTTCCTATTTCTCAACTTGATTACAGCTTAAAAGCCAAAGCAGCTCAGACTGTGCCCACATAAATCTCCAGGCACATTAATCTTTCCTGGCGACTCTCACATGGAGCTGCGAGGATATTCACAGGGAAATTAAATGAATGCTACTCTGAGGCAGATTGAGTGTTAGGATAGGTAGTCTGCTTCTCATTTCTCTTATTCATGCATATGAGGGATGAGCTTTGTTCAATCCGGTGCCATTCCTTAAACGGTTTCTGTTGTGATGACTCACATCTCAGCAGGGAGGGGTCTGCTTGTACTGCGATCAATGCAGTACAAGAAGAGGGTTTAGACATGAGAGGCAGATATGTGGGGTTTCATGATCCCTGCATTTCTAATTGGGGGCCACCCGCTCCCCCATCACTGAGCCAGTAGCACCATGGCAAACGTTCCATTCGCTCCTCTTTCTCCATCACTGCACAGCAGAGCTGCAACATGGTGGGAGCAGCAGCGACTGGCAGCCAGGCTGAATGTTCCACTTGTAGCACCATCACTCTGCATTTCTTTTACATTTGCCTTGTGGCATTAGCATAATTCAAGATGTACGAAGCTTCATTGTCATTGCGGGGGGTACAATGAAATTCTGTTTGGCAACATCTCTTGCGGCATCTCCAACTTTGTCATATATATTGCAATAAACAGCAATAAGCAGCTAAGGTGCAGAAAGCACACAATAGCTATTCAAGCCACAGAATGATTCACTATAGTGTAGTTTAAAAATTACCAAAAGTTCTGTAATTGCAATTAATGTTATGATGTTATGCTCTTCTGTAGCTACCTGCCATATTTGAAAAGGGTTGATTTGTATGTGTTCTTCATAAGAGCCCTTTGCACTAAAAAAGAAGAAGAAAAAAAAAGGATTTGGTTATTTTTTGTTGGCTTCAAACCTTATGTATTCTCATTTTGAAAGAAGATTACAACTTTTATACATGCATTTGATAATTAAAATGTGAAGTTATTGTACTGTGTATATATTGCAATTACAGCCCTGCGTGGCATGGACCACCGACAAATTGAAGAAGCAGCTGACATTGGGAAAACATACCAGTGGCTGGAAAAGGCTGGACTGAAGGACAGCACAGAGGCACTAATCATGGCTGCACAAGAACAGGCCCTGAACACAAGATCAGTAGAGGCCGGGATCTACCACACCAAACAAGACCCCAGGTGCAGACTGTGCCAAGAAGCCCCAGAGACAGTACAGACCATCACAGCAGGGGGTCAGATGCTGGCAGGCAAGGCATACATGGAACAGCACAACCAGGTAGCGGGCATCGTGTACAGGAACATATGTACCGAGTATGGACTGGAGGTCCCAGGGTCCAGATGGGAGACACCTCCAAAGGTGGTCCAGAACAATCGAGCCAAGATCCTGTGGGACTTCCAGATCCAGACTGACCAGCAGGTGATGGCCAATCAACCTGACATAGTGGTGGTGGATAAACAGCAGGAGACAGCTGTGGTGATAGATGGAGCAATCCCAAGTGATGGAACATCAGGAAGAAGGAGCAGAGAAGCTGGAGAAGTACCAGGGGCTGAGGGAAGAGAGAGAGAGAGTGTGGGGTGTGAAGGCAACAGTGATACCAGTAGTGATCGGGACACTGGGAGCAGGAACCCCCAAGCTGGGAGGATGGCTCCAGCAGAGACCAGGAACAACATCTGAGAGCTCTGTTCAGAAGAGCACAAGCCTAGGAACAGCTAAGATCCTGCAGAACCCTCCAGCTCCCAGGCCTCTGGTAGACCCTGCAGAACCCTCCAGCTCCCAGGACTCTGGTAGACCCTGCAGAACCCTCCAGCTCCCAGGCCTCTGGTAGACCCTGCAGAACCCTCCAGCTCCCAGGCCTCTGGTAGACCCTGCAGAACCCTCCAGCTCCCAGGCCTCTGGTAGACCCTGCAGAACCCTCCAGCTCCCAGGCCTCTGGTAGAGGACCCGAGCTGGAAGGAGACAGACACAATACCGCCAGGGTGGCGAGAACACAGTTCATATGTATGTATATATATATATATATATATATATATATATATATATATATATATATATATATATAGACATATATATATATATATATATATATATATATATATATATATATATATATATATATACACACACACACACACACACATATATATATATATATATATATATATATATCAGTGGCGGACCGTGCATTTCACATTAAGGCCATCAGAACAGATCCGCCTGAACCAATCCACCTCTCAATAACTATTTTGTCTACAAAAAAAAATCTTATTATGCAGATATGTACATAGAGTTGTTGCACAGCAGATAGATACTTGTGCAGCCAGAATAAATGCCTTTGCTGAAGTGCACAATTCTCCAACTACATCTGTGCACATACAATGAGCATCAACAACTTAATAAAATGGCAATATTATTTAGGAAAAGAGGAACATTTTACTCACCAAAATCCCAATTATTTGAAAACAAAATACATCCTCCTTTCCTTCCTCAAAAAGAGTTCAACTGCTCTGTCATATAGATTATCCGTGTGTTTCAGTTCCATAAAGCCAGGGCTGAAAGTCCAGCTGCCCTGTGGGATTTCTGGCGTAAGTTTTATTTCTCTTCAGGTCTTCTTCTTCTTCTTCTTTGGAATAATTGAGGTAGGCGACCAACAACTTAGGTGCATAGCGCCCCCTACTGTATCTCTTGGTGAATGTAAATCAGAAGCCCTGGATCTGCTGTTGTTAGAAGCTAGAAGGCGCTGAGTCGCCAACTCGAAATCTGATTGGTTGAAGCAACTGTCTGATTGGTTGAAGCGACTGTCTGATTGGTTGAAGCGACTGTCTGATTGGTTGAAGCAACTGTCTGTTTGACGCTTCACTTTACTTCACTGCGCCATCAGGAACGGACAGTGAAGGCCTCGGGCAGATTTCTTTGACCCTAGCAACAGATGATGCCTGAAATCTGATTGGTTAAATGATTTAATATGAAAAAAACATGTCTGGAAGCAGCGCGACCACGGGGAAACTATGAAAGGAACTGGAACATACCGTTTGGAATCATTTATTAATTATTTATGGACAAAATATAATTTACATCATTCTGTAATTCAGATAATTTTTAGGCCAGCAGAGAAGGCCTTGCAGGCCCTGACAGCCCACCACTGATATATATATATATATATATATATATATATATATATATATATGTACATATATACATGTACATATATACATATACATATATATATGTATATGTTAACATATATATATATATATATATATATATATATATATATATATATATATATATATATATATATATATATATATATATATATGTTAACATTGTCCATGAATAGATAAAAAACTCAAATCAACCCAACTCAAAGGCGAATGGCAGGAGGCTTTTTGTGCAGCGTATTATAGTGGCAACTTAAATTAAAATCTTTCATTGCAGATAGAGTCTCTAAGCAGCCCAAGCACATAGGTTTGCTTTTACATTCTGTAAACAGATATTTTGCTTTCCATTTAACCTGAAAGACTCGGTTTTCCCAGTCTAGTTTTCTTTATCCCTCGTCCTCCGCCATGGCTCTGTCTCTCTCTTCCTCACTGGTGGAGGACCCTGCTGGAAAGAAGGGCGTCTCCATTCACAGTGCCATCTGGTGGCCAAAGTATGTCACTACAACTGAATCAGTGCAGCAAAAGACACATTTTTATCATTTTCAAAAATTAACTTAAAGCTCATGTCTGGAGTTTCCATTCGTTTCCAATGTATGTATAATTTTATAATATATATAATATATATATTATAAATTATATATATATATATATATATATATATATATATATATATATATATATATGTGTGTGTCAGTGTGGTTCGATACTATAATATAATTTTAGCATAAAGCAATATAAAAATGTATTTATGAGCCCCGCCTTCGTCTCATAGACCCCATGTTATCCGAAAAAGCGCCGGTCAGCGTCAGCCAATAGATTCCGAGCGTCCGCCTTGTCATGCTGTCAATCAACATGAGCACGCAGCCAGAGAGCACGGCCGCTCGCCCAGCAGAGGTGAGTTAGCAACGCAGCACCCTAGCTAGCTTACTTCGGATATATCCACTGTCTGCTGAACATCCACCGTAAACAGCTCAACATGGAGGATGCTGTAGGACTCAGAGGCTCTCTTTTTCACCCGACGGATAATAGCGTGCACAATTAAAGGGGCGTGGCTTGGTCGCTCATTAAAGCTGAGGGAGGGTGGAACATCTGGACGTTGGATTAAAAAACCTCTCTCTTTCAAAAGTCTGGACACGAGCTTTAAGGGCCGTACGGAGTGAGGGTGCGGGCCGTATGCAGCCCACGGGCCGCCAGTTGCCCATCCCTGATCTATACTAACTGGCCTGGTCAGTGACGTCAGTATACACACAGGGAGAACATGAAAACACCACACACCACTAGAATCTTGACTAGGATCAGCACATGAGTAAGTTCTTTTTCTCAGATATCAGAGTTACCAGGCTGGATCAGCCTAAAAACGGGCGTGATGACGGGACGGGGCACTGCTCCACAACTCAAGTCAAAAAAAGAGAAAGGAAAATAAGATATGATTCTGTGAGAATCATGCAGGGCCAGAGAGAAACGAATTCAGGCTCTGATTCGGTTCTCCTCATTTTGACCACTGGGATCCCAAATGTTGTTTTTCTCTTTTAAGAGGGATTTGTTTCCCCCTGTTCTATCATATAATTAAAAGATATTCTGTCTCCTTTTAATTTGGAACTATATTATATCTAATCCTTCTGGATTTGATTTTGGTCATCACAGATTTGATCTTGGGCAGTTCTTTCAATCTCCTTCTGGATGGTAATATCAAGATTACTGATGCTTTAATCCATCGTATTAATCTCAGACTTGTCTTAAGAAAATGCTGATGAGGAGAGGTGGAGGTCAGGGCCAAGGATTAACAAATATGTATTTTTTGCAGTGTGCTGACCCAAAATCCACATCGACTGGAGAAAATGAAGAATTATCTCCAAAGACAAACAAGGAGAATCTCAGGAAACCACCTGTCATTTCACATTCAATGGGTAGTAAAGTGTCAGTCAGCACATCCAGTGCAGCTTGACTTTAACTGTAGAAAGCAGAAGGAAGCATGGTGGACCCACTGAGAGCCGACACAGGAGCATGTGGCGGGTACAGACACACAACCCAGCCTCATGGCTGAAGAGTTCACTTCCGTTCAGCTTTATTTAAAGAGCGCCAATTACAACAGAGCCATTTCCAGACGCTTTAATAGAGAAAACCCAACAGATCCACATGAGCAAGAAGAGACCATGGAAAGGAAAAAGTCCCATTAAGAAGGAAGAACCCTGCAGACCCAGGCTCAGAGGAGGAGAACCCTGCAGACCCAGGCTCAGAGGAGGAGAACCCTGCAGAACCAGGCTCAGAGAACCCTGCAGACCCAGGCTCAGAGGAGGAGAACCCTGCAGAACCAGGCTCAGAGGAGGAGAACCCTGCAGAACCAGGCTCAGAGGAGGAGAACCCTGCAGACCCAGGCTCAGAGAACCCTGCAGACCCAGGCTCAGAGGAGGAGAACCCTGCAGACCCAGGCTCAGAGAACCCTGCAGACCCAGGCTCAGAGGAGGAGAACCCTGCAGACCCAGGCTCAGAGGAGGAGAACCCTGCAGACCCAGGCTCAGAGAACCCTGCAGACCCAGGCTCAGAGAACCCTGCAGACCCAGGCTCTGAGAACCCTGCAGACCCAGGCTCTGAGAACCCTGCAGACCCAGGCTCAGAGAACCCTGCAGACCCAGGCTCTGAGAACCCTGCAGACCCAGGCTCAGAGGAGGAGAACCCTGCAGAACCAGGCTCAGAGAACCCTGCAGACCCAGGCTCAGAGGAGGAGAACCCTGCAGACCCAGGCTCAGAGAACCCTGCAGACCCAGGCTCAGAGGAGGAGAACCCTGCAGACCCAGGCTCAGAGAACCCTGCAGACCCAGGCTCAGAGGAGGAGAACCCTGCAGACCCAGGCTCAGAGGAGGAGAACCCTGCAGACCCAGGCTCAGAGGAGGAGAACCCTGCAGAACCAGGCTCAGAGGAGGAGGTTTTCTGCTTTTCCGGTTGGGGTGAGAGAGAGAGAAGAAAGAACAGACAGACAGATGTTCTGAATCAACTCCGACTAGTGTCAGACAGTCCCTTACTCTCTATCTACCCTGCTGAGGGAGGCCCGGGTCTGGTCCATATCCAGTCGCAGATCAGCGGCTTTGGACTCCAGACCGCTCAGAGGCTCCAGTAGGACTGAGGTCCAGCTGGGGGGCCCCGGCCCGTCTGCTGACCTGACTGGGCTCACGCCTTTCTGCAGCTCCGTGCTGACCAGACCCTGGACCAGACCCTGGACCAGACCCGGGTGGTTGGTGAGGCTCCAGGCATGTGGGTGCTGCAGGAGTCGCTAATCCAGACCCGAACCCTGGAGTCTGCAGGACTGAGTCCAGCCTGAGAGAAGCAGGAGGCTCCAAACCAGGCCCCCTGCTGAGACCACCCCCGTCAGGCTGATCCAGAGGGTGGAGGAGGAGGAGGAGCACCTCCGTCAGGCTGATCCAGAGGGTGGAGGAGGAGGAGGAGCACCTCCGTCAGGCTGATCCAGAGGGTGGAGGAGGAGGTCTGTGAGGCCCTGCTCAGCCTCTGAGGGTTTCTCAGGGACCGGACTGTGATCCAGCTCTGGGTCCAGAGGGTGAGTCTGTTTTCCCCCCGCTGTCTCTCAGCCCTGCGGTGGGTGGATGGCGGGTGGAGGAGAGCCTGCTGCTCTCCTTCAGAGGGATTTATTGGCTGCTTTTGTGTTTCATGAAATTTTAAGTTAATGATTCTGTTTTTGTTTTTTGTGTTGAATGGTATAGTACTAGTTTAATACTGAGCAATACATTTTAAAACTCTGTCTCTCTCTCTCTGTGTCTCTGGGACTGATGGTTCATTCCACTGTGGGTGACTCAAGCATTGGAACACCAGAAACGCTGAGGTGAATTATTGCAGAGATTGAGGGATCGCGACCAGGGCATCAATGAAAACAGCTGATCCATTGATCTAATGAGACAACCTGGACCCAACGGCTTCAGCGGTTTACTTAAAGGGGCTGTATCCTGCTTTTTTAGCTAGTCTAGCCCTAGAAATGGCATTAACATGGTAATAGTTTATTTTTGGCGCTAAGTTAAAGTCATTTTGTGTGAAATAAAAGATTTTCTGGGGCTAATTTTGAAACCCGGAAGAGAAAACGCTCTGTTTCACTGAAAATCCCGCCTCTCTGGACTTTGACTGACAGCTACTTCAACCAATCAGCGCTTCAAAACAAATACGCTAGCTAGCTTTAGCTCTTTAGCTCTAGCTTCTCTACACACAAAGACACGCGGAAATGTCTTTTCCTGTTAGAAACTCACCAAGCGGAGACCCTTCAGACCCTCCAGACCCTCCAGACCCTTTAGACTCTTGCTCTTACTTGACTGTTGCTTTCAGACGATGGTTAAAGTTTATCTCCGTAATCAGAGATACAAAAAGCAGCAACGCTGATTGCCAGGGCCTGCAGGAGGGGGGCTCAGGGGAGCCATCTTCACTGTGCGACGTCACTATGGGTTAACAGAGTTTTCACGGTGGGAGGGGCTGCCTCTCTGAGCAGCAGAAACAGGAGCAAAGCTCAAACACACAGGCACGAAGGAAAAAAAACGCTTTGGGGTGTTTTTGGTGAGAACATAACTATATGACAAGGTTAAAAAATACAAAAAGTGAATTTTGCATGATACAGCCCCTTTAACCTTGAACTCCCAGGGTTGCTTCACTTCTCTCCTTTCTCACTCGACATGTTTCATTACTTTGTGTCATCAACCATTGTCTCCCTCCTGCAGTCCCCCGCCCCCATTCCAGGATCCCCGATGGACCTTATGAGAACTCCTCTTTTGCTCCACCTGCATCGAGTGGAGCATTGCTGAGTCGATACAAGAAATGTATCTGTCTGTTCTCTCTTTTGCTCTCTCCATCCCCTCAACCAATAGCAGAAAGTCACCACCTCTGAGTCTGGCTCTGCAGGTTTCTTCCTTTCTAAAGAGTGTTTCCTTCCCTCAGTCTCTTCTTGCTCATATGGATCTGTTGGCTTTTCTCTGTAAAGTGCCTCGGCGCCGGTGCCGGTTTTTTTGATTGGTACTATATAAATAAAGCTGAGTTGAATTGAATCTTGTAGCCGAGCACCTCTGGGATGACTGATGCTGTACTGTAGATCAGCTGGTTGGTCTCGGTGATGCAGGTCTGTGTTTACATCGTCCAGCAGAGATCTTTCTGGTGCTTTGTTCTTTAGCCTTGGTAAGCGGAGGCGGTTCTGTTCCTCCAGGACTTCATGGTCTTCTGGTTTCAGGTCAGCTGCTCTCCCCTTCTCGAATTGGGGCTTGGTACCCAATCTCACTGTTTGGGGGTGATGCTGTAATCACCCTCCTCCAAGTTTCTCCTCCGGATATTCTAGCGTTGAGTAAGTAGTTCTTTCTTTCTCAGTAAAGATGTGAAGTTTCTGGCCGGCCATTCGCCCCACATTCTCTGTATGTACCCCCTGGGGGTTCTGCAGTGGTAACACCAGGCTTTCTGATCTCGTCCATGCTCCTCTTTCTGGTCCAGTAGCCAACTTCTCTTCAGGGTGCGCTGGTTCTAGCGTTGGCTCTGGTATTGGAAGGTTGTGGGTTCAATCTCTGGTCAGGGCAAGGATTAAAACCAGGTGAGCCCTTGGGCAAGGAGCTTTTCACTAAATGAGCATACCTAAACAATGAGTGCCTAGACCAGTCCTGTCCTCCAGTCGCAGAGCTCCGGATTTTTTCTTTCAAGTGTTATATGTTCCCTGATGCTATGCAACACTTCGTCAGAGATGTTTTCGAATTAGATGGGAGGGCTTTTGGCTTTTTATTGATTTTAGTTTGTGTTGAGAAGGCACATCTCTGTCTTTTCTTGTTGCCTCTCTTTTTTGTACTCCGCATTTCTTCACTCATAATGTTCAATAAATATTTGGTCAAAAAAAAAAAAAGAAAACAGACATTGCAAAGAAAGCAACACGAGACAATTTCCTCACACAGTAGTTTTACTTTAGCACAATACAGGCTGGTTCACAAACTGAAGAAAAAAAACTCTGTATTGCTAGAGAACATTCTAAACTAACTAAAAGATCTTCAAGGGTACAATATGGAATTTTCAACTTTAAAATTACTATAGTCACAGATGATCAAATTCAAATGAACATAGTTAAGAGAGTTTGAAGAAACAACAGTCATGACGTCAAAGTATTGTGCTGTATATCTTCAGCCAGCTGCTTTAATCCCAGTTTCTACCGCAGACAGAATGAGAAGTGTTTTCTGGGAACATTGTTGCAGGCACTGGCATGTAGTTACTGTTAGTGACCACGGTCTGATGGGATTTCAACATGCTTCAGTTCCCTTGCCCTCACCTGCTACCATTAGGAAACCACATTAAGGTTTTGGAAGTGAAAACAGTATTTTCTTCCATGCATTGGCCAGAAAAGGAAACAGGTTGATGCTGAATGAATGAATGCTACAGCTTATTGTATAACACCACAAACAGTGCTTTTCAGCTCGCACACAGGCATTGGCGAGATGCTCTGCCAGAGGAAAATGCTACCAAATCAGGCTGAGAAGACACCTGGCTCCAACCTTTTGAGAGTGTAGCTGGAGTCCTCTGTTTCTTTACTCTATCTAATATTTGACCTTTACAGTTTTTCTGCAAACTTCACAGTCATCACTGATAAAAGAGGCAAATGTCTATAACTAACAGCAAGCGCAGGACTGGGGGCACAACACTGTGGAGACTCAACACCGGCACCAACACTGGCTTCATAACACTTTCACATATTGTACCTTCAGTTGTGTTGTGATGGACTGTGAAGCGGCTCCTTCAACCCATCAAGTCATCAATGCCTCTACAGACTGTTGCTTCTTTCACAACGTGACTTTTAGAACTTCAAGGGGGTCACACTGAGATCTTTAGACGGCTCCATATCAATGTCAGCATAGCGAAGAACAGTTCTTCCAGCTAGTCGAAGAGGATGCTGTGACGCTGTCCAAGTGTAAAGGGCAGAAACCTCAGTAATGCCCAACTGGATTGTGGATTTGTGGAACAGTGTGTCCAAATGACAGGTTTGAAGTACTCCTCTCATGTCTCTCTCCCTCTTTTTGGACACCTGTGTGTTGTGTTGTGTTGTGTTGTGTTGTGTTGTGTTGTGTTGTGTTGTGTTGTGTTGTGTTGTGTTGTGTTGTGTTGTGTTGAATATATGCCATCCTTTAACTGTTGGGCTTTCTCTGTTCAAGTGCCGACAAACTGTGTCGTACATGGCACTATATAAATAAAGTTGAATTGAATTGAGTTGTACAAAGAAGACTGGAGTCTTGCAAGTGTTTCTATAGCCACAGAACACAAGTTCCTCTGGTACAAATCTAAGCAGAACTAGAACAGAATAAAAAAATGAAAGTCAACACGGAAGGAGCCGGTCAGACGCCGGGATCTGATGGACAGGCTGGGGGGTCTCTGCCGGTCTACCCCACACTGTCACATGCTTCGGCAGGTTTCTTAGCTAGTTGTCTTCTTCGTCGCTGTCCTTCATGGAGATGCCTTGCATGCCTCCTTCTCTCACCGACGCCGTGGCTTCTTCCAGAGTCAGCCGGTTTCTCACTGTTTCGTACATCTTACTGTTCAGCGTGGAGTCCAGCACCCCCTGCAGCCTGAAGTCTCGGTACTTTTTCTGCCACAGAGGAAGGAGACACAGGTGTTCAGATATAAACAGATTGTCCTCTCGTGCTGGGCTGAACACTGGCTTCTTCTTCTTCAGACATTACCCAAGAGGCAATGCTGATCAGCTACCAAAGCTGATTTATAATGGTTGTTCCTGGTTCTGCCTTAAGGTACAAAAAACAAACAACAGCCCATAACAGAACAATACCACATACTAACTAAAAAAGATATAAGATATAGATATAGATATATACACATATACTCTCTGCATGACGGACTGATTCCTCTTCAAAAACTTACTTGGTGTTTGAATGGATTTAAATGCAGTCCAGTGTTGGAAGAGATTTCCACTGGAAGCTTCTCAAGTTCCTGAATGTGAAGCTGTGAGTGGAGCTGGACTGTGGATGAGTTCAGGTACTCAGGACAGATCTACCCAGATCTACTTCTTCCTTCTGTGCTATTTCATAGTATTCATTGTTCAACTATCCTGTCTGCTATTACTGCCATATGTCCATAAATTCCATGACCGAACCACATCAAACAGAACCATTAAATTATGATTGTATAAGTTTAGGAAGAAAATATGGAATGGAAGAAAGGAAAGTGGAGTGTCTTGCTAATGTCAGTGTAAAAGCCTGCACTCCACCAGAAAGGCCAAATTAAAAGGAGAAAGAAAAAAAAAACAGTAACAAGTACAACTGACAAACACTCACCACACTGTGTGTGAACATTTAAACCCAAACTAAAGAAGTGAGAAACAGCAGGGGACAAAATTAATGTTAAAATGTTCCAGTGATTCTTGGAAGCACTGGTGAGTGGGGGAGGGGTGGTGGTGGATGTGGTGGGGGTGGGTTGTCCTCACCTTGACCACTCGGATGAGGATCTTCAGCTGGTACACATGCAGCTGCAGATCCATGCGGTCGGTCAGCCACGTTCCAATCAGGTTCATGGTGCTGGTGTACCATTGCTGAAACATAGACCACGCGCATAAGAGTCCAACCTCCATCTCCTCTGAAATGCCCAAATGACCTCAAACAGAGCTGCAGATCCACTTTCTGACGGCTGGGTTTCCAGAGCGGTGTCTGGCTGGCTGTCAGCTGACATCTACAGCACTCCCGTTTCCTCCAGAGTGTTTCTGGTTCCCTCAAGGCCTCCAGCTCAGGACTTATTGTGTCGTTCCCAAAGCTCAGCTGGGAACTGCTGCCCTATCAACAACTCACAGCACACAACAACCTTTTGGATGGTTATCCATCTGAACAGTCGTCAGGCGATACAGGCGAGGAATGAAGCGGGTCAGACATCGAAACGCCTCCACTTGCACCGTTACCATTCATGTACGCTTCTTCAAAGGCATTTTAACAGCTGGCGTAACGAATATACTCATTTTAATTTGGATCTTTCAAGCAATGAGTGTGAAACTGAATCATTCTGGTGTGATGTGTTCAGATCCTGTCACATCCTGGGTTTTTGGATTTGGCAAAGTTACTACTGTGACACCTGATAGTGTGGCAGCGAGGGGTGTACAGTGTTGAAAGCAGCGCATGTCCGTTCTGGTCCTGCATTATCTTTGTCAGCATCACATGATGAACATTTTCAGAATAACTTTAAGTTGAATCTATATTCAAATCAAATCAAATCAAACTTCATTTCTAGAGCACTTTCCAGATTATTAAAAAAACACAAAGTGCTTCAACGATAGATAGAACAGCATTAAATCAAAAGCCCCTCCCCCCACCATCAACACAATAGAGCGCACACACACACACACACACACACACACACACACACACACACACACACACACACACACACACACACACACAGATCTCTGCTCTGCTGGGCCGTAACACTCTCTTTAACAGATCCCAACTTCACAGCTTCTGCTGTTCTGACTGGATCTGTGTGATCCGAGCATGTTCCCATGACCTCTTGACTGATCATACAAACAAAGCGTATTATTGAAAAATAAAGAAAAAAGTCTATCTATTGATAACCTTGGAAAAATTATAAGAATTATTATTATTATTATTAGAATAATCTAATTTTTAGTGAACACTGCGCGCTACCGGGGTCAAAAGCTTTGCTCTTTGATCCACAGTGGTGAGAACATAAAATCACATTGTAGAGAATAAACTGCGTTTTCTGACTGTTTGTTGAAACAATCAAAGTGAATGATGTTAATTTATTCATATTAACCAGTTGTCATGTCTAATTACAAATCAAAGTTGGAATAGATGGACAGACAGACGGGTGATAGATGGACGGATGAATGGAGGGACGAATGGATGGATGGATGAATGGATGGCGTCATGGGAAACACCACTAATGGACCATCCACAACAGGAGAAGCTGTAGGCCAGGACTGCAGGGTCACCGGCCCCGGCCCCGGCCCCGGCCCCCGGCCCCCGGCCCCGGCCCCGGCCCCGGCCCCCGGCCCCCGGCCCCCGGCCCCGGCCCCAGCCCCCGCCCCGGCCCCGGCCCCGGGCCCCGGCCCCCGGCCCCGGCCCCGGCCCCGGCCCCGGCCCCGGCCCCCGCCCCGGCCCCGGCCCCCGCCCCGGCCCCCGGCCCCCGGCCCCCGGCCCCGGCCCCGGCCCCGGCCCCCGGCCCCCGGGCCCGGCCCCCGCCCCGGCCCCGGCCCCCGGCCCCGGCCCCGGCCCGGCCCCCGCCCCGGCCCCCGCCCCGGCCCCGGCCCCCGGCCCCCGGCCCCGGCCCCGGCCCCGGGCCCCGGCCCCCGCCCCGGCCCGGCCCCCGGCCCCGGCCCCGGGCCCCGGCCCCCGCCCCGGCCCCGGCCCCCCGCCCCGGTCCCGGCCCCGGCCCGGCCCCGGCCCCCGCCCCGGCCCCCGGCCCCCGGCCCCCGGCCCCGGCCCCGGCCCCGGCCCCGGCCCCCGCCCCGGCCCCGGCCCCCGGCCCCGGCCCCGGCCCCGGCCCCCGGCCCCGGCCTCAGCCCCGGCCCTCCCACCCTGACACACTGACAGACACCAGGATGGGGGCCCTGCAGCCAGCCAGGCCCCCGATGATATATTAAAAGGTGAAAGCAGCTGTGGCAGCGTCGTGGTCGTTGCAGGTTTGCTGCTGAACGGAGCTTCCTCTGAAGCAGCCGGGGAGGCTGGCAGAGCCGAGAGGCTGCCCTGATCCTGGTTCTGGCTGCTGCCAGACTAATTGATGGATAATGATGAGTGTGGGCTGATACTAATAGAAGCTGACTGACTTTCAGCAGTCAGGGTCACAGTCTAGCAGGAGAGGCGCCCTGCAGGGCCCGTACAGAAGCTACAACGCCACCGGGCCTCGTCCAGGCTGCTCCACTCAGACAACACCACACTGGAGCTCACAAGTGTGACTATTTGTAATCGTAAAAACAGAAATGGTTCCCACCCCAGCTCTTTACATCTCCTTTCACTGAATGTGATTCATGCTGTTTCCAACTCCAGCAAAGGATTCATTACAAACAGAACTGAGTGAGTTATTAGAACGCAGTGCCTTTGGCTCTCACGGCCTTCCAGACGGCTTCATGGCTTGATTTGGGCAGAGAAATGAGCAAACATCACAACAAACCCCATCCTTTACCAACGGGGAGACCAGTGGAATTTATCCTGCACAGTGATTAAAGCTCCTTCATCAACATGAAGTGGAGCGGAGCTCGCACCCACTCACACACTGACAAAGACAACTTGACAATTAACTCAAAAGCAGCTGTGCCACAGCACATCTGCCTAACACCAGGTTTCCTGCATTCCCAAACTAAAGAGAAGCTTTGCGAATTGCTGACAACTTAAAAAGTCGTTTTTTACCCCGAGAGAACGCTGGTCTGCTGGAGGTTCTGGGTTCTCTAACAGGAGCACAGCAGCAGAGCTTCCAGCCAGCAGGCTGCTGCAGGAGGAACCAGGGAGGGAGGGGACTCAGGCTCTGCTTTCAGGCCTTTCTGTTAAATGAAGCTTGCAGTTTGGACCGATTCAGAACATTTTCTACCTTCTTTTTTTTTTCATTTGTTTCTTAAGTTCGCCCACTTTTGGGTGATGAGTTTTTCTCTGTGGAAATAGAATGTTATGACTTTGAGCCAATCTGTGCTGACAGACCCACAATGCCATGCGACTTCCCGCTTTTCTGGAGTTCGTTGGTGGTCTGACTCCAGAGGAGGGTCCAGGTGAAAACCGCCCCTGGGCCGGACTCCAGAAGAGGGGGAGGGGTCCATGTCACACATTGGGCTGGCTACTCAGATTGCACTTTTTTGTCTGGACCTGGGCCTGGACCTGGGCCTGGACCTGGACCTGGACCTGGGCCTGGGCCTGGGCCTGGGCCCTGGGCCTGGACCTGGACCTGGGCCTGGGCCTGGGCCTGGGCCTGGGCCTGGACCTGGACCTGGGCCTGGACCTGGACCTGGGCCTGGGCCTGGGCCCGGGCCTGGACCTGGACCTGGACCTGGACCTGGGCCTGGACCTGGACCTGGGCCTGGGCCTGGGCCTGGGCCTGGGCCTGGGCCTGGGCCTGGGCCTGGGCCTGGGCCTGGGCCTGGGCCTGGGCCTGGCCTGGACCTGGGCCTGGGCCTGGGCCTGGGCCTGGGCCTGGACCTGGACCTGGGCCTGGGCCTGGGCCTGGGCCTGGGCCTGGGCCTGGGCCTGGGCCTGGGCCTGGGCCTGGACCTGGACCTGGACCTGGGCCTGGGCCTGGGCCTGGGCCTGGCCTGGGCCTGGGCCTGGGCCTGGGCCTGGGCCTGGGCCTGGACCTGGGCCTGGGCCTGGGCCTGGGCCTGGACCTGGACCTGGACCTGGACCTGTCTGATTTGATGGTCTTACCAGAAGCATGTCCTGCAAACACCATGGCTCTGAAGACTGTCCCGGTGGAGGGGGAGGGGTGAAGGCAGGCCATGTCCAGAGTTGAAACTGAAACTCTTTCCATAATAACAAAATGCAGAATTTCCAATCCGAGAGTTCAAAAAACCTCAGGGGACAACGGACGGGACAGAAGACCGAGACAGGAGACATACCACGACTGAAGACATAACGAACCGGCAAACTGCACAAAGACAGGCCCTTATTTATAAGATTAAGCTGTGATAAATAGCATTTGTTGATTTTTCTTTTGAAAATGAAAGCTATATTATGTCTTTAAAACCAACAACATGAAACATGCATTATGGTCTTGCTTCATGACAGTAAAACATAATGACATTTATTACATGAATTTGAACTGAAATGCATAAAAATTGCAAATTTGGGGCTAAATCGACAACTTGAGGCATGTGAAAAGATGCAGCCCAGTTCTCCATGTGGCCCTGCCCACCATGTTGAATACTGACTCATAACAATCACGGGTCTTCATGAGGTTTCACATAAACTCACTGAGTGAAATGTGATGAGTCTTAGCTTATCCTCATTATACACCTCAGCCGAGGTCTGCAGAGTAACAGAGAGGACAACCTGTACCAACCAAAGATTCATGACGTGTCTCCACATGACTTCTGAGCAGAACAGTGTTCAGTACATTTTTCCCACTTCTTTTCTCGTCTTTGTGGGATTAAAGTGCCCTGACTGGACAGTTTTGCATCTTGGCATAATGTGTCTTGAAGTCGCTCTTTAGTGTGGGGCCAGATTAAAACCCTTCTTGGGGTTGGTAGCAAACACTGCAGACTCAGGGACAGAGCATCAACATGAGTGGAGACACTCAGGTACTCATGTCCATTTCTTTAGAACTGGAAGTTTATCCTCCAGTTAACAGTTAAAGATGCTCTGGATGGTGGTCAAATGGGTAAGACTCATCACATTTCACTCAGTGAGTTTATGTGAAACCTCATGAAGACCCGTGATTGTTATGAGTCAGTATTCAACATGGTGGGCAGGGCCACATGGAGAACTGGGTTGCATCTTTTCACATGCGTTTGGGCAGATGAAGCATTTTATCTGTCATGTATTCATGGCTTGTCTGTGAAAGAGAAAAACAAACTCCAGAACATTGTCAAAGCTTGCTCTAAAACCACTGGAGTTAAACAAAGGGACTTGTATTCTCTGTGGGAGGAGCAGGTGCTAAAGAGGGCTAACTGTATCCTGGGTCAGCCTCTCCACGCTCCGTCCTCACAGTTCTGGCTGATGCCTTCTGGGCGTCGTTTTTATGAACCTTCTCAGAAAACCAATCGCTTCTCCAACTCTTTTGTTCCCTCCGCTACTAAACTGTTAAACTCTGAAGAGACTGTATTCCTTATGTAGGGAGGACTATGTGGTATATTGATTTCTTTAATATTGTGTAGTACTATTGTTGGTCTTGAGCCTTACATTTTCTGAATTGTTAGTACTGACACACAACGAATGACTTTGGTGTTTTTGTGAAATGCTTTGAGGTTTACTGCAAACGAATTGCCCTGTGGGATCAATAAAGTTTTCTGAATCTGAATCTGAATTCTGTGACTAATCAAGGCAGGAACTGGAGATCGACCCGGTCATTAAAACTACTCTATTGAGTAGAGCCGCCTGCCAGCTGTTTGAATGTGCAGATTGGCCACGCTTCCATCAGGCGTCAGCTGTGTGCGCGATGAGTCTGAGTCGTCCTCAGCTCGCTCCAACACATGGATCAGGAGTGCCTGGACCCTGGGGCCAAGCTGGGCTTTTGGATTAACCGGGTTCCCTGTTCACGAGTGACCAGCTTCCTTCCTTTCTTCCTTCCTTCCTTTCTTTCCTTGTTGGTGCTAAATGTTGAGAAGCTGACAGAAAACTCTGTGGGACCTTTCATGAGTCCAGCAGACTAGCAGCAGTAGCCAGGAAGTAGCTAAAGGAAGTGTGTCCCCAGTTAATGAGTAAATGCAAAACACCACAACGTACTGTTCTGTCAGGAAGGAGTAGGTATTCAAGAAGGAAAAAAAAAAAAAAAAAAAAAAGCAACCCAAAAAGTGGGACGGAGTCAGAGAGTCAGAGGAAACGTAACAGTAGCACTTTTCTGCGGACGACATGAATGCAACATGTCAGAAAAACTCACGTTCACGTTTGGGTCAACAAACAACACATGAAAACTCATGACAGTAACAGTGTGAGATGTCAGAAAACAACAGTCCGTCTCCGTCAGTCCCGCTTCCAGCGCTCACCGGACGTTTGCCAACAAGCCGAGCCTTCAGAACGCAGCAGCTCCTCACGATCCCACCCCTGCCACAAACTCAACTTCATGCTGTAGCTCAGGCTGTCAAAATGTACGTTTTTTTTAATCATGATGAATCTTATAATTTCCATAGTTGACCATGATTGATGACATTTTGAACTGCATTGGTAAAATTGTGTTGTTTTGCTTTTCGAGCTAGCTGTAAAGCATTTCTTCGAATCAAATGAACACAAAGACAGAATTTCCTTTTTGACCTTTTATACAGAAAACGTTAGATCTGATTTCCTGTTATGTGCTTATTTAACAAAAGTCGGGAAATAAAATATGACCATAATTTATTTTCTCAAGCTTGCTTTGCAGGAAACCCAGAAGACGTTCTTCTGGGTTGGAAATGCCAGCGGAGACAGTAGAGCACTGTGGTCCACTGTTTCACTCATTTAAGATGTAAAAATGGTCAAACGAGGAGCCCGAGGCTCTTTCAGAGAGACGAGTTACCCTGAGAGCACAAAAGAAACTCCCACAAACTCTTTCAGTTTGAGTTTGTTGGCTAGCGTAGCACTAGCATCGTCAGAGGGGCTGGCTATGGTGCGCCGAAGGGACAAAATGGCTCGAGATCAAAATGCGATGAAATGTTTAATGTGTTATGGATTGCTACAGACGTGTTAACACTGACGGCCCGGGTTGTACCTCATCACATTCCTAACACCAAAAGCCTTAACACTGAGCATCCTTTGGGCTAATGCTGGTGCTTGATGCAGTTTTCAACTCGTCTGAGTGAGAGATCATGCTGGAAACGATGTGAACTGTGGTGTGACGGCACTGCAGTGCACGAGTTTTACACAGCTGTCACCTCTTATGACCCTGATTCACGAGCGTCGGCTCTGTGAGGCTTCATCCTCAGATCAAGGTTCAGACTGAGCAGTTGCCACTGGAGCAAATCTGTAACACAAAGCAGGCGGCACTTCGACCGGCCTGAGGAAGGAGAATTTAGGCAGCGTTCTGTTTGGCAGCAGCATTTGGAGAAACCTCCTGAACAGAACACAGCTTCACATGGGATGAGGAGGGTTTTGTTTGAGGTCACCGCAGAGCGACTGCTCGGTGCTCCAGTAGCACATCCGTCAGGCTCATCCTCATAATGCAGAAAGTTTGAGCGTACAGAGTTCACCACATTCAGACATTCATGATTTTACTGAATGCTGGACTACTGTAACTTAAAAAAAAAGTACATTATTAGCCACTTGTGACAAGTCGGTCTATTTTACTGGTAGTGTGCACAGTTACTGAAAATCTGTCTTACTGGAACACTGGTCTCACTGTAGCAGAAAGTGAGAGCAGTGTTGACAGCAGGACTGATTAAGATGAACATTTGTTATGCCGATGTGTGAGATCAACACCTCAAAGAAGTTTCTAAACTTTCTGACATGCACTAAGTGCAGACTTATTCTGCCCCCTGGATCTACTTCAAGGAAGTAGTTCAGTTTCAAGCTGAGAGAAGAGGCTTCACTGGATTTCACTGTGGTGTTCACGCTGTTTAGCAGGTAGAACCACCAGGCCAGGTTACAGGCTCTCCATGTGTTCTTAACGTCTCCTCTCTGTTTGCACTCCGTGGAATAGACTTTAATAGATTTCCCCTAAATATGACACTAAGAAAACCAAATGGTGTGAAATATTTCTAAAATTTAACAGAAATTCTATCATAACTGTACAACAATGAATTGCACCAAAACAATGGATTTCCAGTGATGGGGCAGAAACCTGGGCAGTATTCATGATCTCTGTTAGCTCTGGTGGAAGCTTTGTTGCTGATCTTATCGTCTCAGTTCGAGATCACTATGGCATTCTTGGCTACTCAGATATTCCCCAGCGATTGTTACCACAGACTCAGTGGAGAGCAGCATTTTGTGTTAAACTCAAGTTTAGGGCATCAATGTCCTTCAGTGCAGTAGCGAGTGAACTTATAAGACTGCTAAAACTACCACATCCGCAGGAGCCTTTCATCCTCTGACCTGTCCACCAGAGACATTTCTGTATCGGGGTGAGCGCTGGGGGAGGACACCGGGCCGCCGTGCCGCTGTCATTATAGGAAACAAGACAAACATGAGCTGTATAACGTGAGTCAGCCTCATTATCTGTAACATCAGGGTTAAATTAACAAACATATAATCTGTTCAGACCTCAGTTGGTGTCGTTCGTCCGGGAGACGCTGGGAAAAGTTTCCTTTTTTGCCAAAACGGCTACTTTTCCGTGTTTGACCTCAGTGGGCGGGGCTTCTGAACCATGAATACTTCAGTGCGTAACATGTTAATGACGATCAAATCCAGCCGCCGCATTTACCAACACCCCATCACTCAAACGCTGAGATCGATGAGGTACGAAAGTTCTGTTAACGCCACGCAGCCCCGTCGTACGACGAGCTCACGGCTCAGATCTACACCCGTCTGAGAGGCAGACTGCTGAGTGAGGGCCACAGTGTGGACAGCTGTGTTGCGGTGGTGGCTCCGCTCGGCTGCAGGGCAGCGAGATGGCTGGAGTGGCTGCAGACAGGTGTGGAGAGGGAAGACTGTGATCACCTGTGTATGATTATTATTATTATTGTTATGACGATTATTGACTGTCCGCCCCCTTCCTCTGCCAGGGCCGGGTTTGGCTGAAAGGACCGGAGCGAGATGATGGACTGCAGCATATGGCAGGCGGCGGCAAGCTGCAGGGTTTTGGTGTTGTCCAGGAGGAAGCCTGAAAAGGCTCTCCAGTTGTGTTGTTTTGGTTTGAACCCACGTATCTGGGAATAAAGGACTAAGACCTACGATGGGATGTTTCGGTTCTCTGCTGCAGAACCCATCGACGGTCAGAGAGCCGTCACAGTTGTATTGATGGTACAATCAGACATGCTGGATCAATGGCTCCATTTATTTCTGGAGCCTCAGCAGTTTGTGTTGCTCTTGTCTGTGATGTTTTTACAGTTCATTGATGGTGATAGTCTTTCACCAACACCAAACAAGCAATGGGAAATCTCCCAGGTCAGCATCACATTCTACAAACAGTCTTCTCATGGTCTTAATACGAGCAAAAGTAATTTCAGCGACCATACGGAAGGCAAAAGAATCCGGTTTGACGGAAGGGTCCCGGATCCTGGGAGTGGAACGACTTGTCTTATGAAGTGTATTCAAAGTTTGGTAATTTCACAGTTCACACACACCACAATTAATTAATTTGAGGAGTCAATTATTTAATTTCATTTTTTACACAGGTCCGCAATCACTAAGTTTATTCTATTTGGATGGAAATCTGATGGAAAAAACAGTCCATTAGTTCTTCATAACCTCCGAGGACATTATGGGTGCCGGTCATGTGCCACAGGAGCTGCTCTGATCTATTGTTCAGTCAGTTGAAATAATGAGAATCCTCCTTGAGGTGTGAGTTTAGAATCCACTTCAGCCACAGCTGACCGTGGCAGCAGCGACCCGCTGAGGCTGTAAGACGAGGGAGAGACCAGGTCTCCATGTAGGTCAAGTCAGTCAGGAGCCGGGCGACAGAGAGGCAGGCAGAGCACGGGTGAATCAGAGAGGCGACCTGCTGCCAGCATCCTCCTATCTGTCGCTGTGTGCCTGTGAAGGCTTCGGCGTGGCAGCAGGCCTGTGATCTCGCCCCGAGCACAGCCCCCTACCGAGAGGCCAGGCCTGGAGTGACTGATCCACTCTCTCTTTTTTCCATCAGTGCTTCTCCTTCGCCTCCTTTCTGTTTTAGATTTTGCACCATGCCACACTCAGCTCCCATCTGCAGTCATTTTTTTTGCAGTAGCAGCCATTTTGTGCCCATTCTGCTTTCGTTGCCTTCATTTTATAGAAAAAGAGACTTGACAGTTATGTCACAAGTTTCCTCGTTGTCACGACTGGCATTTTGGAGGTCTGTCAGGAACATCTTGTGTACACACAATGCCTGTGATTTTCTTCAACTTTAAGATCTTTTCCATGCCAGTTCCAATGCAATACCACTCTCCTCATTCTTATAAAACTGGAAGTGACTGTTGATCCAGTGGAAGATTAACTTTACTGATTTTAACCCTTAAAGGGAGAGGGAGTAAAAGACTTCTTCCACATGATACATTCAAGTTGTTTCACTAAAACATATCATAATGATTCGTTGCGTCAATGATTTTATTCTGTCATTTAGATCCATTTCAAACAGAGTGATCATACGACATTAGAGGGCTCTCCTGGAAGGGTGAGCCACATTTTTAATGCTGCTTCCCAAATTTATCCTATTTTATTGGTTTCACGTTTGCATTTCTCACTGTTGTTTTGTTTAAAATCAACATTTCATCTGATTTTGTTGTTGTTTCATCCAGTTAACACACAGATCACTGTTAGCTATCTGTGCTAGCATCGTGCTGCCTGCATAGATAATAAAGCAATTCAATTCAATTCAATCGAGTGGAGAAGATGAATGCATGAATAAGATTTTGGTTAAGTTTCCATACTTATTTGCAAAATTCTGCAGTTATATTCTGTGGTGCAGAAGTTCTTCTTGATTGGTTGATTAATGATTTTGGACCTAAAGTTGTACCTTCATTCTGTTGACGACATCACTTCGTTTAATGAGTTCCTGGATCAGTGTGAAAGCTCTGCCAAAGCCAACTCCTGGTCTGCAAAGACTCTGACCTGCCTGGTGGGTGCAGGAGGGGCAATCATCCGCAGGAACTCCCAGTGGATGAAGAGGAAAAGATGTATGGCTCCTCGTCCGAGCAGCTTGGGTAGCCGCCGAGCGGAGACAACGGGAAGCTCAGCCTGGTGAATGGCTTCATGTGTTAATGGAGGACACACACTGCAGAGGCTCTGAGGCCTACAGTGACAGAGCTGAAACTGAACAGGACATTACTGGTGTTGAATTCTCGTCCAGAGCTCTCGGAGATGCCGAGATCTGAACATGGATGGCGTGCTGCTGTGGCCCCTGCAACAATATCAACAGTCAGCTGGCAGCCTGCGTTCCCAGCCCCAGACACACATGGCCTAAACAAGGCAGTCATGCAGACTCTGAACGGGCTGAGATCAGCGATGGCTTAAAGGATGGACGCCGCATCTTGCTCCAGAAATGAAGCCCGAGCAGAGCTGTGGCTGGGCGCAGTATGTCCTCCTCCCCGCTGACTTCAAACTCAGATCAGATGAGACAGCCAGCATATCACTAAGCAGAGGAAAAGAAACTGAACAGGATTCCCTCAGGCAGGAGAGGCAAGTCCTGTGTCAAGTCTCTAGTCAAGACTCACAAGTCCAAAGTGAAGTCTCAAGTCCCACGCTTTGCATTTATGAGAACAAATTTGATAAACAATTGCAGTGAACACCAGTTTCTGATCTTGCATTAATTCAATTTATCTCCAATTTCTAAAACACAGACAATACACGGGAAAATCTTGATTTATTTTGGCTTTTCAATATCATCATCATCATCATTATTATTATTATTATTATTATTATTATTATTATTATCATTATTATTAGTATTAGTATTATTGCTGTTGTTGTTGTTGTTGCTGTCAGTGATAGTAGTAGTATGAACTTGTTTACTTTAAATTTGATGAAATCAATTCTGTGTGTACTGTACAAAATCCAGTCCCACATCTTCACTCTGTCTTTGACTTCCAGTTCAGCTCTGTTAATTAAACAACACATCTGTAAAAGCCAGGAAGTTAATCACAATGTTGAAGTCAGTTGCAGGATTCCTGCTTCTGGGAGCTACAAGGGCCATTAATCCTTCTATGAATACAGATAGGTGCTTGTGGGGAACTGATAATCTTGCAGAGAGTCAACTCGAGCTGTACAGCTGCTGTCCTGCAGATGGGCCATGTGCTTGACATTGCTTGTACGACATGTTCATGTTCTCAGATGTTTCAGCAGTTCCTTCTGTCCATGAATGGCATCTGATGCAGCAGGCTCAGTCTGAAGAGTTCCTCTGGGTCTCACTGTGGCCGGTCCACTCTTAGTAGAGGGCCAAATAGCTTCTGAAGTACTTGTCCATGTTTTAATACTTGAAACAGTTTCTAAAAACATAAATGAGCTCAGCAGAGTCGCCTCCTACTGATCACTGTGGGTTTTCTAGCACAGTGACGACTCCCCGGCCCACTTCAGTCACAATCATGATGAAGGTGCTACCATAAAGTGTGGACGGACAGATGAGACATCCTGTCTGATTCAGAGGGAGACTCTCTCTTCCAGAATGTTTATAAACTTTGAAAAGATTTCTTTAGCTTCTGTAAGTCATACCCTGATGTTGTAGTCCCGCCTGTATGAAGGAAGATGTCTCCATGGCACTTTATTTTGAAAGAAAATCCAACAAGGTCAAAAAGGAAATTCTTTCTCTGTGCTTGATTCGCAATCAAGAAACTCTGGCAAGAAGTCAGAGGCTGCAGGAAGTCACCATGCTGACACTTCAACAATGACTTTAAAGTCAAATTTTGATTGTTTGGACTGATGAATCCTTTGAGTTATGGGCTGAAAACCACTTCCAAGTGTAAAACAACACCATTTATTTATTTATTTATTTATTTATTTTTTTTAGCACAGTCTTTCAAGTGAATCATTTCAAGTAGGGATGGGCGAGTACTGATACCAGGTATCGGTATCGGACCACTACTGGCCTTATTTCAAAGTATCGAGTATTTTTGAAGGCTGCCGATGCCAGCCGCCGATACTCGAGGCAAGAAAATGAAACGTGTAGTAAGGCCTCCTCGCTGGGAGGTGGCGCTACACTGCCGCGGTTTGACTTCTCCATGTACCGTATTTTACGCACTATAAGGCGCACGTAAAAGCCTGTAATTTTCTCAAAATCCAACAGAGCGCCTTATAATTCGATGTGCCTTTTTTGTGGGAATTACGGTAATCACCCTGATCACATGAGCAAACAACCCCTGCTTGCTAAGCCGCCCCGCCCGGCAGCCCACCCGCCGGGACGCCGGGAGCGGCTGAGCTGTCGGTGGAGCGCTTCACTCAGGAGACGGCAGCTGGCTGAACCCGAACCGAGCGAGTTCCACCAGTCGTGGCCGCTCTGAGCTGCACATCGTGAAGAGGAGCGATCCTCAGTCAGACTGGCTCTGATGTGTCGCTTTACTCACACATTTCAACTGAGAATGTAACCACCTAGACTGCCCATATGTGTTTCGCTCATACTATTCTATACATCCTATGCGCCTTAAAATGTGGTGCGCCCCATGTATGATTTTTTTTTTAATAAAAGCCATTCATTGACTGTGTGCCTATTAATCCAGTGAGCCTTATAGTGCCGAAAATACGGTACGTCACATCCAGTGCAGAGACAACAGGAATTAATCCAGAACGGCTGCTCGTCTCACCAAAACTTCACCGGTGTGGAAATTCTTTTATATCAGCGAAAAAGAGCCGAGCTTTGCAGAATGCAGACTCTACTGGAGGAGGTGTGCCGTTTTGTTCATTTAACACTGGTAATTTGTTGAAACACCTCAGGGCAAAACATGTGTGAATATAGAGAGGCTGACTCTGTTGTGATGGAGAAAAGAAAACTCCTGCAACCAACTGTACGGCAAACTCTACAGAAGACCGAGAAACTGAAGAGCACCGGTCCCAGAGCAGTACAAAGAACACTAGCTCTTGCTGAAATGCTTGCACTCGCCAACTTGCCCCTCCGCTTGTGGAGAAGGTGAGATTCCAATGGTTTCACCGACAATTAGACAATTAGGCAGATTAAAGGTTAAAGCTTTGTTCTAGTTTTGTGCTTTAATTTTGCACCTTAAAATAAAACCCAGGAAGAGAAAATTCTGACCTTTAAGTTAATTTAAAAACTCCTAAAACTCAGGGGTTGTTCTATCTATGACTTCAGTTCATAAAAAAAGCATTAAAATTAGTACAGTTAAAAGTTTTAGTTCATGTAAAGTGTAAAACTCAGGGAAAACTGTTTTATCTTGCACTTCAGTTCATTTAAAAAATGTTAAAATTAGTTCACTTTAAAAAGTCTATAACTCAGAGTTGTGTGTTTACATCTTGTACTTCACTTAAATAAAAAAAAAAAAAACCCTTAAAACTCAGAAAAATTGTTTTATCTTGCACTTAATTTCATTTAAAAAAGTGTAAAACTCAGAGTTGTTTGTTTAATTATTCACTTTTGCTATATATCTTAAACTCAGACTGTTATTATTATGGACTTAAACATAGTGGCTGTGCTGCCTGTTTTTAAGAAATAAAAGCCATTTTTCTAAAATGATCTGTCATTGCATTATTGGAATTTTTATGTATCAATCAATCAATCAATCAATCAATGTATTTTTGTATAGCCAAGTATCACAACAACAGCTGCCTCAGAGGCTTCAAGATGTTACATTGGTCGGTAAAAATAAAAACAGTGAATAAGCATAATGTTAACATGTCAAATTCACAGTAACGAGACAAAACGAAGCAACCACCGCCTTAGACCCTCACATCCGGCAAGAAAAAACTCCAAAAACCCAGTGGGGGAAGAAGAGATCTTGGGGAGAACCACAGTATGGAGGGATCCCTCTCCCAGGGACGGACAGCTTTGGCAACAGCTAGCATGAGACAATAAGAAGTAAAAATCAAAAATCAAACATCAAAAATCAAAAATATCAAAAATATCGGTATGAGTACTCGGTATCGATGGGTACTGACGATGGAGTACTCGTACTCGGCATCGGTCTGAAAAAAGTGGTATTGAACATCCCTAATTTGAAGTATAGAACATAATAATAAATGAGGTATTGTGAACAAACCCTATTTGGCTATTTTGTGTTATGATTATTTAGGGGAACTGAAACAGGACAACAAGACATTATACAAAATTATTCACATCTGAGATTTGGGTTATTAGCAGGTGATTGGAGGTTACGTTTGAAGCTACTTGGTGACTGTAAATGAGCCAGTGTGAAAGTCACACTGTCTGTGTTTGTGCTGTGTTTGACTGCTCACCTGTCCAGGTGAACTTGCCCTCAAGACATTCAATTAACTGTCCTTTTTTTTTTTAACCTCGGTACTTCTCCAGCTTCTCCTGCTCCTTTTTCCTGATGTTCCATCACTTGGGATTGCTCCATCTATCACCACAGCTGTCTTCTGCTGTTTATCCATGTCAGGTTGATTGGCCATCACCTGCTGGTCAGTCTGGATCTGGAAGTCCCACAGGATCTTGGCTCGATTGTTCTGGACCACCTTTGGAGGTGTCTCCCATCTGGACCCTGGGACCTCCAGTCCATACTCGGTACATATGTTCCTGTACACGATGCCCGCTACCTGGTTGTGCCGTTCCATGGATGCCTTGCCTGCCAGCATCTGACCCCCTGCTGTGATGGTCTGTACTGTCTCTGGGGCTTCTTTGCACAGTCTGCACCTGGGGTCTTGTTTGGTGTGGTAGATCCCGGCCTCGATTGATCTTGTGTTCAGGGCCTGTTCTTGTACAGCCATGATTAGTGCCTCTGTGCTGTCCTTCAGTCCAGCCTTTTCCAGCCTCTGGTATGTTTTCTCAATGTCAGCCACTTCTTCAATGTGTCCATGCCATGCAGGGCTTTGTCTGTCCATGATAGCTCCTCTGGCTCCTCCTTACTGGGCTTTTGATGTCTGAGGCATTCACCTAGCAGATCATCACTGGGAGCCATCTTCTTGGTATACTCATGGAGGCTCTTGGTTTCCTCCTGGATCGTGGCTCTGACACTCACTAGTCCTCGGCCTCCCTCCTTTCTCTTGGTGTACAGCCTCAGTATGCTGGACTTAGGGTGGAACCCTCCGTGCATTGTAAGGAGCTTTCTTGTCTTGATATCAGTGGCTTACATTTCTTCCAGTGGCCAGGATATTATGCCAGCAGGGTATCTGATTACTGGTAGGGCGTAGGTGTTTATGGCCTGGATCTTATTTTTGCCATTCAGCTGGCTCTTCAGGACTTGTCTTACTCTCTGTAGGTATTTGGCTGTGGCTGACTTTCCAGCTGCCTCCTCATGGTTACCATTTGCCTGTGGGATCACCAGGTACTTGTCCTGCTGTCCTGCACATCTGTTATGTTCCCTTCAGGCAATTCAACTCCTTCAGTTGTGATCACCTTCCCTCTTCTAGATACCATTCGTCCACACTTATCCAGTCCGAATGACATCCCGATGTCATTGCTGTATATCCTGGTGAGGTGAATCAGGGAGTCGATGTCACGCTCATTCTTGGCATACAGTTTGATGTCATCCATGTAGAGGAGGTGGCTGACAGTCGTTCCGCTCTTGAACCGGTATCCAAAGCCACTCTTGCTAATGATCTGGCTGAGGGGGTTCAGGCCTATGCAGAACAGCAGGGGGGACAGGGCCTCACCTTGGTATATGCTGCATTCGATGCTCACATGTGCCACTGGCTTTGAGTTGGCCTCTGGACTGGTCTTCCACAGCCCCATTGAGTTCTGAATGAAGCTCCTTAGAGTCCTGTTGATGTTGTACAGTTTCGACATCTGTTGTACATCAACTGTTTTACAGTTGAGTCAGAGGCTTTCTTGTAATCAATCCAGGCAGTGCACAGGTTGATGCTGCGGTCTTGGGCGATTGCCTTGTCAACCAGTAGCTGGTGTTTGGCCCCCCTGGTGTTATTGCCAATCCCTTTTTGTACTTTACTCATGTACTGATCTACGTGCCTACTTGTCTTGGCCGTTATGATGCCTGATAGGAGTTTCCATGTGGTGCTGAGGCAGGTTCTAGGCCGGTAGTTTGATGGTATTGTTCCATTCTGGGTGTCCTTCATGATGAGGACTGTCTGACCTTGGGTTAGCCACTCTGGGTGGGTCCCTGATATTAGCAGCTGGTTCATTTGTGCTGCAAGGTGTTCATTTGTTGGAGAACACCCTATTTATTCTCCTGGTCTCCACTTCTCTGGTGTATCTCTTTAGGCAGGTAGCTAGGGCTGTGAGTCTTTGCTTAGCAGTCTCCAGTGCCTCAGTTATTGACAGCTTTCTGTATTTCTTGGGCAGTTCTTTCTTGAGATTCACCCCTCTGCTTAGTTCTGTGAGGAAGCTGACTTCTCTCCGTGTTGCCATGATTTTTGCCTCTAGCCTTCTTTTCCATGGAGGTTCTTGGTCACTCCAGCTACTCATGCTGTTCATCTTGTAGCCAAGCATCTCTAGGATGACTGTCACTGTTGCATATATCAGCTGATTGGTCGCAGTGATGGTGCTGGTAGGGATAGTTAGCAGTGCTGTGTTCACATCTTCCAGTAGAGATTCCGATGGTACTTATCTTTGGCAGCCAGGAGGGTGTTGAGTTCCCTCAGGACGTCATGATCTTCTCTCTCAGGTCGGCTGCTCTCGTGTTCAGCTCTGTTATTGGGGCTTGGTACCCAATCTCGTACAACCTGTCGTCCTGGCTCCCCCTTGATGCAGCATCTTGTACCGTGGGTGAGGTGCTGGGTCTTGGTACCCATTCTTGTTGCACCTCATCAATCTCCAACTGTGACAGTAAGTTCCTCTTGCGGATATTCGAGCACTGACTTAGTAGCTGTTTCTTCTCTGTTCCTTCCACGGAGCACTGCGCATGCATGCACAGGTCTGTGTGTATCAAAACGCTATTTTAAGGGATTGAAAAGAAAACACGTCGTTTAAAAAGTTTTATAACCATTTGGAGTTACTTCGCGTACTAATACGCCATCCCCTGGACCACTGGAAGGAGGATTTTGTCCACTTTCTCAGTCCGGCTCTGTCTCCTCTTCACCTGCCGTAGTTGAGCTAAGCTAACTACGATGCTAACAGCTGTTAGCCAGGAACTGGACGAACAGACACAAAAAAGGTATTTATGAGCTTATCTCACTTTGTAAATGATCGGGATAGGGCGTGGGTCCAAAATCTTCAGAGTATTCTTTTAAAATACAATCCCAATGAAAAAAACTAAGGTATAAAAAAATAGATAAAAAAATAAATTATTACAAAATAAAAGAAATATAATTTATATAAATAAATAAAAATAATATATAAATATAAATAAATTAAATAATGATAAATACAAATAAAAAGTGGCCCACGAACAATCATATCTGGCCAACCAGATGATTTTAAGAATCTGCGGCACCTGCTTCACAGAGGCAGTAACGCCATCGATTATCCTGTCAGTATCAGCTCCTCCTAAACTGCCTTCATTACCTGTGAAACACATTGAAATCCTCTGATTCAGTGAACAACCTGCGCCGTGCTGCGTTCAGGGACACTTCGTAAAAGTGTCCTGCTGCGAAACGTTGCAGTCAGAGGTTAGCTTAGCTGTTAACCACCGACGAACTAGCTGGATTTGAACGATTCTTTCATACTTCAACATCAGTCGACGGGACGCATCTCAACTTCTGAGACGATGGAAAGAAGATTTAAACTCGAGACAGAACGGGAAAGGTGTTGTTGACAGACAGTTCAGTTCTGAGAGGAAGGATCTGAGCGGCATAGCGGCGGCTTGGAGAGAACGAGGGAAACATTGTTCTAGTAGGTGTAATTTTTGGGTTTAGCGTGGCTGTTTACTGTTCTGCTTGTTGTTTTATCTGCTTCTTGTTGTTCAGTGACCATCGTGTTGCTCTCGGATGCAGCAGGTGACGGTCGCTCAGCTGTGAGGCGTTCAGGTTCCAAAGTCACAATCAGGCTCTTTTCAGATCAGAGATAAAGCAGTAACATGGCGGCGACGTGAGACGTCGTTTTGCGCCGGAGGCAGCGTTTATGTATACATACTGGGCACAACATGTACTGGAATTTAAAAAACTGACGCGTGGGCATAAATCCGGGCCATCGGACCCTTCTTAATGCATCTGAACCGATCTCGGCTCCGTGGTCCGATCCACTCAGATCTTTTATGTTACAAAAACATAACCGATCCAAAATCGGTTATCGTTACACCCCTTATATATATAGATATATATATACATATATATATACATATATATATATATATATATATATATATATATATATATATATATATATATACACAGTATATATATATATATATATATATATATATATATATATATATATATATATATATATATATGTGTGTATGTTAGGACTGTCAAATGATTAATCACAGCTTACAAATTAATTAATCATGATTAATCACAAATAATCACAATGTCCAACTATGTCTGAAATATACCCTTTTTTCCTGTATTGCATTAACCAAAAAATGACAAGACATGATTATATATATGTAACACGTGATGTGTTTTATATTTAAGGCTCCAAATAAAATACATATTCAAAAAGCAAAAACATGCACACCATAACATAATGTCTGTGTGTGTGCAGTGCTCCCTCTCTAAAGTTGGCTTTTGGCAGGAGTTACATTTTTAGGTCTGTAACAAATGTAGTAGCACAAGAAAAGTAAAACTAAGAGATACCACACTTTATTCTTGACAATTAAACAGGGCATTCTTAGCCAGTGTTCCTTTTTGTGCGGAAAACAGAAAACTGCTTCAACATTTGTTAATCAAACAAGTAGAATCCATGGGGCCAGCAGCTTCTCTCCCTCCATATTGCTTTCTTCTTCTGTTCTGATAAATGAGTTGACGCCAGGCCTCCTCTGCCTCCTGTCTGCTGCCCGTCCAGCTTCACATGTCCACGTGGGTGTGCGCTGCGCGTTGGTCCGGGAGGCGTAAAAATCGTCATGAATTCCTGTCCTCTAGTTTCCGTGCGGACCGATCCGCGGACGTCCGCGCAGCAGACAAAACATGACGGTAAAAGTGAAAGTAGACGGAGCTCCAGCCTGATGGCTCCACTGAAAGACACCGAAAGAGTGAAAAACTGGTGGAAAGAGAGAGAGACTCTGTCTGGAGGGAGGAGAAGGTCTGCAGACAGAAGTGAAAGTAACTAATCGCTCTGGTGCCGCCCCGTGATTCAGAAACAGAAAAAAAGGCTAAATAAACTTTAATACTTAGTGATAATGTACTGACAGGGTATGTGCTTAATTTCCTCTAAATAATCCGTAATAAAGGAACAAATAAACAGTCTGTAGAGCCGGAAAAGCTTCTCGATCAGCCGAGGCTGAGGTGAGGCTTCTTCTTCTTCTTCGGTTGCTGGCAGCTTGCAGGCAGCTTGCATTCCACGCGGGTGCACTACCGCCACCCGCTGGTAGAGGTGAGGCTTGTCATGATGCGCATGCGTTAAACTGCGTTAAAATTTTTAACGAGATTGATTACATAAATTAACACAATTAACACGCTATTTTTGACATATGTATGTATATATACACACACACACATATATATATATATATATATATAAATACACACACAAACATATCTATATCTCTATCTATCTATCTATATATATATATATATATAAATACACACACACACACACACATAGATATATATATATATATATTAGGGCTGGGCATGTTAACGCGTTAACGCGCTGCTTCCTTAACGCTGACAAATATATATATATATATATATATATATGTGTGTGTGTGTGTGTGTGTGTGTGTGTGTGTGTGTGTGTACATAAATAACATGAACAGAAGTGTGGGAACTGATTTCACTACATATATCCAAAGTC